>NC_140515.1:57640587-58240587 GCF_964339955.1 Pipistrellus hanaki
ACGAGAAGAACGTGGCGCTCATCAACCAGACGCTGGAGAGCCTCACCGAGTACTGCCAGGGGCCCTGCCACGAGAACCAGGTGCGGCCGAGCGGGGTCGGGGGTCATCCCGCCGTGTTGTCGGGAGGACTCGCTGGGGAGTCACAGTGCGCTCGCCGCCCGTCGGCCCAGGCGTTGCCCTTGAGGCCGTCGCCAGCAGTGAGGAGGGGTCGCCTGTCACAGGTGTGGGCTTGTCCTCACGGGGCGGGGCTCGGCTCGCTGTGACTGCCCGCTCTGACTTGCGGGGGCAGATAGTGAAGGCGGAGTTAAACCAGGACCGGGAGGCGGGGCCCAATGCTGTGCAGGAGCCAAAACGTGGCTCCCTGGTGGCAGGAGGGTCGGGCCGGCTGGAGGAGAGCCCGCCCTGCAGGAGGCAGCCTGATGGTCACACGGGGACCTGGGAGGCTCAGGCTTTGACCCCGAAGACATTCCCAGGGGAGGAGGACCCTCAGCTTTGACCTTTTGACCTTGGCCTCTCCGGAAGTAGATTTCTGGACTGGACCGCTAGTTTCCTGAGAGCAGCCGCTGCCTGTGGACGGCGTCCCGTAGTCGGGAGACGGGTCACTCGTTTTTATCTGCGTGGGGGAACCAGGAAACTGCTTCCTCTGTCACAGCCTCCGGTCGGTGCACGTCCGCCTGAGACGGAGTGGGGAGAGAGGCTGGAGCCCCTCGGAGGGAAGACGGGGCCTGGGACCCAGACTCGGTCACACGCCCGGTTTCCCTTCCGAACAAAGGCTGTGGCTCCAGCGCCGTTTGGTCAGACACGGCCGCATCGGCTCCAGCGCAGGGGCTTCCCTGCTGTTCGGTTCCTCTGGAACTAGAGATGGTGTCTTTCATTTCACCACTTCCTCCCCGACCACTGCAGCCCTCCCCGGGTGCTGGCCGTGTCCCATAGCAGCTCGGCCCGCTGGCCCCTGGCTGCTGACCAGCACATGCGTGCATGGGTGTGCATGTGTGTGTGCACATGTGCATGTGCGTGCCTGTGTCTCCTCAGAACTGCATCGCCACCCACGAGTCCAACGGCATCGACATCATCACGGCGCTGATCCTCAATGACATCAACCCGCTGGGGAAGAAGCGCATGGACCTGGTGCTGGAGCTGAAGGCAAGCGGCCGGGTGGGCGGGCGGGCGGGCGCCTCGGACCGGGCTGGGCTGTGGCTGTGGCTCTGGCTGTGGCTCTGGCTGCGCTGGTCACCCGGGCGCCACGGGGAAGCTGACGGGAGATGCCGGGCCCGCGTGGCACTGGCTGCACGCGGCACGCAGCCCTCCGCTTCCCTGGAGGGGCCTGGGCAGGTGGGCACACACGGCCAGCACTGGCTGCCAGGGCGAGCGGGCACACAGCTGACCGTGTGGACCCGCTGCTGCCCTACCAGAGGGTCCCCTTTGCCTGCACAGCCTCCAGGGCGAGGCTGACGGCACCTCTGACCACACCGCCCTGGGCACAGGGGGCTGGGCCGCAGGTGCCCCGACTCCGTCTCTGGGAGACACACGTTTAAACGCCCACTTTCCGCTAGAATCGTACCCGGTAACGCTGGGGAGAAACGATGCCCAAACAGATACGTGTCTTGGACCCCGCCCGGCAGTGCAGACGTGTCCGGGCACAGGGGGCGCTGCCCGCCTGGAGCGGGTGCTCTTTCATGTGCTGGCCCGTGCCCCCTGGGACCGCGCTGTCACAGCCCCGGCCCTCACAGCCGCCCATGCCCGTCTGTCCCCCCCAGAACAACGCCTCCAAGCTGCTGCTGGCCATCATGGAGAGCAGGCACGACAGCGAGAACGCCGAGCGGATCCTCTACAACATGCGGCCCAAGGAGCTGGTGAGCCTGTCTGGGCGGGGACCGCACAGCCCAGAGCCAGGTGCCACCCGTGCCCAGCTCGCCCCCTTGTGGGTGACTGACGCCCTCGGGCTTTCTGGAACAAACCCACGTGGCAGGGAAGCCAGACGTGTGCAGGCGGGTGTGTGCACATGCAGGTGTGTGCACGGGCGTGTGCTCTGGGCCCCACACCCTGTGCAGCTCGTCTGTGCAGTTTGGTGTCAGAGAGAACGGGCGGGAGAGCGACCTGTCTGACCGGTGTCGGCACAGCGTGAGCCGCGGGCTGCCGGGTCCCGGAGAGCCTTCCTGTCCGACATCCGTGCGGAGGCCAGCGCCTTCCCGGCCGCCACGGCAAGCAGGCCCTCAGGCAGCGCGGCCGAGTGCTCTGTCCTCACTCGTGCGCTGACCCCACCCTGAGTGACAGGCTGCTTGGCAAACAGCCAGGCCCTCCCTCGTCCCAGGCTGGGCCCGGAGGGACCGAGAAGGGACGGGGGAGGGGCTGCTGGGCCGGTGGGGCCGCTGAGCAGGTGGGCAGAGGAGGTAGGTGGGCAGGGGGAACGGGGGAACAGAGGGGCAGGTGAGGCAGGAGGCAGATGCAGGGTGTTCTGGGAAGCGAGCTCTCAGGTCACACCCCAGCCCTGGCCTCTCACGTCCGTTTCCCCGAGTAAACGGTGTGAGCCGGACGTTCCCTGAGAGGCCAGGGGGTCCTGCGGACGGTGCTCCTTTCATGTGGGCTGTGGGTGGAAACGGGGTCAGAGAGCCGCTTCCTCGCTGCCCCCAAAGGCCCGGTTTCCTGTGTGTCTTCCCTGAAATGACACGGGGGGGCGGGAGGCGGGGGGTGGCCGAGGAAACGGGGAGGGGGGAAAGGCTGGCCGCCGCTCTCATCTGCGTCACGTTTGCCCTGAGTCACCTTGGGAGCCCCTGTCCTTCCGGAGGACAGAGCGTGGGCACAGGGGCCTCCTGTCCGGGCAGCGCAGGTGCCAGCACTTCCGCGTCAGTGGGAGTGGGAGTGGGGGCTGCCTGTGGCCACGTGGAGACAGAGTCCGAGGTGTGTCCACGCCTGATGGGAGGTGCTGAGCCTGGCGAGGAGGGGCCGCACCACGGGTGCTGCTGAGGGCAGCCCGGGGTCCCCTGCGGCGCCAGGCTGGGGTCCCCGAGGGCACCAGCCCGGGTTCTCCAACAGGGCCAGCCAGGGTCCCTGACGGGAGCCGTGTCCCTGTCCTGTCTGCAGGTGGAGGTGATCAAGAAGGCCTACCTGCAGGGGGAGGGCGAGGGGGAGGCGGAGGAAGGAGAGAATGAGGAGAACGGCGAGGACGGAGCGGCCTCACCCCGGAACGTGGGCCACAACATCTACATATTAGCTCACCAGGTACGCCCGCCCAGCACGCCCCTCGCTGCCGGGACCCTAGCCCGTGGGCCCCCCTCCTCCACGCTGGGGTCATGTCCCTGGAACACACACACACACACACACACACACACGCTTCTAGCAGCCCTTGTGCCGGGCAGGACGCGGAGACGGGTGATGACGGGCTGGAGACACTTGAAGGAGGGTCAGGGTCTTACGAGCATCGGGGGGTCTGTGAGCCGTCACGCCCAGCGGCTGCCTTCACGGCCAGCGCCCCCGGGACCAGCCTGTGCGGTGCCTTCTCCCTGTTTGCCTGGGGAGGGGCGTCGCCTCCGCCCGGCTCCCGGGCGCCGTGGCGTCATCCTCTGCCCGGTGCCCGGGCTCTGGCGCCTTCCCCACGGGTGTGGCCGTGAGGCTGGGCCACGGGCCTGTCCCCCCCCCCAAAGGTCAGGAATTGGATGTAAGTGGAGATGGTGCTGGGCCGAGGTCGCAGGCGCTGCCCTCAGCTCCTCCACCCGTGGCGTTGGGCCACCGAGAGGCCCCTGCACGGAGGCCTGGGCTGGGCAGGACCCCGGCGTGGCGGGACCGAGGCCTGGTTGGGACACCGCGCCCGCCTGTGTTGCAGCTGGCGCGGCACAACAAGGAGCTGCAGAGCATGCTGAAGCCGGGCGGCCAGGTGGACGGCGACGAGGCGCTGGAGTTCTACGCCAAGCACACGGCGCAGATCGAGGTGATGGCAGGTGCCCGGCCCGCGGGGGCTCCAGAGGAGGGGCGCCATTCCCAGGCGAGGCCGTGCCCGCGGCGGGCTCTGACCAGGCCCCGGGGCGCGCAGGAGGCGGGACAAGCAGGGGCCGGGGCCCAGGCTGGGCCCGTGGGGCGGAGGGGGCTGCTCACGCTCTGCCCGCCCCCAGATCGTCCGGCTGGACCGCACCATGGAGCAGATCGTGTTCCCGGTGCCCAGCATCTGCGAGTTCCTCACCAAGGAGTCCAAGCTGCGCATCTACTACACCACCGAGCGCGACGAGCAGGGCAGCAAGATCAACGACTTCTTCCTGCGCTCCGAGGACCTCTTCAACGAGATGAACTGGCAGAAGAAGCTCCGAGGTGGGTCCCGCCGGCCGGGGCGGCGCGGGCTCCCGGCGGGCACACAGTGGGCACACGTGTCTCCCAGGGAGCAGAGCTGGTGTGATCCTGACACCCCCACCGCGGTGAGCGCGGAGTGCAGGGGCTGCCTGCTCCCCTGCCCCGCCCCTGCGTCCCTGCAGCCCAGCCCGTGCTGTACTGGTGCCCTGAAAGGTGGGGTGTGGGGGCTGCCCGCTCACCTGCCCCTCCCCCTCCCCCGTGTCCCGCAGCCCAGCCCGTGCTGTACTGGTGCCCTGTAAGGTGGGGTGCGGGGGCTGCCCCCTCACCTGCCCCTCTCCCGCGTCCCGCAGCCCAGCCCGTGCTGTACTGGTGCGCCCGCAACATGTCCTTCTGGAGCAGCATCTCCTTCAACCTGGCCGTGCTCATGAACCTGCTCGTGGCCTTCTTCTACCCGTTCCGCGGCGCCCGGGGAGGTACCTGCCTTCGCTCACGCCCCCCCCCCCCCCCCGGAGGTGCTGCGGGGAGGCTGCGACCTGCACCCCGGCACTGACCCTGGAGGCACCCAGACAGCAGATAGGGCCACAGGGACCCCTCGGACAAGACGAGGTGTCCCTCCTGCAGGTTTAGCTGGGAAGCCCTGCCTGGCTCACTCAGGAGGGAAGGGCACGCGGCCTCCCCCGGGGCCTGCTGGGAAACGGCCTCAGAGGCGGGGAGACACGGAGCCGGGCGCACAGCTCGGAGGGCAGAGCCCGGAGGCAGGTCCCGCCCCGCTGCTGAGTGGTCGGGTGGCCTCGTCCCCCGGCCTTCGCTGAGCGACGGGGACGCAGGTGTGGCAGCGTTTGAAACGGGCTCTGCGGGAGTCACGGGGGCCGAGTGTCAGCCACGTTGGCTCCGCTGTGTAACCGGCCGTCCGGGGCTCCACACAGCACCCCAGGGGCAGGGAGACAGCCCGTGTCCGCGCTCCGCCCGCTGGGGAGACAGAGCCTGTGTCCGCGCTCCGCCCGCTGGGGAGGCCGGCCGGTGGCAGACGCTGGCGGTGTGGGTGGAGCCCCCGTCCCCGAAGGCCCCAATGCAGACGGGGACCTGCACCCCCGTGTGCCTTCCATAGAAATTAGACATTTAGGGCTCCCGTCGCCTTCCCTTGTGAAATGTGACGCAATCTGACTTTTACTTCTTTTTTGTTGTGTGTCCTGAGGTTACTTTGTCACTGAATTTTTTTTTTTAGAACGAAAGAGGGGGGAGACAGAGAGAGAGAAACATCAATGTGAGAGAAGCACCCCAACAAAGGTCAGGGATCAAGCCTGCAGCTAAGGTCTGCCTTTGACCGGAATCGAACCCCGGACCTTGCAGTCCACAGGTGGACGCTGTATCCACTGAGCCAAACCAGCCAGGGCCGTTTTGTTTCTTGAACAAGCGCATGATGGGCGCGTAGGTGCTGAGCGAGCACTGGGAAAGCTGTCCCGTGCGGACGCCCAGGGGACAGAGCTGAGAGAGCGGCCCGGGGCTCCCGGGGAGATGGGTGGGGGTGCTGCCCCCAGGGGCCGGGAACTGAGACCTCTGAGCTGAGACCCAGGGGCCGGGAACGGGCAGGTCTCCCGGGGGAAACACACGGCGGGACGGGAATTGGAGCCGAGCGCCGGGCCATGCAGCCGGGGGGTGGGGGAGGAGGCACGCGGGGCCCACGCCGCCCGTCCCTGCGCCGGCTGCGAGCGGCGCCCGTGACCGCCTGTCCTGCAGGGACGCTGGAGCCGCACTGGTCGGGGCTGCTGTGGACGGCCATGCTGGTGTCGCTGGCCATCGTCATCGCACTGCCCAAGCCCCACGGCATCCGGGCACTGATCGCCTCCACCATCCTGCGGCTCATCTTCTCCGTGGGGCTGCAGCCCACGCTCTTCCTGCTGGGCGCCTTCAACGTGAGTCCGGCCCTCCGCGCCTTCCCCTCCGGGGAGGCAGGGGTGGAACGCACCCGAGTCCCTGCCTTTGCTTTCCCCGTGGAGTCCGGAGGGACGGGAAGCGAAGTCCCGCTCTGTCCTGCCTCTGACGGGTGGTTTCAGAAAACGCTCCCTCTGAGCCTCGTCAGCCCCGTCTGTGCTCGTGTCCGGGTTCTGTCGCACACGCATGCCGCTTGGTCACATGGCCCCTCAGTCTTTGGACGACCATGTCGCTTGGGCCGTGCCTGGGAAGCAAAGTCACGAAATGGGGGCTCCCGTGGGCTCAGTGGGCGCTCGGTGCAGAAGGAGGTGCGGGACACACACACGCACGCACACACACACACAGTCGGGCTCACACGCCTGCCCTCCCGCCCCAGGTCTGCAACAAGATCATCTTCCTGATGAGCTTCGTGGGCAACTGCGGCACGTTCACTCGCGGCTACCGCGCCATGGTGCTGGACGTGGAGTTCCTCTACCACCTGCTCTACCTGCTCATCTGCGCACTCGGGCTGTTCGTGCACGAGTTCTTCTACAGCCTGCTGGTGAGCGGCCGGGACCGGAGGGCGCCCTCCCTCCGCCCTCCCGTGGGTGTCAGCCCTCCCCCCGCCCTCCCCCGCCCTCCTCCTGCCCTCCCGTGGGCGTCAGCCCACACCGAGGGCATCGTCCCCAGGGTCCTTAAAAGGATGGGATAGAGAACGCACCCTGAGTCCCTGCCTTTGCTTTCCCCGTGGAGTCGGGAAAGGCAGGGCCTCGGGGCAGAAATTGGCATGAGAGAGACAGCGATGGGTGGCCTCCCTCTCATGCCCTGACCGGGGCCCAGACCCTTGACCCTTCTGGATCTGGGGGAAGATGCCCTAACCACTGAGTGAGACTGGCCAGGACACAGACCTCTCCTTTCCATTGCGATGGCTGTGCCTGTGGCTCTAAGACCGGAGGTGCCGTGGTGGGAAGGGAAGGGCCGCCTGTCTCCTCGGTGACGTGGGGCCTGTGCCGGCCGCGTGCGCAGCCCAGAAGGCCCATCACCGTCTGGCGGCCCCAGTGGCGCTCCCTTGCTGGGTGACCTTTGACCCACATGGGCTTTGCCTCCGGTACCTCCCGGTGGCCGAAGCCCTTCCTTGCTTCCTTTTAAATTCCCTACTTACCCCGTTGTGCACATGCCCCCCCCCCCCACAGTCTCACCGTACAGCCCTGAGCTCTGTGCTCAGCCCCTCGAGACTGACTGCACCCCGAGCACCGCTCTCGTCTCCCGCCCCCTTCTCTGGTGACGGCCCCCTTTCCCCGTCTCACCCTGCGCTGCGGGGACGGGCACGGAGCAGAGCGGAGTAACCGCCGGGCGCACCCCCTCGGGGCCTCTGAGCACCCCGTCGCCTGTGTCCCCAGCTCTTCGACCTGGTGTACCGGGAGGAGACCCTGCTCAACGTCATCAAGAGCGTCACCCGCAACGGGCGCTCCATCATCCTGACGGCCGTGCTGGCGCTCATCCTGGTCTACCTCTTCTCCATCGTGGGCTACCTCTTCTTCAAGGCCGACTTCCTGCTGGAGGTGGACCCGCTGCCCAACGACACTGCCCTCCCAGGTGGGCGGCCCCGCGGCGAGGGCCCCGAGGACCCCCCGGAGGGCACGGCCGAGCCGCAGGGGCGCCCTGGTCCCGGGCGGGAACCGGGAACCGGGAACGCAGGCCGGCCTCTCGTATCCGGGGCACGGGGGGCCTCTGGGCGCGGGGGCGTGCGGAGCCGGCACTGAGCCCACACACTTCGGCCCGTCCGCCACGGGCACGGCTTTTCCCTGAGATACCGTGACCTGTCAGGCAGGCTGGGCGGCGGGGGGCGCCTGCCGCGAGCTCGTCCCTCACCGTGTCCTCTCCCCCAGACACCGGCGAGAGCCTGGCCAGCGAGTTCCTGTTCTCGGACGTGTGCCGGGTGGGGGCGGGGGAGAACTGCTCCTCGCCGGCCCCTCAGGAAGGTAGGCCCCCCCAGAGGCGGAGCTGGTGCCTGACGCTGGGTCAGATGGAAGCGGGGCCTCTGCCCACACATGAGGCCGGTGGCCGAGGGGGAAGGCTGGGGAGCCGAGGGAGACGGGGGGAGAGAAGGCTCCTTGGGAAGAAAGGTCGGCTTCTTGGATTCAGCCAGGACGTCCTGAGGGCCCTCTGTCCACCAGGGGCCGTGGTACTCTAAGATACAGTGACATGGGGGGACAGGGGGCGGGGCGGGCGGGCAGGTGGAGGTCACCTGAGAGCTGTTAACGCTGGGAATAAGGATGGAGCACGGAAGACAGGCACCCAGCCTCAGTGCAGTGAGAGCTGTCACCAGGAAGTGACAGCTAAACCAGAACAGTGGACAAATCAGCAAAGGCAGAGGGGCAGGCATCCTGTAGAGCACATGTGTCAAACACAAGGCCCGCGGGCCAAATCCAGCCCACCAGGCCTTGCAATGTGGCCCGCACTGCGCTGTCATCACTGCACTCCACTGTCAGTTTATGACATTGTCAGTTTATAACTGTTCAGTAAACCATTCGGCCCGCGATTTAGGCTGGATTTTAGATTTTGGCCCCTTCTCTGATTGAGTTCGACACCCCTACTGTAGAGGGAGCAGCCCGTTGGAAGGCTTGGAAGTAGAATTCAGCAGGTTTAGGGAGGTAGGGTTTATGAGGAAGAAGATTAGCAAGAAATGGAGCCGGCAAGGTTGGCAAAGGGTCAGATCACAAAAGGTCTTACATGTCAGGCTAAGGAGGTTACACTCATCCAGCGGGTGATTGGGAGTTGTTGAAAGCTGAGTGACATGATGAGATGTATGTTTCAGCAAGGCTGTTCCCTCCGCAGCTGGAGAAAAGAGTGAAGGCAGAGGGGTCACTGCTTTTTTCCTCCAAAAAGCAGTGGACAGCCTCCAGCATAAAGCGGTTTAATCAGAGGAGCCATTCTAGCATGCTGCCAGGCGTAGGCCTACACTCGCGGTGCGGAGCCTGGGGGCCTCGCCCTCAGTGGAGAGGAGAGAGGCTGTGGCTCAGGGTACGAGCAGCTCCTCTGAGGTCAGACACCTGCTCGGCGCTGGGGCTGGAGTTCCCCCGAGAAGGACGGGGAGTGTTTAGATTCCGAGGCGGGAGGGCAGGTCTGGCCTGGCTGCCTCCAGGAGGGACTGCTGGAGGAGGGAGCAGGGGGCAGGGATGGAAACAGCGCCCTGGGCGTCAGCCTTTCCAGAGGAGGCGCGTGGCGCTCGGGTCTTCACGTCCTCTCTCTCTCTCTCTCTCTCTCTCTCTCTCTCTCTCTCTCTCTCCCTTGCTATCTCTCTCTCTCTCTCTCTCTCTCTCTCTCTCTCTGTCTGTCTCTCTCTGTCTCTGTCTCTGTCTCTCTCTCTGCCTGCGTCCGCAGCGCTGCTCCCGGCCGAGGAGCCCGAGCAGGACAAGGAGCACACGTGCGAGACGCTGCTGATGTGCATCGTCACCGTGCTGAGCCACGGGCTGCGCAGCGGCGGCGGCGTGGGCGACGTGCTCAGGAAGCCGTCCAAGGAGGTGGGGGCCGGGGCCGGGCCGGGGCGGGGCTGGAGCACAGGCAGGAGCCACGCAGGGTGCAGCACCTTCCCCTCCGTCCGACCGCTGGCCGTGCGAGGGGCTGGTCCCGTCACACGCGAGTGACCGCTTCCTCCACCCCAGCTCCCAGGGAGCTCCCTGCCCGTGCGGGCCCAGGGCACTCAGAGAATTCACAATTTATTGATTTTATTTTTTTAAATGTATTTTTATTGATTTCAGAGAGAGGGAGAGGGAGAGAGAGAAACATCAGAAATGAGAGAGAATCACGGATTGGCTGCCTCCTGCGCGCCCCACACTGAGGATCGAGCCTGTAAGCTGGGTATGTGTCCTTGACCAGAATTGAACCTGGGACCCTTCGGTCCACAGGCCGACGATCTATCCAGTGAGCCACACTGGCCAGAGTGCACAACTTAGGAGGTATGAAAAGAGATACAGTGGTGGCCTTTTTAAAAAAATATTTTTATTGATTTCAGAGAAGAAGGGAGGAGGAGAGAGATAGAAACAGTAATCATGAGAGAGAATCATTGAACAGCTGCCTCCTGTGCGCCCCACACTGGGGACTGAGCCCTGACCGGGAATCGAACCATGACCTCCTGGTTCATAGGTCAACGCTCAGCGAAGTGGTGGCCTTCTTAACAACGTTTGCCCTCCCGTTTACGTTCCGCTCGAGAAGCTGACGGTGATGTGGTGGGGGACAGGGGACTGCGGAGCGGGGTGGGGCCTGACCGCGCCCTCCTCCCAGGAGCCCCTGTTTGCCGCCCGCGTCATCTACGACCTGCTCTTCTTCTTCATGGTCATCATCATCGTGCTCAACCTCATCTTCGGGGTCATCATCGACACCTTCGCCGACCTGAGGAGCGAGAAGCAGAAGAAGGAGGAGATCCTCAAGACCACGTGCTTCATCTGCGGTGAGCGCTCTGGGCGGGGCCTCTGCCTGGGCGGGGGCGGGGCCTCTGCCTGGGCGGGGGCGGGGCCTCTGCCTGGGCGGGGGCGGGGCCTGTGTGGACAGGAGCAGGGCTGTGGGATGGACCTGAAATGAGTGCATCTCGGGGTCTTGTCACTGGGCTGCCCTGAGCGACTCCCGCCCCACCAGCACGTCCTCCTGTAGTCAGGCCCGTCTCTGAGCCGAGTGGCTCCCTGTGATGTGGTGCAGCACATGAACCCCTCCGCCTCAGGTGGCACTCGGGAGCTGGCTCAGGTGCCACCAGGCCAGGACCACACGGTGCAGGTGACAGTAGTGAAGGTCCGGGGAGAGCGGGTGGGCCCCACAGCCATCTCAGTGACCACAGGACGTTCATGTTACCGGCCCTGTGGGCCAGGACATCCATGTAAACTAACTGTGGACAGACAGGCTGACAGGGCCCGGGAGCCCGCCCTCCTGTGGACAGACGGGCTGACAGGGCCCGGGAGCCCGCCCTCCTGTGGACAGACGGGCTGACAGGGTCCAGGAGCCCGCCCTCCTGTGGACAGACAGGCTGACAGGGCCCGGGAGCCCGCCCTCCTGTGGACAGACAGGCTGACAGGGTCCAGGAGCCCGCCCTCCTGTGGACAGACAGGCTGACAGGGCCCGGGAGCCCGCCCTCCTGTGGACAGACAGGCTGACAGGGCCCGGGAGCCCGCCCTCCTGTGGACAGACAGGCTGACAGGGCCCGGGAGCCCGCCCTCCTGTGGACAGACAGACTGACAGGGCCCGGGAGCCCGCCCTCCTGTGGACAGACAGGCTGACAGGGCCCGGGAGCCCGCCCTCCTGTGGACAGACGGGCTGACAGGGCCCGGGAGCCCGCCCTCCTGTGGACAGACAGGCTGACAGGGCCCAGGAGCCCGCCCTCCTGTGGACAGACAGGCTGACAGGGCCCGGGAGCCTGCTGGGCTGCTCACGCCGCCTTCCCGCCTCCGCAGGCTTGGAGCGGGACAAGTTTGACAACAAGACGGTCACCTTCGAGGAGCACATCAAGGAGGAGCACAACATGTGGCACTACCTGTGCTTCATCGTGCTGGTGAAGGTGAAGGACTCCACGGAGTACACCGGCCCCGAGAGCTACGTGGCCGAGATGATCCAGGTGAGCGGCCTCTGGCCCCCGCATCGCACGCCGACACCAATGGCAGGGAGCGCCGGGATGGGGCCTGGCTCTGGCCTTCATCGTCCTCCCGGTGGCCTGCAGAAGCAGCAGGCGGGCGGTGCACCCCATTTCACAGGAGGAAACACTGAGGCTGGGGCTTAACGAGGCCCTTCCGGATCGCGGGTGTTTTTTGCCTTAACCAAGAGCTGGCCCGGCATAGCCCAGCACGGCTGGCCCTTCGGGGGGACCACGTGGCGGAGGGGCCGAGTCCCGGTTAACCCCTGGCCCCTGGGGGGCGTGGCGGCCGTGTTCTCAGGGCACGTGGAGGCACCACGGGGTCCCGGCAGCTGTCCTTGGTGGCCACATCGAGGGAGAGTGGGGTGTGCATGTTAAAGGGGAAAGACGGCTCCCAGAACCACGGCCAGACTGGGCACCCACGCCCAGGTGACTCATCGCACGGCGTCGCTCCCTGAGGATCACGCACTGAGCGTCCCATCCATCATCCCGTGGCCGGTGCGGCTGTTCCCACGGCCACGTAGACAGCACGCTCCCCGCCCTCTCTCTCCCTCCCCCCTCACCCTCCCCACACACACTCACAGCTCCTCCCAGGGTCCCCGGTGCTCCCCCCGTGTGTCCCTGCCCTCTGCAGATCCAAGCTGTCAGGGACAGGGAAGCAAAGTGGCAGTGGCCGCCCAGCCACAGGTCCTGGCGCAGCCCCAGGGGTGCTCTGGGGTGAGCAGGGTGCTCTGGGGGGTAGCGGGGTGCTCGGGGGGGAGCGGGGTGCTCGGGGTGGAGCGGGGTGCTCTGGGGGGGAGCGGGGTGCTCTGGGGGGTAGCGGGGTGCTCTGGGGTGAGCTGGGTGCTCTGGGGGGTAGTGGGTGCTCGGGGGGGAGCGGGGTGCTCTGGGGGGAGCGGGGTGCTCGGGGGGAGCGGGGTGCTCGGGGGGGAGCGGGGTGCTCGGGGGGAGCGGGGTGCTCGGGGGGGAGCGGGGTGCTCTGGGGGGCAGTCAGGAGCCCGAGCGCCTGGAAAAGCTGTGCTGAGACCGTGTCAGTCGGTCAGGAAAGCCCTTTGCAGCAGGTCCCGCAGGCCCGCCTGCAGCCGGAGCTGAGAAGCTTCAGCAGCGGGCCTCGGCAGCCTCGCTATCTGGTTTGATAAGGCGGAAGCACAGCCAGGAAACGGTGTGCTAACAAGGGCAAAGGGCAGAACGGGAACCCAAAACCAACATGTCACGACCTCTGCTTAGCTGGGGAGCCGGCTGGGTCTTGCACCTTTGACCCCCGAGAGCGGGAGCCGCGCTGTCAGGCCTGCAGGCGGCGCCCTGCAGAGTGGCCGCGGCCAGGGCTCCGGGGAGGCCGGGCTCAGGCCGTGCAGAGCTCCTGGGCCTCAGGCACGGGGGCGCGTGCAGGGCGGAGGGCGGCGGAGGCAGCCTGAGGAGGGCATGGACGGCGTTGCTCACAGGGCTCAGGGTGTGCCCGGGCCCCTCCTGCCACCTGCCCTGTCTGCTCCACCCGGGCCCTCTGCTCGGTGAAGGGCTGGATTTTATCCTGGAGCCCCAGGGGCCGCCTGCCCACCCTGGGCGGCTCCGCCTCCCACCCCGCCGCCGTGTCCTGGGGCCCCAAAGCCCTCACTGTGGGTGAGGACCCAGCCCTCTGCCCTCTGCCCGACTCCCAGAATGCACCGGGGCAGGGTTCAAGAACACGGCGAGGCGGGGCGGGGGGACTTGGCAGGTGCCCAGCGGCCGGAAGCAGCTGTCAGCGTCTCGCCGCCTCCCCACGGCCCGCCCGCCCCGTGCCCCGGAGCTGCTCACTGTCCTCCATCCAGGCTGCCCGCACACCCTGCCCTGGGTCCCGGGTCCCGAGGGTGCGAGTCACCCTCCCCACGCACTTCCCAGGGGCCGCCCTCCGCCTGCACCTCCCGTTCCTCCGCTCCTGCCTCCGGGTGACCCCTGTGGGACCGTGGAGGGCTGGGCGTGTCACAGAGCGTGTCTGCAGAGGGCCACGGTCTCCCAAGCAGCCGACCCTGAGGCGGGGCAGGCATCGGTGGCCCCAAGTGGCCCCTGGGCCGTGCACAGTGTGACCAGCAGGAAGGCGGGTTCACAGCCGGACATCTGCCCCTCGAGTCTGTCCAAGGGCGTGACCTCGGCCCACCTGCTGCTCCTTCCCGAGTGCAGACCCCCTCCGTGCCCCCCCCCACGCCAGGCCCCCCCCACGCCAGGCCCCCCCCACGCCAGGCCCCCCCCACGCCAGGCCCCCCCCACGCCAGGCCCCACCCCACGCCCGGGCCCCACCGAGGCTCCCGGGCCACCACACCGTCGTGGCCTCTGCTCGAACGGGGGCTGTCCTCGGAGCCAGGCTGCCGGGCCCTGTGCCTGGGTGTGGGGCCGTCCCTGGCCCGGGTGGGACTAGCGTGCTGAGTCCACGCTCGGACGCTGCCTCCTTAGACCGAAGCCCCCGGCGCGTCTCTGGGGCGGGAGGGCGCGGAAGACGCCGGTTCAGGTGCAGCCCTGGTCTCTGCCGGTCACACAGTGGACGGGCTCTCGGTTCTATTCTGCGGAGCCAGCGAGCGGCCACAGCCTCTGCCGCCTGGAGCTCCCGCCCACGGGGCAGCTTCCGCATGGGGGGGTCCGTGCGGGGGCAGGGGTGCAGTGTGGAGGCAGCCAGTCGCGCTCTCACATCCATGCTTCTCTCCCCGTCCTCCCTCTCCTTCCTGCCTTGCACTCTAAAAACCAACAGAAAAAATATGCTCTGGTGAGGATTAATGAGGAAGGCAGGCAGGCCTGGGGAAACCACCATAGGGGCCGAACGCCACCCTGAACTCTGGGGACTGGGTGTCAGCTGAGACGCCCTGCGGGGAGGTGCCAGCAAAGGCCGTGAGCCAGCGGGGAGGGGGGGTGCTGGGCCCCGGGTCTCCGTCAGGCGTCCCCAGGGCCGGCCTGCCCTCACCCTGCTGGGTGGCCAGCCCCACCTGCCTCCTCTGTGCCCTCCTGCGGCCTCCCCGGGGCTGGGGGGCACCTGGGACCAGCCGTGCGGCTCTCGCAGCCCCTGGGCCGGGAACCACCGCCTGAGGCCGGGGACCGGCGGCTCTGCAGCCGCTTCTCGGAGGATTTCGTCAGAGCCGGCGGCCCTCCCTGCTGCCGCGACCTCCCTCCTGAGATCGCCCTGGAACGGCGTGGACTGGCCCGGTGGACGGGCGGCCCTCCCCGCAGCTGAGTTACGTAACTGCTGCCGGGGAATATCCTTCCGGCCCGAGCCGCCCGCCGGCGAGACGGGAGCAGCTGCGCGGAGAGAGTGTCTGGAGCCGCGCCCGCCGAGGACGGGCTGCCCGGACACGGTGCCCCAGGCTGACGCCCGCGGCTCTCCCAGGCTGGGCACTGGCTCCCTGCCCCGCGGGGTGCTTGCCTCAGGGACCCTCCTCACAGCCCTGTGCCCCAGGCAGAGCCAGGCTGCCCCTCCTGCCCCCTCCGCCCCGGGCGCTGTCCTTCCTGCCGGCACTGTCGTCAGGGCTGCCATGGAAACGCACCCGGACCTGCGGGGATCACGGGTGGGGCTTGGGGGCTGGCCGACAAATTCCAGGGGTGGGACCTTTTTTCTTAATTACGGAACTGTTTCACAGCAGCTCTAGGAGTGCAGACAAACGGAGCAGAAAGTGCGGCCTTCCCTCCCCGTTCCCTTGGTGACACTGTGTCCCTGCGGCGTTTGCTACAGCAGACGAGGCCACGTAGACACATTGTGACTGGCTGAAGCCACACCACGGTTCACCGCTCCGGCGGTGACAGGGTCGGCATTGCAGCCGGGGGGACACAGAGGTCACGGAGGAGAGAAAGGGGGCCGGCAACCTCAGCCGAAGAGGCAGGGCCGGCCCACGAGGGATCTCCTTTCCTCCCCTCCCCCCACCCTCTGTGCCGGCCTCATCACCCCCGCCCCCCACCTTCTCCTTGTGTCCGGAGTCCGGACCGGTTCAGTACTCTGCTTTTGCTAAATGCGTGACCCGCACAGGAAATGGCGGTGCCGAGCCACTGGCCGGCGTGTGATCGGTCACGGCATCTCGCCCGAGCGGCCCTGGGCTGTGTCTGGCTCTGCCTCTGCCGTGGGGACAGCCTCACTCGCCAGGCAGCGGGCCAGTCTGCGTGCTCAGTGCCCCGCACCCGCGCCCGCCCATGGGAGGGAAGGATGGCCTGCCCTCCCCACCTGTGGGCCTTTCCAGCATCAGTCCTGGCCCCGCCGGCCTCCCCTCCCCCCTCCCCCCTCCCTCCCTCCCTCCCTGGCACCGGCAGTCGGTTGCCATCTGAGCTGACAGGCTTGCCCGCTGGGTCTGCCCAGCGCCTACTCTCCAGGGCAGGAAGCCCACAGCAAACAGTCTGCACCTAAGACCACCTCCAGGGCCTGGCCGCCGCCTCTTAGCACAGCCCCCACCGGCCTGGAGAGGACAGGCTTCCCAGAAGGAAAGCTCCTCTCCCCTTCCCTCCCTCCCTCCCTCTCCCTCCCCCCTCTCCCCCGCTGCCTCTCCCCCGCTGCCTCTCCCCCCTCCCTTCCTCTCTGACTCTTTCACACACACACCCTCCTCTCCCTCCCCCCCCTCACACCCCTCCCCCCTTTCCAGTCAAGGACAAGCTGGGCTGTGGTGCCGCCCCCGTGTCTGAGGCTGGCGCTGGCCTGCGGGACTTTTCCAGCTTTACCTAGAAGAGAGCTAACCAGAGCCGAGGCTGTGGTCAGCCAGCTTCTGGCTGCGGCTGCGGTCGCCGTGTGCTCTGACACAGGAAGCGGCTGTGCCGGGAATGCCGGCCTGCCGGCCCGGCAGACGGTGCCTAATGACATCGGTATGCGCGGTGCCACAGCCAGGCGGCCGGGTGCACTGGGGCGGCCAGACCCGGCGACACCTGCTCGGGGGACCCAGAGCCGCCCGGCCCCACCCTCCGACCACACACACCCCGGGATGAGTTCACGTAGTAACATGACTTTCCCAAAAATGCAGCCGAGGCCGAGACCCAGACGGTTTTGATCTTGGACAGACGGGAAGGCGGGTTCTGCCGACGGCCACCGGCCCGGCCTGGCTGCTGGCCGCGGGCGCAGGCGGCCGGTCGTGCCTGGCCGAGCTGGAGAGACGGGAATGGGTGCGGTGGTCTCTGCCTCACAGCACAGGGCGGGCTCCATGCAGAGGGGTCCAGGGGTTCAGAGGGGTTCTGGGGTCAGAGCCACATGGAATTGAATTGCTTTTTCTTTTAAATTACGTTTTTATTGATTTCAGAGAGGTAGAGGGGGAGAGAGAGACATCAGTGATGAGAGAGAATCATGGATCGGCTGCCTCCTGTACGCCTCCCCACTGGGGATTGAGCCCACAGCCCAGATATGTGTCCTTGACTGGCATCAAACCCAGGACCTTCAGCCCGCTGGCCGACAGCCTATCCACTGAGCCACACTGGCCAGGGTGGGAAATGCTCCTTGGTTCTAGCCCCCAGGTGCTGTGTGCGGGTTGAGGTCTGATGTACAGCCCCAGGGGCTCCCAGGGCCTCAGGCTGGGAGCCGCCCGCAGGGCAGGGCCGGCGGTGCCCGCAGCTGGGCTGTGTGTGGGGGTCGGGGAGGCCCCAGCTCTGCGTTAGGTGTTGGTGTTGGAAGCAGAGGGGGACCTGCCTGTGCGGAAGGGACGGGATGGCCACGGCTTGTGTCTACAGCGCGGCGCGGAGGCCGTGTCTTTGGGGTCTGAGGTTCCGTTTCCTGGGACGAGGGCCAGCTGGGAGACGAGAGGCCGGGTGGTGGGTGACGGCGGGGACACACGTGCACAGGTGCCCTGGGCGGCCGTGTGCTGCAGGCTCGGGTCTCCCGAGAGGTCACACACAGGCCTGTGGTCTGCAGAGCCGGCTCCCAGGGCAGCTGTTTGGAGATCGGGAGCCCTGTCTGAAAGGCGGCTTTCCCGGGTTCACCGTGAGAGGATCCTGGGAATTCAGTCCCGTTGACCGAGTTCAGAGGGTGTGCATCCGCCGGTGCTGGGCTCCGAGCGGGCCGCGCGGGGGGCAGGACGGGGTGCTGCGGCCCCGGCCTCGCTCCTGGCGCTGACCCGCGCTCTGCCCACGCGGTTCTAGGAGAGAAACCTCGACTGGTTCCCCCGCATGAGGGCCATGTCCCTGGTCAGCAGCGACTCGGAGGGCGAGCAGAACGAGCTGCGCAACCTGCAGGAGAAGCTCGAGTCCACCATGAAGCTGGTCTCCAACCTCTCCGGCCAGCTGTCCGAGCTCAAGGACCAGGTAGGAGAGGCGTCCGCCTGTGCGCACCGTGTATACACACACACCACACACACACACACACACCACACACACACACACACACACACCACACACACACACACACCACACACACACACACACACCCCACACACACACACACCCCACACACACACACACACACCCCACACACACACACACCCCACACACCACACACACACACACACACACCACACACACACACACCACACACACACACACACCACACACACACACACACCACACACACACACACACACCCCACACACACACACACACACACACACCACACACACACACACACCACACACACACATGCGTGGTGAGGGCACGGTGCCCTGGGGCGCGGGATAGAAAGGGTCAGAGGACAGACACTCAGCCCATGTGCCTGCCACTGCCCTTTGAGGGTCAGCCTGTGGCCGCCCCTTCAGCGCCCGCGGACGAGGCCCTCAGGTGACAAGGAGCCGATGGGCCTGCGGCCTGGGGGGCTGCCCCAGGGAACTCTCCTGGACACACAGCAGACTCGGCCTTTCCGGTTCTGCCTCCGCCCTCACGTGTCCTCACGCCTCACCAGGACACCTGTGAGCCACCGTCCTGGTCCCCTCGGTGCCCAATACCTGACCCTGCTGAGTGGCCGCAGGGGCCGGGCCGGGCCGGGCCGAGGAGGGACAGTGGGCGGACGGGCATGCGGGCACTGCCGCCCAGGCCCAGGGTCTGCAGGGGCGCCAGCTCCCGCCCAGTCAGCGCTCTGCCCGGGGAGGGCAGGCCGCCGGGGGCTGCGCGGGCCCTGGGTGTGGGTGCACCAGAGGCTGCGGCTGGCCCCGGCGCCCAGGCCGGCGTGGTCGGGCGCTGCGGGGGCTTTTGTGTTCCATGTTCTGTCTCGCGTGGCTGACACAGGCTGCGCCCTGACTGCCTTTCACGGAGACTGTTCCAATGCTCAGTCCTCTGTTTGAAGAGCCGTAGGTTCAGAACTGCCGGCACGCACCCAGATGTGGGAGGCAGACATGGCCATTGGGCACAGCGGAGCGGGTGCGGCGGGCGCCTGTCAGATCCGGGGGTGGCTCCCGGGGGTGGTATTAGCGTCTATGGAGCGTGAACTGCTCGGCCCCGCCCTGAGTCTCTGTTGGGGAGGCTGCCTCCCCCGTGTGACCTGGACATTGAACTATTCCTGCCCTGGCTGGTGTGACTCAGTGGATAGAGCGTCAGCCTGCAGACTGAAGGGTCCCGGGTTCGATTCTGATCAAGGGCCCGTACCTCGGCTGCAGGCTCCTCCCTGGCCTGGGTTCTGGTCAGGGCTCATAAGGGAGGCAGCCAATCGATGTTTCTCTCTCCCCCCCTTTCCAGCTCCCTTCCTTACACTCTCTAGCAATAGAAAAAATATCCTCGAGTGACGATTAAATAAAAGTAAATCAATCGATCAGTATTAAAAAGAAGAAATTGAACTATTTTTTCTCAGAAGATGTTCAGGCCTCAAGGAGCAGGTGGAGACCAGCAGTCCGTGGTCAGGGGCTCGGTCCGGCTCCCTCTGCCTCCTTTTGAAGGGCCGGGCTGTGGGGGTTTCAGCGCAGCTGCACTTCGTTGGGGAAAACGGCTGCTTTCGGAGGAACCAGGGACGGTGCTTTTGGTTCGAAGCAGACGTCACTGCAGAGGAGGGAGCGCCCGGCCAGGCCACACAAGGCCCTGCCACGGCCCGAGGGGGAGCGAGTGAAGGTGTGGCCACGCAGAGCGGGCTGGGTTTTAAGGGACGGTTTGTGTGGCCTGAGGATGGCGGCGTAGATGTCACGTGGCCCCGAGAGAGATTCCCGACTGAGAGACACAGCCACCACCGACCGGCCAGCACGGCCTCTGACGTCTTAAGGGCGATGAGAGAATCCGTTTGCCGGCCGGAGCTGGAGCTGCAGTGGGTTCATCACTCGCTGTGTCCTGCTCTGGTCAGCACCCAGCGCCACGGACAAGGGCAGCCTCTTAGTGTAAAGGCTCCTGGTGCCCACGGGGCTGTTCGCCGGCACAGCAGCGGGAGGCGAGGCGGCGCCGGGGGCACAGGCAGAAGCGGGTGGGGCTGCTCTGCTCTGCCAGAGCCGGCTCAGCTGCTGTTCCAGTGCGGGCGCTGCCCTCACCCGAGATGCGGGCACCGAGAGTGATCCCGCCCCGTGTGCCCCCCGCTGGGCGGGCCCCTCGCCTCCGCCGGTGTGCGGAGCAGTGACCCTCGCTGGCAGCAGGAACGGTTTAGGCCGAGAGGCCCCCCTCCCGCCCCCGCCCCGTGGAGGGCACTGCCCTGACACCTCCCTACGGGCTCCCCCTCGCCTGAGGGGCCGCGGGGGCCCGTGCAGTCCTTACAGAGCTGAGGGGGAAGCCGCCTTTCCGGGAACCTGGCTCCTGGGCAGACACTGCCTCCTCATCGTCACAGACGGCATTTCCCAGGAGCCCGAGAAGAGGACTCTGGTGGAAACGGCTGAGTTTTCTATAAGAAAAGGCCTCTTGTTTCCTTGGGATGTTTTGTACCAAAAATTAGTCCAAGCAAAAACCAAGTTTAAGCATCGGCCACATAACAGACACTGTCCTAGGAAATGCACACACACCTCCTGCCGTCCCGAGAGAGGCATTGCCCCTGTGTGGAGGGGGAAACTGAGGCAGCATCAAACCCTAGGGAACAGGTCTGATCCCAAAGCCCACGTTCCTCTCCCTGCTCTGCCCCAGTCCCTCGGACTGAGGAAGCGGAGGCCCCGTTAGCTAACGAGCATCTCACACGTGAGCCTTCTCACCTTCACGGCCTTGGCCGCCCGCACCCAGCCCAGGGCTGGGACCGATGTCATTCATGCAGAGAATTAAGTCTGTCCCAACACCGGGCGCACCAAGACACCACCCACGGCAGAACCGAGGCGGGGAGGGGTGCCAGGACTGCCCCCGCTCTGCGTGGGGAGCGAGCACGGAGCTCCAGGCCTGGGCCGGACACGCGCTCTGCAGGAAGCGCGCCTCCGGGGGGCCTGCCCGCCGCTGGGAGGTGGGCGCGGGGAGCGTCCGCGCGCCCGGGCCTTCCTGTGTGCCGCCTCCCCGCGGGGGCCGCAGGCCGTGCTCCGGGTGTCCCGGCCCGGCCGCCCCGAATTCCCCGCCTGCGTGTGAGGTGCAGCCTGTGTAGAAAGTGGGTTTCAGAACAAACCGTAACCACAGAGGTAAACCCACGGCCGCCGGGGCTGACGCACAGGAAGCGTCTGGCTGATGAGGAAACTTTCTGACTTTCCAGATGACAGAGCAGAGGAAGCAGAAGCAGCGGATCGGCCTCCTGGGACACCCTCCGCACCTGAACGCCAACCCCCAGCAGCCGGCGTGAGCCGGCGGAGCGCCCTCTGACGGCAGGGCGCCGGCCGGCCGAGGCGTCTGTAAATAAACTCCGTTCGTACTGGATGTACATGATCGCTAGCCTAGAGGTGGGATGTACCTATTGTAATTCGAGTTGGCACGGTGACCTTCCGTTTGTGCCAAGAAATATTAAAAATGCCTTTTTTGGAAAGGACTACAGAAAGCACCTGATTTGCACTTGAACCAGAGAATAGATTTAAAGCTATAGGACGTGTATTTTGTATTTAAATCTAGAGTAGCCAGTATTTATGTTTTTTATAAACTGTGCAATACGGATTCCGAGATCACAGTGACCCTTAGCCCCGGGTCCCGGAGGGAGCCGTCTTTGAAGCTGGTGTTAATACGATGTGACACATGTCCGATGATGCTGCTGCCAAAACACGTGCTGGTGCGCGCAGGCCCGGCGGCCATGCCACGGAGGCGCCTGTGGTGGCGCCGTGGGCCGTGGCCGTGGCCGTGGCATCGGCGCCCCACGCCTCCGAAGCGGCAAGCCCGCCTTCATTGTAAGAGCAACTGTAGCTTCAAAGATCCTTTTAAGCTTCTGAATGGATCGTTGAAACTGTTCCTAAGAGGTAACCTAGAGGCTCAGGCGTTAGCTTGTGGCGTTAATAGACGTGCTTAAAGGGGTAACGCATCCTGCTGCCAATCGGTGAAGCTCCCGGTGAGTGTGGGTGTCTCGCTGTCAACACGCCGTCCGCTGCTGGTCTCCGAGTATCTGGTCCCAGCGGCAGGGGCGGCTCTCCCTTCCCGCCCAGCGCGCTGCGGGGCTGCGGGGCGTCCCTGCGCCCACAGAGAGGGCGTGGCGCCCGCTAGCCGCCGTGGTAAACACGGATCGGTTTTGTCTGTCGCGTGAACTCTGCTGCGGATGGATGGAGAGTGAGAGGAACCTTGCGTATCTGTTGCTGAGTTTTGTACCTGGAATCATTTTATAAGAGACACTCTGCAAAAAAAAATTTTGAAAATGTGTTGAGAACAGAGTTCCAAGGAGGGAAGTCTGTAAATGCCTGTGTGAGGATAATATTTAATAAACGATGCAGACCACAGCGTGGCTGGCTGGTGGCTTCCTTACGTGCGGCTGCTCGGTCGTGTTTTGGTTTAAAGCACAGCTGGTTGGTGAGCAGGTGAGTTCAGAGCCACTTACCCGTCCGTGCAGACACTACAGTGAGCAAAGTGACCGCCACCAGGCAGCCCAGGCCCTCGCACGCACTGGACCTCGGTGGCTGTCCGCCGTGGCCGTGGCCAGGGGCCTGCGAGCCTGAGGGTCTCACAAAGCTCCCGCCTTCCCGGGGAGGCCTGCCCTCGTGCAGGCCGGGCGAGGCGAGTCTCCCTGGCTTCGGGCAGTAACTGCCATTTCACTTTCTAAACATTGGAGTCAGTGTCCTGGGCTTGTGACCGAGTTCCTGCCCCTTCCCTGTGGTTCTCGGTCTGCGGTTCTCACTCGCCGTTCTGGAAATGATAGCTGACCTGCGCTGGGAGGCTGCCCTGCCGCCCGGTGTGGACGCAGAGACACGGCGTGCGGCAGGCGCTGGTGTAAATGTGGGCGCTGTCACGGGCAGCCGCTGTAGCCACCGCGCGCAGTGACAGCCCAGGGGCTCACCCGGGCTTCCCAGGGAGCCGAGTCCGCTCACCAGGAACGGGCTCCGGCCTGACCCCCGCGGGCGTGCACGTTGCTGGCGGGGGCACCGCCTGTGGGCACCGCCTGTGGGCAGACCACGCAGGGAGGCCCGGGCAGTGAGGCAAACCCTGAGGCAGGCGCCTGAGACAGGAATGCAGGAAGATGCGCTACAAAGGGGGCCCTACACACAGGAGCAAGGCGGGGTTTTGCTGAAATAATGCTTTTACAGGTTTTAAAAGCAACACGTGCTTGGAAGAGGCTGGAGTGCTAGGTGGCCATCAGAGTCAGCCTTCAGACAGGGGCTGGGGCAGAAGACACCTCCTGACGGCGCTGGAGACCAGCAGAGAGCACCGTGGTGTGGAGAGCGAGGCGCTGGGCCCGGGGAGGGGAGTGGGGGGGAGGCATTGAGCCCGGGGGAGGGGGAGGCGCTGGGCCCGGGGAGGGGAGTGGGGGGGAGGCACTGAGCCCGGGAGAGGCCGAGGCACTGAGCCGGGGGGAGGGGGGGGAAGAGGGCAGGGAGGAGGCCAAGGCACTGGCCTGGCCGGGCTTCGAATGAGCGCCTCCCGCTCGCGCCTCCCGGGCTCCTGTCCTCCCCTCCCAGCCCTGCGGCCTCCCTGCCGGCCCGGCGTTCCCAGCCCTTTCCCTGGGGACCAGCCGGACTGTGAGACTCAGACCCCCTAAAATCTGTTCACAAGCCGATCTCATGCACACCTCTCGGCCCCTGCGGCGGTGAGAGCGGATCCCCGCACGGAAACCCGCAGGAGGTGCTGACGAGCAGCCGCTCCGGCCTCTGCGCATCATGTCAGCGAGGCCTCGAAGGCTGGAAATCCCCCTGAAGATTTCGATTTCACAGAAAGTACCCAAAATTCCACCACTTTTGCATCACAAAGGTTTGCCAGTTTTGAGTAAAATGCTGTGTGGTTTTGTGGGCGGCAGGACCGCCAGGCTCCCCGGGTCCGCGGGCCGCACAGGCGGAGCCCTGGCCGCTTCCCAGCAGACACCTCCCCGGGCTGCGCGCCGAGCTCCCGCACCTGCGGGCTCACTGGGCGCGGCCCCGTCTCACACACACACACACACACACACACCCCACACACACACACACACACAGACACACACACCACACACTCACACACACACACACACACACACACACCCCACACACACACACACACACACACCACACACACACACACACACCCCGCACACACACACACACACACCACACACACACACACACACACACACACACACACCCCGTGAGGAAGCCACGCAGTCCCTCCGAGCTCGCATCTGCTCCTCTGATAAAACGAGTCCCAGCTCACCCTGTGTCACATTAAAAAACAGCGCCCGGCCAGCACGGCTCCAGGACTGAGCACCGACCTCTGACCCAGCAGGTCACGGTGAGATTCCGGTCAGGGCACAGGCCCGGGTTGCAGGCTCCATCCCAGTGTGGGGCGTGCAGGAGGCAGCTGATCCATGATATTCTCTCTCATGGATGTTTCTACCTCTCCTTCTCCCTCTCTGAAGTCAATAAAAATATACTTTTTTAAAAAAAAAAGAAAAAGAAAGAAAAAGCAAAACCTGGCCCGAGAAGAGCCTGGCGGCCCTGAGGATGCTGTGGGTCATGACGAGATGAGAGAGAACGCTCGCACCTCGGGGGGAACTGCGAGCAGAGCCCCCGGAGGGAGGCGCGGTCCCCGCCCAGAGGAAGCCTGCGGGGCGGGAGGAAACCCCCGGGGTTCTGGCGGCAGCGCCCACAGCAGAGTGCGTGCGCGGGAGCCCCCGTGGAAACTGGGCCAGCTGCTGCCGGTGCCCTCAGAGGGCGACGGGTCCCTGCCAAGAACAGAACTTCCGGCAATCCCGGAATCCAGCCCGCTCGCTCCGGAACATAAGCAAGCTTTGGAGTCCGTTCCCACAGGCCGGTCCTGTGGCAAGCTGTCCTAGAAGCCTCTGGGCCACCTCTCCGGTGTGGCTCAGTGGATAGAGCGTTGGCCTTCAGATTGAAGGGTCCCGGGTTCGATTCCGGACAAGGGCATGTACCTTGGTTGTGGGCACATCCCCAGTAGGGGGTGTACAGGAGGCAGCTGAGTGATGTTTCTAACTCTATCCCTCTCGCCTCCTTTCTGTAAAAAAAATCAATAAAATATATTTCTTTTAAGTTCTCCAGGAGAAAACAGGTTTGTGAGAAACGGGAATGAGGTTTGGGTGCAAAGTGTCCGTCTCCTTGTGAGCCCACGGGGCAGCTTGGAGGATGGGGGGAAACTGTGTCCTTTTTTTCCAAATTTGTTTTTATTGACTTTTAGAGGGAGAGAGAGAAACATGGATGAGAGCGGGACATTAATTGGCTGCTGCCTGCACACCCCACACTGGGGATCAAGCCCACAACCGGGCATGTGCCCTGAGCGGGAATCGAACCGGCGACCCGCAGTGCCCGGGACTGCACTCAGCCAACCGAGCCACGTCAGGGCCGTGACTCTGAGCAGGGCTGTCCCCCACTGAGGAGGCTCGTGAGGAGAGGCGAACCGTGTCCCGTGTCTGGCTCACACCCCACGCGTGTGACTTCCCGTTCCTCGGCCTCCCGCCGGTTCCCTTTTCTCATGCCTGTCCCTCCCCGCAGGCCCTGCGTGACCAGCGCTGCTTTCTGTTCCTGCCGGGGGACCCCGGGCCGCCGCCCTCAGAGGCCTGGTCACGTGCTGAACGGGTCCCTCTCGTCCGGGTGGGGCCTGACCTCCGTGCGAGCCGAGCTCCCGGGGAGGAACAGCTCGGGGCCTCCCCGCACGGTTCTCACGCGGACCAGGGCTGAATTCAACGGCGACTTCTGTTTCGCTGTTTTTGTTAATCCTCAATCGAGGGTATTTTTCCAGTGATTTTTAGAGCGAGTAGAAGGGAAGGGGGGAGAGACATCTATGTGAGAGACACGTCAACTGGCTGCCTCCCGCATACGCCCTGACAGGGGCGAGGGGGGCTGGGGATCCAGCCTGCGACCCAGGTACGTGCCCTTGGCCAAAATCAAACCCTCAGTCCGCAGGCGACGGTCTAACACTGAGCCGCACCGGCAGGCCGAGTTCTCTCTCACACGTCGTGGAGAGAGGTTTTCTCGGGGTGAGGATGGTTTCTGTCCGTGGTGAGCTGCCATGGGGCAGGCGCTGCCCGGTGCTGACCTGGACTCCCCGTCCAGCATCCTGTGAGCTCGTGGCTCACACGTCCCCGGCAGAAGCCCCGGGCTCCCCTTCATCGCCCCAAGGACCCTACGGGGGTGCTGACAGCTCCTCTGTCCCTTCCGTCCGGAGTCCTGCCGGCAGCCCAGCGCCCCCCGTCCGCCCCGTCCCCTCGCTTCTCCCCAGAGCGGACGGCCCTCTCCCCGGGCGTCTCAGCAGGCGCTCTGGAGAGCACCCCCGGGAGGACCGCACCCACGGGAGCTCTGCATGTGCTCCCGCCCCACCTCCCTGCCCGGAGGCACCCTCCTCTCCAGCCTCACACAGGGTCCCCTCCCCCACACCGTCCCCAAAACAAAATACAAGCTTCCCATCAGCTTCAGGCACACCCCGAAACGATCTTCATCAGGCAGAGCCATCTCAGCCCGGGGCCTAACGCTCCCATCTAGACGGCCCTGACCAAACCAAAGGGAGGAAGAGAGTCCGACTCCGAGCCGCCGCCCTCACAGCAGATGCTCTCCCTGCTCTCTCCCTGCCCTCCTCCCCCCCCCCCCCCCCCCGCAGGGAGAGCCTCCGTCTGAAGGCCACGTGGTGGCAGACCGGAAGGGCAGACCTGGAGGCCAAGGCCAACCGCGCCCACACGGCACTGCCCGCGCGGGGCCGGGCCTCCGTGCCCTGCCCGCCTGGCGGGAACAGCCGAGACGCAGAGGGAAGCGGGCACCTCCGGGTGGGCTGCTCCGCTCGCCGCTCACCCGCAGGCCCTGCCACAGACGGGCTCCGTGCACTCTGGGGGCGGAGTCCTCGCAGGCCCCCCTCCTCTGGGGGCACTTCTGAGCCGCGAAGGGGGGGCTTTCCTCGGGAAGGGTCTGCACTGGCCCGGAGGGGCATGCGGACCGAGCGGCCGTCCACACTCTGCTGCTAAGCGACCGTTGCGTCCTGTAGCTCACCATCGTCACAGCCTCCGGCCGCAGCAGCCCTCTTCCCCGCCCCTCCCGCCCGGGCCCCAACCTCCCCCCTCCTTCCGCTCTGCAGCAAATAGAGACCATCCCCATCTAGACGGCCCCCTGACCAAACCAAAGGGAGGAAGAGAGAGTCCGACTCCGAGCGGCTACACCCCAGCACCTCCTCCGCCGTCTGCACCCGCTCGGCTGGCAGCGGTGGAGGGGCCGAGGAGACAGAGCCGGCGCGGGGGTGTGAGGAGAGGCCGGCCCCCGGGGTGGGGAATCAGGGTCCGTTTACACAGAGCGGATGCACGTGAGGACTCTGCCAAGCATGATGCTCACACGGCACTGAGGTCGGATCCACGCGGCCACGTGGTGTGCCGCTCCGGGCACGTGGCATCCGGACGAGACAACGCAGGGCCAGAGGCCAATGGGAGACGGAGACGGAGACCAAGACGGGGTCGGGAACGGGTTATCACAAAGGGCCACGGGGAGGTGTCGGCGATGGAAACACGTCCGTTACGTGACTTCAGCGGGTACTCAAAATTCATAGAACTCTAACCTAAAAAGGGGAAATTTCACTACATGCAAATTAGACTTCGGTTAACCTGACTTAAACTAAAAACAAAAAGAGTGGGAGGAAGGAAGGGCCAGACCCCAGACTTTGCATTTTAACCTGCACCCGGGGGAGGCTGACCCGCGAACGCCGGGCGGGGTCCGGCTGCTCCTTCCCCGCACGGCCCCGCGCTCCGGGGCCGGGCCCGCCTCTCAGCTGGGCGGGGAGGGCTGCGTGGGGAGGGCCTAGCAGAGCCGTGGGGGGCCTTGCAAACGGCTCAGTCCGGAGGTGTGCCGCGCTATTTTCTTGTTGCTGCCGAAACAACTAACCAAAACGCACACTGTGCCTCTGACCCCTCCACTGGTCTGCGGCCGAGCTGGACTGGCCCAGCGGGGAGGGTCCCGTCTGGGCCTCTGCGGGCCTGGAGGGTCTGCTCCCGCGTTGACGGAGGCTCCCGCCCGCGTTCCCGTGGTGCAACCCTGGGGATCCCATCAGCCCCTCACAACGTGGTCACAGGGAAGGGGCAGAGGCGCAGGGTCGGCAGGAGGACGGGGACGCCTCTCAGAAGGCCGTCCACCTGCCACACAGATGCCCACGCGTGGGCACAAGACGAGCAGAACCAGCCACCGGCCTCCACGCGGCTGATGTGGATCCTCCCGGAAAGTCAGCCTCTCACCAAACAGGCCACACGAGACCCATCACCTACCACCTGTCCCGCCAGACCCTGACCTTCCCGGCCTCTGTCGCTGGTCCTCCGGGACACCCAGAAGGAACCCTAAGGTGTCTGCTGTTGTGGACGCACACAAACACACACGTCCTGTTTGCCTGGTGAGAACGACGCTTTAAAATGAAGACCAGGTGATGCCCAAAGAAACAAAAATTCCCATGACTTCCCAACCAGATGGTCCTTGTTGAATAAGAAAAGCCAGCGAACACGTGTGAGATGGGAAGTTCAGGGCCTGCGCCACCACCTCTCTGCCTTGGTGACTATCTGTCTAGTCAGATTCTGCGTTCACTTTAATTCTTCTGTTAGTGAATTTTATACGTTGTTTTCTTTTTATAATCCAGTTGCCAGTTTTTTTTTTACCAAATACATGTTTTGCAAACATTTGTATCCTGGTCTGCGGCTTCTTTTTTCATTTTCCTAGTGGAGCTTTTCAAAGTCCAAACGTTTTTAATTTTGATGAAACTCAGTTTGTCGTTTTGTTTTTCTTTCGTGGTTCATGTTTCTTGTGTCCTAAGAAATCTTTGCCTAACAAACGTCCCCGGACTCCCTCCCGCTTTCTCCCTCGCGCCTGTGCGGGGTGAAACGTGCATCATCCGAGCGAACCACGGAAGTGACTCCTCCTGGGCTGACCTCCACGGGAGAGCCGGGGCTCAAACTCCCAGAAAAGCCGCAGGAAATTCCGCCGCCAGAGCGATGGTCCTGCCGTGTGACTCGGAGGACAGGCACCGAGAGCCAACACAGACCGTGGCACTACGTCCAGCTAAAACTGTGGGCGGGCTGAAACCGGTTTGGCTCAGTGGATAGAGCGTCGGTCTGTGGACTGGAAGGTCCCGGGTTCGATTCCGGTCAGGGGCATGGACATTGGTTGTGGGCACATCCTCGGTAGAGGGTATGCAAGAGACAGCTGGTCGATGTTTCTCTCTCATCGACGTTTCTAGCTCTCTATCTCTCTCCCTTCCTCTCTGTGAAAAATCAATAAAATATATTAAAAATAAAATAAATAATAGTGAATTATTTTTTAAAAAATTTTTAAAAATAAAACAGTGGTTGGCAAACTCATTCATCAGCAGAGCCAAATATCAACAGGACAACGACTGACATTTCTTTGGAGAGCCACATTTTTTAAACTTAAACTTCTTCTAACGCCACTTCTTCAAAATAGACTCGCCCAGGCCGTGGTATTTTGTGGAAGAGCCACCCTCAAAGGGCCAAAGAGCCACAGGTGGCTCACGAGCCGCAGTTTGCCGACCACGGGGCTAAGAAGCTGTTGCTCCGTGAAGGGAACAGTCCATCCAGGGAAGAGACGCCCATGGGAAGAGGGAATGTTTGCAGATGGATCCGGGGCTCACATCCAAAACACGCCAGGCTCCGCTCCCACCCAACAGCAAAAACACCTCATTAACAACGGCCGAGAGGTCTGAGTGGGCCCTGCTCCAGGGAAGAGCGACAAAAAGAGGGACAGATGCTCCGCTCGCTCACCGGCAGGAAGATGCCAGTCAGGCCGCATGAGGGGCCGCTCTGCCCGCCGGGGCGGCTGTGAGATGGGAGGGCTGGGGAGGTGCGGGTGCAGCCACTGTGCTGAACAGTGTGGCAGCTCCTTACAAAGTTAGCACTCTCACTGCCGCCTGGCCCTGCAATCCCAGTTCTGGAATTTTTTTTTTTTTAATTGAAATCAAGATCTCAGCCATTTAGCTGCATTCCATGTTCACTCAGCACTGTCACAGCCGCCAGGACGGAGAACCACCAGAATGACTGGGACAGAGGGATGGATAAAGCAGCCGTGGTCTAGCCATACCGTGGGATATTTGGGATATTACGCAGCTGTGAACAGGGAGGGGACTGTGTCAGATGCTGCAAGATGGATGCCACCGGAGCACACGGTGCTACAGACCAGCCAGGCGCAGGTTAAACATCACACGATTCCGCGTACGTGACTCACCGAACGCAGCCCGAGTCACAGAGCGGAAAGCAGAACGGTTCACGCCACCACGGCCTGGACACAGGTTAACCCATTCTCTCCTGACGCCTAAACGCCTTGTCTTAAGACGCTCATCGTCGATCAGCAATTAGATGAGATTTTAAGCACTTGCTATGTGTTTACATTTCTTGATCCCTCTATGGATGTCCTAAGATTTCACTGTTTCACTGGAAACAAAGAAAAAATAAATAAAACGTTAAAGGAAACCAGTGTTTCTCAGTGAGACATTATAAACGCCCCGGATGTCTGTCAGCTTGCCTCTTACAGGGCATAGCTTTCCAGGCCGGTTCTTCTCTCTCGGAAAAGGGAGAGACACGGTCACAGGAGGACCGCTCACGCCCCGGGTCCCATTCCCGCGTCCGATGCGGTGCAATGAGCCGGTGGACACGGATGACAGGCGATGGAACCGGCTCAGAGACTGCTGACTGGACGCTGGCTGGCAGCCGCCCTGCGCTCTCTCCGCTAAATAATGTGAACGGAGGCTGTGAGTGACAGCAGGGACAGCCAGCTTTCTCGCCAGCTTCAGGGACCTGGGGCGTGAGCAGGTAAACACCTGTTTAAAACACTGACATGAGAAACTGAAAATAAATGGAAAAGCCAGACCATGGAGCTGCTCCGTTCCAGTGACATCGTGTGTAATAATTACTCTTAGAAAACACCCACCGATGCTACCTCTTCCACAGGGACTCCGTGTGGACGGACCCCGGGCCTGGGCAGACACCTACGGGCAGTCCCGGGCTGCCACGGGCCAGGCGCGGCCGGGCGGCGAGCTGGTGCAGAAACCACCGCCACTGAGCACGGCCAGCGGGCGGTCCCTGGGCCCGCTCCAGCCGCGGGTTCTTTCCAGAGGGAGCGGCGGCCTGGCTGACTCAGACTCCGCGGAAGCCGGCGGGTCGCCCTCCCTCAATCACAGACAAGCGGGTTTTCCCTGGCCTCCTGCGGCCACAGCTGTCCGCGTGGGGACGGGCAGGGAGAGGTGAGAGCAAGGTCACAGGCACGGCTACAGCGTAAGGAGGAGCAGCGTGCAGGGACCACCCTGGGAACACGCAGGCCAGGCACGGCGGCGCCCAGAAAACGAAAAGGAAAAAGAGGGGACGCGGCACAGAACCCGGTCTGTCTGGAGCCCTCCCGTGGGGGTCGTCAGTGCCGACACTCGGTGCCGCGTTGTGCCAGGACGCTCAGAGCTGCCCCCGGGCAGGCCCATCACAGATCCATCTCCACCGGAATGGAGTCAGAGGAAGAGCACCGACACGTGTCCTGTGACCTTTCTAAACCGCCACGGCCCAGCCGGCCGGGAAGTGAGGACTGGGAAGCCTGGTGGGCAGGGACGACAGGAGTGTGGGCACAGCAGGAGCGGCCGCCTGCCATCCCCCCGCCAGCCGCAGCGCAGAAACGGACCTCGGTCCTGGGCCCCCGGCCCCACGGTCTGTGTCCACACCCCCCGGAGCCCGGCTGCTCTGAAGCCGGCAACGGTACCCCCAGCCCGGGCGCCTGCAGCCCTGAGCCACTGGGCACCAGGCTGGGCGCCAGGCAGGCCGCCGAGCAGCACTCCCCTCGCTCCCTCCAGGCCCCGGAGCAAACTGAGGCCGGCACCACGGGCACCAGAGCGTCCTGGCATCTGGTCTTGGCGGCCGGCACCGGGCACCCTCTCCCTGGGGACAGGGCGTGACGGGTGCCCTACATACTCACGAGGCAGGGAGTGTTGTGACGTGAACTCCTCCCTTCTTGGCCACTCCAGCGGAGTGGGGAAACTGAGGCCTGGGTGACCCCAGAGGTCACAGGGCAGAGGTCACGGAGCCTCTGCCTGGCCGGCCCTGCCCTGGGGTCCCGCACCCTGGGTCCCCCTCACGGCACCCCCCCCTGCCCTGGGCCTGGGCGGGGCCGCTCCCCTCCCGAACCTTTTCCCGGCAGCAGCCTCGGTCGCCAGGGGAACCCGGCGGCCCGGCCCCGCCCGCCGCCAGCTGCAGGGCCCCGCGCCAGGCCGGCCGTTCCCGGGCGCCCGCCTCCGCCTCGCCCGCACCACCGCCCCGCTCCCCGCCCGAGTGCGCCTGCGCGCCCGCCCCGCGCCCCGGCCGCCGCTCACGTGAGGAGGCGGGGCCTCGCGCTCGCCACGCCCACCGGCGCCCTGCCCCCTCGAGGGACCTTCGCCTCGCGCATGCGCTTCCCGGCCGAGCGCTCCAGCTGGGCCGCGGGCTGTGCGCACGCGCGCGGTGGGGTCGCGGGCTCTGCACCTGCTGGAGGCGGCGGAGCTGTCTGCGGCGCGAAGGCGGCGGGCGCCTCCGGCTGCACACACTGCCCTCTGGGCTGGTCAGAGGACAATGAGAGAACTGCGCCAGGTTTTCCCATTTTGTGGCCAAATGCAAGGCAGTGATCAGGAGCCCCGCGGTGCCTCGGGATGGGAGGGGAGGCACGTGGTGCGCTGGTCTCTGGTGCTCTGCCTGCGGGCGGGGTCCTCCGTCTGGGGGGGGGGGGGGCAGGTCTCACCTGGGCACGCACCTGCCCAGCGGCCTGCTCCAGGGCGCTGAGCGCTCAGAGGCACAGGTGTCTTCCCTTAGCCCGGCCCCGCTTTCCCTGGGTCCTGCTGTGGAGAAAAGGTAGGGCCATTCCTAGGCTGCGTTGCTCTATTCAGAACACCAAATCAGTACCTTGGTCGCCCGTATTCTTAGGCCTTGGGTCCCTCCAGGAAGCCACGTGTGCTCTAGGGCGGGAGCGTTTTGAAACTCGTTTATAACCCTCGCTGGAAGGCGCCGGCCGTTCTGGGACCGGATGAGGCGTCCCATGCAGGGCGTGGCGGACCGAGTGTCTGTCTCCCCGGGCAGCAGCGGCTGTGCTCGGCCGTGAGCTCCCGGACAGGGTTCTCGGCGGACACCGGTGCAGTACGGCGGGAACACGGCCGGACCTGCTGCTCAGCGGTGCGCTCCGTGTTCTTGTTACTGAGCAATTGTTGCTACCGGTGTTTTCCTTCCACTGTTGGCGGGATCAGTGCTGCTGAAGGTTGTTGGCAGAGGCCGGAAGGATAGGAGATTGGAGAAGGAGTGAGGGACAATGAGAACTGAACAAGTAACAATATTTTACCGTCAGGCCTCGGAGACTAGCAGTGAAGCAAGTCCTCATGTTTTTGCTGGTGGGGGCTGTGCCTGCGATCTGTGAAATGCACACCTGTAAGAGCCGTAAGGCCAGGCGCCGCTACAGGAGGTGAGCACCCAGCCAGCTGCTCAGTGAACCAGGAGGTCACAGTTTGATTCCGATCTGAGCACCTGCCGGGGTTTCAGGCTCGATCCCCGAGGGGGGGGGGGGGCCGTCCAGGAGGCAGCCGATCAATGATTCTCTCTCATCACTGATGTTTCTCTCTCTCTCCCTCTCCTTTGCTCTATGAAATCATTAAAACTGTATTTTAAACAAACAAATGAGGTGTGCCTGCACTGCCCTGAGGCCTTTGCTTCGGGGTTCTGTTGGTCAGTCCCCCCAAAGATGACAGGAATCCATGACTGTTCACGGGTGGGTACCAATCTCTCTCCATCACTTTCAAAAGAGCATTGTTCCTGCCGTGGGCCCATGTGACCTACACCGATCTTGTCAGAGAGGAAGCGTGGGGCATGGGTGTGGGGGACAGTGGCGGGTATGACGGAAAGAGGGGATGCCGGCTGGGGAGCGAGCAGCCGGAGTTCAGGGAAAGAGTGGAACCACACGGCCCGTGGCTGAGCCGCAGACTGTGCTTACAGTCACTAACCACACGTTACCTCATCGGTTCCGAGGATTCACACGTTGCTCATTGTGACCAAAAACCATGGACCTGCGTGTCCTCGCTGGAGGAGTCCTGAGCATTCCAGCAATAAATTCGGGAAGCCAAGGGCAGGGCTTGGTAGTTCAGTGGTCGGCAAACCGCGGCTCACGAGCCACATGCGGCTCTTTGGCCTCTTGAGTGTGGCTCTTCCACAAAACACCACATGTGGGCACACACGCACAGTGCGATGGAACCTTTGTGGCCCATGCGCAGAAGCCAGTTTTCGGCCTGGGCGAGTCTATGTTGAAGAGTTGGCGTTAGAACACTCCAGGGGCCAAAGAGCCGCATGTGGCTCGGGAGTGTGCCGCCCACGGCTCTAACCAACGGAGCTCCCCGGCCGGGGCCTCCGAAGTCTTGATGGGACCTTAGAAACCAACATGCCCGCACGTGTCAACAGCTCTTAGCAAGACGGCGTGGTTTTCTGCTTTAAAAGAGCTCGGACACGGAACCTGCCGTTGTAATCTCAGCTCGTTACCTTGCTGGTCCGCCGCCCCGAGGTGGGGGACTCGCTCCTGCTTCTCCTTTCCCTGGAACAGAGTTTTCTCCACGGCTCAGCGCTCGAGGGGTCCGATGCAGCTGCAGTTCACGCCGAGGATAGAATCTCCAGAAACTGCTTCCTGGAGCTCTGACCTTGCAAACGACAGCAGCAGCGAACTCATGGCGGCACCTAGGACTGCTCCAGGTCCTCTAGCCAACGAGGCTGGAGGCCATGGCTTCTCTCCCACTCCCCGCAGACCAGACGCGGCCTGGGCAGCGCGGACATGATGGTCCCTGCGATTGCCGTCTGTGACCCTCCCGCCGCTTTAAGACACAGACCACGGCCTGCCGCTGAGACAAAGGGTGTTCATGACAACGTGGAGGCCGCTGAGCGTATCTGGCTCGGGCAACCACAGGCCTGGGAGAAAACGTGTTCTCTCTGTGTGCTCCGCAGCGTCTCGGTGCATACTGATGCCTTCCGTGTCTGCATGCACACGCATGCCACACGCCACACGCCACACGCCACACGCATCTCCCTCCGGCGCCAGCCTCGGGCCCAGCTCTCAGGGATTGTGTGTGTGTGTGTGTTCTCACACCGGCTGGGCCGGGACTGTTCTGTGTGTGTCCTCACACTGGCTGGGCCGGGACTGTTCTGTGTGTGTCCTCACACTGGCTGGGCCGGGACTGTTCTGTGTGTGTCCTCACACTGGCTGGGCCGGGACTGTTCTGTGTGTGTCCTCACACCGGCTGGGCCCCGCCACAGGACGCGAAGCCTTTCACCTGTTGCCTGGCCACGCCCGAGTGCTCGGGAAGCGGGACCCTGGCTGCCGGGCGGTGGGAACCACGCCGTGCTGAGCTGAGACTTATTAGCCACGGGGACGTCCATGGTGAGCCGCCGGCTCCCATCCCGGCTCCCGGCCCTCCGGTTGCAGGACCGCGCCCCGGCCACACGCCAGTTAGGGAGAGCCGCGGTGCCTCTGCAGTGCCTTGTAGTCGTTTTGAAACCGTTACGAGAAGATAAATATCCAGTAAAAACACCGCCCTACGGCCCTGGCCGGCTGCTCAGGGGTGAGCGTGGCGGCCCCTGGACCCAAGGACCGTGGGCTCCATTCCCGGTCGGGGGTGCGTACCCCGTCGCAGGTTCCCCAGCCGGCGGGGCAAGTGTGGGAGGCAGCCAACTGATGTGTCTCACACCAACGTTCCTCTCTCTCTCTCTCTCTCTCCCTCCCTCTCTCTCTCTCCCTCCCTCCCTCCCTCTCTCCCTCCCTCCCTCCCTCTCTCCCTCCCTCTCTCTCTCTCTCTCTCTCTCTCTCTCCCTCCCTCCCTCCCTCTCTCCCTCCCTCTCTCTCTCTCTCTCTCTCTCTCTCTCCCCCCCTCCCTTCTACTCTCTAGAAATCCATGGGGAAAACATCCTCCGGTGAGGATGAACAACAAAAGTTGGCCGGATACTCCTTGCAGGTTCCGTGCCCCTGTGACATGCTTCCCTGGCTGCAGCCCGGCCTCCCGGCCCAGCTTTCCCAGCTCATCTTCCTGGGCGTCTGCAGCCGCGTCCGAGGGCGTGACTCACTGCCGCCGAGCACCGCCTCCGGGCTGGCGCCCTGGGGTCCGCTGGGACGTTGGCCCCGCGGCCGCCCCACCGGGCACCTCGGGGTGCGCCCGACGGCTGCACTCCAAGTGTCTTCCCCGCCCGGGTCCAGGGCTCGCTGGTCAGCCGGCTCCCAGCACTGAGTGCCTCTCACGTTCCGTGACCAGAACGTCCCCTGACCCCGCGCCCCCGCGCCCCCGGGGAGTGTTCGTCCGGGGGAGCCGGAGAGCACGGAGGGCTTTGCAGGAAGCACGGCTGCCCGGGGAGGGGGGTCGGTCCTTCACTGAGCGTGTCCCCGGCCCTGTTCACGTCACACCAGACAAGCGTGTGTGTGAACGAGCTGGCTGGGACGAAGACGCGGGGGGGCCCTCCAGAGCAGGGGAGGTGTCCCGGGGAGAGGCCGCCATCACCGGCCACAGAGCCCTCGTGGCGAAGGAGAAGCCCTGGCGCGTCTGTCACCGCGGCCGGAGGCTCGGCTTCCCGCGCCGTTTCCAAGAAGAGCGCCGGCGGCAGAGGAAGCTGCCGATCCGCCAAATGGGCTCCTCCGGCCAATGAGGCCGGGCAGCCAGGGCCTGCGCGAGGCCACGGTCACCGAGGAAGCGGGATCTGAACGCTGCCACACACACACGCACACGCACACGCACACGCACACACACACGCACACGCACACGCACACGGGGGTTCTCGGAAAAGCCCCGTTCGCTCCCGAGGGAGAGGTTACCGGATCGGCCCGATGTGTGTGCGGCCCACCCTCCCTCCCCGCCCGGCGGGGGACGGCAGAGCCCGCCTGAGCAGCGCGGGTAGAACCTGAGGCCATGAGCGCGGTGACTGCAGAATTTCCCCCGCAGCCGGCGCTGGCGAGGCCTGCCCCCCACGGGGCGGCCCGGCGGGCGTTCAGGTTCCCGGGGGGGGGGGGGGGTCCACCCCAGAGAGAGGGCCATGACCCCACCCAGGGCCCTTTCCGGTCCGGGCGTCCAGGCTGTGGCGTTGAGAGCTGGAGGATCGCCTGCCGTTCCACCTGATCTGTCTGAGCACCTCGTCCCGTGGCTGCAGGAAGGCCACGCCGTGTCACAGGACGTGGGGGCGGGCGAGCGTTAACAGGCGACGTGACCGAGCCTTTCCCGCCGTCCGGGCTGTCTCCGCGCATCGCGTGCCTCACTCAGAGCCCTCGGGTCACGGTGGAGCCCAGGCCGAGGTCCGTGAGGGCCTGGCCTCGCCTGCCCGGGCCTCCCGCCGCTGCGCGGGTCCTCCTCCCACAGCCGCGAAATGGTGACAGGACAGATCGGCTGTCGCCACCGAGACAACTTCCCAGCTGTGGCCCTTTTATTGGAAGCCACAGTGTGTGTGTGTGTGTGTGTGTGTGTGTGTGAGAGAGAGAGAGAGAGAGAGAGAGAGAGAGAGAGAGAGAATCTCCATCTATCTTTTAAGTTTCCATTTTTGCTGGTTTAGGGGCATGATGTTTTTATTCATGGTTTTTCGTGGTGGTAATATAGGGTCCGTGTAGAAAAACTGCAAAATACGGTAAAGTCAAAACTAAAAGCCCGGCTGGTGTGGCTCGGGCTGAGCGCTCATCTCTGACCCAGGGTCCCGGTTCCGTTCCCGGTCAGGGCACAGGCCTGGGTTGCAGGCTCCGTCCCCAGGAGGGGGCGTGAAGGAGGCAGCCGACCCATGCTCCTCTCTCCTCATTGGCGTGTCTCGCTCTCTCTCCCTCTCCCTTCCTCTCTGAAGTCAATACAAATATTTTATAAATAAAATGCCATCTGTGTGCACCCCTCGGAGAGTCAGCCATCGCAGCCCACCCTGCTCCCCTCCACCCTCACGGGCGCCTTCCCAGGTGCTTTCTGAGACCTGCAGGCCTGGTCTTCCCGGATCCTGCCACAAGGACACGGCCAGCCGCCGCTGTTTCCGATTTTAAAATATTTTTTAAGTGACAAAGCCAGCCTGCCATCGATGCGTTTCAAATGACTTCACTGGCGGATCCGGGGGGTCCCCACCCCACTCCCCCAGCTCCGCCCACTGGCACCTGACGCGCGGCGGCATTCCGGGGGGGGGCATTCCCGGGGGGGGCATTCCCGGGGGGGGCATTCCCGGGGGGGGCATTCCCGGGGGGGGCATTCCCGGGGGGCGTGTGGGAGCTCCGGCTGCGGGGCACCCGGGGAAAGGGGTTTTTCTCCTCCCGAGATGTCAGCTTCTGCACCGCGAGCTCGATGGGAACGAGGTTTTCACACGTTGCAGGCTCACCTCTCGTTCTGTAGAACTTCCTGCAGAGAGATTGCGCAAGGAAGCAGTGGCTGCAAGCGCTGGTGGCAGGACAAGCCTGTGTTTAAAACAAAAAGTCAAACAGGCCATCCCCTCAGGAGCTCAGGGCTGGGTCCCGATGGGGGCACAGGCCGGGGTTTCGGGCTCGATCCGGGGGGGGGGGGGGAGGAGGGGACCGGGGGGCGGGGGGGCAGCGTGCGGCAGGCAGCGGTTGATGGTTCTGGCTCATTATGATGCCCCTATCTCTCTCTCTCTAAAATCAATAAAAACAGCCGAAACCGGTTTGGCTCAGTGGATAGAGCGTCGGCCTGCGGACTGAAAGGTCCCGGGTTCGATTCCTTGGTTGCGGGCACGTCCCCAGTAGGGGGTGTGCAAGAGGCAGCTGATTGATGTTTCTCTCTCATCGATGTTTCGAACTCTATCCCTCTCTCTTCCTTTCTGTGAAAAATCAATAAAATATATTTTTAAAAATAATAAAATAAAATAAAATCAATAAAAACAGAGATAACAACAAACGTTCACAAATGCATCTTATACCAATAACCCTGACAGCGGGCACTTCCTACGCCTTTTTAAGAAGACCGGGGAGAGCCGTGAGGGGCCGCCGAGCCTCCCGGGCGCGGTCTCCCCGGTGCCAACGGCAGGTCTGCTCCCACTCAGGACGGTCCCGTCTGTCCGGGCGGCCAGGAAGAGGTCCCTGTAACCGGACGGGACCACAGGTCTCCTCCCAGCGCAGCCGCGTGTGTGTCTGCGTTCCCACAGGGTGTGCCTCCGGAGCGCCGGCCCCTCCGAGCCTGGGTCTGCGCGTCGAGGGGGGCAGCGGGGGGGGGGGGGCAGCCAGAGCTGCCAGGCAGAGGGGCCCGCCGCCCGCCGCCCGCCGCCCGCCGCCAGACCCTCGTGGCGGCCCCGGGCAGGCTGGCTGCTCGGCTCCGGGGGGAGGGGTAACGTGGCTGTGTGTCATCACCCACTGTCCACGCGGCACGTGGCTCCATCGTGAGCGCACACGCAGCCCGGACCGTCCGGCCGCTGGTCTCTTTACTAAACTGCTGGCTGTGGCCTCAACACTAACTGGGAAAGGAGCTAACCAGCACCGATTTTTACGGATTTTTTTCTGCTTAACAAACACCCTCAGAGAGCAGAACCGTCAACACTTGTCAGCTCCCTGTGAACGCCGTGTGAACGGGCTGCGCCGACGCCAGCAGGAACGGAGGCCAAATCCTGCTCTTCCACCCCGGACCCCCTTCCCCCACTTCCCCCACACACACACAGAGCACACAGCACACAGCATACACACACACACACACACAGCATACACACACACACACACACAGCATACACACACACACAGCACACACAGCACACACACAGCATACACACACACACACAGCATACACACACACACACACACAGCATACACACACACACACACACAGAGCACGCGCACACTCACACACACACACACACACACACACAGCACACGCACACTCTCACACCTGTTCACCATCGGGGTCCTGTTCACCATCGGGGGGCCTTGTTCACCATTGGGGGGCCTGTTCACCATCGGGGAGCCCTGTTCACTGTCGGAGCTTTGTTCACCATCGGGGGGCCTTGTTCACCATTGGGGGGCCTGTTCACTATCGGGGTGCCCTGTTCACCATCGGGGGGCCTTGTTCACCATTGGGGGGCCTGTTCACTATCGGGGAGCCTTGTTCACCATCAGGGGGCCTTGTTCACCATCGGGGGGCCCTGGATCCATTAGGGGGTCGTTTAGAGCCACTTATAGAGCAGGCGCTTTCTACGGAAGCTAACACGCTGCTGGCCCCGTGGCCGTGGTCTGCGTGGATCGGGCCACTTACGAAGGCCTCGCCGCTCCCGGACAGGACTCTGGAGAACCTGCAGGGCTCCACGGTGAATGGGGGCGTGGCCCCTGCACCTGCTCACGTCACTGATTGACCGGGCGCCGCAGCCATTGGTTATTGGGCCTCCGCCTCTCAGGACTCTCCCCTGGCTCCTCGAGGCTTGTAACCAAACGCTTCCTGTAGCCCGGCGAGAGGGCGGCTCCCGAGCCAAAGCTCCCTGCCCGCCTCCCCACCCCGAGGTCCCCCTCCAGTCACCCAGGTGATCACCCCGCCCTGCAGAGCACACCCAGCTTCCTCCCGCCCCTCCTCCCTCCTCCCTCCTCCCTCCTCCCTCCTCCCTCCTCCTTCCACCCTCCTCCCTCCTCCCTCCTCCCTCCTCCCTCCACCCACCTCCCTCCTCCCTCCTCCCTCCTCCTTCCACCCTCCTCCCTCCTCCCTCCTCCCTCCTCCCTCCACCCACCTCCCACCTCCCTCCTCCCTCCTCCCTCCTCCCTCCTCCCTCCTCCACTGCCAAGTCCTTCAGAATCTCTTATCTCCAAGGCTCCTGAGAATCTCCTCCCGAGGCCCCTCCCAGGTCCTCTGAAGGCCTATCTGACACCGTCTCCTGCGGGCAGCCAGCTCTCTCGGCCCCTGCCCTCCTCAGAGGTGACAGCTGCTCGGGCGTTCGGTCACGTCTCCAGATCCCAGGGGAGACGCAGCAGTGGATAGGCGTCCCCTGCAAAGGCTGCTGTCCGTGGGTTTTTATTGGTTTCAGAGAGGAGGGGAGAGAGAAACACCCATGACGACAGAGAGTCGTGGATCGGCTGCCTCCTGCACGCCCCACACTGGGGGGCGCGCCCGCCACCCGGGGGGCCTCAGAGTGTCCTCGGGCCCCGTCTGCGAGGTGTCCTATGATCGTCACGCATGATCTTGAATGATGGTGGGAACCACGTGTGTGCTTGAGGAGTGCTGCTGGCTGGGGCTGCGGTGCGTGTGGGAACAGCAGCCTTGGTGACCGGGGGTGCTTTCTTACCGTTTCCAGCCACTGCAAAGGGCAGGGGGCACAGCGCCAAGTACAGGTGCCCCCGAAACGCACACCCACTGAACAGCTGGGGCGCCCTTATTCACCCCCTCCCCGTGGTAACAGCCGTGGGCATCGCGCGGGGACGGCCTGGGGGCGGGGGTGACTGAACACGGACAAATAGAACAAACCCCGTGCATTTCTAGACGCCACGCTTTCTGTCCTTGGAGATAACCTACCTCCTGGGGGCGCGTTTATTGATTTTGATTTAAAAATCCAAACCGTTGCTGAAACCGGTTTGGCTCAGTGGTAGAGCGTCGGTCTGTGGACTGAAAGGTCCCAGGTTCGATTCCGGTCAGGGGCATGTACATTGGTTGCGGGCACATCCCCAGGGTGGGGTGTGCAGGAGGCAGCTGATTGATGATTCTCTCTCATCGACATTTCTAGCTCTCTACCTCTCTCCCTTTCTCTCTGTAAAAAATCAATAAAATGTTGTTCTTTTAAATCCAAACCGTTAAAACGTGGGGGGGGGGGGGGGGGCAGGAACCAGCGTGCGGCGGCGCCCTCTGCGTCACCCCGGGGCCGAATTCCGCCGACGCGGCTCCCGCCCGGCCGGCGGCCCAGTGCGTGGCTCCGGGAAGCGGGTCGTAAACCAGCCGGGCGGCCGTGGGAGTGTCTCTCAAGGTGTTGCCACACCTTCTGTTTGTTCCGCCGGGTGGGTCTGCAGCCGGATCCTGGGCACGTTCGTCTCTGTGAGGCCGCGCCTGGAGGGCGGAGAGGCACGGGCCGCAGTCTCAGGCTCTCGCTGTGCCGTCCTCTCCAGCATGGCGCCCGGCGGCGGCGGCAGCTAACGGTGCAGAGCAGGCCCCGGCTCCCCGTCCGCGCCGCTGGGTTTCCTATCCTCTGGGCAGTGAGCCCGGGGGGGGGGGGGGGGGGGCTCCCCGAAAACCTCAGGCTCGCACCAGCCTGGGCTCCGCGGGGACCCCGCCCGGAGCAGCGGGGCCCGATGGCCGGTCCTGTGCGGGGGCCGGTCTAGGAAACTCCGGTGAAACTGTCTTAAAGACGGCACCTCTGGCCCGGCCGGCGGGGCTCCGCGGCTGAGCGTCCACGGTGAACCCGGAGGTCACGTTCGCTTCCCGGTCAGGGCACAGCCCAGGGTGAGGGCTCGGTCCCCAGGGTGGGGCCTGCAGGAGGCCGCCGGTCTATGATTCTCTCTCATCTCGGATGTTTCTCTCTGCCTCTCCCTCCCTCTCTGAGATCAGTAAAATAGGTATTTTTTGTGCCCCTCAGCACGTGGGTGACAGGAGACTGTGCTGGAAGCACCTCGTGGTGTCACAGGAGAGCACCCCGCCCCGTCCCAGCACCGCCCGCACAGAGGGGGCCGGCGGGTGAGCGGCCTGGACGGCTGACCCCGCGGCCCCGCCCCCCCTCTGGGCGGGGAGCCCTCTGTCTTACACAGAAAGTTCTGTTTCGCCGGCGGCCACGGGAGGAAGCAGCGAACGGCAAGAAGGAAGTTATACAATTTCTTTGCAAAAGTTGCTCTTCCACATTCGAGTCGCTTAACCCAGCGGTCGGCAAACTCATTCGCCCACAGAGCCAAACACCAACAGCACAACGATGGACATTTCTTCGGAGAGCCACATTTTTTAAACTTAAACTTCTTCTAACGCCACTTCTTCCACATAAACTCGCCCAGGCCGTGGTGTTTTGTGGAAGAGCCACACTCCAGGGGCCAGAGAGCCGCAGGTGGCTGGCGAGCCGCAGTTTGCCGACCGCGGGCTTAACGCATAGGAGGGCTCTAGCCTGAGATGGCAGAGGGTTTGATTAAAAATAACCTCGTCCTATAAAAGCCTGTCTGAGCTACAGGAAGCGGTAAGGACATCTTTGTATCCTTAAAAGACAGTGGGCGTGCCCTGACCGGTGTGGCTCAGTGGATAGAGTGTCAGCCTGCGGACTGCCAGGTCCCGGGTTCGATTCCAGTCAAGGGTATGTACCTTGGTTGCATGCACATGCCCGATAAGGGGTGTACAGGAGGCAGCTGATCGATGTTTCTCTCCCATAGAAGTTTCTAACTCTGTGACCCTCTCCCTTCCTCCCTGTTAAAAAAAAAATCAATAATATATATATATACACATATTAATCACAGGTATTAAAAAAAAGAAAAGGAAAAAAGACTGGGCTTTTAAAAAGCTGACTCTGAGCAACAACAACAAAAGCGCAGGGGGCGTTCGAGCTGGAAACGGCCGCTGCTTTCCCCCGCCATCTGACGTCCGCGCTGTTCCATCGGAAAACGCCGCCCCTGGGCCCACCCCCCTCGCGGGACGGACGGGCAGCGCGGTCGGGCTGATCGATCTGCTGCCTGCACTCTGCACGGGCCGGGGCCGGGGTCGCTGTGTGAGCAGCAGCGTGTGTGTCTGCTCCGCGCCTGGGAGGTGGGTGAGAGGCGATGGGCCGCGGCGGCTCCCCCTGCGACTCCCGGTCAGACCGGGCTCCCTCTGCGGCTGCGGCTCCCCCTGCGGCTCCCCCCTCGGCTCCCCCTGCAGTTCCCTCTGCGGCCGGTGCGGCCGCGCTCGTCCGTCGGGGGATCCGGACGGTCCCCTCGGCGAGGCCACGCCCGCCCACGCCGGCCGCCTTCCGAGCGTGGCCGCCGCCCCGCCGCGCTGTCCGCTCTGTTGCCCGGGATCGCGTCCTCCACCCTGTCCACGGCGGAGGCCAAACGGGACGGTGACAGGCCCGGCCGGCGTGGCCCAGAGGCTGAGCGTCGACCTATGAACCTGAGGTCAGGGTTCGATCCCGGGCGGGGCACAGGCCTGGCTGCGGGCTCGGTCCGCAGTGTGGGGCGTGCAGGAGGCAGCCGGTCCGTGATCTCTCGTCATGGACGTCTCTGTGTCCCTCTCCTCTCCCTCCCTGAGCAGAAGAGCACCTTCTGGGCACTGTTTAAAACGGGCTTCGTCTGGCTGCTGTTCCCACCGCTCGCTCTGGCGTTTCTGTGTGACCGCACCGGCATCGTTTCGGGAGACGTGGCTGCGGTGTGCGTCCGGAGCTTCGTCAGCAGCCGGCCGTTGACTAAACCCAGCCAACGCCGTGCTGTGTCCGGGGTCGCTCTGCACCTCCCTCCTGGAGGCCGCACCGTCCTCAGAGCCGGAGGGCCGCCCGCCTGCCGGTCTCCCGGGGGGGCCTGAGGGAGTCGCCCGGCTGCTCCTGGGTCCCCCTCACCCCCCATCCTGGGCCCGGGCGAGAGGCAGCGAGCGCGCGATGGCAGGGCCTGGCTGGGGAATTCCTTCCTCCTCTGCTCTCTCCGCCAGCAGCCCTTCCGGCCCTCGTGCATGAGCAGTGAGAGGATGAGGCTCCGTGGTGGCGTCTGTCAGGACCTCAGAGCCGTCCCGGTGGACACCGGGGCCCGGACCGGGGCCGGCTGCAGAGCCTGAGCCGTGTCCACGGGCCCGGCCTCGCCGAGCACGGGGAGAACGGAGAGGAGGGCAGCTCCGGGCGCGGCCACGCGGCTCAGGCTCAGGGGCTGAGCGTTGGCCTGGGACCCGGAAGGCCAGGGTTCGATCCCGGGCGGGGCACAGGCGGGTTTCGGCTTGGTCGCAGGAGGCAGCTGATCCGTGATTCTCGCCGTTGACGTGTCTGTCTCTCCCTCCTCTCTGACATCAATGAACATATTTTTAAGAAAGAAAATCATTCCTTCGGGCCAGTGACGGCAACCACCAGGCCGAACGCACCGCTGCTCTGGCCCTTGGGGGCGGGTGCTCAGGCGCGGGAAACGTGCCTCCGAGCCCAGCAGGAGCCGCTGATGGGCGCGGGGGGTGGGGGTGGGGGGCAGGGCATGGTGGGATGCTGGCTGCAGGGGGCGCTTAGCACCCGGCCGCCCAAGTGGTCCCCGGGCAGCATACGCTCCCCGTTTCTAAGGCCGCGGCCTCGTTAAAAACAAAGCGCTCCCCGCTTCCTTCCCACGCTCCCCGGTGGCCGGGAGGGCGGACGCGGGCCTTCCCGCTGACATTTGGAAACGCCGTTTTTCTCCTTCCTTCCTCCCGTCAGAGGGGAAGCCACGGCCGCCGCGGAGCCGGGGGGATCGGAGAGAGCGGGGCCGGCCTCGCTCCGCGGGGCTCCGTGGGCTGCGCGGGCGGGCGGGCCTGCCACCCGGGCCCTCTGCACAGGAAGCCTGGGGGGTTTCCTCTCCGCCCCGCGCCCTCCTGCCCCCGAGGCTGATTCATTCCGAACGCGGGCTCTCCGCCGCTGTCTGTCTGTGCAGGGGCTCTGTGCTCTCGGCTTCCTTTCCCATCGCACCTGTGCGCCCTCCCCTCGATGGTGACCAGCCACGCCGGCGGCCCGGCCCGGGGCACCTGCTCTGTCTGAGGGCAGACCCAGCCTCTTCCTAACCCGCAGCAAGGGCGCCCGCTGCCTCAGGACCAGGGAGCCGCCCCGGGCGCCTTAAACCGCGCGCGGGGCCTGCCCCCTCGGAGGCCAGAGTGAAGTCGCAGTGCACATGGGGGAGGCCTCTCCATCCATGTCTGTGGTTTTTGTCAACTCGATACCAGCCCGGGTTCACAGCTTCCGCCCTCACACAGCGAGAGACTGCGGTGGGGCTGGGCCTCCGAGAACAGCCCCCTGGACCCTCAGAAACTCTCGTCGGCCTGAGCGGGGCACCCCGTCATCGCTGAACCCACTCCTGTGGCCCAGGAGGGCTCGCTCAGGCTCAGACCCACGTGTGTCTGAACCAGTCACAGGCCAGGGGGCGGGGCTGCCAGCACCGGCTTAGACCAGCCAGAGCCCGCCCCGGAGGGCAGCCCGAACCCTGACCGACTTCGGGCTTCCAGGGCGCGGGAGGAGTCAGTCTCATCCCGGTCCGTCCCGCCTGGTCACTGCCAAGCGCTCGGTGATTGTGTGTTCTGCCCTCTGAATGCGAGGCACCCAGTTCATGTCGGTGAAACCGTAGACCCAGCCCGGCTGGTGTGGCTCCAGGGTTGAGCATCGAACCAAGAGGTCACTGGTTCGATTCCCAATCAGGGCACGTGCCCAGCTTGTGGGCTTGATCCCCAGGAGGGAGGGGGGCAGGGTGCAGGAGGCCGACGGATGGATGATATTTCTATCTCATCGATGTTTCTGACTCTCTATCTCTTTCTCCCTTCCTCTCTCTCTAAAAATCAGTAATAAATTAAAATAGCCTAAACCGGTTTGGCTCAGTGGATAGAGTGTCGGCCTGAGGACTGAAGGGTCCCAGGTTCGAATCCGGTCAAGGGCACGTACATTGGTTGAGGGCACAACCCCAGTGGGGGGTGTGCAGGAGGCAGCTGATCGATGTTTCTAACTATCCCTCTCCCTTCCTCTCTGTAAAAAAATCAATAAAATACATACTTTAAAAATAAATAAAATTAAATAAAGTAAAGCATGGATCCAATCAGAGGCAGGGCAGGCTCTGCCCCCCTCTCTCCTCCCTCTGCTCCCACAGGGGCTCCGCTCCTGTTCCCTCCCTCGCCCTGTTTGTGTTCCTCCCGCTTATTTTTAGCCACCGTTCCCCTTCGTCTGCCGATACCCAAATATTTCCTGAGTAATGAGCGTCTGAATATGCATGCTCTCTGAACGCGAAGAGAGCCTGCCTGCCGATCTCGCACTTACACCGGAGTGTTGCTGGCCGGACGCCGAGAGAACGGAAAATGTACGACAGAGGGTTTGTTTTCCTCAGAGCAGAACCAGCTCCTCCGAGGCGACGCCGAGGGTGCTGGGCCTCCTCCTGGACTCCGAGGGCGCTCACCCTCCAGGTGCCTGGAGGTGTGAACTGTGTGTGTGGGGGGGGGGGGGGGGGAGAGAACGGGACCCAATTCTACCTGAGGGACTGAGACAAAGTAACCCGGGTACCCACTGAGGTTCTTGGGCGACGGAAAGGAAAAGGAAACAACAAAAATAAAATGAAATGAGAGAAGAAAAACAAAGTAAAAGTCCACTCATCAAAACGAGTGTCTGGCCCTAACCAGTGCGGCTCAGTGGGTAGAGCGTGGGCCTGCGGACGCAGTGCTGGGGCTGACCCCCTTCTGCTCGGCGAAGGGGGTGCAGCGTGGGCCAGCCGGGCGCCTTCCACCTCCCCGGCGGACTGGCCCAGCCGAGCGGGCGCGGGCGGATGTACAGTAGGGGTGTCGAACTCAATCAGAGAAGGGGCCAAAATCTAAAATCCAGCCTAAATCGCGGGCCGAATGGTTTACTGAACAGTCATAAACTGACGATGTCATAAACTGACAGCGGAGTGCAGTGATGACAGCGCGGTGCGGGCCACATTGCAAGGCCTGGCGGGCTGGATTTGGCCCGCGGGCCTTGTGTTTGACACATGTGGTGTACAGTCTGCATGTCCGTGTGAGTGAGTGACTCTCACACACAGGGTGGCGTCACCCATGGGGAAGGTGGTTCCATCTCCCCCGAGGAGGCCCCTCCCGCCGGGCGGCGTCCTGCCCCCCGCGCCCCCCAGGCCGCCCCAGGCGCTCCCGGGCCGGACACGGGCCTGCTGGGCCCTCGGACTGCGCGTGGGGCCGCTGTGTGCGGCTTCTCTCCCTCAGCCGCGGTCCGGGGCCCAGCCACCTGCGGCCACGTGGGCCCGTCCTCTCGGGGCAGGGAGGTTCTGGGAGGGGACGTGCCTCCTTGTGTCCATCTATCCAGGCTGTTCCAGCTCGGGGCTGCCCTGAACAGGGCCCTGCGGGCGTCTGCATGGGGCCGTCTGTGTGTGGACACGGCCTCGCTTCTCCGGGGCAGACGCCGGGAGCGGGACTGCCGGCCGCGGGGGCGTCTGTGAGCCTTTCGGAAAAACCGCCAGGTGCCTTCCCACAGGACGGGGCGATGGGCCGGTGCTGGAGAGGAGATCCTCTGCTCCCCCCGCCTCTGGGCGCGCTCTCCCGAGGGGCAGGGCGGGGGAGAACAATGACCGCCCACGGGAGACAGGCCTCCCCGACCCTCTTTCCCACGTCGTCGCACTTACACGTGGGAACGGGGCTCGTAAAAGTCACTAATGGGGGACGAACCAGGCCAGCGAGAGCGATTATGCTTTTTATTGGAAAGCCAACTTCAAAACGGACGTTTAAACACCAGCTTCCATTGCTAGACACGCCAGTAAGTCTCACTCCCGACACTTGAAAGGTCCTTTCATGTGCTTATCGTGTTACCTGCGTGTTTATCCAGGAGCCTGCTGGGGCGGGGGCCGAGGGGGCTCAGCCCCACGGAGCTGGGCTCATGGGGAAGGCAGCTGTGAGACAGTGGGGCAGTCAGGGACAGAGGGACACAGGGACAGAGGGACAGAGGGACACAGGGACAGAGGGACAGAGGGACACAGGGACAGAGGGACAGAGGGACAGAGGGACACAGGGACAGAGGGACAGAGGGACAGAGGGACAGAGGGACACAGGGACACAGGGACACAGGGACACAGGGACAGAGGGACACAGGGACACAGGGACACAGGGACACAGGGACACAGGGACACAGGATCAGAGGGACAGAGGGACACAGGATCAGAGGGACAGAGGGACACAGGATCAGAGGGACAGAGGGACAGAGGGACAGAGGGACACAGGGACACAGGGACACAGGGACACAGGGTCAGAGGGACACAGGGACAGAGGGACAGAGGGACACAGGGACACAGGGACACAGGGACACAGGGACACAGGGACAGAGGGACACAGGGACACAGGGACAGAGGGACACAGGGTCAGAGGGACACAGGGACACAGGGACACAGGGACAGAGGGACACAGGGTCAGAGGGACACCGGGACACAGGGACACAGGGACAGAGGGACACAGGGTCAGAGGGACAGAGGGACAGAGGGACACAGGGACACAGGGACACAGGACACAGGGTCAGAGGGACACAGGGACACAGGGACACAGGGACAGAGGGACACAGGGTCAGAGGGACAGAGGGACAGAGGGACAGAGGGACACAGGGACAGAGGGACACAGGGACACAGGGACAGAGGGACACAGGACAGAGGGACACAGGGACACAGGGTCAGAGGGACACAGGGACACAGGGACACAGGGACACAGGGACAGAGGGACACAGGGACACAGGGACACAGGGTCAGAGGGACAGAGGGACAGAGGGACACAGGGACACAGGGACACAGGGACACAGGGACACAGGGACACAGGGTCAGAGGGACACAGGGACAGAGGGACACAGGGACACAGGGACACAGGGACAGAGGGACAGAGGGACACAGGGTCAGAGGGACACAGGGACAGAGGGACACAGGGACACAGGGACACAGGGACACAGGGACACAGGGACACAGGGACAGAGGGACACAGGGACACAGGGACACAGGGACACAGGGACACAGGGTCAGAGGGACAGAGGGACACAGGGACACAGGGACACAGGGACACAGGGTCAGAGGGACACAGGGACACAGGGACACAGGGACAGAGGGACACAGGGACACAGGGTCAGAGGGACATGGGGCGCTGCCTGAGGGTGAATTTGAGTTGGGACTTGGAGGACAGTTTTCCGGGAGAAACCGGAGCCCCCTCTCGGACGGGGGGTGGGGGACAGTGGGAACAGAGGCTCGATGTCCCAGGGGCAGGGAGGCCAGCGTGGCCGCCGAGAAGTGGCAGAGCGAAGCCCCAGCCCCTTCACAATATCCCGGAGCAGCGGCCAGCGGAGCCGGAGAGCGGGACGGCCGAGCCGGAGCCAGCCAATCACCGGCCACGGACGCAGCCGCTCCCGGGAAGGGCTCGCGCTTTGGGGAGATAAACATTTTTGCTTTGTACCCAACTTTTCTTTGCTACGTAATAGTCAGCATGCAGTAAGAGAATTCAAGACCCTGTGGACATGCAAGAAATTTTGCCTCATGGTTAATATAGAAAAGAAGCGGTAGGAGCAAATATGGAGGTAGGTTAGCAGTTGAAATTGCCAACGTGGGATACAAAATACCTGTGACATAAACATGTTCAAAAGGCCTCAGGGAGCCCTAGCTGGTGTGGCTCAGTGGATAGAGCGCCGGCCTAGGGACTGAAGGGTCCCAGGTTCGATTCCGGTCAAGGGCATGTGCCGGGTTGTGGGCTTGATCCCCAGTGTGGGGCATGAAGGAGGCAGCCGATCAGTGTTTCTCTCTCACCATTGATGTGTCTAGCTCTCACTCTCTCTCCCTTTCTCTCTGAAACCAATAAATTTTTTCTTAAAAAAAAAAGATCTCATGGAAAGCAAGGCAGCAGGCATGAAGAGATGGGGGATTTCAACAGCGTAATTGAAACTAGAAAAAAGAACCACTGGGAGAGGGCAGAGATGGAAAAACAGTATTGAGAATAAATTCAATAGATGACTCAACAGCGGAGGAAACGGTGCATCTGACAGGGTTTGGGGCTAATTTTAAACAACCCAACACGCATGTCAACGCTGTCCCAGAAATAAGCGCGGAGGGACAACATGGCGGGAGAAATGGCTGCAGCTTTACCAAAACTGATGAAAAATACCAACTCACAGAACCAAGGCGCTCCGCACACCCCACGCAGGAGAAGCACAGAGAAGCCAGGCCTACACAATCCGAGCCAGACTGCCGGAGAGCAGTGTAAGAGGGAAATGGGAAAAACAGCCGGAGGGAGTCCAAAGGCATGAATAGAAGGCATTTGTGACACAAATGACAGGTGGCTTTCCCCTGGCATCGCCAGCGGCCGGAAGACAACAGAACCTCTTCGAAGTGGTCAAAGAAACGCGATGCCCAATGGTACTTCCGAAAGGGAGGTGAGATGAAGACCTTTTCAGAAAGACAAAGGCGGGGAGCCTCACCCCCAGAACAACCAAGGCTGCACGGAGAGCTGACGGACGTGCCTCCGCGGAGCGCAGACCCGCAGGGCGACGCGAAGGGCAGCAGCAGCGGGGGCGGCAGGCGGGGGGGTCGATGTCAAAGCCCTTTCCCAGGGACCTGTCTCCATCTGTACTTCTCTCTCTGTGGATGGCATTTTAAAAGACTATTGACTGTTTAAAGCAACATATTTTATATAGAGAGAATTATACTGTCATGAGGTTCTGACATGTCTATAAAGTTGTATGCCGTATTTTTTAGATACTAAGACTCAAGGATGCACAGCGTAATCTCTAGAGCAGAGATTCCCAAAGTGTGGTCCCCAGACACACATCAGCAGCACCATCTGAGATTTCAGGGGCGGAAGGGACGTGGAGAGAGAGAGACAGAAATATCAACGGGGAGAGAGAATCATGGATCAGCTGCCTCCTTCAGGCCCCCCACTGAGGACCGAGCCTGCAACCGGGCCTGTGCCCCGACCGGGAACCAAACCGGGACCTCCTGGTTCACAGGTCGGTGCCCAACCCCTGAGCCATGCCGGCCAGGTTGAGATGCCCATCTGGTTAGTTCTATCACAGGTCGTTTTAATAATAAAATAAAATAAAAACCTTCAGCTGTTTCTCGTGCACGTTGAGTGTGAGGGCCACTGCCCTAGAACCACACCAGAATACACTGCCGCTGAGTGGAACTCAAAACGGGAGATACAAAAAAAAAAAAAAAAAAAAAAATAGGAGATACAACGAAATGATGAGAAATCGCACAACACCCAAACGCAGGCAGGAAAGTAGGAGCAGAAACAGAAGAAATGGGGTAAGTAGAAAATCAACACGGAGATGGGAGACTTAAACCCAGCCGTATTAATCATTACCTCAACTGTAAATATATTAACCATCCCATAAAAAAGCCAGAGACTGTTGGATTGACATAAAAGCAAGATACAACAGTATGCTTTTTACAAATATACAATTCTATTTTAAAGACACAGGTTGAAAGCCCAAGAGTAGGAAAAAATAATGAGCATGCAAACACTAAGTATAAAAAAGCAAATGTGGTTATGTTAATCTCAAAGTAGACTTTAGAATCAATCCTAAATGTGTATGAAACTAAGAATAGAGTTCCAAAATGCAAGAAGCAAAAACTGACAGAAACAGACAGAATCCACCCTCATCCCTGGAGAGATTCAAAGACTCCTGTGTCAGTACCAGCAAGACGCAGAGACCAACCCTCAGGAGAGAGAGATGTCTGAGCAGAGCTGTCCACCAGCGTGACCCAGTTGACTTCACACCCCAGGGTAGAATCCACATTGCACATTTATCAAGATAGGCTAGATTCTGGGCAATAAAAAATGTCTGGCCTGCCTGGCAGGGCTCTGGGGTTGAGTGTCGACCTATGAACCAGGAGGTCACAGTTCGATTCCCAGTCAGGGCACAGGCCTGGGTTGCAGACTTATCCCCAGTCGGGGGCGTGCAGAAGGCAGCTGATCAGTGATTCTTTCTCATCATTGAGATATATCTCTCTCTCCCTCTTCCTTCCTCTCTGAAATCAATAAAAGTAAAACTTTTAAAAGTGTTAATACATGTCAAACATTTAAAGCCTACAGCATGCATCCTCTGAAAACAGTAAAATATTAGGAATCAATGATAGAGATATACTTGGCACAGCACACCTATTTAGAGAGATGAAATAGCTGAAACCAGTTTGGCTCAGTGTTAGAGTGTCGGCCTGTGGACTGAAGGGTCCCAGGTTCGATTCTGGTCAGGGTCATGTACGGTGGTTGCGGACACATCCCCAGTAAGGGGTGTGCAAGAGGCAGCTGGTCAATGTTCCTCTCTCATCGACGTTTCTAGCTCTCTATCTCTCTCCCTTCCTCTCTGTACAAAATTAATTTAAAAAAAAAAAAAAAAAAAAAGAGAATCCAAGATGGCTGCTCGGGTAGGCAACTAGCCGCAGCCGCACACAACAATTTTAATAAAATACAACTAAAATATAAAATGGACATTACCCAGAACTACAGGAAAGTCGACTGACTGGAAATCCTACAACAAGAAGCAAGGAGAAAACCAGAAGGAAGCGCGGAGGAGCTGTAAAAGCCCAAGGTACGGAGACACGCGGCGCGCGGAGAGGACGGAGCCGGAGAGGAGGGAGGCCGAGTGCCTGGCGGGCGTTCCCTAGCGGAAAGGAGATAAAACTCCGACTGTGCTGGGCCCCTGACTGCTCTGAACCCCAGTTCTAGCCCAGACCCCGGGGACTCAGGCTCAGCCATAGGGAGCTGGGCTGTAAGTCGGAACCCCGGGGTAGCGGAGAAAGGAGGTCCCGGAGGCGCGCACACTGCCCCCAGAGAAGGGACGGTCGGCTGTGCCGCGGGATTGCCCTGACGGGAAGGAGACTGGGGCTCCAGACTGCTGTGAACGCCACCTCCAACTCCACTTCCAACTGAACTGAACCCCAATACCGGGCTCATTGTGGGAGAGCATAGACTGTTTGGCAGCAGGCGAAAATCGAGGGCACCTTTCTCTCAGAGGCGCCGGCAGCGAGCACTGAAGGACCCGCATAGGGCGGGGCTGACGAAAGCCAAAGCTGCAGGCTCCACCCTGAAACCCCGTCCCATCTGTAACTGCGAAATGCGACAACAAAATAGATCACAAACGAAAGAAATGGAGGACAAAAAGCGTCTGGATATAGAGTTCAAATCTACGCTTATAAGGTTTTTCAAGAATTTCCTAGAAAAGATGGATAAGGCCTATGAGGATATGAAAAGAGATCAACTAGAATTAATAAGGAGTCAACAAGAAATGATAAGGGATCAACAAGAAATAATGAATACATTGTCTGAAATAAAAAATATTCTACAGAGTCCTAAAAACAGAAGGGAAGATCGCAAGAATCAAGTCAAAGATTTGGAACATAAAGAGCCAGAAGACACTCCTCCACAGAAGCTAGAAGGCAAGAGAATCCAGAAAATTGAAGATAATGTAAGAAACCTCTGGGACAACTTCAAGCGAACCAACATCAGAATTATGGGGGTTCCAGAAGATGAGAGAGAGCAAGATATCGAAAACATACTGAAAGAAATAGTGACAGAAAACTTCCCCCACCTGGTGAAAGAATTAGACTTACAAATCCAGGAAGCACACAGAACTCCAAACAAAAGGAATCCAAAGAGGACCACACCGAGACACATCATTATTAAAATTCCAAGAGCAAAAGATAAAGAGAGAATATTAAAAGAAGCAAGAGCAAAGAAGGTAGTGACTTATAAAGGAGCACCTATACGATTGTCAGCTGACTTCTCAACAGAAACCATGCAGGCCAGACGGGAATGGCAAGAAATATTCAAGGTGATGAATAGCAAGAACCTACAGCCAAAAATAAGCTACCCAGCAAAGCTATCACTCAGAATCGAAGGCCAGATAAAGAGCTTCACTAATAAAAAAAAGCTAAAGGAGTTCATCACCACCAAACCAGAATTATATGAATTGCTGAAGGGGGTTCTTTCAGAAGAGAAAGTAAACAAAGATAAAAATTATGAACAACAAATACGTAATTATCAACAAGTGAATCTAAAAACCAAGGAAATTAAAAAAATCTGATGAACAATATTAACTGTTGAATATAATAGAATCAGAGGTATGGAAGGGGAGTGAACTGACGATTCTTGGGGAAAAGGGGAGAGGGGGGCGTGGGAAGAGACTGAACATAAACTGTGCACCTATTGATGAGGACAATGGGGAGAGGGGAAAGGGCAGAGGGTGGGGTGGGAACCTGGTGGAGGAGAGCAGTGGTGGGGGGGGGGGGTAGGAAGGAACATTTGTAATAATATGAAAAATAAAAACTTATTAAAAAAAAAAAAAAAAAAAAAAAAGATAGATGAAATAAAAAAAAAACAATAGTGGCAACACCCACGGCTGGCAGGGACACAGAGACACTAGGCTTCTCACACGTTCACCCGGGAGCACCGAAGGCTGAGGACCGGTCAGTTTCCTAGAAAAACTAACCATGTGTTACTGTAGGGACCCAGGACTTACACTCCCGGGCACCTCTCCTGGAGGAGAACACGCATGTCCACACACGAAACGTGGGCCCTCATGTTCCCAGGAGGTTTCTTTCCAGCCAACGCGGGGAACGGCTCCGCTGGCCCTCAGTGGGTACGTGGCTAAACCAACGCCGGCCCGTCTCTCATGGAAGAATATTACTCATCGTCGGAAAGAAACTTGCCATTGAGACACCGCCACGTGGATGGATCTCAAGAGATTATGCTGAGCGGGGAGAAAAAGAAAATCCGTCTCAAAGGTTACGCGCTCTGAGCTTCCACTTAGATAACATTCTCTGAACGAGAATATCCTGGAAGGGGAGCACGGGTGAGGGGCTGGCTGGCCGCGGGGGCGGGGAGGCGGGCCGGCGTGACTGGAAGGTGTGGCCGGGACTTCACAGTGAGGACAGCGCTGCTGTGACGGTGGCGGCTGGTACGGTAATGGGCACATGTCATAAAAGCGCAGGGTTATGGTTATGCAATGCACCCGCCAGCGAGTTCCTGCAGAGCGAGTGGGTCTGAGGGCGTCTGTGACCGGGCCGAGTGTGCGTTAGCTCCATCCGGGCCCCACCGAGGAACACGGGGGCCAGGACGCGGGGAGCGCCTCTCTATTATTTCTGGAACTTTCTGTGACTGCACCATCTTTTCAAAAGGAAGAAGGTTAAAAATGCGCAAATATTTGGAAATTAAACAACACTCCTCTAAAAACCTTTGATTCAAAGAAAAATCACAGAGGCTATTAGGACATATTTTGGCCTGAACGATACTAAAGCAAAAATAAAAAAGCAAATATTGGGGAATATTGTGAGATACTGTGAAAACAGTGCTTTGAGAGAGAGGAAAAAAATAGCTCTCAACACGAATAACAGAGGAGAGGTTTGAAATCAATGATAGTGCCTTGCATCGCCCAAGACTAGAAAAAGCAGAGCGAGTTAAATCCAAAATCACGCCGAAACCGGTGTGGCTCAGTGGATAGAGCGTCGGCCTGCGGACTGAAGGGTCCCAGGTTCAATTCCGGTCAAGGGCATGTGCCTTGGTTGTGGGCACATCCCCGGTGTGGGGTGTGCAGGAGGCAGCTAGCCCATGTTTCTCTCCCTCATCGATGTTTCTAACTCTCTGTCCCTCTCTCTTCCTCTCTGTAAAAAATCAACAAGATATATTTTTTAAAAGAAATAAAATAAATACATAAATCCAAAATCACCAGATGGGTACCCAGGATGAGCTATATCCTCTGAGTCCATCAACAACAAAACCTCCATTCAGTTAAGGGTTAGAAAAAATTGGAGGTTGCATAAACATGACTCTGAGCAAGAAAGGCGGGGTTTTGTGCAGGGGGCTGTACGAGGAACCCTCGGGGTCCGTCCCCCCAAAACGTCTGTCCTCCCTCTCCTCGTACAAAATGCGCTCTCTCCACACTTGGGAGAAGAAGAGAGGGCCCTGGAGTGTCAGGAGCACCTGGCACCGCGGCTCGCGCTCCCTCGCACACCTCCAGGGGGAGCTCTCGCCATCCGCAATGGGAGTGGCGCCCCCTGGAGGTGAGCAGTGCCCAGCCAGGCAGCCGTGGCACAGTGACCAACAGCACACGCCCAGGAGCCCACAAGCCTGGGCCCGTTTCCAATCCTCAGGCAGGTTAGGTCCCCTCCCTCTGCCTCCATTTCCCCTCTTTTTTTTCCCCCTTTAAATCCTCACCCGAGGACATTTTTCCATTGATTTTTAGAGAGTGTGGAAGAGAGAGGGAGACAGAGAAGTATCCATGTGTGAGAAACACATCGGTTGGGCCCGGGCCGGGGAGGGGCCTGCACTAGAGGGACATGCCCCAGACCAGCCACATCAGCCGGACTGTTAATATTGTCAATGGCAGGTCGGGTGAGGGCACTAAGTATTGAAAACTTGAACAAATTCTAAGAATGAGCCCGGAAGCGGAGTCTTGCAGACGTGGGCCGGCTGGCGTGGCTCAGTGGTTGAGCATCGACCTCTGAACCAAACCAGGTCACCATCCGATTCCCCGTCAGGGCACAGGCCCCGTTGTGGGCTCGAACCCACACTGAGGGTGTGCAGGAGGCAGCCGATCCATGGTTCTCTGGTCATTGATGCTTCTCTCTCTCCCACTTCCTTCCACTCAGAAAGCAATAAAAAAAAAAAAAAAAGCAATAAATAAGAAGAAAGCAGAGACCCAGGACAGGCTGTGTGTGTGTGTGTGCGCGCGTGTGAACTCCTGGCCTGGGGTTCTGCTCCCAGCTCGGGGCAGGAAGGGGTGGCTCAGCCTTCCCTGCAGCGCAGGCTGAGAAGGCAGCAGCCAGAGCCTATTCCGGGAGGGAGGAGGGAGGAGGGAGGAGGGAGGAGGGAGGAGGCAGGAGGGAGGAGGCAGGAGCCTCCGCTGCCCCTGTGAGGTCATGCCAGTCAGCAGGCAGGAAAGCAGGCATTTCTCACACTTGCTAATGAGCTTGACGCTAGTGAAACATCAACAGGAAGTGGGAGCTCTCCAACGCCCCAGAGGAAATCCACTCCCCGTGTGGTCGCCAAGGTCACTGCCAAGTCTGCGCACACACTCACATGCACACATACACACACACACTCACACTCACACACTCACTCACACACACGCACACACACATAGACACACACTCACACACACGCACGCACAGACACGCACATACATACACTCACACACATGCACACACAATCACACACATGCACGCTCACACACATGCACACACACGCACACGCGCACTCACATAGACATACACACACGCACACAGACACGCACATACATACACTCACACACATGCACATTCACACACATGCACACACGCACACTCACATAGACATACACACACTCACACACATGCACACTCACACACACGCTGCAGGTCCTCTGCGCCCGGCCGGGCGGTGACCCTCTCGGCCTCCCCCGGGGCCGGGGCGGGCCGGGCGGTGGCCCGCGGGCAGGCGGACAGTCCTGTCCCTCCGGCGGGGGCAGCGGGGTCAGAGAAATCCCCGCGGGCGCCTTTCAGTCAGGAGTTTCCGCGGCCCCGCCCGCCCTCCCGGCCCCTCCGCGGCCCGGCCTCCCGCTCCCCTCAGGCCCGAAGGTCACGGCGCCCGGCCTCCGGGGGCGGCGGGGGCTCCGCGGGGCCAGGGCCCGGGCACGTGGGGGCCTCGCCGCCCCGCTGCGCCCCCTCCTTCCCCAGGCACCTCCGCTCGAAGGAAATAAAACTGAAAAGCAAAACCGCAAAACCGCAAAAAAAAATTTTTTAACTTGTACATTTTTTCTCTGCCAGCCCGAGCAGCCGCCGTCCCGCCCCCCGCCCCGCGGTCCTCCGGGGTCCGGTAACCCCGGGGCGGCCTGTGTTCCTGCCCCGGTCCCCCCGCGGCACCGGGGGGCGGGCGTCCGCTCACGGTCACGGCCACGGCCACGGCCCCCCGCTCCGCGGGCACACGGCGCCCAGCCCCGGGGGGAGGGGCCCGGCCGGCCTGGGTCCCCCCGGGCGGCCCGGCGGCCCCGCCACGTGAAGCCCCGCCCGGCCGCCGCGGGCAGCGCCGAGGGTTGTGTAAGCGGCAGCCGGAGGGGGGACCCGGACCCCGCGATCCGGGGTGGGGGCCGCAGGAGGGGGCCCCGGGGCGCCGCGCCCGCCGCCTGTGGGCGCTAGACCGCGGGGGGGCACCCGGGGGCACGGGGGCGCCGGCCCGGAGCAGCGCCGCGGGCGGGCGGGGGCGGGCGCCCTCCCCGCGGTCAGGTGCGCGCGGCGTGCTCGCCCGCGGCCTCGGCTGCCCCCGCGCTGGCCGCCCGCCCGCTCCCATGGGGTGACATCCGCCGCCCGCCCTCCCCGGCGGCGGTTCCTGGCCGCGGGGCCGGGGCGGGCGGGGCCGGGAAGGAGCCCGGCCTCCGGGGACGGCGGCCGAGACTCCCTCCGCGCGGCTCCGGGCGGCGGCGGGGGAGGAGGAAGGGCCGGCGGGCGGGGAGCGAGGGGATATTCCGCTCCCGCCTGAGTCAGCCCCGGCGGATCCGCCTCCCCCGGCCCTCCCGGGAGCCGGGAACTTACTTCATTTCCCGGGGCAGGTTCGCCCCCGGCGCGCCCGCCGGCCCCCCTCCAGCCTCTGCGCCCCCCATACCCCCCCCCCGGCTCTCCTCCAGCCTCTGTGCGCCCCCATGGCCCCCCCACCCCCCGCTCCCCTCCAGCCTCTGCGCCCCCCATACCCCCCGGCCCCCCTCCAGCCTCTGTGCGCCCCCATGGCCCCCCCCCATACCCCCCGGCCCCCCTCCAGCCTCTGTGCGCCCCCATGGCCCCCCCACCCCCCGCTCCCCTCAACCTCTGCGCTCCCCCCATGGCCCCCCTCCGGCTCCCCTCCAGCCTCTGTGCGCCCCCATAGCCACCCCCGCCGCGGGGCAGGACCGGGCGGCGCGCCACCCCCTCTTCGGGGAAAGGCGGCCGCACGCAGACACCTGGGGCCCGGCGGGCGGGGGCGGGGGCCCGCAGCCGAGAGCGCTGTCCGACACGTGAGCCTCATGTGACGGCGGCGGGGAGGGCGGGCAGGTCGCTCCTTCCCTCCCCGGCGCGGCCAGACGTGCCTGGAGTCACAGGGCGGAACACGTAGCTCCAGCCACCCACTCGCTCCCAGGGAGCCCAGCCCGCAGCTCCCCATTACTCCGCGCCCCCCCCCCGCCGGCCCGGCCCCCGCCTTCCCCCCCCCCGCCCGGCTCCTCCCGCCGCCCGCCCCGCCGCTCATTCACTTGGCTGCGCGGCGCAGAGGCACCGGGAGCACTCACCGCCGGGCTGCGCGCGGAGCCGGAGCCGGAGCCAGCGCCCAGACCCGTGCACGCCCCCAGCCGAGGCCGGAGCACTCGCAGCCGCCGCGCCCGCAGCCCCCCGCAGCCCCGCGCACTTCGGGGAGCTCGTCCGTCCCCAGAGGAAGCCCCCGGAGCGGGCTGCGAGGCGCCCCCGGGACCGCAGACCGGAGCGCACCGTGGCCCCGGCTCGCCGTGCCATGGAGCGGATCCCCAGCGCGCAGCCGCCCCCCTCCTGCCTGCCCAAGGCGCCCGGACTGGAGCCCGGGGACCTGCCGGGGTAAGCGGGCACCCCTGTCCCCGCACCTCCACTCCAGCCCTGCGGTCCTGCACCGCTGCCGGCTCGGGGCAGGGGCAGTTCCGGGCGCACCCGGGGGTTCCTGCCCGCCGGCTCGGGGCAGGGCCAGTTCCGGGCGCACCCGGGGGTTCCTGCCCGCCAGGTTGTGCAGCCCCGGGCGCCCGCAGACTCACCGCCCTCCGCCCCTCTCCCGCAGGATGGATTTCGCCCAGATGTACCAGGTGTACAAGTCCCGGCGGGGAATAAAGCGGAGCGAGGACAGCAAGGTGAGACTCGCCCCGCGCCCCTGGGAACCGCTGCCCCAGCGCGCGCCGAGTTTCCAAGAAAAGTTTTCTCGCTCGGAGGCCGGAGGGGGGTCTGCCAGGCGCGGGCGGGCGCCTCTCCCGCGCAGCTGGAGCAGGAGGGCAGGAGCGGGGGGGGGGGGGGGGGGGGGCCTCCGGGTGTGACCGCCGCGCTGCCCGGCTCTTCCCGAGCCCCGGGTCCGGGGAGAGGGCTGCTCGCCCCGGCCTCGCGCCCACCGCCCCCCGCGCGCCTTGCAGGAGACCTACAAACTGCCGCACCGGCTCATCGAGAAGAAGAGGCGCGACCGGATTAACGAGTGCATCGCCCAGCTGAAGGACCTGCTGCCCGAGCACCTCAAACTTACAGTAAGTCAGTGAGAGGCTGGCCGGGCGCCCCGCCGGCTCCCCGCCTGCAGGGCAGACGGGCGGGCGGGGGTCACCCGCCGCCTGCAGGCCCCGCGGGGAACTGCAGAGCCCAGGGCTGGGTCCCAGCCGGGCCGGCTCTGTTTGGGGGTACCGTTGCCCAGGGCTGGGGGGTTCCGGGTAGCCTCATGCACATGAGCGAGAACCGCTTGGACTTCTCCAAGTTGGCGCCCACCCCAGCCTGCCTCCCCCTGTGGTGACGGAGTTCCCGGGTTTTCCTGGGTGGAGTGGACCACCGGTTTACCTCCTCTCCCTCTCCCTTTTTATCTGTAACAAGAGGACTCGTTTTGATGGGTGATCTTCACGCCCTGTCCTTTCTTGGCAGCAGCCAGGAGCTTACTAGCGTGGAAAGGGGGACAGTTAGTATTGGGGGAGGCAGCAAGCGCCTGGGTGAGCCGGGCGTTGGGAGAAGGTGCCAGGGAACGCCGCTTGGCTGCCAGGCGCACCAGTGCCTCCGGGGATGACACGGCGGCGGCCGAGAAACGTTAGCCGGGTCGGGAGGGAGGGAGGGAGGGAGGTCGGCCGCAGCTGCTGCAGAAACGGACCTGCCAGCACCTTCTCCTAAGGTCGCGGCTGCGTCCCAGCGCCTCCAGGGACAGTGGCACGCGTCTGCCTATTCTGTCACCAGGAGCATATATCTCCTAAACCGGTGCCTTTAAAATTAAACTCAGCCGCCGGGAAGCACCCCCCCCCCCCCCCCGCACCTGCCCCGTGGAGACGTTCCTCATTGCTCCCGACTGTCCCAGAGGCAGCCCTGTGCGCTGTGCGCGATGAGCAGTGCTGACGCAGGCTCTCTGCTTGCAGACGCTGGGCCACCTGGAGAAGGCGGTGGTGCTGGAGCTCACCCTGAAGCACGTGAAGGCCCTGACGAGCCTGATCGACCAGCAGCAGCAGAAGATCCTGGCCCTGCAGAGCGGGCTGCAAGCCGGTGAGTGCCGCGCCGGCCTGCATGGGGGAGGGGGGCGGGGGCGCTCGGCACAGACAGCGCCCGGGGCCCAGCACCCGCTCGCTCCGGTGGGCACGTGCTCGCGGGGGGAGAGGCCGGGGGAGCGTCCTCAGAGGTCAGGCTTTCCGAGGGGACAAGCTGTGCCACCTGGCAGGCCGGCCTGGCAGTCAGGCGGCCGCTGGCCCCCGGGCACTTTGGCTTCGGGTTTCTGGGTTCCGGGAGCGGTCCCCCTTCCTCCTCAAACGCGAAGGCCCCTAGAGGGTGCGTCGTGGGCGTCTGGCGGCCGTACCCGGAGGAGGCGGCAGGCCCCGTGTCTTCCTGGGCCCGGCTTCCTCGTGGCCCGGTGTGTGGCGTACTCCTCCTGGCAGGCTGACAGGGGCGTGCTTCCTGCATTTCGTGTGGTTCCCCGAATAGCCAGGAGGTATCTCGGGGGATTGCACAACCCAGCGAAACTGCTGGCGTTTCATCACTTGCTCCTCCCCTCCCGGAGAGCCACACTCCCCTTCCAGCTTCTCTCCGCCACGCGGCCGCGAGGACGGGCCCCCTCCCGCCCCCGGCCTCCCCCGCCGCCCTGCCCAGACAGGGCGCGAGCGGGCGGGCGGGCGGGCGTCCCTGAATCCCAGTCCCTCGTGGGAACAGGAAGGTGTTCGCACCTGGTTTCCTGGGGGCCAGGGGCCGAAGGCTGGAAGGAGCCTGTGGGTCTAACGATGGCAGCTCGGCTGTCGTGGGATGCGCCGCTGAGAACTAAATCGCCCGAGGGGGCGTCTTCCCTTCGTTCTTTCGTTTCGTGGCCCCGGGGCCTCGGCCCCGCTGGCTGCCGTGACCCCGAGGCCCTGCCCGGGGACTCTCCGGGTCAGAACCTTGCTCGGCTGCCCATTGCGTGCCCCTTGTCCTGAGACGGCACGACCACATACATGTTCCACGGGGAGGGGTCTCTCTTGATGGGTCTCGGGCAGTAGCCGTTACCCTGGATGGTTTCCATGTCGTTCCTCCCGCTCTCAGGGCAGTCCCACCCTTTTGGAGCTGGGAACACAGGCGCCCACGTGGGTTAGCAAACAGGGGCGGCCCGGGCCTCGCTGGGGGGAGGGGGGCTGGTGTGCAGGTGTCCCCGGACCCCCTGAGAACGCCTCCCTCTCCTCCGTGTCACAGGCGAGCTGCCCGGCAGAGGCGCCGAGGCCGGCCAGGAGCTGTTCTGCTCGGGCTTCCAGACGTGCGCGCGGGAGGTGCTGCAGTTCCTGGCCCGACATGAGCACGCCCGGGACCTCAAGTCCGCGCAGCTGGTGGCCCACCTGCACCGCGTGGTCTCCGAGCTGCTGCAGGCCGGCGCCCCCCGCAAGGCGGCCGACCCCGCGCCGGTGCCCGCGGCCGCGGACCTCAAGGAGCAGCCCGGCGCCCCGGCCAGGGGCTCCGAGGGCCCCGGCCAGAACTGCGTGCCCGTCATCCAGCGGACGTTCGCCCCCTCTGGCGGGGAGCAGAGCGGCAGCGACACCGACACCGACAGCGGCTACGGCGGCGAGTCCGAGAAGGGCGAGGCGCGCGGGGAGCGGCCGTACCTCAAAAGCGACCGTGGACGCGGCGGGCTGGCGGCGGGGGAGCGGGTCGGGGCCATCAAGCAGGAGTCCGAGGAGCCCCCCGCGAAGAAGGGCCGGCTACAGCTCTCGGACGACGAAGGCCCCTTCCCAGGCGGCGACCTGCTGGGCGCCCCGTTCCTGGGGGGCCCGCACCCGCACCAGCCCCCCCTGTGCCTGCCCTTCTACCTGATCCCGCCCTCGGCCACCGCCTACCTGCCCATGCTGGAGAAGTGCTGGTACCCCACGTCCGTGCCCCTGCTCTACCCCGGCTTCAGCGCCTCCGCCGCCGCCCTCTCCAGCTTCGTGAACCCGGACAAGCTCGCGGGCCCCTTGCTCCTGCCCCAGAGACTCCCGTCCCCGCTGCCGCCCCACCCGGCCCTCGACTCGTCCGCCCTGCTCCAGGCCCTGAAGCAGATCCCTCCTTTGCACCTGGAAACCAAAGACTGAACGCCGGGGGCCCTGCCGCTTCGCGTCTCACCCCCCCCCCCTTCAAAAAGAAAAAAAACAAGTGTGTGTGTGCAGGGAGAAGAGCCGGGGGTGGGGGGGTGGGCCCCTGTGGGGCGCCATGAAGGACGGCCTGCCTCCGGGAGACTCGGGGGGGTTGTAACAGGACCTTGGGGATCGTCCCCACCCAGGGAGAAGCCTGCAGCAGCCAGGCAGCTGGGCTTCCAGAGCCTCCGAGGCCGGGCCTGTGAGTCAGTCCTCTCTGGGATCGGCCTGTGGCTTTCAGAAGAAGGTACTTTCAAAGGAGGGCTTTCTGAGGCCGGTTCCCAGCCCCGCCCGCCTCCCTGCTCCCCGGCGTGACTCAGGGAGCAGGCGGCCCGGCCAGCTTCCCGCTGATGGCCAGGGGGCTCTCACGGTAGTGGTCAGGGAGGTCCCCGCAGGCCGCTCCCGCCCGCCCGCACGCACGGAGGACACAGCGCCCACCCCCCCACCCCCCCTGCTGCCGGGGCGATGGGCGGGCTGAGGAACTGAAAGGGCCCGGACAGGCCCAGCCACCGGGGTGCAGGCACGGTCCCCGGGGGCCTCGGGCACCTGTTCCAGGCCTCGCTGTCCAGGGAACCGCCCAGGGCCTGCAATGCCGACGCCCACGGTCCCCGCGCCCCGCAGTGCGCTGGGCTGCGGCACACACCGCTGCCTCCCACCGGCCAGACTCGGGGTTCGGTTCTGGCCTAAAGCTCCTTGTAACCAAGCTTCGCTTCCTGAAGGCCTGCCTGAGCCTTTAACAAGAGCCTTTCCGTAGCCTGATGCCCCACCACCACTACCACCCCCCACCCCACCACCAGGCACACTTCCCGCCCCGGACGGGCCCCGCCAGGCCCGTACCAGCCGCATCGCCCAGACGCAGACGCTTGGCCGCCGGCCATGTTCTGACCCTTCCCTTCCCCGTTTTTATTTTGGTATCGAGTCGTTGCCTTGATTTGTAAAGCGGTTATCTATATATATATATATATTCTGTAACTATTGACGAGGAGACTTTCAGGGGTTCGTTTGTAAAAATACTTGACCTGCGCGCGAGGACAATGAATGTAGCCCCATCCCCGCGGCGGGGCCGCGTCTCCGGGCAGGGGACCGTGTTCATACTCTGGAGCCTTCCGGAAGGTGTGAGGCTGTACATACTTTCACCGGCGCGTCGCCGTTACGTGGCTGTTGTAAAGGATGAATAAAACCACGCTCTTCCCGCAGAGGGGAACACGTGTCCTGCGTTTCTTAGGAGGTCTCGGGTCCGAGGGCGGCGGCACCCCGGTCCCCACGGCGCCCCGCCCTCCGGCGCCCCCAGCCCCCTCTCCAGCCAGAAGAAGCCTGGTCCACGTCGTAGGCAAATATTGGCCGAAGTTTGGTGGGTTTTTTTTAACTTTTGCTAGAGGTTCAGAGTCACCGTGGACTTCCTCCCACGGTTAAAGGAAAGGACATGGACCACCCCACGCCCGTCCCCGGCCTTAGGACCTGGCAGGAGAGCCAGGCGTGGCCGGGGCCTCGGTGCCGGGGCGGGGGCGGCGTGCGGAAAGGCTCCGGACGGTGTGCGCCACGGTCGCAGGCGCTGGGGCAGCCGGGCCGCCGAGTGTTCCGAGTCCAAGGTCTGATGGATTCGCCACATCCTGTCTGTTGCAGCCGAAGGCAACATCCCATCATTATCGCCTGCATCCTTCCTGCGCTTCCTCTCCCGAGCGCGTGTGTGTGTGTGTGTGTGTGTGTGTGCGGGAGTGAGGTGGCTGTTCCTCCGGCCAGCGCTCCTTTGAAAAGGAAAACGTTCCGTGGGAAAGCGGTGGGAAGTGGCCGGTCTGCTCTCCGTGGCCCAGCTGCCCCCCCCCCCCCCAGAGGCCTCCGGGTGCCAGTGCCGGCTGGCCACGCTCCCGCCCCGCCCCGCCCTCCAGCCCTGCCTCGTCTGGGTGCCGGGCAGGGAACCCGCTGCCCCTGGGTAGCAGTCAGCCAGGCAAAGGCACCCCTGCCACCCTGAGTGCTGGCTCCCAGGGTCCCCTCCTGCTCCTGTGCACCGGCGGGCGCCGTGAGCGGGCACAGGTGTCCCGGGCAGCAGGAGCCCTCGCAGGAGCCCGGCCAGGAGGCAGGGGTGAGCGGCGGGTCTGTCATGCCTGCGGCCACCTGCCTGCCTTGGGCCAGGCAGCGTGAGGGCTCTGGGTGTCGGGTAGCAGACACAGGGCGAACTGTCAGCCCTCCTCCCCCTCCTCCTCCTCCTCCTCCTCCTCCTCCTCCCTGCCCGGGGGCCTGAGACGCCCGGGAGTTTCTCTGAGAATCAATCGCCAGACGTCTTTGTGTTTTCAGGTTAAGACCTGAACCAGTCAGGCTGATCCTGGGGACGGAGCTCAGGGCGGAGACGAGGCCAAGCGCGGCCTGTGTGCCCCCTCTCCGGGCCGTGACTCAGGGCTCGCCGCGGGGACAGCAGGAAGTGGTTGGAGCGACCTGCGTTACAAAGAGTTCTGCGGGTTCAACACATAGTCAGCGGAGAGCCCCCCGCCCCCTCCTGCCCGTCCCACGGCCCTGGGGTGGCAGCTGTGGGCCTCGCCGCCTCCTGCTTCTGTTCGCCCTGACCTTCCTCCAGCCCAGCCCAGCTGAGCGGGCTCCAGGCGGCTCCGAGGGAGCCGGGGACAAAGAGGACCTCTGTTTGCAGAGGGGCGTGTGCGTGCGAGGGGGTGAAGCCTGGTTTGGGCCCGGGAGAGGCGGGGGGGGGGGGGGGGGGGGAGGAAGTGGGGGGCGCGGGCTGGGCTCGCCGCGTTCAGACAGGGCGTGCTCTCGCCCGCCGGGATGGTCTCACCCCGCGCTGACCTGCCTCGCCTGTTGACACAACTTCACGTTTCCGACTGCAGCCTTTCATGTGCGGCCCGCGGCTAAATGCGGCTGCCGGTTCCTGGAAGCAGACGTGCCTGGCATCGCGTCAGCAGAAACCTGAGCCGGGGAAGCTGGGCACGGCGGCAGGATCGCCGGGGCCCCCAGAATAGAGCCTGGCAGGGCGGCTGGGCCAGCGGGAGGGAATCGGGCGCTCCCCGCCGCCCGTGGGGCAGGGCGGGGCGGGGCGGGGCGGGGCGGGAGCTGGGTTAGGCAGGGCCTGGGCCCAGGGCCGCGGGAGCCAGGAGCTAGCAGCTTCCCACGGGCCATCGCGCCTCGCCGAGGCCTGACAGCCTGGACGTGCTCACGTGGTGTGGACACGTAGAAGCAGGCTCAGAGAGGGCAGGCAGGCTGCCCAAGGTCACACAGCTTTCGAGTCACCGAACCACTCATGGATGGGGCGTGTGTTGGATTGTAGCTCTCCTTAGCGGGACACAAGTAAAGGCCTTCCGGGAATCTGGTTGTTAATAATAATAATAATAACAACAACAACAACAACATAACAAACGCCGAGCCACTGCTACGACTGACAGCAAACACCACGTCAGCTCTGACTAAAGCCCTCTCCACAGTGCTCCGAACCCGAGGTGGAGGGGATGCGGCTCCGCACACGGGCACAGGGCACAGGGCGCCGGCCGGGAACGGGACGTTCGCTGGGGGATCTGGCTCCAGGTCTGTTTGCCCGCCACAGGCCGCACCGCCTCCGCGTCAGAGCATCACAGCGACTCAGAACAGAAAGGGCAGCGGCCGCCACAGCCGTCACCGCTGGTGTGGACGGGTTTCCTATGGCACCGCTCCTAGGCCTTCCGTGAATTCTCCCCGCTTCCTGCGGCCGCTGTGCAGGGCGAGTGTTCACCTGTGCGTCTTCCGGCTGAGAGCGCGGGGGGTCAGGGAGGGAGGTGCCTCCCTGAGGTCACACACAGGGGGTGACCTCACTCGTCCTCCCAGGAGCCCCGAGGGGCACCGGTGATGTCATCAAAGCTCAGAGCGAAATTCTTTGCCCAACTCTTTTTTTTTTTAACTTTTTAATATATTTTATTAAATTGATTTCAGAGAGGAAGGGAGAGGGAGAAACATCAATGGTGAGAGAGAAGCATGGATCGGCTGCCTCCTGCATGCCTTCATCGGGGAGGGAGCCCGCCACCTGGGCATGTGCTCTTGACCAGAATCAAACTGGGGACCCTTCAGTCTGCAGGCCGACGCTCTATCCACTGAGCCACACCAGCCAGGGCTGACACAACTCTTTATTTGCTTCCTTACAGATGCCATCCCAGGGTCAAAAGATGGGCCCTTTCTCCAGCTCAGGAACTAATGGGCAGGACTATCCCGGCGGGGTGGTGGTGGGGGGTGCGGTGGGGTGGCTGTAGGGTACTGTGCTGAGGAGGAGAATCTGGGTGGAGGAGATTCCATGTCAAAGTGTGGGGTGAGGGGCACTGCCTTTCTTACCCCTTAGGGTTCGGAGAGGCGGGAGGGGCCTGGGGCAGCCGCTCCCCGGGGTACACGTGGCGGGGACCGTGGGATGGGCAGGGCTCAGGGAGGGGAACCCGAGGAGGAGGGGGGGATGCAGGAGGGGGGGAGATGGAGACTGGGTTGCAGGCTGTCCCCCTGGAAGGGAACCTGGGCGGGTGAGCCGGGCCCCCAGACTGCGGCCTCGCTCTGGCTGGCGAGGGCCACGCAGGCGCTGGCGGGGGGCAGGGCCGCCTCTCCCGGCCCGGCTCCCCCGCGAGGCTCCGGGGGCCGCGTGTGTGGCTCCCGGTGGTCCCATGTGAATGCTCTGTGTTCCCCGGCCGGCGTGCTCTCCAGAGACAGGTCCCTGCGCCGCGGGGCGGGTGGGGCTTCCCGTCTCTGCCCCGGGGTCTGTGGTCTGACCAGCCGTCCCATTGCCACAGCCGTCACCGGCCTGGGGAAGGCGCCGGACGGCAGCCTGCTCCCGGCCGGCCGGCACCTTACCCGCCTCTGTCCCGTCCCCGGGGGAGGCTGAGGCCACTCAGAGCCCCCCCCCCCATCCCAGGCCGTCTGTTTGGCCGTGGACGGGGAATGAGCAGGAGAAGCCGCCCCATTGGCGGAGGAAGTGCCCACACCGCCATCCAGGTTGGCGTGGCAGCCCATGAGGGTCTTAAGCGGGGCCGTGGCTCCCAGCCTGGGACGGAGCAGCCATGCGGCGGGCCTTTCCTGGAGGGGCCAGTGAGTCCAGGCTCTGCTGTGTGCCGTGGCCCCACGCCTCCACTCTCCCAAGACTCAGTTTCCTCCTCCGGCGAATGGGGATGAGCGGCTGGAGGAGACGGAGTGAGGAGGAGAGGAACGCCTGTGTGTGGAGCCGGCGGCTCCCGGGCCACGCCGGGGCGTGGCAGGTGCACGCACACGCCCTTGCTGAATAAAGGAATGAGAAGACGGAGTGGCCCCGGCGCTTCTTCACACTAGAGTGTGAGTGGCTGCTGTGCCCTTCTTTCCTAAGAGAAGTCTGGGGGGGAGGAAGGGAGACGCTGGAAGCCATCTAGTACGTATCCCAGCCGCTGCTGAGGGCTGTGCGAGGCACTCTGCATGCCTTATCTCGTGTCATCTCCGTGTTACACACACCGACACCGAGACTCAGGGGGATCGAGTGACTTCCCCGAGGCCACCCAGCAGGCAGGTGCACAGCCAGCACCTGGGCCGACGTGTGCTGGACGTCCGTGCGGGAGAGCCCTGGACCTCCGCCTGGACGGCCTGCGAGGAGGCACAGGGTCCAGGGCGTCCACGGAGACCAGCTCCGTGCTCTGTGCCCGGTGCTGAGCTGCCCCACAGGCAGACAGCCGGGCCCCGGGCGCTGGGAACGCAGGCCCGCGCCCTCCCGCCCCTGAGAGGGGAGGCGAATCTCCATTGGACGGTTCAGAGAAACCATCTCGTGAAGAAAATCAAGACCTGGCCCAGCTGGGGTGGCTCAGCGGTTGAGCATCAACCTAGGAACCAGGAGGTCACAGTTTGATCCCCGGTCAGGGCACAGGCCCGGGTTGCAGGCCTGATCCCCAGTAGGAGGCATGCAGGAGGCGGCCGATCCATGATTCTCTCTCATCATGGATGTCTCTCTCTCTCCCTCTCCCTTCCTCTCTGAAATCAATAAAAAAAATTCCTTATAAAAAGGAAATCGCCACCTTATTGGGTGTCCCTCCATCTAGTCCAAGTTTAGTGTTGTCTTCTGTTTGCGTTTCTGAGGGGGAGGGAGACCAGACATTCTTGCCTTTTCCCCTCCCCCCGTCTCCCTCCACCCCACCCCGGCCGTCTAGACAGCTCAGCTCCCCCGGTGCCGGGTCCCGGGAGGCTGAGCGTGGGGGGGGGGGGGGCAGAGGAAGGCCCCGCAGGCCCCGCCCCGCGGCTCCCTGCAGGGCTCCCGCCCGGCCGAGACAAGGCGCCCACTGTCCAGGCGTGTCCCAGCCGCCGCGTCCGGCCCGGCCTGCGGCAGTGACTCAGCCTTTCACTGGGAGAACGCCGTGACTGGCCTGCAAGTCACTTTTTCCAGCTGGGCCGCCGTGGGCCGGCGGCGGCCTGCCCTTCACCCTGGACTCGCTGCCCACGGGGAGTTCCGGGAGGGGGCGGGGGGGGATAGGGGGGAACGGGGGTCTGGGAAGTGGGGGCTCGGATCCCGAGGGGCAGGTTGAGTTGCTCCAGTTGAGTCAGAAGAGGCCTGAACGCGTCCACCTGGCCCCCCAGCCTCTCCGGAGGGAAGGACCCGCCACAGAGCGTGAATCTGCATCCTCCACACGCACTGAGGGGGAGGGGGGGGGCACACGGTGACCCCGCAGCCCGGCGGGCACCGCGCCCGGGGCTGGACCTGGGGCCGCCTGGGCCCCTGCCAACCCGAGTGCGTTCCCTGAAAGGCGATGCTCCCCGGGAGCTGCCACCTCCCGTGAACCCGCCCCCCCAGCCCGACGCCGGGTCCGGTGTCAGCCGTTCACTTTACGCGCCCGGCTCCCCTGCACGTCCCCGTCCCTCGGGGGCAGGGCCGTCCCCGCACAGCCAGCCTCCCAGCCAGGGGCAGGGAGTGGTGTGACCACTAGGCAAAGCTGCGGAGGGCGGGGTGGCCCTGGGCGGGTGCTCTGGGCGGGTGCTCTGGGTGGGGTGGCCATGGGTGGGGTGGCCATGGGTGGGGTGCTCTGGGTGGGGTGGCTCTGGGTGGACCCTGTAGCACTCTCTCTGCAGCAAACGCCGGCCTCACCCTGGGCTCCGGGCTCCGGGCTCCGGGCTCCGGGCTCCGGCTTAGAACTCATCTCCGACGCTGATGAGCTGCGTCTCCCCATCAGTGGCTCCTTGGTTCCGGCAGAGGACACGGCCACAGGACAGCCCCGGCCTGTCCGTGCAGCGGGGAGCCTGGGGTGGGGGGAGGCACAGGTGCTCAGCTGGTGATCACCCACGTGGCAACCACAGCAGGCATCGGGGTCCGGTGGGCGGGTGCGGCCTGCGGGGGAGGAGGGGGGCGCCCCAATGGCCGGCCGCAGGATGGGGGGAGCAGGAGGGGGAGGGCAGGAGCAGTTATCTGCTCGGGGTGGGGAAGGGTAGGATGGTGAGTGTTCGGAGTTGAACTCTAGGCCCCCCAAAAGAGATGCTGAAGTCCTGACACCCCAATGCCTCCCAGCGGGACCTCCGGAAACAGTCCTGGCAGCGGCGACGGCTAAGCGTGAGGCCCGGGGGGTGGCCTCGCTCACAGGACCGGGGTCCTTACCAGAGGGGGTGTCACCCAGAGTGCACCGGGGGAGCCACGTGAGCACGGAGGCAGAGGCCCCAGGGTGGCACCCCGGACGGCGCCGGCTCCCGCGGCCTTACGGACCCGCCTGCCGACGCCTGCGTCTCGGACCCGAGGCCGCGTCCCCGTCCTCCAGGTCCCCTGTCTGTGGCCCCTCGTCACAGTGACCCCGGCCGCCAAACAGCTCCAGACGGAACCGCACACGGCGGGGGGCCTGAGAAACAGGCGGGATCCAGTCCATCCCTTTATCTCTCAGGAGGGCGGCGGGCCAGTGCGGGCGCCTCGCCACCGTAAATACAATGAAAATAATAACCGCGCGGAGATGCCGCGGACGGAGGAGCTGAGCCGGGAGGCAGGACGTGCCGGGTGGTGGGATGGGGCCTGTCTCCCCGTGGGTCGGCGGGAACCACAGGCAGGACCCTGGACGCCCGTCTGCCTCTGGGCGGCCGGCGGATGCTCTCCATCTCGTACCCTCGTCTTTCCATCTCTTCATTTTTAAATTGATTTAAGAGAGTGAGAGAGAGGGAGAGAGGGACAGAAACATCCGTGATGAGAGAGAATCATGGATCGGCTGCCTCCTGCACACCCCCTACTGGGAATCTAGCCCACAGCCAGGGCCTGTGCCCTGCCCGGGAATCAAATCCTGACCTCCTGGTTCACAGGACGACGCTCAGCCCCTGAGCCACGCCGGCCGGGCTGGCAGGACTTTTCAATCTCAAAGAAAGTTGGACACTTAGGCCTGGACGCTCTTCGTTGTCATGTCAGCACAGTGACCGCTCTCACGCCCGGAGAGCTCTCTCTGCGCCCCACCCCTGCCTCCTTCCCCGTCCGCATCGGCCCCCTCAGCGCCCTCTAACCCCTCCTCTGTGCCGGCCCCGCCCTGCTGTCCACTGAAGGTCAGCCTTGTCCGTCCTCTTTCCAAGCTACAGACTCTCCCCTCGGTAATGACCGCTTCCTAAGGCCGACATGCCGAGGCCCGGGGCCCAGGCTCCGGCCTGCGCGTTGGCGGAGACCCAGGCCCGGGCCAGATGCACCGGTGGACAGGCCTCGGCGGGGCTGGAGAGCCCGGGGCGGTCACTCTATCTGCTGGCCGCCTCTGCCGGGGACTGGATTTCACCGGTTATCTCCGATCTCCGGAGCGCCGCTGCGCCCGGCAGGGAACGGGCTGCCGGTTGGCTTTGAGGCCGGGCCAGCCACCGGACAAGAACAGGCACGTCCCAGCTTCAAAGGGCCGCAAGGGCCTGGGGCGGCAGAGCTGGCACCCCCGGGGACCCCGCTGCGCAGGATGGAGCCTCGCCGGCAGGCGGGGTGCTGGCCTGCGGGCCTGCTGCTGGGGGGGGCCCTGCAGGGGAGTCCAAGTTGCCAGGAGCAGATTTGACAGGAATTTCTTCTCTGTGTGGCCTCATCTTCCAGGGGAACAGTCTCTGGAGTCTTTGGAGGGAAACCCGGGACTTAAAGTCCTTTTGGAGAAAAAAAAAAAAAAGCCCCTTTTTAAAATAATGCATCCTGGCTCTTGGACACATGAGAACTGTAATAACTTTGGAGCATTTTATATATATATATATATATATATATATATATATATATATATATATATATATATATATATATATTTCAGAGTGGAAGGGGGAGAGAGAGAGAGAGAGAGAAACATCAATAACGAGAGAAAATCATGGGTCAGCTGCCTCCTGCACGCCCCACACTGGGGATCGAGCCTGAAGCCCCAGGCCTGCGCCCTGACCGGGAATGGAACCGTGGCCTCCTGGTTCATAAGTCGGCGCCCCACCGCGGAGCCACGCCGGCCGGCTGGAGCTTTTCCTCGGTTCCTACAGCCACGCTGAGCACGCCGTGTGCGTGGCCGCCCTGACCTCGGGCGCCCTGAGTTAGCGAGAGTGGCCCCTGACTGTGCGCACTGGGGAAGCTGAGGCCCGGGCATTTCTTCAAGGTCACGGCTGCTGAGGGGCAGAGCCAGGAGTCACACTCAGGCTTGACATCCGAGTCCTTGCCGTTACCCACGACTGAGCACACGCACTCCGTGGAGCCGCTCCCCGGCTCGTTCCTAAAGCGCCCACTGTGTGACGGGCGCGGCTTTGGGCGCCGGGGGCACGGCAGGGCGTTAAACACGGGCAGGGCGCCTGCCCTCTGGGGGCGCACATGATCCCAACGAACCCCCCGCGTGAGCGGAGGGCCCTGCCCTGTCACAGGGAGCAGCGGCAGCCCAGCCCCTCCGTCCTCGGGGGCCTGTCGCTCAGTAGCCGCTCCTGACCGCCCACCAGGGGGCGGGCACGGGTCCGGGCGCCGGCACAGGTGCCTGGCCGGAGGCGGCGCCTGCCGGGTGGGATTTCCCTTCCCATCTGAGCCCTGTCTTCCCACCTGCGCTCCGGCTTCGGAATTGATGTGGGAGGCGCAGCTGTCTCTCCCCAAGCCTGAGCCGGAGGCCGGGCGGGTGTGGGGGTCCCGGAGGCCTTTGGCATCCCTCCCTGGATGTGACCCTGGCAGAGGTGTGTTCCCCAGACATGACCCCGGCCCAAGGCGTGTTCCCCGGACATGACCCCGGCCGAGGCGTGTTCCCTAGACATGACCTCAGCTTAGGCGTGTTCCCCAGACATGACCCTGGCCCAAGGCGTGCTCCCCGGACGTGACCCCGGCCGAGGCGTGCTCCCCGGACGTGACCCGGCCGAGGCGTGTCCCCCGGACGTGACCCCGGCCGAGACGTGTTGGAGGAAGCCCTTGGCTAGAAGTCGGCGGCTCCAGGTCTCCGGTCGGCTCTCCGGGCCACTGGCCATGGGATGGAGATGCTCACTGGCCAGCGGGGTGGCAACATGGGACGAATCCGCCCGGAAAGGGCCGGGGGCGCTGCGGGCCCCGAGGCCTGCACGCCTGGCGTCTCCGTGTCTGTGACCACGGAGCTTCGGGGCGGCTCCTGGGAGCTGCCCTCAGGGAGGCCACGGCCACGGCCACAGCCACGGCCGCCCGGAGGCTTTTCCTGGACAGACTTCCCATCTGGGCTGTCACAGAGCCACAGGCCGGGCTCCTCCCTCCCTCCAGCGCTCACAGGCCCCGGGCTGTGTCCCTGACGAAACTACCGTCACCTGTGAGTGCCCGGGGCCTGTGAGCGCCCGGGGCCTGTGAGCGCCCGGGGCCTGTGAGCGTGCCCGAGGCTCAGGCAGCTGGGACCCCGGGGCTGCCCTCAGGGAAGACAATTCCCAGGGAAGCTTCTCGGACCCGGGCAGCGGCCAGGGCAGGGTGTGGTCTGCTTTGTCTGCTGCTGCGTCCCAGTGCCGGACACGTAGGAGGCACTCGGGTAACCACCTGCTGAGAAACGGCGAGCACAGCGATGGGGGAGGGCCGCGGGAGGCTGTCCTGGGCGGGTCTCTCCCTCAGCCCCGGGGACCCCCTGAAGGAGCCTGCCCATCGGCTGGGAGTGAGACCCTCCGCGGGCGACCGCCTCAGGGAGGGCCTCCTCTCGCAGCCAGCGGACAGGAAAGGTTTATCAGCGGTCACATCGCCCCGACCCGCTCCCCACGGCACCCCGCCCGCCGGGCCCGGCGCTTCCTGGAAGACGCGACCCCGTTCTCCGCACCCTGAGCCGAGAGATCTCGTCGCTGGCTCCAGGCAGGACCGGGAGGCCGGGGTGTGTGGTGTGTGTGTGTGTGTGTGTGTGTGTGTGTGTAAGTCATGTCAGGCCGGGGTGGCTGGCGGGTCAGGGAGACGCGGAGGCTTCGCCGCGGAGGTCGAAGGAGCCCGGGCCTTCCGTTCGGGACACAGAGTGAAAATGACGGTGACTCAGAGACTTTTCAAAGTCACTGTCTGCTGTAGTATAGAATCTGTGTTCTTTTTCTTAAATGTATTTTTTTTAAAATATATATTTTATTGATTTTTTACAGAGAGGATAGAGAGCTAGAAACGTCGATGAGAGAGAAACACCGACCAGCTGCCTCTTGCACACCCCCCACCAGGGAAGTGCCTGCAACCAATGTACATGCCCCTGACCGGAATCGAACCTGGGACCCTTCAGTCCACGGACTGACGCTCTACCACTGAGCCAAACCCGCTTCGGCCTTAAATGTATTTTTATTGATTTCAGAGAGGAAGGGAGAGGGAGAGAGAGAGAAACATCAACGATGAGAGAGAATCATGGAGGGGCTGCCGCCTGCACGCCCCACCCTGGGGATGGAGCCCGCCACCCAGGCAGGAGCCCCGACCGGGAATCGAACCGTGACCTCCTGGCTCTTGGATGGACGCTCACCCACTGAGCCACACTGGCCGGGATGGATAACTATTCGTCACAACCATGACTTGTATTCCTGTCGCTGCTACTGCTAAGCTTCACAGGTTGGGGTCCCTGGTGGGAGGGGCTGTGTCCCCAAGAGGCACCACGGCCCCTGCAGACCCTGAGAGGGTCCCGGCCGGAAGCAGGCCCAGCCCTGTGGGAAGGGCAGCGGCTCTGAGACCCGAGGCTTCCTCCTCCGGATTCCTCCCTGGTCCCGTGACTCCCGCTCCGCTCCACCCTGGAGCCCCGCCCGCCAACCACACTCTAAGAATAAGCCCCACGCCCTGCGCCCTGCGTGCCTGGGTGTCACCGTTTCCTGCCTCCGGCCCCGAGGGATTTTCCAGCTCCAGGCACGGCTGGGGGGGCCGAGGCCGCATGACCCGGAGCCGCGACGCAGGCCCGGAGGCCGAGACACCCCCGGCCGCCCTCGCGCCGGAGCGGCCTGGGCCGGGAGCGCCGTCTCGCGGACTTCGCCCCGTGCCCGCCCGGGCTGGCCGTGGCTTGCTGACGGCACAGGCTGTCCTGGCTCGTGGCCAGGGCCTCCGATTGGCTGGGCCCAGAACAAGAAATACCACTTCGTGTCGGAAAAATCTATGGCCGGGCCGGATCCGAAGCGATGCCAGTTCAGGGGCCCGCCCGCCCCTCCCCCTGAGACTGGCGGGTGTCCCCGCCTTCCCTTCCCCTCAGACAGCCCCGGCCCAGGACGCCCTGTCCCGCGCTGACCCTGGCTGCCTCGGGGACACCGTCGCAGTCGGATACCGTCCCCAGAGGGCTGTGTCCCCGCCGCGGCCCTCGCCCTATCTCCTCCGATCGCCCCTCTCCCTCCGCACCTGTCAGGGAGCTGGCTTCCAGGCGGCCTGGCACTGACTCACCGCGACGCTGGGCCAGGGCCAGCCTCCTCCGGGCCCGGGCGGCCCGGCTGCAAACGGAGGCCCAGCGGGTCCCCTTAGCTCTGACCCTGTGGGACTCCGCGTGCAGAGGGGAGAGCACAGGCTCCTGCCGAGGCCCGGCCCCCGCCCGCCCCGCCCGGGCCACCGGGACCTGTCCCCGGGCGGCTGTGCCGGGCCTGCCTCTGGGACGGACAGGACGACGTGCGGAGGATGGAGAAGGCGGTGGCCTGTCCACTCACGTCTCTGCTGCCCGCCTGCTGGTGTGCGTGGTCACATCCCGAAGGAAACAGGAAGCCGAGGACACAGCGGCTGGAGGGCCGGGCGGCAGCCACGTTGGCAGCGGCCCCTGCGGGCACCGGCCGGCCTGTGTGAAACGAGGTCAGGAACTCCGGGTTCGAGTGCAGGAGGCAGAGCTCTCGGCGAGGGCTCTGTGGCCCGTGTCCCTGCTCCCGAAGCCGCGGCCGCTGGGCGCAGGCGTGCAGAGGGGGGTGCAGGGCCCACGGCGCAGGCCCGGTCAGCAGGGGCCGAGACTCAGGCCCGGCCGCATCCCTCAGCCCGTCCCCGGCCATGGGCAGCCACAGTGCTGCTGCGGACACCGGCGAGAGGTTCTCCAGGTGTAAGGTGACCAGACGTCCCACTTTGGGTGGGACAGTCCCGATTTTTAACAATTCGTCCCTCGTCCCCCAGTGTTTTTAAAAAGTCCCAATCGGACACGGGACAAATTGTTAAAAATTGGGACTGTCGCCGAAACCGGTTTGGCTCAGCGGTAGAGCGTCGGTCTGCGAACTGAAAGGTCCCAGGTTCGATTCCGGTCAAGGGCATGTACCTTGGTTGCAGGCACATCCCCGGTGGGGGGTGTGCAAGAGGCAGCTGGTTGATGTTTCTCTCTCATCGACGTTTCTGGCTCTCTATCTCTCTCCCTTCCTCTCCGTGAAAAATAAAAAAAAAATAAAAAAAAATTTTTTTTTTTTAAATTGGGACTGTCCCGCCCAAAGTGGGACGTCTGGTCACCTTATCCAAATGTCCTAACAGGGTGACCGGGAGCCACATCTGGGCCCAAACTCCGTCCCCAAACCACAGTGCAGCTGCAGGAAGCGCGGCCCACAGCCAGCACAGAGCGGCACAGGATGGCACAGGGTGGCACAGGGTGGCACAGGGTGGCACAGGGGGCCGTGTTCTCTCGGAGGCGGAGGCAGGAGGGCCCTGTGTCCAGGAGGGCAGCGCCAGGAGGCCGGAGTGGACGCCCCTCCTCCCCCCGTGACCCTGGAGTGCTTTCCGGGAAAGTGGGGGAGGGAGGGGCGAGGGAGGGGGTGAGCACATGGCTGCTGCCTCCTCCGGGCCTTTCCAAGGCCAGGTTCGTCCTCCTAAATCCGTTCCTTTCTAACTGTGAAATGTACAATCCTTTTTGAACGCCCATGGACATGCGCAAACATCGTCACGTGGGAGAGAACAGCATGAAGAGCCTGGTCCCCGCCCGGCCGTGTGGCTCAGCGGTGGGGCATCGCCCCATGAACCAGGAGGTCCAGTTCCCGGTGGGGCCCACGCCCAGGCTGCGGGCTCCATCCCCAGCGAGGGACCCGCCAGAGGCAGCCCACCCGGGATCCTCTCTCATCACCGATGCTTCTCTGAAACCAGTAAAGATGGATTTTTACAAAAGAAGAAGGAGACTCCTACCCAATACCTCATCTCAAGAATGACCCATTTATGGACAATTTCATCTCACTTGTGTTCCTGCCCCCGAACCGGATACACTTAAATCAAATTCCAGACAATCCGCAGTGTCATCGGTGGATGCTTTGATGGGTTACTTCCTTTTTGAAATGCAACTAATCCATTCCAAGGGGGAAATGTTTTTAATTAAAAAAGAAACAGAATTACCCACAATGCAATCAGCCAGCGTGGGTTTGAACGGAGCGGCTCTGCGGGAAGGAGTCGCTCTGATCGGGCTCGGATGTCTCTCTGTCACCCGCACTCGGGGGGCCCTGAGCCGGGGCCTGTGGGAGCCTCGGCCCCGAGGCCGGGCTGTGAGGAGGAGGGAGGCGGTCACCATGGGCTCTGCCAGCACAGGCCGGCCCCAAGGCCTGTGACGGGGCCGGCCTCGGAGCACAGCTGCTTCCCACCGATGCGCCGAAGGCTCCGGAAGGCAGCGGCCGCGTGGGAGGGACAGACGCTTGTTTGCCTGCGGGGGTGGGACCTCAGCTCCCGGCCGGCCGGGCTGCTCACAAGGCTCACATTTGATCAGAGTGACTTTTGCCTTCGAATTCCACACACGCCCTCTGCTCGGAGGGAGAGGAAGTGGGAGGCCCCAGCGGCAGAGGAGGCCTGGGCGTGTCCACTTCACAGATGGGAAGACTGAGGCCAGCAAGGGACCCTGCCGGGACCCAGAGCTGGCCAATGGCAGGGCTGGGGCCAGGGGCCAGAGCCCAGCCCGGTGCCCGGACAGGCTGCCTGCGTGGGCAACACCAGCGCAGACAGCCCCCGCCCCGCCCGGTGCGGGTCAGAAAGCTTCGGAGAGGCTCGTGCGGTGGGGCGGGCACCGCTTCACAGAATCGGGGCCGTCGGTCTCTCCCGGGAGACTTTGGAAAGCCAGGCCGGCAGGGACCCCTGTGCAGAGCGACAGAGGTCACGGCCGAGGTGTCTGGCCAAAGGCAAACGACTTCCCGCCCGGTTCTCAGGAACTCCGATAAAGGGCTTCCTTCCTCTTTCCTCACCCCTGCGCCTCCGCCCGGCCCCTGTCACACCACCTCCGCCCCCCGCCCGCTGGCCGCCCGCACTTGACCTCGCCCGGGAGTCGGGGGCCACTGGCTCTGCCCAGCGGGCGGTTCCTTCTCTTCTTTCTGACGCGGATGGGGTTGTGTTTCACTTCTCCCGGCCAGAGCGGGCCGGGTGCGATACGCCCGTCACCTCATTTCTGGCAGCGGTGGAGGGCCTGGGCGAGGTGTCTCCTTCTGGTTCTGCCACCGGACCCGCCCCCCACCTGGCCGGCGCGGTTTCCGCTTTCACGCCCCGGGGAGAGGCGAGAGTGCCGCACAGGGTGGGGCGGGGAAGCGGATCGAGGCGCCTACTATGCGCTCGGCCAGCACAGGCTGGGTCTCTGGAAGCCCCATCAGGAAAGCATGCTCAGAGGGAGGGGGTGCCGCCCAGGACCGCCCCGGAGCCGCAGGTGGGCAGGGGGGAGCAGGGAGCTCTCCCCCAGGTCCCCACACGTCTTCCTAAGGGGGCACCTGCGCTGGCCGGTGCGGCTCAGGGAGCGGGGTGCCCGTGCAGTCAAAGACTGCTGGTTCGATACCCGGTCAGGGCACAGCTCAGTTCCAGGCTCCATCCCCAGTGCAGGGCGTGCAGGAGGCAGCCGACAAATGAATAGGTGGTTCCCACACCAGCGACAAGGGTGATGCCAGAGTGAGTCCCGGTGAGTCAGCGCCGGAGGAGGGGCGCCCTCAGCTGGCAGGTGCAAATCAGGGAGGGCTTCTTGGAAGAGGGGGCCCCGGGGCTGATTCCTGAGAGGCGAGTGGGAACGGGTTCCAGAAGGATCCCCATGAGGGCAGGGACTCCTCCCCGTGCTGCCTCCCAGGTGGCAGACACGGCTGTTGGCAGCCCTACACCCTCTCACCGAACCGGATTGTTCCGGTTTCTCAGCAGCACGCGGCCGAGCAGGGCGGGCGGAGGCGAGCCCGCAGGATGGTGCCCAGCCGCAGCCGCAGCTCCGGGACGGTCAGAAAGGGGCCCCGGCACCTCCCAGCCCCGCTGGCTCGGAACCTGCGCTTAACTGGGGGGGCGGGGGGTGGGTTCAGGGAGGCCGGGGCAGGGCAAGGGCGTCACGGGCCCAGCAGGTGCGGGCATTCCGGGGTGATGAGGTCTGTCCTGGGGAACAGCCAGAGAGCCGTGTTGGGGTTCCTGCTGGGTCCCCTGGGGGAGATGGTCGTGTTCATGAGGGTGCATGCAGCCACGGGGGTCAGAGGCCGTGGCTGAGGCCGCTGTCCGGCACCGGGGCCTTGGGTGGTCACTGAGTCCCCGCCCTCAGCGCTTCCTCGGTGCTCGGGGTGCTTACAGCTAAGTCCCTCGCACACTGTCGGTCCGTGTAACACGCGGTGCCCCGTCCTCGCACCCGGCGCCGGGCCTCCTGAGCCTGCTCCCAGGCAGAGAGTTGCTGGAGGCCACGCGGCCGGCTGCGGTCCCGCCAGGCTGACTCACAGACACACCAGCTCCCGCCGCCGACCGCAGCCCGCCCTCCCGCAGGCTGGTTTCTGGCGGGGAGGGGACACCTCCGGCTCTCTGCGCCCGCGGCCATTCCCTTCCATCCCGGAGGCGGCGTTTCTCCCTCGGCCTGGGCGGCGATTTTGTTGAGAAAGAGGATTTCTCTCCGGTGGGCGAGGCGGCTATGCTGCTAGAATGTGGGCCTCGAGCCACTGGGAAGACTCTCGCCACCCCTACCTACCCCTCCCCACCCCTACCTACCCCTCCCCCACCCCCATCGTGTGCCTACAGAGGCCGAGTTGAGAACCAGAGAGCAACAGAGCCCGGGCCCTATCCCTTGGGCACCTGGATACAGCCGTGCCTGAAGCCGCCCCCTGGACGCCTTTCCCCCTCCGGCTGACTTGCGTCCCGTTTCTGTCCCTGGCAGCCACGAGCACCTGTCTGAATGCGCACCTGGCTGACGGAGGCCGGGCTTGTCTGGTGCAGGCTCCTGTACCTGAAGCCACGCCGGGCTGACTCAGCCGTACAGAGACGAGGGAGGAAAAGGCAAAACAAACAAACAAACACTCTCTCCTCCGCGTGCTTTCATCTTCTGCAGACGGCACCTCGGTCAATGGTTGCTGAATGAGTGTGCAAGGCGTTCAAGGGCGCCCCGCCCACGGCCACTTGTGAATCACCTGGTTACCACGTAAACACCAGGGTTCTCTGTGCCAGCCGGCACCGTCCGCGTGAAACCTGTGCCAGCGCCACGCCGACAGGCCCAGCCACGTGCCCGGTGGCCCCGGGAGCCGGCAGGAGCCGTGACGGCCCCGCGGGGCCACTGCCTGTCTCACCGGGCCCATTCAGCACATATCTGCCGCCTGCTCCCAGGGGCACGCCCCCTTTTTAAAAAAAATATATTTTACTGATTTTTTACAGCGAGGAAAGGAGAGGGAGAGCTAGAAACATCAATGAGAGAGAAACATCGATCAGCTGCCTCCTGCATGCCCCCTACAGAGGATGTGCCCGCAACCAACGTACATGCCCTTGACCGGAATCGAACCTGGGACCTTTCAGTCCTCAGACCGATGCTCTATCCACTGAGCCAAACCGGTTTCGGCTGGGTGCACGATCGTAGGGTGTCCGCACCAGGATCAGCAAGAGAAGCAGGTCCGTCCGTCCCACCACGTCTCAGATAGCTGGCATTGCAGCGACAAGACGCGAGCCCTCTCCCGCCCGCCCCGGGCCTCGGACCCTGACCGGGCCGCCCGGGGTCCCGCCCGCAGTGCGGCTGCGGTCCCCGGAGGCCTTGGGGCCCATCTGCTGGGATGTCGAGTCCCTGAGTCATGAGCAGGAATGTCTCCCGCTGAACCTCGCACCCGAGCTGCTAGGCTCGCAGCTCCGCCGGCCGGCGGTGACCCGCTGCCCCCGCGGCAGGGGGGGGCGTGGAGGCGGGGAGCTGCTCTGTGCACACGGTCACCCCGGGATGACCTCACCTGCCAAGGCAGTGACTCACCGCCTCTGCCCCCTCCCGCCGCTCTCGCTCGCCCGTTGGAATACCTGAGGGGAATGCCAGCCGGTGCCTCTGGTGACAGAAAGCTGGAGGATGAGCTATTTTTAAAGGCCTGACGTGTTCTTGCTTTCCGTCAGACCCTGATGTGGGTCTCCTGTTAGCTCTGCTCCCGCCAGTCAACCCTGGAAAATCCCCCTGGAGCCGGAGACATTGAGTAAGAAGGGAGACAGCTAAGGCCCTGTTCTCTTTATTTATTATTTTCCTAAATATATTTTATTGATTTTTTTTACAGGGAGGAAGGGAGAGGGATAGAGAGTTAGAAGCATCGGTGAGAGAGAGAAACATCCATCAGCTGCCTCCTGCACACCCCCACCTGGGGATGTGCCCGCAACCAAGGTACATGCCCTTGACCGGGATCGAACCCAGTCTGCAGGCCAATGCTCTATCCACTGAGCCAAACTGGTGAGGGCTCTCTTTATTTATTTTTTAACACATTTTAAAATATATGTGTTACATAAATTCTTATGGATTTCAGAGAGAAAGGGAAAGGGGGAGAGAGAGAGAAACGTCGTTGATGAGAGAGAATCATGGATCGGCTGCCTCCCGCACGCCCCCTACTGGGGGTGGACCCCCCAGCCTGGGCATATGCCGCCACTGGGAATCAAACCGTGACCTCCTGGCTCCTGGGTCGAAGCTCAACCCCCCGAGCCACTCCGGCCAGCCAGGCTCTCTTTATTTCTGAACTTTCCTCACTGTGGGGAAATATACAAACAGCTCAGGGTGTCACGTCAGCCACCCCTGGGTGTGCCGCAGGGGCTTGAGGATAGTCACGCTGATGCGCAACCACCACCACCCCCAGACCGTGATCACCACCCCGAGCAGAAACTCCCCACGAACCCGGACGCCCACTTCCTCCCCTCCCCCACCCCTGAGAGCCCTGTGCTGCTTCCTGTCTCTGCAGAGCTGCCCATCGAGGCCCCTCGTCTGCCTGGACTCGGACAAGCGTCCTCCGGGGACTGGGCTGGCCTCGCCGTGGCAGGCGGCAGGGTCCCCTTCCGCTCTGAGGCCGAGGAGAGCCCGTGTGTCCGCGCCATCACCCTCCACCCATTCTCCGGGGGACGGACAGGTGGCTCCGGCCTCGGGGCTGGGGGGTGGGGGGGTTGTCCTGACAGACGGCCTGTTTTCGTTAGCCGCTGTCTCCCCGGCACAGCGTCTCGGAGTTCACCCGTGCGTGGGACCAAGGCGGCCGGCTCAGACCACCTGCTTCTCAGGAGTGCCCAGAAGATGGCCTTAGAGCCCGGGTAGGGAAGTGCTTTTTAACTCGGAAATGTCCTGTAAGAAACATGTTCTGTCCTGGCCGGTGTGGCTCAATGGATAGAGCGTCGGCCTGCAGACTGAAGGGTCCCGGGTTCGATTCCAGTCAAGGGCATGTACCTTGGTTGCGGGCACAGCCCCAGGGGGAAGTGTGCAGGAGGCAGCTGATGGATGTTTCTCTCCCATCGATGTTTCTAACTCTCTACCCCTCTCCCTTCCTCTCTGTGGAGAATCAATAAAATAAAATAAATTTAATTTAAAAAAAAACACATGTTCTGTCCTGGCAGGTTGGCTCAGTGGATAGAGCGCCGGCCTGCAGACGGAAAGGTCCCAGGTTTGATTCCCGGTCAGGGCACAAGCCCGGGTTGCGGGCTCCATCCCCAGTGGGGAGCATGCAGGAGGCAGCTGATCCATGATTCTCTCTCATCATGGATGTTTGTCTCTCTCCCCCTCCCTTACTCTCTGAAATAAATAAAAATATTTATTTTTAAAGAAAACAAGCATCACTTCTCTGAGGGGTGCAGCCGGCCAGTCTCCTGTAGAGAATCATGAGGAACTGCTGGGAGGAGGGGTAAGAGGAGGGGAAGGACCCTGGGCACTGAAGCCACAGGCAGGCCGCGCTGCCTTCCGCGTCAGCGGCCCTCAGGGCCGGAGCCCCGAGCCCTGACCCGCGGAGGCCGGGCCGCAGGGCGCCCTCGGGCCGGTCTGGACCACGGGCAGCCGGAGCGGGCGGAGCCGGGTCACGCCGGGGCGGGCTGACCTCGCCGGCTGCCAGGATGCTGTGGTCTCCATGGCAACAGAGGTGAGCGGGCGCCGAAAGCCCCCGCCCGCGCAGCCCGGCCCGGCTTTCGGGAAGAGGTGGCGCCCCCGGCCGGTCACCAGGCCGGGGGGCGGGGCGGGGGGCGGGGCGCAGCCCCGGGGGTCTCCCGCAGGCCCCGGGGGAGCGGGCCTTCGCCCAAACCGCTTCCCCCGCTCTTCCCAGACGCCGGGGAAGCCCGGCATCCCGACCGCGTCTGGGCCACCGGGATGGGCCCGTGGGCCGCCCGGGCCGCCCCGGACGCCGCCCGGATCCCGGATCCCGGATCCCGGATCCGCAGGGGCCCCGGGTCCGGGCGGGGAGGCCGCGAGGGCCGCGGGCGGCGGGCCCGGCGGGCCCGGCGGGCGGGTCTCCAGCGCCCTCTGCTGGCCGGACGGCAGAGCTGCTCTGGGTGCTCCGGGGTGCAGCGGGACCTGAGCGCTGGTGGGTGCCACCGGGCGACCCACCGGCTCCCGGAGGCGGAGGGGCCGGCCCGAGCCCCGCAGCGGCTCCGGGACCGAGGGCGGAGGTTGCGGTGACCCCGAGCTTCTCCCCACGTGGCCCCGGTTCTCACCGCGGCCCCCGCCCTGCCCTTTGGGGGAGCCGCACAGTCAGTCCATTCCCATCGCAGCCCCGCGGGGTCCGGCCTGCTCCGCGGCGTCTCCCCCACCGGGCAGCGGGGTGTCCGAGGAGCACAGGGCAGAGGGAGCGCCGTCCGTCCGTCTGTCCGTCCATCTGTGTCCATCCGTCCCTCTGTCCGTCCGTCCTCGGAAGACAGGGTCCACGGAGAGCAAGGGGCACAGCCATGCCCTCTGCCATCGACTCCCTCCGTGTGAGGAAGCGCAGCTGCTTTCATAAACACATGCTCCCGGCGCTGTTTATTGTTTTATTTTTTAAATATATTTTTATTGACTTCAAAGAGATAGGGAGAGAGAGAGAAACAATCAACGATGAGAGAGAATCATTGCTTGGTTGCTTCCTGCACGCCCCCTACTGGGGAGGAGCCTGCAACCCAGGCATGTGCCCTTGACCAGAATCGAACCCGGACCCTTCAGTACCCAAGCAGATGCTCTATCCACTGAGCCAAACCAGCGAGGACTATTTATTATTTTTAAAGCAAATTAACAATATTTTTTATTTTTTTATTGATTTCAGAGAGGCAGGGAGAGGGAGAGGGAGGAGACATCAAGGATGAGAGAGAATCATGGATCGGCTGCCTCCTGCACGCCCCTCACCGGGGATCAAGCCCGCCACTCAGGCATGTGCCCTGACCGGGATTCGAACCGTAACCTCCTGGTTCATAGGTCAATGCTCAACCACTGAGCCATGCGGCCGGGCCAACACTTTCTAAGCTTCCAATATGGCAGGTGCTAATGGTATAAGCAGGTGACAGGCTCGTTAGGGTCCCGGCCCCCTGGAGAAGGTAAGTGCTCCTGAGGCCGCGCCTGTGGGAGCAGGGCCTGTGGACAGTGGCTGCTTCCTGCCACAGCCACATACCTCTCCCTTCCCCACGGGCCTTTTCACTGAGGAAACCCACGTGTCTCAGCGGCCTGCCCATCAGCGGGTGCTGATCACACACAGGTGTGGGGGCGGGGGGCAGGGCTGCGGGCGCCTCGAACAAGGCCCAGGTGCCGGCGCCTCCGCTGGCCCCGGGGCCTCACTTGGAGAACGGCTGCTCCAGGGCTCCCTGCTCGGCCCTGTCCTTCCCGGGGGCCTGCAGGGGCCCCTCAGGTGAAGGGACCGCATGGTTGTAGGGCAGCCATGAGAGAGGTTAGGATGGTTGTAGGGCAGCGGAGAGAGAGGTTAGGAGGGGTGTAGGGCAGCGGAGAGAGAGGTTAGGAGGGGTGTAGGGCAGGGAGAGAGTTTGGGTGGGTGTAGGAGAGCAGAGAGAGAGGTTAGGAGGGGTGTAGGGCAGCGGAGAGAGGTTAGGATGGGTGTAGGGCAGGGAGAGAGGTTAGGATGGGTGTAGGGCAGGGAGGGAGGTTAGGATGGGTGTAGGGCAGGGAGGGAGGTTAGGATGGGTGTAGGGCAGGGAGGGAGGTTAGGATGGGTGTAGGGTGGCAGGGAGAGAGTTTGGGACGGGTGTAGGGCAAGGAGAGAGTTTGGGATGGGTGTAGGGTGGCAGGGAGAGAGGTTGGGAGGGGTGTAGGGCAGGGAGAGAGGTTAGGATGGGTGTAGGGCAGGGAGAGAGTTTGGGATGGGTGTAGGGCAGGGAGAGAGTTTGGGATAGGTGTAGGGCAGGGAGAGAGGTTAGGAGGGGTGTAGGGCAGGGAGAGAGGTTAGGAGGGGTGTAGGGCAGGGAGAGAGTTTGGGATGGGTGTAGGGCAGCGGGGAGAGGGTAGGAGGGGTGTAGGGCAGCGGGGAGAGAGTTTACACCAGTGTTTCCCAAACTTCTCTCATGATGAGAATCACCTGGTGGAGTTGTTAAAACACAGATTCCTGAATCCCAACTAAGAAGTGCTAAACTAGAATTTTTGAGAACATATAGGTAAAATTGCATACCTAACTTAGTGCTCTGTATATAACATCTGTGTTAGAGCACTAGTTAAGTATACAATTTTACCTATATGTTCCCAAAAATTCTAGTTTAGCACTTCTTAGTTGGGATTCAGGAATCTGTGTTTTAACAACTCCACCAGGTGATTCTCATCATGAGAGAAGGTTGGGAAACACTGGTTTACACCGTAGAGCCAGCTCCTCTTGCCCGGGGTGAAGCCCGTGGGAGACATGGACGGAGGTCAGCTCGTTTGCGAGTTGGGGAGACCAGAAAAGCAGGTGTGGGCCTGAGAGGAAGTGGGTGCCTTTGGAATCTGCAGGGAGCTCGGACAGGAAGCTCCAGAGCGGTTCCACCCGTGAGCACGGGGCCCGGGGCCGGGCCGGGGGCTGAGGCCAGCACAGGAGGGCCGTGCGGTTCGGCTGCGGGCCTGGGGCAGCGCCCGACCTCCACTCCGAGCACAGGACCGCGGGCTGCACCGCGGGCACCGGAGTGTCGTGAAGAAGCCGTTCCTGGGAGAGGGGCGTGCTGCGTGTGCAGGGAGAGGTGGCACGGGGTGGGCCTCAGCGGGAAAGGAGCGAGCGGCCGGCCCTCCGCGCACAGGAGGGGAGAGAGGCCGGCCCACCGCCCGGGCGGGCATCACCTGCAGAAGCGTCCGGAGGCCAGTGACTCAGCCGGGACCAGGGTCCCGGGGAGAGCAGGGGCCAGGCGGGTTCTGGGAAGAGGGGCAGTCTCTCCCTGGACGCCCCGGAGCTGCCACCCGCAGGACCGAGGACCCGGTGTCCAGTCTTCCCGTGTTTCTGCGGAGAAGCCCAGGTCAGGGTTTTATGTGAAATGTATCCCTTTTTATTTTTTAATGTCAGGAAGAAAATAAAATTAAACACGCAACCGAGCCCGTGTGTCGTGTTGGGCCAAGCAGGCCACACCCTCCGGCTCTGAGACCAGTGAGGCCGGAGCCCCCGGGGCAGCGCTGAGCGGGAGGGCAGGGCTGGGCCGAGGGCTGTGAGATCAGCGTTTCTGTGGAAAGGAGCCGCCCAGATAGCAGGGCCGGGAAAATGTGCAGGAGAGAAAGGGAGACGTGTGTGTGAGTGTGTGAGTGTGTGTGTGTGTGTTTTATATCTATATATTTTTAATTGATTGCAGAGAGGAAGGGAGAGGGAGAGAGAGAGAGAAACATCAATGATGAGAGAGAATCACGGATCAGCTGCCTCCTACACGCCCCACACTGGGGATCGAGCCCACAACCCAGGCATGTGCCCTTGACCGGAATGGAACCTGAGACCCTTCAGTCCGCAGGCTGACACTCTATCCACTGAGCAACATCAGCCGGGGCTGTTTTGTGTGTTTGGCTTAAGCCACTGCCCTGGGTGACCTTCTGGGGCAGGAAGCTGCTGACTCAGAACTGCCCGTGACCCTGACACACACAGGTTGTCACAGCCTCGGGGCTGCCAGCGTCAAACTGCTCTCAAGGTGACACAGCGAGGGGGCGGCCAGTGACCTGAGAGGCTGGAGGGCCATTGAGGTGGCTCACCCATGGCGGAGGGCTGGGGGCTAGCTGACACCGGGGCCTCAGGGACCAGGGCCAGAGCGGCTGCCCCAGGCCTCTCTGTCCGTCTGCCTCCTGGTCCTCTCCTCCGGCTGGGCGCCCGGGACAGGAGGCCAGCCCGCGGAGGCACGAGGCCTGCTCGCCGGCGCTCTGGCCGCACCTGTGGGACGCCAGGCCGGGAGGGAAGGGCCCTCTGAGTCCCCCACCCGCCCCCTGGGGACTGGGTCCCAGCTCCTCCCTGCAGCCGGCAGGCCCGGCCTCGGGGGACAGAGGCTGGTTGGGGGAGCACGGCAGGACTCCCACCGCCAGGGCCTGAGGAGGACCGGAGCCTCGGCCGGAAGGCTCCAGGCCTGCCCCGGCCCCTCCTCGCCGGGGAAGGCAGCCTGGGTCCGGCTCTGGGGCTGGGGAGCACCTGGGGAAGAGGGCGTGTGTCCGGGGGAGGAATCGGTCACTCTCCCAGGGCCTGGTTTTATGTGGAGCCGGCGGACGAGAAGGCTCGCTGGGCCACCTGCTCGGGCCGGGGCGGCGGCGGAGAGCGGAGGAGAGGCCCCTGGAAACGCACCCTCCTGGAGGCCGCCCTCCGCCCCTCCGCCCCTCCTCCCTCCTCCCTCCGCCCCTCCGCCCTCCTCCCCTCCGCCCCTCCTCCCTCCGCCCCTCCGCCCCTCCTCCCTCCTCCCTCCGCCCCTCCTCCCTCCGCCCTCCGCCCCTCCGCCCCTCCTCCCTCCGCCCCTCCTCCCTCCGCCCCTCCTCCCTCCTCCCTCCGCCCCTCCTCCCTCCTCCCTCCGCCCCTCCTCCCTCCGCCCCTCCGCCCCTCCTCCCTCCTCCCTCCTCCCTCCTCCCCTCTGCCCCTCCGCCCCTCCGCCCCTCTGCCCTCCAGGGAAAGCCCGGGGCCCTGACCCTGGGGTCGTGGGGGGGAGGGGGGCCTCGAGTCTGGACACTGGGGCTCAGAGCAGGACAAGTGGCCCCGCCCTAACTGGTGTGGCTCAGTGGATAGAGCATCAGCCTGTGGACTCAAGGGTCCCAGGTTCGATTCCGGCCAAGGGCACAGGCCTGGGTTGTGGGCTCGATTTCCACAGAGACATACAAGAGGCAGCCAATCCATGATTCTCCCTCATCACTGGTGTTTCTCTCTGAAATCAATAAAAATATATTTAAAAAATAAAATAAATAAATAAAAAGACGGGCGGTCCCCGCTGCCTTGCAGAGCACAAGGCCCGGCCTTGCCGTCTCCAGGAGCCAGGCCTGCTGAGCCCGGAGGAGCGGTGACGCCCGCCTGCCCGCCCAGGCTGGGCATCCCCGGCGTGGCCGAGCCTCCGGGGGACGCGCCGGGACAGGCCGGGCCGGCTGTGCGGCTGAGGAGCTCCTGTTTGCCAGGAGGTGCTGCGGGCCTGGAGCCATTTCCCGGAACAGCCCCGCCCGGAGGTCAGCGGCTCCCGTGCGCCGGCCGGCTCCCCCTGGCGCGGACCGGGATGAGTGATTCCCGGAGGAGTTCCCGGGAAGAGTCTGCTCACCGCGCCCGCACGCCTCCCCTCGCGCAGGCCTGGCACCCGGCCTCCGGCCCTGAGCGGCCTCTGTGGGCGGGCCAGGCCCGGGCGGGAGGGTCTGGGTTGCGATGCCATCACGGTCCCTCACCCGCTGACCCCGAGGCGGGGGGTGGCCCTGGAGGACCCGCTGTGACCACCGGGGTCCTTGTGGGCTGAATGAGGGGGAGGGGCCCTGGCCGGCTGGCTCAGTGGATAGGGCGTCGGCCTGCGGACTGAAGGGTCCCGGGTTCAATTCGGTCCAGGGCACAGGCCCGGGTTGCGGGCTCGATCCCCAGAGCAGGAGGAGCCTGTCCATGACACTCTCTCATCATGGATGTTTCTCTCTCTCTGCCTCTCCCTTCCTCTCTGAAATGAACAAAAGTGTGTTTTTAAAAATAATGATAAATAGCTGAAGCCGGTTTGGCTCAGCGGTAGAGCGTCGGTCTGCGGACTGAAAGGTCCCAGGTTTGATTCCGGTCAAGGGCATGTACCTTGGTTGCGGGCACATCCCCGGTAGGAGGTGTGCAAGAGGCAGCTGGTCGCTGTTTCTCTCTCATCGACGTTTCTAGCTCTCTATCTCTCTCCCTTCCTCTCTGTAAAAAACCAATAAAATATATATTTTTAAAAAATAATAATGATATATAAATAAAGGTGAAAAGGGGCCCCTGAAAGTCACCAAGGGCTCCCCCTAGAGGCGCCCGGAGAGCACGGCCCTGTGGACCCTGGCAGTTTCCGGGGGAGCGTCTGGCTCCTCTGACCCCCGCAGGCCGGGACCCATCCCTGCGGCCTGTTGGTGAGTGTAACGGACAGGGGACGTGACGTTGGTCTCTGTGGGCGCCGGCATTCCGCGTTTGCGGCTCCTCGGAATGGCTGCCGCGGTGCGTCCAGCTGCCATCCATCTCCGTCCGCAGTGCCCGGAGAGAGAGCCACGCGGGACCTGGCTCTCAGAGGGGGTGGAACCCCAGCCGGTTCGAAACAGCGGCTCCCGGGCCAGGAAGGGCCGGGCGAGGGTGGGGACAGGGAAGCCGCTCCCCCGTGGGGTCCCCTCTCACGGGGAATTCACAGGCACCTGGGAGGCGGGCTCCCGCCGTCTGCGGCTGGGAAAAGGGGATGCGATGCCCCCAGGCCATGGCCCAGGGCCCCTCCACCAGGCCTGGCGGTGGGCTGCTCATACCATACTGAGGGGGTGGCAGGTGGAATTAATTCGTTGTTGTTTGATCCTCACCTGAGACTCTTTCCCCCATTGATTCTCAGAGAGAGTGGGAGGGAGGGGAGAGAGAGAGAGAGAAAAACGTTGATGTGAGAGAGACACCGACTAGCTGCCTCCCACAGAGGCCAGGATCACGCCTGCCACCGAGGTACATGCGCTGGATGGGGAATCGAACCCAAGACCAGGTCTGCAGGCCGGCGCTCTACCCACGGAGCCCCGGTGAGGCTGGAATTGATTTCTAAACAGTCCTCTGGAGGGAGGGGTGCATCTGAGCCTTCGGTGCCTCCGCCATCAACCCCGACAGACAGGATTTCCGAGCCGGAGCTGGCTCTCCGCCCGGCTCCCTCACTGACATCACCGGCCCTTTTACCGGGCCGGTGAGGGGAAGGAGCAGGTGTGCTCGTCACAACCGGACCCGGGACTGAATTTACCGGAGGAGCGTGGCCGCCTGTCTGAGGCACCGCCCGTGAGCCCGGGCCCGGCCATGCCCCACCCCCACCCCCGTGGATCAGCCTCAGAGCCATCAGGAAACTGGTAACGTTCCAAACTCAGCCCTTCGCCCCGGCGTGCTCAGTGGTGGAGTGTAGTCGACCTGTGAACCAGAAGGTCACGGTTTGATTCTTGGTCAGGGCACAGGCCCGGTTGCAGGCTCGATCCCCAGTAGGGGGCGTGCAGGAGGCAGCTGTTCCATGATTCTCTCTCATCACTGATGTTTCTCTCTCTCCCCCCCTCTCTCTTACGCTCTGACATCAATAAAAATATTTTCTAAAAAATAATAATAAAATTCAGCCCTTCCCCAGCCTTTGCTGACAGACACGCTAATTGTGTCCTAACTACAAACAGGTTATAGTGGGTAGTCAGGTCCTAGACCGATATTTCACCTGACAAAGATCAGGTGGTGGGCAGTGCTGGGTGGTGGTGGGCAGTGCTGGGTGGTGGTGGGTGGGCAGTGGCCGACACAGAGGGAGGAAGGAATCCTGGCTGTATTTGCCAGTGTTTAGACAAATTCATTGCAAAGTTTCTGAGTAACACTATGAAGAACTTAGAGAGGCAGAGAGAAAGCGAGAGTGCCCCCAGTTCCAATTATCTTGAGGCTCTGTCTTGCCCAGAACAAGGTTTAGCTTTTGCAAGCAGCTCGGAGGACACACGTCTGTGAGACACGGGGCACCAGCGCCACCTGCTGGCCATGCTGAGCATTTGCCAGTGCGCCCTCAGGACGGAAAGAAGTGGGGCGTTCAGAGTGCACGCTGCCGGGGGAACCCCAAAGAGATCCGGCCAGGCTGCCGCCAGGGGGGCCGCAGAGAGCACCTGGGTTCGGAGCAGACAGCGGGTTTTGCGGACAAAAAGAGCCACATGCCAACCTGACAAGCTCAGAGGAGGCCTGCAAACAGGCAAACTCAGAGACCTAAAGTCACCACAAAAGATGGTTTGAAAATTAAATATTTTAACTACAAACAGGTTATAGTGGGTAATCATGTCCTAGGCTGATATCTTCCCTGACAAAGACCAACTTAGATCTTCTTTACTGAGCCCATTTGCCTTTTTGCCTCTAAGATAACATATCTGTGAGATGGCTGGGTAACTTGTAACTTCCCTTTTTCTGGAGCCCCTGGGGCACAACCAAATGTGCTGGGAGCCAGGATGGATGCCTCAAATGCCTTCATTATCATGTTAATTATTCCTGCACTCACCTGTGTACCTGTCCATCATTTCACTTTTTATCCAATCCCAGGGGTTTCCCACCGCTTTATTTTATCGAGCCTCCTTACTCCATCACCAATGAATTTCCTGTAACCCACCTATGTCCCTCCTTTGATTGCGATGTATAAATAGAAATGTAACCCGCCACTCTCCAGAGCATTATCTCAATTCATTGAGGTTCTGCTTCCCGACAATTTTGGCTCAAATAAACTCACTAAAATTCTTTACAGGTTTCAATGTTTTGTGTTTCTTTTCCATTAACAATTTGGATCTCGCCTTTGCTTAGGCAAGTAGCTCGTCTCTTTGCCTCTGGACTCCAGAGCAACGCGTCTGACAGCACTGACGTGCGATGCCGGCCATCCCGCTGTCCATCGGCTGTTCCACGCGCAGCCACGGTCACCCGCTCAGTGACCAGCCAGGGCAGGTGCCTGGGTGCTGGGATTGTCCCCCCATGTGGGCGTGCAGGAGGCAGCTGTGAATGAAAGGAGCCACACGCTAACCTGACAAACTCAGGGGAGGCCCGCGTGGCAGTCTTGCAAACTCAGAGACCTAACATAACCACAAAGATGGTTTGAAAAGTAAATATCTAACTACAAACAGGTTATAGTGGGTAGTCAGGTCCTAGACCGATATTTCACCTGACAAAGATCAACTGACAAAGATCTTCTTTACTGAGTCCATTTGCCTTTTTGCCTCTAAGATAACATATCTGAGAGATGTCTGGGTAACTTGTAACTTCCTTTTTACCCCAGGCCCCTGACAGCACAACAAATGGCCTGGAGACATTTCCTCATTGTTATTGTTATCAAGTTAATTGTCAACTGTTAATTGCGTTAGAGTATCCTGTAGCCATCTCTGTAAGAGAAACAGAGATCCATCGTTTCACTTTTTACCCTATCCCAGAGGTTTCCCGGCTTCGCTCTGTCCCACCTCCCTAATCTATCACCAATGAAGTTCATGTAAATAACCTAGGTCCCTTTCCTTTGATTGCAATGTATAAATGCAGAGACGTAACCCTGATTTCTCCGGGGCATTATCTCAGTCTGCTGAGGTTCTGCTTCCCGGCACATGTCGACAGTTTGGCTCAAACTCACTAAAATTCCTTTACAGGTTTCAATGGTGTTTTTTTTTTTTTTCGTTAACAAAGCTGGTAGATGATTCTCTCTCATTATTGATGTTTCTATCTCCCTCTCTTCCTTCTTCTTTCTCTACAGAATCAATTTTTAAAAAACTATATTTTTTAGCCAAACCTGGTTTGGCTCAGTGGATAGCGCATCAGCCTGCAGACTGGGGGGACCCAAGTTTGATTCCGGTCATGGGCATGTAAATTGGTTGTGGGCACATCCTCATTGGGAGGTCTGTGGGAGGCAGCTGATCAATGTTTCTCTGTCATCGATGTTTCTAGCTCTCTATCCTTCTCCCTTCCTCTCTGTAAAAAGACAATAAATTATATTTAAAAAATGAAAAACTATATATATTTTATGCCGAAACCGGTTTGGCTCAGTGGATAGAGCATCGGTCTGCGGACTGCATGGAGCCAATAAACAATGGTGGTAAGAGAGAATTAACCGCCCGGCTGGTGTGGCTCAGCGGTTGAGCATTGCCCCAGGAACCAAGGGTTTGTTGGTACGATTCCCAGTCAGGGGTCCTGCAGCAGACAGCTGATCAATGGTATTCCTCTCTCATCGATGTTTTTCTCTCTCTATCCCTCCCCTTTCCTCTCTCTCTAAAACATCAATTAAAACGCATTTTTTAAAAACAATGACTTAAGCCGAGACTGGTTGGCTCAATGGATAGAGCGTCGGCTTGGGGACTGAAGGGACCCGGGTTCGATTCTGGTCAAGGGCATGTGCCTTGGTTGCGGGCATATCCCCAGTAGGGGGTGTGTAAGAGGCAACTGATCGATGACTCTCTCATCGATGTTTCTAGCTCTCTATCTCTCTCCCTTCCTCTCTGTACAAAATCAATAAAATATATTAAAAACAAAAACAAACCAAAAAAAAAACAATGACTTAAGCTGAAACCAGTTTGGCTCAGTGGATAGAGCATCGACCCATGGACTGAAAGGTTCTAGGTTCAATTCTGGTCAAGGGCACGTACCTTGGTTGTGGGCACATCCCCAGGGCAGGGTGTGCAGGAGGCAGCTGATCGATGTTTCTTTCTCTCTCAATCGATATTTCTAACTCTCTATCCCTCTCCCTTTTCTCTGTAAAATATCAATAAATATTTTTTTAAACACACACACACACACACACACACACACACACACACACACACACACACACACACAATGACTTAAACAACACGAAGAAGGGCGTGGTGGGAAGGAGCGCGGGGCGGCCCCGGTACTGCGCGGAGGCGCCGGCAGAGGGCGCTGCAGGCGGCGGCCGCTCCCCGCCGGAGGGTCCTCGCCGCTCTTGGCGCGCGCGCAGGCGCAGTGTGGGCGCGGGGGGGAGGGCGAGTCATATGACCCGCTCGGCTTCCTGGCTCGGCCTCCGCCGCCGCCGCCGCCCGCGTCCGTCCGCCCGCCCGCCCGGGGCCGCAGCCGTTGGGGGGTCGGGGCCGAGGCCCGCTCGCGTGGAAGCCGCCGCCGCCCGCCCCGTGCCGCCGCCGCCATGCTGGCGCTCATCTCCCGCCTGCTGGACTGGTTCCGCTCGCTCTTCTGGAAGGAGGAGATGGAGCTGACGCTCGTGGGGCTGCAGTACTCGGGCAAGACCACCTTCGTCAATGTCATCGCGGTGAGCGCCCGCCGCCCCTCCGCCGGGGCCGGGCCGCGCGGGGGCGGCGGGGGCGGCCCGAGGGCCGGGGCGCGGGGCGGGCGGACCGGCGCTCGCCTGGCGGTTCCAACGCCGGGGATCGGGCTCCCCGGGGCTTGCTTCGGAGGGTGAGCCCGGCCCGTCACGTCCCCGGAGGCTGGGGCTTGGCGAGCCCGCGGGCCCGGGAGAAGCCGGAGAATCGGAGGCTCCGGCCGGTGCGCGCAGCTCGGCCCGCTCCCCGGCGCGGGCGGCCCGGCCCCACGGCGCCGGCCCCGGACGTGGCGGGCAGAGGCGCAGCGGGTCCGGCCTGTGCCACCTCCCCCTTCGGCTCTGCTTTCCGGGGGCCCTGTCCGCAGAGCAGGGGCTCGGGGGAGGGGGACGGGTCTGCGGAAAGTTAACCGCCTCGCAAACACGGTGCGGGGGCGTCGCCCCGAGGAGGGAGGGCGCCGGGCGGGCTGTCTGAGGGGCGGCGCCGGGAGCCCGTCCACAGCGGCGGGGGCTCGGGAGCGGCGGCGTGCGGGGGTGCAGGGCGGGTCCTCCGTGCCGGGGGCCCGGGGCTGCGGGAGAAAGGGGCCGGGAGGGCCTCGCCGGGCTTTATTCGGAGCCCACGAGCCGCCGTGACTCAGTGTGCGCCGCGCCCGGGCGCCGGGTCCTGGCCGGGCCTCCTCGGGACCGGCTGCAATCACTCCGGAGGGACGGCGCGCCGCTTTCCCCTGTGGGGTGACCGCGGGGCCCTCCTCCCCGGGAGCCCGGCTGTCCGACTGGTTTGGTTGCAGGAGTGATGCAAACAGGTTTCCTCACTGGAGAGAACGGGCGGCAGGGGAGCCGGGAGGAGGAGGGCCGGGAGAAAGGCTGAGCAGCTTTCCTTGGAAGACGGTGCACATGGTCTCAGCGAGCTCACCTGTGCCCGCCTCGCTTCTGCTGTCATCGCGTCCCCCGCGGTGGCTGTTCCCGCAGGTGAAGCAGGTGGGATGTGGCTCTGATGCCACTGACGTGAACGAGGACAACTTTGGGCTGGCTCTCCCTGTGAGGACCTTAACATACTTTATGTCTTTAAACATTTGTATTGATTTCAGAGAGGAAGGAAGAGAGAAAGAAACATCAGTGATGAGAGAGAATCACTGATTGGCTGCCTCCTGCACACCCCCCACTAGGGATCAAGCCCACAACCCAGGCCTGTGCCCTTGGCTGGAATCGAACCAGGGACCCTTCAGTCCACAGGCCAACGCTCTACCCACTGAGCCAAAGCAGCCAGGGCAGGACCTTAATGTGCTTTAATGAGCTGCGGGAAACATCGGCTGGGTGCCTGTGTGCTCCGCTCCGTTAGCGGCCTTCTGTGGTAGCCCTGCTGTCAGACTTGGATCTCCTCACCCTTTGACAAGACTGAATGAGTGAGGAGTGTGGATCGGGAATCGCTACAACCAGTTGTGTTGGTTGCAGGAGTGTGTTTGGGAACCTCAGCAAAACCTGAGCCACCTTTGAGGACTCAGACAGCACAGCTACAGTGAGGAGCGTGCGCTGTGAAGCCCGGGGCCCGGGTTGGAGTCTGGCTGCGGCCTTGTCCTCGCTGGTCTCTGCTTCCTCCCCTGAGGAGGGGAGGTGGTCACGGGTGTCTCACAGAGCCGCTCTGAGGGTGAGAAATGACATGTGGGAGCTGACTGGCATCGTGGTGCCCACAGAGGCGCTGGGTCCGGGGTGACGGTGGGCTCGCTTGTCCTGGGCACAGCCCGTCAGTGCAGAACATGGCGAAGGGAATTAACGGGGGTCTTTTCCTTCTCTGAATCCGTGTATCCAGCTGTGTCCTGCAGCGGGTTTATGGATTGAGGCAGGTAATCCCAGCACATCCCATCTCTCCCACCCCCATTTTAAAATTTACATTATTTTTAACAACAACAAAACTTCTGGAAAGCTGTTGAACTCAGAATGAGCCAGTGGTTCCACTATTACTTTAACATTAGACTATTGGCTGTGTATTGGCTAAGATGTGGGACGGGGCGGGAGAATGAGGCCTCCGAAAATGTCATACTTTTTCTTCTTAAACCGCAGACTCGAATCTAATCTGTGATTCTCATGGGATATATTGAGGGTGAGGAAAAGGTTAGTTATTAAGGCTGATTTTACAAACTTTTAAATAGAAAGTGTGTCCAAAATAGTAAATTTTGCATTACCTTTTTTTAAATCAATTTTATGTCTTTTGTATTTTGTATAAAATGTTTGTCCTATACTATAGAATCTATAGGCTCAAAAATACAGATGTGTTGAGCACTGTCACTTTTATTCAAATTCAACAAGTGCCTTCTCAAATATGAAAAGCTTCAGGTGAAGCCAATTTTCTTTGGGTAAAAATCAATCTTTTGTAAACATCAAATTAAAATTTGGCTGTATTTCTGTCTTAAAAGTTTTAAAAATATAATAGATGTTATTTAACTTACTCCAATGGCTTGTGAAGCTGAAATGCATACAGTAGGGTTTGGTTCATTCTGAAATGTTGGCTTACAGAGGGTGTCACTCCTAGAATGCATGTTCTTGTGGCTTTAAAACTGAAATGACAGTTCGTTTTCCCGGATGCTCTGTGTAGAGACATTGGAAAAGAGACGCCTCTCGTCTCTACTGCTCTACACGGTGTCAGGGCCCATGCAGGGCCCACAGCTCAATGTTCTGGCTGTTATTGCGCAATACATCATGTGCCCTATATGTGTAATGTATGTTGAGCAATCTTTATTTTTAACTGAGGCTGAGATGGGTCATAGGATAGTTGCTAAGAAATATTTAATAGGCTCTATCTACCAAAATGTTATAGGATAAGTTTTGTAGAGAGTGTGTATTTTTGAAATGAATAGCAGTATGACATTTTGTTTAGATTTTTGTGAAGTGTTATACCACAAAAGGTTAATCCAGTGAAAAGTTTGTTACTGCTGAGAATTAGGGAAGGGAGATATTTGGGAAGATTATAGAGATATTAGCCTGGAGTCATTTGTTTGTTTTAATCCTCACCCCAGCATATTTTTCCCTCTGATTTCGAGAGAGAGAGAGAGAGAGAGAGAGAGAGAGAGAGAGAGCGAGAGCGCGCGAGCGCGCGAGCGGAAGCGGAAGGGGGAGAGAGAGAGAAACATTGATGTGAGAGAGGGACACGAGTCAGCTGCCTCCTACATGTACTCCAACGAGCTAGGGAGCCTACAATGTAGGTCATTGGTCGGCAAACTGCAGCTCTATTGACTAATGAGTTTGCCGACCACTGACCTAGACTCTCGATTCCAATAATTACAGGCTGTTGTTCCTGTGATTAAGCCCCTATGCCAGTGGTCGGCAAACTCATTAGTCAACAGAGCGGCAAACCGAGGCTTGAGAGGCACGTGTGGCTTGTGAACTGGAGTTTGCCAACCACTGAGCTAGGTAATTCCCTTAACTGGGAATCGAACCCAGAACCCTACAGTCCGAGGGCTGATGCTCTCTGGCCAGGGCCTGGAATTATTTTTTTAAGAATTTATAGAAACCTCAATTAAGTGGTCAAAGTTTACCCTCATTTTATTTTTATTTATTTATTTATTTATTTATTATTGATTTTTTACAGAGAGGAAGGGAGAGAGATAGAGAGCTAGAAACGTCGATGAGAGAGAAACATCGACCAGCTGCCTCTTGCACACCTCCTACTGGGGATGTGCCCGCAACCAACGTACATGCCCCTGACCGGAATCGAACCTGGGACCTTTCAGTCCGTAGACCGACGCTCTACCGCTGAGCCAAACCGGTTTCGGCTACCCTCATTTTATAGGTGTAGCTAGGAGGTCCAGTATTCCTACACCACAGAGCTAATTAGTAGAGAGAGAAAATTGGAATCCAGGGCCAGTGCACTTTCTGCTTCTCCTGTCTGCTCTGTAAATCCAGTTAAGGTTAGAATCACAGAGCTGTGAATTAGATCTTAATCCTGAAAATCTCTTTATATATAAGAATGCTCCTCTTACGAGTCTGGAGAGCATTATGTCATTATTTGGGGTAAGAATGACAAAAATAGCCGGGACCGGTTTGGCTCATTGGATAGAGCGTCGGCTTGGGGACTGAAGGGTCCCGGGTTCGATTCCGGTCAAGGGCATGTACCTTGGTTGTGGGCATATCCCCAGTAGGGGGTGTGCAGGAGGCAGCTGATCGATGACTCTCTCTCATTGATGTTTCTAACTCTCTATCTCTCTCCCTTCCTCTCTGTACAAAATCAATAAAATATATATTTTAAAAAAAGAATGGCAAAAATAGTTGTCAGTGAGAATTTGCTGTGGCTCGTTCTAACCAAATCTGAGCCTTTGCTGTGGACACCAGCCTCGCCCTGCGGGTTCTTTACCAGCCTGAGCTGCGGAGCCTGCGGTCCGGCCTGGAGCCTCTCTCAGGGCCCTCCCCACCTCCCTGTTCCATCATGCTTTCCCAGCAGACCCCACCTCCAAAGCCCACATCTCATCATTGAGCTGTTGGAGTGCAATAGTGCAGTTAAACACCGACCCCGGACGTTTCACACCATAAAGCACTTTCCAAATTTCTCCAAAATAAAGTGGGTGGTCACTGAGCCCGGATACAGAATGTATCGTGCACCTATAGAAATAGATGTTTAAGTGTTATTTTTACAAGTTTTTTCTGATTATCGAAATCATACAGGGCCTTTAGAAGACATTTAAAAAGAAGAGTGTAAAGTAAAAGCACCACCTGCCCCCACCATCCAAGGTTGACTGCTGTCAACATTTCAGAGTCGTTTCTTTGGTCTTTTGTAAATGCGTGTATCCAAATGCCCTTTTTAAGTTTTGAGATTATATCATCTTTCATGTGTGTATCCTGATTTGTTTTCTTTTAGTTACAGTGTGTGCATTTTTTACATCTAAAACCGCTTTTTCCATTTCTTAAAGCACTGTTTATTTTTTTCCAGTTTTATTGAGAAAGAATTGACATGCATCCTTGTATAAGTGTAAGGCATAAGCATGAGTTTCATTTACATGCATTGTGAAATGGTTACTGCTTTGGGTTCACCTAACATGTCCTATCTATCTATCTATCTATATCTAAAAGCCTAAGCGACCATCCATTTGACCAGTAGCTATGATGTGCACTGACCACCAGGGGGCAGACGCTCAACAGGCATGGAAACATGGAATAGACTGATGAATCTCAGAGGGAAGGGGGTAGGTGGAGGGTGGGAAGAGATTAACCAAAGATCTTATATGTATACTAGAGGCCCTGTGCACAGATTCGTGCACCAGTGGGGTCCCTCGGCATGACCTAATGACCTGCAAGGATCAGGCCAAAACCAGTAGTCCGACATCCCCTGAGGGGTCCCGGATTGCAAGAGGGCTCAAGCCAGGCCGAGGGACCCCACGGTAGTGTATCTAGTAGATACAATAAATAAAGAGCCCTAACCAGTTTGGCTCAATGGATAGAGCGTCAGCCTGAAGACCCAATGGTCGTGGGTTCAATTCCAGTCAAGGGCACGTACCTGGGTTGCAGGCTCCTCCCCAGCCTGGGCCCTGGTCAGGGTGAATGCAGGAAGCACCAGTCAATGTGTTTCTCTCACATCAATATTTCTCTCTGTCTTTCCCTCTCTCTTCCTCTCTCCCTAAAAATCAGTGGGAGCCAGAACTGGTTTGGCTCAGTGGATAGAGCGTCAGCCTGCGGACTGAAAGGTCTCGGGTTCGATTCCGGTCAAGGGCATGTACCTTGGTTGCGGACACATTCCCAGTGGGGGGTGTGCAAGAGGCAGCTGATCGATGATTCTTGCTCATCGACGTTTCTAACTCTCTATCCCTCTCTCTTCCTCTCTGTAAAAAATCAATAAAATATATATTTTTTTAAATAAAAATCAGTGGGAAAATATCCTCAGGTGAGGATTCAAAGAAAAGAAAGGAAAGGAAAAAAGTTCTTATGATGAGAACTCTTGGGCTTTCCCTCAACAAGAGCAGTGTTGGCTGTAGTCATTATGTTGTGTATCAGTCACATACCTACGACTTAGCCTATAGGTGCCAGCTTGTGCCTTTGACCACCTTCCTCCAATCTCCCCTCCCTCCACCCTCTGCATCTGGTCACCACGAGTCTGAGCTTTCTTTTCTGTGTGTTTCGGGGAGTTGGTTTTGTTTTTCAGATTTAGTGAGATCTTCCAGTATTTGTCTTTCTCTGTAACTTACTTCACTGGGCATAATGTGCTCAGGGGCCATCTGTGTTGTCACAATGGTCGGATCTCTCCATTATGTGTGTACCACACTTATCTGTGCACTCATCCGTCAGAAGAACACTTAGGTGGCCTCCGTGTCTTGGCTGCTGTAACTGGTGCTGCTGTGAGATGGGGAGCCATGTCTTGATGCCTTAGTTTGCATTTCCTTTGGATCTCTTCCCAGAAGCCGAATATCTAGATCACATGGTGTATGTGTTGGGATTTACTGAGGATCCTCCATCCTGCTTTCCATAGTGGCTGTACCTGTTCACAACCTACATCCAAGCCCGCATTAGCTATTTCTTGTCTTTTTGATGACGGCCATTCTAACAGGTGTGAGGGATCCATATCTCATTGTGGTTTTAATTTGCCTTTTCTTAATGACTAGTGATGTTAGGCAGCTTTTCATGTATCTGTTGGCCTTTCAGATGTCTTGGAGAAATGTCTATTCGGGTCTATTGCCTGTGTTAAGTATATTTTTATTGGTTTCGGAGAGGAAGGAAGAAAGAGAAATGAGAAACATCAATGATGAGAGAGAATCAAGGATCAGCTGCCTCCTGCATGCCCCCCACTGGGGATGGAGCCCACAACCAGGGCCTGGGCCCTGACCGGGAATCGAACTGTTACCTCTTGGTTCATAACTCCATGCTCAACCTCTGAGCCACGCTGCCCGGGCTTGCCTGTTTTTTAATTGCCTTAGTAGCTGTTGGATTGTTTTGTTTTGTTTGATTGAGTTGTATGAGTTCTTTTTAAGATTTGGGGTATTAATATTTGCAAATATTCTCCACCGTTCCATAGCCATCTCTTCACTCTGCTGACGGCTTCCCGTGCTGTGCAGAGCGTTAGCTTGCTGCAGTCCCTCGCGGCAGTTTTGTTTTGTTGCTGGCGCTGTAGGTATCATAGTCACAAACTTACCAAGACCCGTGCCAAGGAGCTTTGGTCCTGTTTCTTACGGGGTTGTATGATTTCACACTCACATTTAAATCTTTAATCCATGTGATGTCATTTTTGTGAGTGGGTGAAACGTGGGTTCCATTCTTTTACATGTGAATACACACGTGATGAATACATAGTTATCACAGCATTGCTTATGAGAGCCTGTGTTCTTGGCGCTCTTGTCAAGTATTAGTGACCGTATATGCTTGGGTTTGCTTCTGGGCCCTGGATTTCGTTCCGTTTCTCTATCTGCCTATTTTATGCCTGAATTACGGTTTTGATGACCGTAGCTTAGTGTACAGCTTGGAATCAGGAAACGTGGTGTCTCCTGCTCTGTTCTTTTTTCTCAGAGCTGCTTTGACGAGTTGGGTCATTTGTGGGTCCCGATAAGTTTTGGAAGAGAGTAAAACGGTTTAAATGACTTCATAATTAGTTATGGCACCTCTTGTGGGTACATCACAGTATATTTGATCATTTCCTCATTAGTGGACATTGGTATCGAGTTTTGCGGTTGTACGTCAGTTCGACCTGCATTTCCTGAGGATGGGTTCGAGTTGGCCTCGCCGGGGTCAGAGGATGTGAGTCTATTTCATATCAGATGGCCACTTTACTTCCCAGAAAACTCATTCCTGCTGAGAAGGTCTTCCGACCAGATTTCATATATAAAGTTGGACTTCGGTAAAAAACTCTCCTTTGATATTTTTAGGGCAAAACATATTTACTAGTTTGTTGCTAAGGTGAAATACAGCAGCAGTATTTTAAAAGTATATTATTAGATAATTAGAAGCCTGGTGCATATGCACCGGTGGGGTCCCTCCGCCTGGCCTGTGCCCCTTGCAATCCGGGACCCCTCGGGGGAGGCAGGGATCGTGCAGTCCAACATTCCCTGAGGGATGTAGTAGTGCACAGAGCAGCAGGTGGCCGGGGAGGAGCCCACGCCCACACCCAGGCCGGTGCAGTGCTGCCCGGCTCATCCTAGCCTCACTGCTGCTTGGTCAACTCACTGAGCGGTGCTCCTGCTGTGGTAGCGCACTGACCACCAGAGGGCAGCTCCTACATTGAGCGTCTGCCCCCTGGTGGTCAGTACGCGTCATAGCAACAGGTCAATCAACTGGTTGACTGGTTGCTTAGGCTTATATATATATAAATTGCTCTAATTCTGTGTTTAATGTTTTAAAAAGTAAACTTTGTAATCAAGCCGTATCAATACAACTTATTTCCCTTAGCTATCACAGTCTAATTAGTTTTAAACTTACTGGTGGATTGCATTAGGAGTTTATCTTCCAGAATTCTGACATATTTCCATGTGATCCTTACCATGTGTGGTACTGGTTTTCTGGCATGGTGCGGGGGATTAAGAAATATTCTTTATGAAATCAGAGTCTAAGAAAGTCTTCCAAGTAGACCATTTTTGAAGCCATAGTATATGAATTTTTTCAATTGTGTGACTTGAGTATATTTATAAAAATTGATTCATGCCCTAGCAGGTGTGGCTCAGTTGGTTCAGTGTTGTCCCACGTACTGAGAGGTCACAGGTTCGATTCCAAGTCAGTGCACATACCCTGGTTGTGGGCTCAATGCCCGGGTTTCAGACTCCATCCCCAGTAGGTGGCATGCAGGAGGCAGCTGATCAGTGATGTTTCTCTCTCATAGATGTTTCTATCTCTCTTACCCCCCACCCCAAATAAACAAAGGGGAAAGGGGCCAGGGCTACCTTGATTAAATAAATAAAAAAAGACACAGTTGAGGGCAAGACATTGTGTTGGATGAAGAGAAGATGAAAGGCGGAGCCTGAGGCTGCAGGCACGGGAGCCACTGCAGGCTCTGCCCGGGGACTGGGGAGGCCTGTGTCTCGGAGGAGAGGAGGCCGCGTCTCGGAGGAGAGGAGGCCGCGTCTCGGAGGAGAGGAGGCCGCGTCTCGGAGGGCGGGTGTAGGCGCAGTGCAGAGACAGAAGGGAGGTGAGTGCAGGGCTATTAGGTCTGTCTGGCTGGGACGGAGGTGAGGATGGGGAAGACCGTTGCTGTGGAAGTGGGATGGGTACAGGTAGCAGGGGATCGGAGGTGCAGGGCAAAGGGGAGTGTGTGGTCTAAGACCTCTGTAAGGATCTGAGTGGTGACGGGGAATGTGAGTTTGCGATCCACAAGTAGCGGCATGGGGTGGCGCGGGGCGGGTCTGGAAGAGAAGGGTGTGGGCAGCAGTGTCCTCGGTGCGGATGCTGAGGGGTGCTGCTGGGGGGGGCACTGATGCTGAGCGCGAACGCAGGGGGGCCCGGGCTGTGCACTAAAGGCCATCAGTGCGTGTCGCTGTCCTCGGCGAGGAGGAGCCGTGATGTACGCAGGCCAGTGGCATCCAGCCTGGCTTCTCTGGGAAGAGCAGGTTGTGGGCGTTCTCTGAGCCTGCTGGCGGGCCTGCCTCCTGCTGCTGATGGCTCAGGACTGAGCGGCTGCCCTCTGCCCTGCGGTGCGTGTCTGTGCCCAGAGCACAGCGCCCTCAGCGGTCCCTCCCCCGCGGGCGAGGCTGAGCAGCCGGGAGCCTGTGCCCTGACTGGAAGAGCCTTGCCTTGGGTTTGCGGCGTGTCTTTCTAAGGGAAGTGTCTCCTGCGGAGAGGGAAGTGTGCACCTTAGGACGGTGGGCCTGACGTAAAGGACAGCCCTCTGGGCTCCGGGAGGTGCTGGGAACACCAATGTTGGGTTCGATGTCATTGCCTTCTCGTCAGGTGACATCACTGAGCACCTCGCCCTGTGGTTTAAAGACGGAGTGACGCTCAGTCTGCATGTTCCGGGTGGGCTGCTGGGTGCCTGCTGCGGGTTTGTGGTGCTCAGAGAGCGCCGTGTGTGACCCAGTGGGAAGCACCTGCACCTGCACCGGTGACCTCAGGCTGGTGGCCACAAAAGTCGCTTCTGACAGCTGCCGTGCTCCTCAGAGGACGTCACTGGGTCCGCACAGACCGTCCGTCCTCGCCATGATCCGCTGCAGACACGGAGTCTGAGCACCTGCTGAGAGGCTGCTGGTGGTGGTCTCCATGGACATACATCTGTTTGTCGTTGCTGGTTTGGGCGTGGCCAGAAGAGGCTAACTACTCTGGGTGGCACTTCACTACACGGGCTGTAAACCAGCGGTCGCCAGCCGGTGATCCAGGAACCACTGGTGGTCGGTCCGTGAGGTCCGAAAGGTTGGCGACCCCGCTGCAGACTGCGAGGCTCCTATTCGTTTCCACCTTTCAGCTGGCCACCGAGTAGGTATCTGTTGTTGCCGTTGAATAAGATCAAATGGAAAACTTTTCCATTGAAATTTGCAATGAAATAGCTGAGGAAGGAAACACAGCAGGAGGGCAGACTCAGATGTTCAGGACCAAGCACTCAGGTTGGCCTCTCGGTGTGGGTGCCGGGTGCCTTCCCGGGGGAGCAGAGGCAGCATCTGTGCAGGCAGAGGACAGGCTCGGGCTCTCTTCGTCTTTTGGATGCCTGGTAGGGATTCAGGCGAGGATAAGGCTCGGTCACAAAAAGAGCCTACAGTGTGCGAAAAGGGCCTACTGTGTGCAAGCCTCTCCTGTTATCATCAGATGTCTCTATGGCAGGAGGGCAGGCCCTGAGGAGGTGATGCGTTGCCATGTGACGGCTTTATCATCCTCTGACTCACTGCCCTGTCACTCAGCAGTCTCTGGCTTGGGCCTCCCAGCAGGCCTTGCCCCCAGGCACACAGGCTAAACCTACGGAGGGCAAACCTTAGCAAACGTCTCCCAACGCTGCCAGCGAAAGCAAACAGACCCCTGCTGGATCCTTCCCTGAAAGATAACACTGGCTTCCAGTGTCTTCCCATCACCAGCCCCCTAAGCGCCTGGAGCGCTCCCCCCAGGAGAAGGTGGCCTTGGGGCTTGGAGTTCAGACCTGGGTTCAAATCCCATTAGGCCACTGCTTAGCTCTGTGTGACCTTGACCTCAAGTTTCCTTTTCTGTAAAATGAGGTCAGTAAAGTGAATGGTGTTATGCTGCTATCATCACTATTTTATCAACTAGGGGCCCAGGCCCTGGGAGGCTTTGGAGAGGTCCCTCAGCCTGGCTTGCACCCTCTCGCAGTCCGGACCCCTCGCTCCTTACGCCCGCCTGCTCGCTGCTCCTCACCGCTCCCACAGAAGAGAGAGAGGCTCCCGCCTCCGCCGCTGCCTCTCCAGCATGAGCCCGGCTTCTGGCTGAGCAGCACTCCCCATGGAGCGCACTGGCCACCGGTGCTGAGTGTCTGCCCCCTGGTGGTCAGTGGGTATCATAGTCGTTCCGCCCTTGGGTTTGCACGTTAGTTTTATTGTAGAGGATAGGACAGTCTAAGTCAGCGACATGTGTCCCAGCTAATAACAGTGACGTGGTCTTGCTGCAGTAGCTGCGTGTAACTGGAAAGCATTCTTGTCGCTCCTGCCTCTTCCTGGGCTCCTGCCTGCCTGCCAGGTGCCCGCCAGGTGGTAACCAGTGGGGTACAGGCAGCTACTGAAGAAGTGATGACAATAGCATGGAGAAGGTATGACTCAGTATTCCAGGATGCCATCCTTTCAGAGCTGATGTCAGTGTGAGGCCGTGCTGATCACATGATGGGCTCATGGGCGCTGAGTGCTTCTTCCGAGAAGCCGGAGGGACTTGGCCGTGGCAGGGAACGTGGTCAGACGGTGCCTTTTCTCACCGCGCCCCTCCTGCCAGAGGCGCCGGCAGGCGTGGAGGCAGTGTCTGCCCCTGAGTGAACAGAGCTCGGAGATGGCAGGAATTCCGTCTTAAATGGAGTTAGGGAGTTAGTCACGTTAACGTTTTAAAAAGTGAACATTCCTAAGCACAGAGCCGTCCACTGAGGCTGTCGGGGCGGAGGGGCTGCAGTCTGCGGCGGGAAAGGCTGCAGCGGCAGCCAGGGGACCCCGTGCGCAGCTCGCCGCTCCGGGCCACTCCAGCCGGCACAGACAGGCTCCGGCCTCCACGCGGTTCTCCGCTGGCAGACTGCGGCAGGCACGGGTGGCCCGCAGTGTCCCTCTGTCACCTGTGGCAGGGCTGTGCCTCAGGCCCCGGTGATTGCCCCCCGGCACTGGGCGGGGCGGGGACAGACCCCTGAAGGCCTCGGCAGCACTCCCTCCCCCACATCTCGCAGCTTCAAACGTTTTCAGCGCGTCACAGCAAAAATAACAATTAAAGAAGTTCTTCTTACTAATGTCTCTGGAGTATGAGAGCAGTATTATTACCAGAAATGCCACATGTTAGAGACTGTGAGGCACCGTCATGCTACCAGCTAGAAGCACTGGCCGGCGTGGCTCAGTGGTTGTGCGTCGACCTGTGAACCCGGAGGTCACGGTTCAATTCCAGGTCAGGACACATGCCCAGGTTGCGGGCTCGATTGCAGTGGGAGGCATGCAGGAGGCAGGCTATCCATGATTCTCTCTCATCAGAGATGTTTCTCTCTCTCCCTCTCTCCCTTCCTCTCTGAAATAAACTAAAACGTATTTGTAGATAAAGGAAGGAAGAACTGAGGCCGTGCGGCGTGGTCCCCTCGGAAGCGAGCTCTCCGGGGGCAGAAGCGGGCTGGCGGGCAGATGGCTGTTCTAACACGTCTTCTCTCCCGCAGTCAGGGCAGTTCAGCGAGGACATGATCCCCACCGTGGGCTTCAACATGCGGAAGGTGACCAAGGGCAACGTCACCATAAAGGTACGCCCCCTCCGCCCGGTCCCCGGCAGGTGCAGCGGGGCTCCTGTGGGGGACTTTCTCCCAGAGAGTCTGCATTCTTAGCTGACGAGCGCCTGTGCCCTCGTCCTCAGAGCGACGCTGGCAGAGCCACGGGGGGGTGGTCCTGGGAGTGAACCCTCCTCAGAGGGGGTGGGGCTGGGACCCGTGCTCTCCTGACAGCTGTGTGTAGAAAATGAGTGATTTAGTATATTCGGGGCAGCAAATACAGTAACCAGTTTTCCCTTTCTTCTGGGCCTTAAAATGGAAGCTATAACGGGAAAGTTTTCAATTTAACATAATTTGTTTAGAAGAAGCTGATGCTGACCGTGGGCTCTGTGAGCGGCCACGTTTCATGTGGGGGCTGGGCTGGTTGGCTTGGTGGCTCATGGGAGTCTGCTCGTAGGGCCTGGCCCTTGTGGCCATTCCCCCTGGCCATTCCCCCGGTCCGGGCCTCCCCCAGCGGGTCACTCAGTCCCCCGGCCGCGCCTCCCCCAGCGGGTCACTTGGTCCCCCGTCCGGTGCTCCCCCAGCGGGTCACTCAGTCCCCCGGCCGTGCCTCCCCCAGCGGGTCACTCGGTCCCCCGTCCGGGCCTCCCCCAGCGGGTCACTCGGTCCCCCGTCCGGGCCTCCCCCAGCGGGTCACTCGGTCCCCCGTCCGGGGCTCCCCCAGCGGGTCACTCGGTCCCCCGTCCGGGGCTCCCAGCGGGTCACTCGGTCCCCCGTCCGGGGCTCCCAGCGGGTCACTCGGTCCCCCGTCCGGGGCTCCCCCAGCGGGTCACTCGGTCCCCCGTCCGGGGCTCCCCCAGCGGGTCACTCGGTCCCCCGTCCGGGGCTCCCAGCGGGTCACTCGGTCCCCCGTCCGGGGCTCCCCGAGCGGGTCACTCGGTCCCGTGAGCCATCGGGTGCAGCTCCTCCTGCTCAGGCCGATGCTCAGGCGTGTTCCCGGCCTCCACTCAGCGGGAAGCTGGTGAGGATGAGAAATTCCAGAAATAAACAGTTCAGATGCTTCCATTTGTGCCACCCCACTCTGTCCCTTTGCCTGGCACATCCACACTGTATATGCTGCCTACCCTTTAGGCACTTATAACTGTCACAGCTGTGCTGTTTTATCAGTTATTGTTCATCTGACTGAGCCTGCATTACAAGCTGCACTCATCGCAGGCATGTGCAGAGAGGGAAAGGGAGAAATGAGTTTGACACTGTCCCTGGTTCAGGCATCCACTGGGGCCCAGAACACATTCCCTACAGAATGGCAGGGCTGCTGTGTTTTCAGTATTGGAACTTTATTGGCAAGCAGGCAGAACACGCATTGCAGAGAAAACTAAGTCTTTGCTCAGCAGAACTTGTTAGGTTTCGTGAGACGTTTTAAGCGTGAGCTTCCAGTTTAGCAGGGGCCCCGAGAACCTCCGCGTCAGAGCTGGCTTGAGCTCAGGTGTTTCCGAGGGACGTGGCTCCTGTGAAAAGGGGCGTGTCTGCCTGGCCCTCCTCCTCCCACGCACGCGTGATCTGAAGTGTCTGTCTTGCTTGCAGATCTGGGACATAGGCGGGCAGCCGCGGTTCCGGAGCATGTGGGAGCGGTACTGCCGAGGCGTCAATGCCATCGTGTAAGCCCTTCTCACAACCAGTTTGGGGCGGGAGCCGGGGAGCGGCGGGGGGGGGGGGGGGGGGGGGGGGGGGGGACAAGTCAATTTAGGCTTCAAGGAAAAGCGAGTTTTAATACTTGGAGTAGTAATAGTCGTTCTTAGAAGCTTCTTAGTGTAATTCATTAACATGACTTTAACATACCTGGCCATAGAAGGAGAGTCTTATTTGTTTTGTTCATGCTTCACTGTGCTAAGGACTATAAGTCTGTTACTATCATGTGCTAACTCCTAAGACGGTCTGTTTAAAAGTGTTTTGGGTGCTGAGCTTTTTATCTAGGGTTTTATTTCTTCCCCATACCCTCTCCTCTCTCCCCCCTCCCCTGCCCTCTAGAGCTTTGTTTGATGAGCAGCTTCCCTGGTGTAAATGGTAACTGTGACCACCACAGAATGTGGCCCATTGAGATCATGTGTGTTTCAGTTACATGATAGATGCTGCCGATCGCGAGAAGATAGAAGCCTCCCGCAACGAACTCCATAACCTTCTAGATAAGCCACAGCTGCAGGGAATCCCCGTGAGTATGCGGTGCTCGCTCTGTCACACGCTATGCCCCTTGCCGCTCCACACACCATTGTCAAGCTCTTAGGAAACGCTGGCTTAGAGGGGGGACGGCACCGAGTATGTCTGTGTGCCTGTGCCCTTTGCTTCGGTGAGGCGGGAGGGTAGGCCTGGGGGGGCGGGGGGAGTCGGTGGAAAGCCCGTCTCTGCTTTCCCTCCTTTCAGAGCAAACTGGCAGCCAGGGGCTTTGTTCCCGGAGCGGCCTCAGCTCTTCATTCCACCTCAGACTCACCCGTTGTCCCAGCGTATCTCCCCGAGATATTCTGTAGGCTGGGAGATATTCTCTAGGCTGGGAGATATTCTCTAGGCTGGGAGATATTCTATAGGCTGGGAGATATTTTGTAGGCTGGGTCCTGAATTTTAAAAGCTTATGTACACATTCACATAATTAATAGCTTACACGTGAAAAAATGGTTAGAAATTGTTTCCCCGCCCTTGGTTGGAAATCACATTTTGGCAAAGACTTGTTAAGAAAGAGCAGAATGCACAGGTGCACTGAGTTTAAGTAGAAGTTGGCAGCCATTGCTGGATAAAGGCGTCTTCGTGGTGAGAGTAAAAAATGCTGATGTGAGTGGTTAAATGGGTGAGCTAGGCCAGCCGTCACACAGCTGCTTTACGATCACGGCGGAGGGGGGGCGGCCCATCCCATCAGCACCCACAGGAACCAGGCTGACGTGCTTCTGAGGCAGTTCCTGTGTCACGTTTACTCTTCACGTCTTGTCTTTTAAAGGTGCTCGTCCTTGGAAACAAGAGGGATCTTCCTAACGCGCTGGACGAGAAACAGCTCATTGAGAAGATGTACGTCTGTGCGGGTGGGGAGGGTGCGGTGATGGCTCAGTGGTTTTGTTCCGTTCCCAGCCTCCCTCTGCCGCAGTCTCGCCGTGGCCTGGGAGACCGGCCACAAAGGAGTGAGCCCGGCATTTCAGTAGCGACCCTTCAGCTCAGCGATGAACAGGAACAATAGAACTGAGCAGAGTGATGAGGCTGACGGCTGTTCTAAGTGCAGACTTACTCTTAATTCTGCTTCTTCCAGGAACCTGTCTGCTATTCAGGATAGAGAAATTTGCTGCTATTCAATTTCTTGCAAAGAAAAGGATAATATAGGTAAGAAGTGGCGGGTGTTTCTGGAAGGAAGGGTTACCCCGGAAGGGGCATCTCATGGCATTTCTGTTCATTGTCCCCTCTGTGTCAGTGGCCTCCCGGCAGAGCCCTGTGGCTGTGGCCGTAGCTCAGGAAGAGACGGCGCCGGCGTGGTGGCGGCCGGTGTCCTGAGCCTGGCTCGCTGTGAAGGAAGCGGCTGTGGCCGCACACGGGGTTAAGCCAAGGGGCTTCACTGACCTCGCACCCAGCTGTGCTCTAGAGCACAATGGCATTCTGGAAGGAGACTTCACGAAGGTCCAAACATTGTTTTCATCGACGGGACCAGCACATGCCTGCCCGTGTTCCCTCTGCTGGAGGAAGGAAGAGGATTCTGCCCCAGGTGCCCTGTCCCGATGGCCTCGGCCGCCAGAGCCAGCACCTCACACTGGGCGGCTGGAAACAAGTCTGTTCTTTCAGGCTCAGGAGGCTGGACGCCCGGAGGCCAGCAGGGGGAGTGCGGGAGGCAGCCATCAGCGGCTCTCCTTTGCCTCCTCCGTCCCACGGCCTGCCTCGCTGCAGCCCCGCCCTCTCCTGGCCCCTGGACAGCTCTGCTGGCAGCCTCCACGGCGTCCTCCTGCTGCTCCTGTTGATCTTACCAAAGAAACTTGGTTTCCTGCTCACAATTCTCCAGCACCTGCTGTAGGCTGGGCAGTAAATCCCACACTCCCGGTACTTAGCATGGCACTCGGGCTGCCCGGCTCCCGTAGCCTGTGGTTCTCACCGAGGCCCGTGGCGCTCCGGGGGCATGGGCAGTGCTGGGCGATACTATTGGTGGTCACAACCGAGGGGGCGGCCGTAGTGCGTTTAGTGGCAAAGGTCATGGATGTCGCAAAATGCTCTACCGTGCCCAGCAGAATCCTCTTCCTTCCTCCCAGCAAGGCATGAACCAGCCCAAATGCCGGAGGGGGAGGGGGAGGGGGGGGAGCCTCGCTGTATCAGTGAGGGCCCCCAGCCCCACTCGCCCCTCTGCCTCAGCCACTTCCTATCGCTGACAGCCGCCAGGCGGCCCAGTGTGTGCTGGGAGTTGGCTGCGTTCAGGTATTCTCTCTGGTGTTCAGTTTCTTCACTTCAGTGTCTTAACGCCTTTTCCCTCCGTCTTAGATATCACACTTCAGTGGCTTATTCAACATTCAAAGTCCAGAAGAAGCTGAGAAGCGTCCCGAAGTCTTCCGGTCCTCCTGGCTCAGACCCTAGAATTGCTGTCCGTCCCTCAAGTCCTCCCGGAACCCGGTCCCTCCTGAACCCAGAACTGCCTGTCAGAGTTCATCTCATGTGCACTGCGGAGCTGTCCCCCTCCCCGTCAGCCAGAGGCCACGTGCCGCCGGCACAGAAAGCTTCCTGCACACCCCGTGTGCGGGCTTTTTAAAAACATACTTTTGACCATCTTAAATCAAGAAAATTGCATATTTCTGTTCTGGTCTTTCTGGGCCAGATTTTATATTGGTTTTCGGTAAACGTCTATCTATTATATTATAGTCTAGTAGCTTAACCTGATACTGACTCGATACAGCATGAAGTTTCTAGTGCCACACACAGTACTTAGAGAACCTGTAGCCTGACCCACGTGGGGGTAACATACCGACTACACGTCCCACGATGCATGTGAAATGTGTGACTGCGCCTGGGAGCTGAACGGCCTGCGGGCCGAGCCAGGCGCGGACCACGCCCGGGCCTGTGGCCGTGAGACCTGCGTGTGGGCTTCCACCCCGCCCGGCCTCCTCGCAGCGGGCCTGGGCGGCTGTTGTATCTGTCCGGATCATCACTTCCCCGTTTTCCTTTTTTGCTGGTTCAGCACACTTTTTTAAGGGGTTGGGAACTGAAGATTTTCTCAAAAGCTTTCATGAATTTAGAGCATTCCGGCCAATATAATAAAACGTGTTGCGATCTCAGACTTGTTCTTTATCTCGGTGTGTGTCCGTGCAGCAGCTGACTTCTGTCTGGCCACGGGGTCAGCGCTCAGCACAGACCTCACACGCCAGGGGTGCTAGTTCTTGTCCTACTGGGAGGCTCGGCGCCATCTCTGTGCCGTTGGGCATCTGGTATGGTGACAGCTCCAGCTGCCTGCTTCCTCTAACCTCTGAGGGAGCCATGCGAGCCTGCAGGCTAAGGGATGATCCCTCTCCCCCAGCACTGAGGCCTGAGCTGTTCCCCCTCCTGTGAGACGGACGGAGGTGCAGGAACGGAACACGAACCAGTTTTGTAGGGTGGTGACATACAGGGCATGCCGCTGGCTCACCGGCCTGCTTCCATGACCCCGTGTGTGATTGCTTTCTGTGGTGCAGCAGCGCTCATGAACAGCGCGTCTCCACGTGTGTTCACTCATGTGGACGGCGCATCTCCATGTGTGCTCAGCACTCATGTGGACGGCACATTTCCATGTGTGTTCAGTGCATGTGGACGGCGCTGCATGTGGACGGCGCATCTCCACGTATGTTGAACACATGTGGATGATGTATCCACATGTGTTAAGCACCTGCATGGATGGCACATCTCCCTGCGTGCTGAGTGCTCGGTGCGGCAGCAGTAAGTCCTAACGAGCAGCGGTTCTGGTCACGCCTGCCCGGCCTCCCCTCTGTCCCGCAGAGCGCGCTGCGTGGGCCACATCCTGAGCAGCAGCTGGCCTCTCGGTTCTGTCCTCTGAGACGCTCACCCCCTGGGGTCGGGGGTGGGATGGTTCTGTGCGGAGGGACAGGGCAGCTGCTCCTGCGCTCAGCGCTAGGAACGGTCCCTGCAAAGAACGGCGTCTGCTGGTGCCTAAGGAGGGCTCGGAGCGGGGAGGTGAGACGGGGCCGCCTTGTCCACAAGTTGATTTCAGGACGTCCAGACGCCGCCGACACGCTCCTGTGCGCCCCTCTGCATGTGGACGCTTCCCAGCCACTGCACTTTGTAAGCCCGGTTTGTTATCTGGGTGGCTGTGTTTTTTGTCGTTAACCTCTTCGCTTTAGTCAGGGAACTTGGGTTTTGGGCTTGTGTTGCCGGCTTTTGCTTGGATGGTGCGTCCCGATGGAGGTGTTACTCCTGGGGGAGGGCTGACAAGAGGGTTCCAGGGCAGGGCCCAGGGCTGTGCAGGAAGGAAGCTCAGCTCCCAAAGAAGTCAGCTGTTCCGTGTCCACGTGAGTGAGGCTGATGGGGCAGTGCCACAGGTGCCAGAGCTGGTGACCTGTCAAGATGCACCAAATTTGGGACTTTTAAAGAGCTAGTTATGCAATTTATTTTTTTTAAAAGATATTCCAACTTTTTTTAAAAATATATTTTATTGATTTTTCACAGAGAGGAAGGGAGAGAGAGAGAGTTAGAAACATCTATGAGAGAGTCATCGATCAGCTGCCTCTTGCACACCCCCTAGTGGGGATATGCCCGCAACCAAGGTACATGCCCTTGACCGGAATCGAACCCAGGACCTTTCAGTCCCCAAGCCAACGCTCTATCCATTGAGCCAAACCGGTTTCGGCTAGTTACGCATTTTATAATCAAAACAAAACTCGACTAGTAAACTGAAATCGCAAGACACGCTTAGGTCAGTTCCAGATGAAACGATTTAACTCTGAAACGGTGATTCCCACAAAGGCAGGTTTTCCAAGGAAAGCATCGGCCTGCTGGCCGGTCTGTTACCTGTGGCGCTGTGAGTGAGTGTTCATCTCATCAGAGCCATTTGCGAAGGATCCGATGGCCAAGCCGCCATGCTTCAGTGGCTGAGCATCGGCCCAGGAACCAAGCGGAAACTGGTTCGATTCCCTGTCAGGGCGCAGCCCAGGTGGCAGGCTCAGGCCCAGTAGGGGGGTGCAGGATCCATGACTCATTGGTGTTTCTGTCTTTCCCTCTCCCTCTCTCTCTCAAAGTCAATAAAAACGTTTTTTTTTAAAAAGAGAAGTGCTGTTTCGTATTTTTACTCAAGAGAAGCTCAGCTTGGCTTTCCCTGTGTCTGTGCTGTCAGCCGCTCCTGGGGGCCAGCTGGGGGTGTGTGTTAGCTCCCCTCGGACAGAAGTCCCCAGGGCGTCCAGCTGAAAGTCTCTTATGAATCCGTGTAGCCATCCAGCCAGGAATCACTTTGGTCCTCACCACCCTTCTATCCAGGCGGTTTTTGAAGGAGAGAGTGTGTTTGTGTGTGTGGAAGGGGGGGGGGGCTGGGGGGGAGACAAAGTTAGTTCGCTTTACTTGGAGTCTAAGTTTAGATCTGCTGTAAAACCCAAGGTTTCTAAAACCAGGCCCTTTGCTCTGTCACGTCAGTTGTATTGGGTGGGGGCCACTCATTTTGATTGAGGAAGTGACTGCCTTGTGAGTTCTGTCCACAAAGGTTTCATTTCACTAAGCCCCGGTGATTTGGTCATTCCAGCCCCGCTGGGTCTCACGGGTGGAGACGGGAGTGAAGTTTAAATTGACTGCAGCCCTAGCCAGTGGCTCAGTGGTTAGAGTGCCGGCCCTCAGACTGAAGGGTGTCGGGCTCCGTTCCAGGCAAAGGCACGTTGCAGGTTCGATCCCTGGCCCCTGTCGGGCATGTGCAGGAGGCAACCAATTGATGTGTCTCACATCAATGTCTCTGTCTCTCCTCTTCCCTCCCACTCCCCCTTAAAATCAATGGAAAAATACCCTCTGGTGCAGATGAACAAAATAAAAATAAACTAAGTTGACAGTAGCGAGCACCATATTGTAACAGCCAGTTGGCCGAGTGACTTCCTTGAAATTTGCTCTTGTTCAGGATTTGAGGTTTTCCACGTGGTTGCAGACTTGAAAGGTCGTGCCCAACAGGTACCTGGAAAGGAAGACGGAGAAGCCAATGCTGGCCTCGCCACCGTCGTGTCCCAGCAGCCCTGCGGTGGGCATGGGCCTGCGGTGCTTCCTCTGATCAGCGAACTCCGTCCAACATCCAGCTCCTCCCCAAAACTGGCCCTCCTGCCATGGCTCATTTGGCTCAGTGGATAGAGCGTCGGCCTGCAAACTGAAGGGTCCCGGGTTCGAATCCGGTCAAGGGCATGTACCTTGGTTGCCGACACATCCCCAGTAGGAGGCGTGCGGGAGGCCTCCTCTCTCATCCATGTTTCTAACTCTATCCCTCTCCCTTCCTCTCTGTAAAAAAATCAATAAAATGTTGTTTTTTTAAACTGGCCCTCCTGCCACGGCCCAGGCGAGTGGAGGGCGGAACAGGCAGAGGATCGCCGCGGGGTGCTGTGACCCAGCAGCAGGCTCCTCACCCCAGCGCCCTGAAGTGACCGGGGTCACCCCAGGCCTGACCAGGGCCTCGGGCCGCCCAGCGGTAGGGGAGCAGGATAGCACCCCACCTCCCACGCCTCACTGTCCTGGGCGTGTGCACAGGAAGGGATGCAGCAGAAAAGAATTGTCCTTCGAAAATGTCAGTGTCGCCCCCCAGGGTGGCCCTGTGGTTGAGCGTCGACCTATGAAGCAGGAGGTCACGGTCTGACTCCCTCCCGGTCAGGGCACATGCTTGGGTTGGGGGTCTGATCCCCGGGGGACACACACACACACACACACACACACGCATAAGGCAGCCAATCTATAATTCTCATCATTGATGTTTCTAGCCCCCCCACCCCTCTGAAATCAGTAAAAAGCTCCTGGAAGAAGCAGTGCCCAGTGTTAAAGTCACTATCTCACCATTGCTGCGGACAGTTAGGCATTTCTAGCTTCCAGAGCAGCCAGAGCCTCCTGTGGTAGACAGTGTAACCTGGTGTTGGCCTGGGAGGCTCCGGGACCCGCTGTGGGGCGAGGGCCCCCCTGCTGGCAGTTAGGCACCCAGACTCACCAGGCAGGTTCCAAACACCGGACCGGGAGTCCCCACCGCCTCACAATGGAGGGTGTCTTCAGAGACACCAAATCCCTGTTGACCAGGGCACCTCCTTCAGCAGTCCACGCATGAGGGAGATGGCACTTGGGTCACCCTGTGGGAGGGACCCCACCCCCCGGAGATTTACGACAGTAGCGAGTAGAAGCAGGAACAGGTTGCGTCAAACAGAACTGGAATTAGACTTCTAGCATTTTAGCCCTTGTCCTAATTCAGACCCCATTTCCTTAGACACATCCCCCCCCCCCCAAAATAGGGCCTTGAACATAAGAAGGGCTGAGTTTCCTTCGTCCAGCAGCCCTCAGCTGGAGGTGTGCCCGGCGGGGACCTGGGCTGGACTCTGGTCTTGGTTCACCGAGCAGAAGGATGGTCATGACCGGGCTCACTATGCATGTAGCCCTGTTGTGGGTACACTGTACGTTAAACCATTCCATCCTCACAGCGGGCACATGCCATACTGTTCTCATCACTCTTGTGTCTTTTACATATATTTTTATTGATTTCAGAGACAAAGGGAGAGGGAGAGAAAGAAACATCAATGAGAGAATCATTGATCAGCTGCCTCCTGCACGCTCCCCACTGGGGATCGAGCCCAACACCCGGGCAGGTGCCCTGACGACCGGGAATGGAACAGTGACCTCCTGGTTCCTGGGTGGACGCTCAGCCGCGGAGCCACGTGGCCGGGCAGCTGACCGTGGCAGCAGATCAAATTGAACACTTTTCCATTGAAATTTGCAATGAAATAGCTGAGGAAGGAAACACAGCAGGAGGGCAGACTCAGATGTTCAGGATCAAGCACTCAGGTTGGCCTCTCGGTGGGTGGGTGCCGGGTGCCTTCCCGGGGGAGCAGAGGCAGAATCTGTGCAGGCAGAGGACAGGCTCGGGCTCTCTTTGTCTTTTGGATGCCATGAACAACGCCAAAGACAGAGGCCATCGCCAGGTTCTCATGAGGCCGAGCTCCAAAGTCTGTTTTCTGACTGTGATGGTGAAGCATGGTAACAATGGCACCTTTGAAATTACTGATGACCACAGAGCTGGGAAAATGGTTGTGAACCTCACAGGCAGGTTGAACAAGTGTGGAGTCATCAGCCCCAGGTTTGATGTGCAACTCAAAGACCTAGAAAAATGGCAGAACAACTTGCTTCCATCCCGACAGTATGGTTCCCTTGTCCCGACAGCCTCAGTGGGCATTGTGGACCATGAAGAAGCAAGACGAAACCACACAGGAGGGAAAATCCTGGGATTCTTTTTCTAGGGATTTCCACATATATGGAAACAAAATTCCAAAAATAATAATAATGATGATGATGTAACAACCACGTATGGTGTCCAGGTGGGGTCATTGTAAATGATGTGACTGTCCAACCACGCTTCCGATGCTGCACACCTGGAAGTGACATAAAATAATGTTGAAAGGCAACTGTAATTGGGAAATTACACACACACACACACACACACACACACACACACACACACACACACACCTGCCCTAGAATGTCCCGTCCCTCCTCCTGCACCTCCAGCTGTCAAGTCCTCGCCCGGCAGCGGGCGGGTCGGGCCACGTCTCGGTCCCACGTCCGCGGGGCTCCCGTGCCGCCCTCCCATTGGCTGGAAGTTCCGTCGCCCAGAGCGGCGCGGCCTCCACTCGCCACGCCAGCCCTGGGGACTCCGGCCCGCCCGGGGGCGTGGCCTCGCTCTGTGGGCGGGGCCATGGCGGGGCGGGGCCAGGAGGAGGGCGGGGCGGGGCCAGGAGGAGGGCGGCGCGCGGCGGGCGGGGCGGCGGGCTCGGGGCGGCCTATGGCGCCGGAGGCCGCGCGCCGCGCCCCTCGGGGCCGGGCCGGGCCAGGCCAATCCCGGGCCACCCGGCGGGCGGACGCGAGGCCGGGCGGGCCGGGCCGGAGGGCCGGGGGCGGGGGACAATGGGCCGGTTCCTGGTGCGTCACCCCGGAGTTCCTTAAAGGGGAAGCGGGCGGGCGGCGGGCGGCACGGAGCGCGGCGCGGCTGTGGCGGCGGCGGAGGCCCCGCGCGCTGGGAGGATGCCCGCGGCGCCCGGCCACCATGCAATGGCGAGCGCTCGTCCTGGGGCTGCTGCTCCTGCGGCTCGGCCTCCACGGCGCGCTGTGGCTGGTCTTCGGGCTGGGGCCCAGCATGGGCTTCTACCAGCGCTTCCCGCTCAGCTTCGGCTTCCCGCGCCTGACGGGCCCCGGCGGCCCCGCCCCGGGCCCCGCTGACCCGCCCGGGGGCCCGGCGGGGCCGGCGTGGCGGCGGCCGGGGCCCGGCGCGGCGGGGCGGGCCCCGCGGCGGCGGCCCGGCGTGTGCGGCCCGGCGCACTGGGGCGCCGTGCTGGGCGGCCGGGGCGGCGGGCCGGACGAGTACGAGCGGCGCTACAGCGGCGCCTTCCCCCCGCAGCTGCGCGCCCGGATGCGCGACCTGGCGCGCGGCATGTTCGTCTTCGGCTACGACAACTACATGGCGCACGCCTTCCCGCAGGACGAGCTCAACCCCATCGACTGCGGGGGCCGGGGCCCGGACCGCGGGGACCCGTGAGTACCTCCCCCCGGGGCCCCGGGTGCCAGGCCTCCGGGACTTGGGGTGCGGCCGGGCCGGGCCCGGAAGTGAACGCCGGGACAGCTGGCCGCGCGGCTCTGACATTTGGGGAGACCGAGGCCCAGGCCCCGGGGGACAGGGCAGCGCCCAGCGGGGACCGGCGGCTCTGGGCGCCCATCTCCGCCTCCTCCGTGCGGGGAGCCGCAGGGACGTGAACCCCCTGTAAGGAAGTTTGGAAACAAGCTGTCCCTCGGCCTGGCTTCTCTGTTAGAAATGGGGAGACCAGAGCCGGGGGAGGACTGGGCTGGGACCCCCCCCCCATACTCCCTGAGGACCCGCTGCTTCCGGGCTGAGGCTGAGGCGGGAGGGAGAGGGGAGTCCGGCCGGATCGGGGGTCCCTGGCGGCTGAGCTGACTGTGCCCTGAGCCCCCGCTGGCGGCGGGGCTGGGGCAGGCGGGCCAGCCCTGTTGGCGCAGGCCGAGCTCCCGGGGTCACTGCGCCGACCTCGAGTCCAAGGGTTCAGCGCACCCGGAAGGGCTCCCGCCCGGGAGGGGCCTGCCTCTCGCTGACCCTGTGGGGCCAGAGGGGCGGCCGCCTCCCTCCTCCCTCCGGTGGCTCCCGGGGCGGGAGGGCGGGAGCCGTGGCTGCTGTCCCTGGGCCCACACCCTGTGGTGTCCCCAGACCCGGGCCCAGGTGTCCCCCCACCGGTCCTGAGGGCTGGAAGGGAAGCCCAGCCCGGAACGGGGCAGGGAGAGGTTTTAAATGGTTTGTTTATCGGCACGTTCACGCCCTGAGTTGGCCGTTGGAGAGCTGGTTTGCAGTGAGGCAAGGTCACACCCCAGGTGAACCTCAGAAGACGGGGCCTTCCCAACCCGGAGGACACCGAGGAGCTAGTGTCCTCCCTTTCCTGTCAGTCTCATACATGTAAATGTCTCCCTCTCTCCCTCTTTCTTTCCCTCTCTCTCTCTCTCTCTCTCTCTCTCTCTCTCGAAAAAGTTTTATTAAATTTTGAAAAGGAGCTGCTGGGTCTGTGCAGGTGGCGGGAACTCATGAGTTGTCTTGCTTGAGGCTCCTGGACTCGATGCCCATGTGTTTTCTTCTGGTCTTAACTGTTCAAGAAGTGTTACAATTGGAAAACAGAAAGCCCAAAAGCTCGCCAGGTCTATTTCATTGCTCTTTTACGCCAGCTCCTGCCCACACTCAGTTACGGAGCAGACGTAGGCGTGTGCGGAGCATGTATGTCCCCCCCTAAAGCTCATGGGATCCCAAGAGGGGTGAGAACCCGTTCAGGAAGTGCCCACTGTCTCTGCTGTTTCCTCAAGTTCAGAGACTGCAGGGCACTTCCTGGGCGGGTTCTCACCACCCAGGTCCTCCTCACAGCTCCCTGGGCCCACCCCGCACAGGGCCCACCCCGCACAGGGCCACCCCGCACAGGGCCCACCCCGCACAGGGCCCACCCCGCACAGGCTCCCCTGCTTTCTCCTTTCCCTTCGGGGTGGGCCCGACGGGGCTGTGATGAGGACCTTGGTGGCTCACGCCATCAGCTGGGACTCTGGTGGTCGGGGAGGGAGTGGTGCCAGTTTTGTGGGCCTTCATGACCCTTAGGGACCCCGGGAGACCCGGACCCCACTCCAGCGAGGGAGGCGGCCGGGGTCGGCGTGCTGGTCCCACGTGGTTGTGGGTGGCGCAGGCCGAGGTCTCGGGGCGAAGGCTGCCGGCCAGGGTTTCGGTTCCAGTGAGCAGTGACAGAGTGGGGCCTTGAGGTCGGGCTGCTTTGGGACACGTATGCTGTTGGCAAGCTCGTGCGGGGGGGCTGGGGAGGTAGCGGGCGGGCAGGCGGCCGTGTTTGGTAGGGGTGTCGTTGGTAAAGGAGGTGAGAGGGCCTGGGTGCTGTGGCTGGAGCCGGCCCCTCCAGAGTGCTCAGAGCCCTCTGCTCCCTCCCGCCTTCCTTACCTCCTCCCTCCCTCACTCCCAGGCGGTAGCATTTCCAAGAAAAGCTTAGAACCCGAGCTTCTCCTTCTGGCTCCAAAATGATAGGGCACATCCACACCCAGATACGCCACCTGTAACCAGACCTTTCCGGCCGTTTAAATCACAGTGTTCCCGTGACTGTTGCTTTCCCGTGACTGTTGTATTCCGGTGACTGTTGTATTCGAGTGTATCTTAGGGTTCGTTTTAAAGCTGCCGTGTGGCACAGCTGTCTGCGTCAGACGGAAAACGTCCAGAAACAAAACCTGGGCTGAACACGTGTTTCTTTTATTTTTCAGTTCCACTTTTTCCAGGCTTATCTGGCCATCTTGTTTGTCTTGGGGCGGGGTGAGCAGTTAACTTGGAGGAGTCGATAAAACCTGAACTCTAAAAATATCATAGCAGGTCTCTCTGTCCCACAGCGGGTTCCTCTCACGTCCCTGTGCCGGTCAGAGCTTCCCAACTCAGAGTTTCTTTCTTGTTTTTTTAATCCTCACCTGAGGATGTCTTTCCCATTAATTTTTTGGGAGAGTGGAAGAGAGAGGGAAAGACAGAGAAATATCCATGTGAGAGAAAAGCATCGATTTGGTTGCCTCCTGCACCTGCCCCCACCAGGGTCAGATGCGGGGAGCAGCCTGAAGCTGAGATACATGCCCTTGACCGGAATTGAACCCGGGACCCTTGGGTTGACAGGCCAATGCTCTACCCACTGAGCCAAACTGGCTAGGGCCAAACGCAGAGTTTCCTCCAGCCCTTTGGATATCATTGTCTTGCATCCTGTGGACAATAGTCCGGGTCTTGGGCACACGACCCTTCTCTGCTTTCTCCCAGCCCTATTGCTATTCAAACAGAAAGAGCACGTCTTAAGTTAGCAAACCCCAAACCGACCCCTTCCGAGGCGCCCCTGGCTTCGTGTGGCCTCGTCTTCATGCCTCGTTCTTTCTAAGATCCTGCCCTCCCCGGGGTCAGGGCCCAGGCCTTGTGTGATGCCGCTGGCCTGTTTGAGGGTGACTTTCCCCAATGGACCCGTCCTCCTTCTTCCCCCTTCGCCTGTCTACCACCCCTCTCCCCCCCATGACCAAGCCCTTGAACCCTGTGCCCTCGCCTACACGGCACCGGCAGTTCCTGGTGAACGTGGGGCGTTTGTTTCAAACGTGGATGTGTCTCTTCCATCTTCTCTGTCTGGGCGATGAGAACCTTAACCATTCCCGGGTGGGGAGAAGGGGGGGCACAGAGGGGAGAGCCGGGTTCTGCGTCGCTGGTTCGGCCCCCGGTTCGTTCGGTTCGGTTCGGCGGGAGTGTGTGCGGCCAGCCAGCCTGGCGCGGAGCACTGAGCTCTGGCGGGAGGACTTAGCCGGACCGGGCGGGCTGCCCCGGGCGGGAGCATCTCCAGAGAACAAATCCGACTCTGTGGTTTGGCATAAACGGACTCACGATAAGTGGTGGTTTAGGCCAAGAGGGTTTTTTGGTTAATCCTCATCCAAGGCTATTTTCTCACTGATTCCTTTTCCCCCCAGAGTGGAAGAGAAAGAGCGAAGGGAGAGAGAGAAAAAACAAAACAAAAACAAAACATCGGTGTGAGAGACCCGGGTTGGGGATTGAACCTGCAACCCAGATACGCGAACCCAAAACCCTTCTGTGCTTGGGCCGTCGCTCTAACCACTGAGCGGCCCAGAGGGGTGTGGAGCCTGCTCTTTTCTTTATTCCCTTCTTTTTTATTTTCCGGCACATTTTGGAAGTGTGGACCGAAATTTGATCGAAAAGAATTAAAAGTCTGAACGCATGCCTGAGCTCTCTGAGGGGCAAGAAGGGGCCGCCGGTCATTGCCAGCGCATGTTTTCACTGGGACAAAGTGTCTTTGTTCATTGGAGTGACAGCTTGGACATCAGGTCGAAAAATATTCTAAGACTGGGCCTGGCCCTCACTGGCATGGCTCAGTGGATAGAGTGTCAGCCTGTAGACTGAGGGGGTCCCAGGTTCAACTCTGGTCAAGGGCATGTACCTTGGTTGTGGGCACATCCCCAGTAGAGGGTGTGCAGGAGGCAGCTGATCGATGTTTCTCTCTGATTGATTTCCTCTCTGTAAAAAAATCAATAAAATATATATATATTTTTTAAAAAAAGACTGGGTCCAGCCCTAGCTGGTTTGGCTCAGTGGATAGAGCATAAACCTATAGACTTGAAGGGTCCTGGGTTCGATTCTGGTCCAGGGCACATGCAAGGGTTGTGGGCTGGTTCCCCAGTGTGCAGGAGGCAGTAAATACAGGATTCTCTCTCATCGTTGATGTTTCTGTGTCTCTCTCCCTCTGCCTTCCTCTCTGAAATCAATAAAATAAATAAATTAAATAAACTGGGCTGTTGTAGGTGTAGCCTGGGAGGAGAGGCACAGTCAGACTGGGGAGGTGGGCAGTGATGGGCCGGGGGCGAGGAGGCCGTAGGACTCGCTAGCTGGATGCCAGGTGGAGGGACCGTGTCCGAGGGGGTTGGCCGGAGGCCTCTCAGTTTCCGAGCAGCAGAGCCGTGAGGTTCAGCAGCGACCGACAACCAGCAGCCTGGGGCTGGCGGGCGACCCGGAGCGTGTCCCTGCCTGCCTTGACCTCCGCCCTCGCACACGTGTGCGCTCGGGGGCTTGCTGTAACCCCGGCTTCCTCTGCAGAGGACCGGCTACGACCCTGGGCGTTGACAGAGAGTGGACGCCTGGCAGAGCAGGTGGGGCGGCTCCTCGGCCGTGGGCGTCGGACTCGTGGCTGCTGAGGGGCCGGACGGCCGGTGCCTGTATGGCCTTCCGCACAAGCTCGTCTTAACGGCCAGGGTGCAACCCATCCATGTTTCTCTCTCTCTCCCTTTCTCTCTCAAATCAATGAAAACATGTCCTTGGGTAAGGTTTTAAACAAGTAAATAGATAAGTAGGTGGGTAGATAGATATAAGATATGGACCTGGAGTGTTTTTTTTGTTTGTTTGTTTTTAATATATTTTATTGATTTTTTACAGAGAGGAGGGGAGAGGGATAGAGCTAGAAACATCAATCAGCTGCCTCCTGCACTCCCCTCCCCGCACTGAGGATGTACCCACAACCAATGCACATGCCCTTGACCGGAATCGAACCCGGGACCCTTTAGTCCTCAGACTGATGCTCTATCCACTGAGCCAAACCGTTTGGGCGGCCTGAAATTGTGCTGTGCAGGCTACCCTGGGTTAAGTGGCCTAACAGGCCCAGCCCAGCAGCGGGGCCTGAGGAGACCAGGGGGCGTGGTGAGCGGCCAGGCCCGCCGTGTGTCCCCAGGAGAAGGGAACGTGGTCTGGTTGGTGGGAGACCAGACACCAGTGACGATGGAACCGGGCTCTCCCTTTGGTCCTTAAACGTCACTGGATTTCCCCCAACTTCCCTCCTTCCCAGCTCCTGTGGCAGCCCTCTGGGCTGTGGGGTTGGGACCGGATCCTGAGCCTCTGCTCAACCTCCCTGCCCTCCGGCCCTCGCACTGCCGTCCGTGCGGAGTCTGTTACGCAGAACTGCCCTCCTCCCTGCAGCCTCGCCTCTGCAGCCCTGACGCTGGGCCTCCAGGTTATTTCAGAAAGGGGAGCGGTGCCGGCCGGCGTGGCCTCCTGGCTGAGCGTCAACCTAGGAACCAGGAGGTCCCGGTTCAATTCCCGGTCAGGGCACATGCCCAGGTTGCAGGCTCAGACCCCACTAGGGGCGTGCAGGAGGCAGCTGATCAGTGACTCTCATCACTGATGTTTCTATCTCTCCCTCTCCCTTTCTGTCTGAAGTCAATAGAAATACATTTTTAGAAAGCAGAGAGGGAGCAGTGTTGGTGAGGGCAGGGGTGCATGGCACTCGTGGCGCAGCTCTTGTCCTGGTCGTGTCACAGCCATTCTCAGCCTCCGCGGGGCCATGGGGCTTTGGGGCGAGTGTGAGTGAGACACGCCTGAAGTTCACTTATCCCCGAGGCCAGGGCGATGAGAAGCTCAGACTGCGCTGGAGGGTCCCCTCTGGGTGTGGCCGGTGGAGGGGCTGATGTCCCAGCTGGAGGACGGGGCAGGGCTCCCCTCTCTGCTCCGAAGGATCTAAAGTCGGGGCTACTGGAAGCTGAACGGGGCGAGCGCTTAGGCCACGAAATGGCTTTCAGGATGGCAGGACTCGGCACTGCCCCTGCCTCTGCCGGGGTCTCCCTCCTGATAGTGCCCACGTGACAGTGTCCACGCCGTGGCTGTCCGGGACGTGCTTCGGGGTGAAGGAGCACCTGAGAGGCAGCCAGGCCTCCGCGCTCCCGCCTGCGCGGGCCCGGGTGATGAGCGTGGCCGGCAGGTTCGGGCTGACGGTGCTGGGTCCCTGTCCCTCCTCCTAACCCAGCGCCTCCGTTCCCTTCCAGCTCCAACCTGAACATCAACGACGTGCTGGGCAACTACTCGCTGACGCTCGTGGACGCACTGGACACGCTGGCAGTAAGTCCGCAGCCTTGCAGCTCTCCTCACTAACCAAGGGGTTTGGGGGTGTGACTCTAGCTCCCCGCAAGGACGGGATTCCAGGAAACCTGATCTCCAAATGTATTCCTAGATTTCATAACTGCTGTTTCTTTTTCTTTTCTTTTTTTTCAGAGAGAAAGGGAGAGAGAGATAGAAACATCAATGATGAGAGGGGATCCTTGAGCGGCTGCCTCCTGCATGTCCCCTGCTGAGGATCAAGCCTGTGACCCCGGCATGTGCCCTGACTGCGAATCGAACCATGACCTGGTTCATAGGTCGGTGCTCAACCTCTGAGCCACACTGGCCAGGCCTTCGCTGTGGTTTCTTTTCGTGGCCTTGACGCCCAGAGCAAGAAAAGGATTGCAGATGAAATGAGGGAAAATGTGATGATTTGGGGAAACCCATTTTCCTCCGTTTTGCACTATTTTATTGCCTCAGAGAATCCAAAGAGCATTTATTAGCGCCACAGTGACCGTACCCTTCCCGGCAGGAAAAGGGAAGTTTCAGGAGGAAAAGACAGGAGCGGAGGGCCGGTCAGTCCCCTGACCCTGTGCGGCCCTGAGCTCAGGCCTCTGCCAGGGCCTGACCTCGCGGCCAGTGCTCTGGACAGACCCTCAGGCTCCCCTCAGTGCTGCCCGTGCCCCCCCCTGACGGGAACAGGAGGCCTGTGCCCGCTGCAGAGCAGGTGGCACCATGGGCTCTGGCAGGTGCTCAGTGCCAGGCCTCCGGCCTCTGCCACCTGGTGTGGCTCCCAGGGGACGGCTCAGGTCTCTGCCTGCGTGTCCAGCCAGCCTTCGCCCTTAGCACATTCCTTCTGGCCTGAGCTTGTGAGCGGATAGAGCGTGGGAGTGCGTTGTGCAATGCTGGCGAGGTTTGCATCAGCGCCGGCCAGCACGTCGCTCGCAGGACAGGCGCCAGAACGGCCGGAGCTGGAGAGCTCATTGGCATTCCACTGGGCCCCGTGGAATGGGGAGCCGGGAGGAGCTGCCAGACTGGGGTTGCCAAGCCCTTGTCTCCCCGGACCTCCTCCTGCATCTCTGATCCACCCCCTCGTCCGCCGCCCCAACCCCATGTGCCCAGACCAGTCCGTTTGGCCCCCGGAGGACTGAGCCGCCGGGGGGCCGAGCTGTCAGGGGCTGAGCTGTCGGGGGGCCGAGCTGTCTGGGGACTGAGCTGTCGGGGGCTGAGCTGTGGGAGGACTGAGCTGTGGGAGGACTGAGCTGTCGGGGGGCCGAGCTGTTGGGGGCTGAGCTGTGGGAGGGCTGAGCTGTGGGAGGACTGAGCTGTCGGGGGGCCGAGCTGTTGGGGGCTGAGCTGTGGGAGGACTGAGCTGTGGGAGGACTGAGCTGTCGGGGGACTGAGCTGTCGGGGGCTGAGCTGTGGGAGGACTGACCTGTGGGAGGACTGAGCTGTCGGGGGGCCAAGCTGTGGGAGGACTGACCTGTGGGAGGACTGAACTGTGGGGACTGAGCTGTCGGAGTTAGCAGGCTGACTCAGCCACAAGTGCTGCTTAACTGCGTCCCGGGACTCCTGCACAGCTGTGAGGTCCGCCCGCGCCCTGCCTGCTTTCCGTCCCAGCCGCGCGTGTGGCGTTCAGGCCTTCTCCTTGTCATCCACTGCACTCCCAGCTCTAGCGGTGTGTGTGCAAAGTGACTTTCTCCGGCGCCAGAGGGTCCCAGACGGATCTCAGGGCATCCTCTCAGAGAAGAGGAGTCTGTCCCCGGGGAACTGGCAGAAGTCTGCACGTCTGTCCCAGGGCTGGGCCCAGCGCACGCCGGCATCTCAGAGGCACCTGTCTGCCTCCCCGTCCAGCCCAGCCTGAGAGAGGGCCTCGCACCTGCCGGCTGACCTCACTGCATCTTTGCCTTCGTCTCAACCTGAGACCAGACTGGCAGCTGCACTGCCCACAGGCAGGGTGCTGCCCACAGGCAGGGTGCTGCCCACAGGCAGGGTGCTGCCCAGCATCTGGAAGGAAACAGACCCCGTGGTTTCCGTTGCACAACATCCGGCCTTTGCTGGGCTCGCACGTCTGTTGAGGTTTCCTTCCCTCCGGGAGCATGTCAGATGGGCTCCCGCGGATGTGCAGCAGCCACAGTGCAATGGCACCATCTTTCACAAAGAGAGCTTGCAGGCCGGAGCCGAGCCGCCTGTCCGCGCTCTGCCTGTGGTGGGGAGGGACAGTGAGGGGCCGAGGTCCGCAGACCAGGGAGCCTGGGCATAAGGCACACCGGAGAGAACTGTGTCTCAGAGGTGGTTTGTTTTTCCTTGTTTTGTGTGTGTGTGTCTTCACGATGTCGTCATAGTTCCAGGATGTCATAACAATTTTTTTACTACATTTTTATTGATTTCAGAGAGAAAGGGAGAGAGAGAAACATCAATGATGAGAGGATCATTGATCAGCTGCCTCCTGCACACCCCCTACTGGGGATCGAGCCCCCCACCTGGGCATGTGCCCTGACCGGGAATCAACCAGCGACCTCTTGGTTCACGGATGGAGCTCAACCACTGAGCGTCGCCAGCCGGGCTAGAGTGTGTTTTTAAAGGGGCTGAGCTGATTGTCTCTTGTGTTTTGTTTTGAATGTCCCTGGACTTGTGCTTTGCTCCAAAAGATAATACTACTCCTATTTCTCCGCGTAAACACCGGGCCACAGCCACCGCCATTCCCAGGTGCTGGGTCTTCTGGGAGCCGGGCACCGAGCTGTCCGTGTGTGTGTGTGTGTGTGTGTGTGTGTGTGTGTGTGTCCGTGTGTCCGTGTGTGTGTGAGGAGCAGGAGGGAAGGTCGCAGTTCTGTTTCTTCCGTTCGGGGGCGGAGTTTTACTCGTTCCCGGAATTTTGGGAACTCTGCCGCCTGAGTGAGGGGAGGGGAAGGGGAAGGGAGGGCTAATGGTGCCCGAGGAACGATGCTCAGTTCCACTCAGTCCCACCGTTTGCGGACGGGGTTGCCTGGTCGGAGGCAAGGCCGGCGGGAGTCCCGGGAGGCGCCCCAGAGCTCACGGGGGAGGGCCGGCCGCCCTGTCCCTCAGCCCGCCCCTCTGTCACAGATCATGGGAAACGCGTCCGAGTTCCAGAAGGCGGTCAAGCTGGTGATCAACACCGTGTCGTTTGACAAAGACTCCACCGTGCAGGTCTTCGAGGCCACGATCAGGTGAGGCGGCACGAGAAGTGCTGGCGGCGGCTCCGTGGGGAGACACTCCCGGGAGGGCCTCCGGCCACGATGGAGGCAGAGGCCACGTTACCCTTCACTCGGCGGCTCAGAGACCTTGCACTTTGGACTGTTCGGAAAGACGCTTTGACGGGGGTGAGGGGGTCCTCATGTGGTCTGGGCTCGTGTCCTTCCTTCCGGTGTCCTGGAAACGCCGGGAATTTCCGAAGGAAATGAGCGCCCATCTCCGCTGCCGCCACGGAGGGGGACCCTGCTCCCCGCCTGGCTGTGCTTCCTCCGGCGTGTGTGCCCCTGACATTGGGGCACGCGTTCCGGGCCCAGCGGAATCTTACCTGTTGAGCTCGATGTATCGTGACTATTTTTCTGTCATTTAAACTTTTTAAAAAATATATTTTATTTATTTTTACAGAGAGGAAGGGAGAGGGGTAGAGAGTTAGAAACATCGATGAGAGAGAAACTTCGATCAGCTGCCTCTTGCACACTCCCTATAGGGTATGTGCCTGCAATCAAGTTACATGCCCTTGACTGGAATCGAACCCGAGACCCTTCAGTCCACAGGCCAATGCTCTATCTATTGAGCCAAACCGGTTAGGGCTCTTTTAAACTTTTTAAAAAAATATTTTTATTGATTTCAGAGAGAAAGGGAGAGAGAGATAGAGACATTAATGATGAGAGAGAATCATGGATCAGCTGCCTCCTACACGCCCCACACTGGGGATCGAGCCCACAACCCTGGCATGTGCCCTGACCGGAAACCGAACTGTAACCTCCTGTTCATAGATCCATACTCACTGAGCCACACCAGCCAGGCTCAGTTAAACTTTTTGAAATTTGGTTAGTGCGTAGTATTCCAGAGGTCACGTTGAAGTTAGGAAAGCGTTCATTCTGGAAAGAGTCACACCCGCTCAGATCACTGAGGGACACGGCCCTCAGCTGGGCTCCCTGTGAGGAGAGGCTGGAGAATGGCTCCTCCGTTGCTCGGCGCCAGAGCGAGAGATTTCATCTGTGCTGTGTTGTCGATTCTGTTTCTTAAAAGCCACACGTTCCCCCAAGTGAGGGAAGCAGCACGATGTCTCAGCATAAAGGTCGGGTTCACCTGAGAGGGATTCAAGCCCCCCCCACCCCCACTGCCACCCCTCCCCTGCCGCCCCACAGACCTCGCTGTTACCTCCCGTTGCCTCACCCCCCGGCGCCCCCAGATGAGTGCCCGTCACTTCCTGTCAGTAAGGTGGTGACTAAGAGCAGGCGGTTCTTTCCGGGCTGGGGAGCCCCCGGGAGGCCCCAGGCCCGCCCCCCGAGCGCAGGCAGAGTCGGGGTGGCTCTGTCGAACAGGATCGTGTGCCTTCAGGGCGAATGCGATCCGGCCGTTTCTGTGTCCCTCCCGCCACAGGGTCCTGGGCAGCCTCCTGTCCGCCCACAGGATCATCACGGACACCAAGCAGCCCTTCGGCGACATGACCATCAAGGACTACGACAACGAGCTGCTGCACATGGCCCACGACCTGGCCGTGCGGCTGCTGCCCGCCTTCGAGAACACCAAGACCGGGATCCCCTACCCCCGGGTAGGCAGCCGCTCGGCCGGCCCCCGATGGAGACCTCTGGGGGGAGAGGGGCTGGTACCCAGGGGACGGCTGTGTCTGAGAGAGAATCTGGCCCTGCATATGATGCAGATGTTTCTCCGTTCTTCGGCGTTTGCTGAGCACCTACTGTGTGCGGGCGCACAGTGTGTCTGCCTGATCTCCTCAGGACAGAGCTGTGTTCCGCTCAGCACCGCCCTCCACGGCGGGGTTATCCCCGCTGTGAGCGGCGTGGGGGTGTCTTCGCCTCCCCGGGGCACCTCTCCCAGACCCTCCGTGGCTGTCGGAGCTGGGGCTGTCCTATGACTGCCCCACGGCTGCTTCCCCGGGAGCCGCACAGACAGCACGTTTCCTGCTGGTGTAATGCCAGCCCTGGAGGGAGAGCCCGTCCCTGCGGTCTGATGGGCCGAGCCCAGGACTCCTGGGACGTGAGTCAGCCGTGGGCCCGCAGAGAGTGGCCCGGCGGTGCCACGGTGACTGTGACGGTGATGGAGCGGCCTGTCCGCCTCGCTGGGCCTTTCTCTCCCAGGCTGAGAGGAGGAGCACGGGAGCGCCCACAAACATGTGACCACACGGCCCCTCTCCTCGGCAGGCCTCCCCTTTGTGTGTCTGCAGCTCCCGAGCTCCAGGCCCGGCAGGAGGCGGGGAGCTGGCCCCCACAGCTCAGTCTAGGGGCGGGGCCTGGCCTGCCATCCCTGCAGGTTCCTTGAGTTTTGCCACAACCCCCGCCCCACCTTTTACTTTAAGACTTTTATTGATTTCAGAGGGAGAGAGAGAAACATCAATGATGAGAGAGAATCACCGGCCGGCCGCCCCCTGCACTCCCCACACCAGGAACTGAGCCCACAGCCCGGGCCTGTGCCCTGACCGGGATCGAACGGTGACCGCTCGGTTCATAGGCCGATGCTCATTCACTGAGCCACGCCGCCCGGGCACCACGAGCCTGTCTCTCCGTCCCCAGGTGAACCTGAAGACAGGGGTGCCCCCTGACAGCAACAACGAGACGTGCACGGCCGGCGCCGGGTCCCTGCTGGTGGAGTTCGGGATGCTGAGCCGGCTGCTGGGCGACTCCACCTTCGAGTGGGTGGCCCGCCGCGCGGTGAAGGCGCTGTGGAGCCTCCGGAGCAGCGGCACCGGGCTGCTAGGTTCGCGCCGCCTCCCACCACAGGACTGCCCGCCTGGGCCCCATCCCTCCCCTCCTCCTCCTCCTCCTCCTCCTCCTCCTCCAGCCACAGGACTGCCCACCTGGCCCTGTCCTTCCCTTTCCCCTTCCCCTCCTCCTCCTCCAGCCACAGGACTGCCCGGCTGGCCCCATTCCTTTCCCTCCTCCTCCTCCTCCTCCTCCTCCTCCTCCTCCAGCCATGGGCCTGTCCACCTGGCCCCATCCCTTCCCCTCCTCCTCCTCCTCCAGCCACAGGACTGCCCACCTGGCCCCATCCCTTCCCCTCCTCCTCCTCCTCCTCCTCCTCCTCCAACCATGGGCCTGTCCACCTGGCCCCATCCCTTCCCCTCCTCCTCCTCCTCCAGCCACAGGACTGCCCGGCTGGCCCCATCCCTTCCCCTCCTCCTCCTCCTCCTCCTCCTCCTCCTCCAGCCACGGGCCTGCCCGCCTGGCCCCATCCCTTCCCCTCCTCCTCCTCCTCCAGCCACGGGACTGCCCACCTGGCCCCATCCCTTCCCCTCCTCCTCCTCCTCCAGCCACGGGCCTGCCCGCCTGGCCCCATCCCTTCCCCTCCTCCTCCTCCTCCAGCCACGGGCCTGCCCGCCTGGCCCCATCCCTTCCCCTCCTCGGGGCGCTCCCCCTCCCCTCCCTGAACCGTTGAATCTGAGAAGTGACCCTCGGCGATGGGCCCTCGGTGTCTGCCCGCCCAGTGTCCTCGGACACCGTCCCTTTCGTGTTCAGTGTGTCCCGTGTTGGCGTCAGGCTCAGGCTGCTGCTGCCGAGCTGCCTGGGAACGAGGACAGTTTGAGGGCCCAGCTCCGGGTCCTTGTGCTGGGGTGCTCGGGGCAGGGGCCCGGGAAGGGGCTGCCCACTCCCTGCCCGACAGCGGGAGCCTGACCACCCCGTCCGCGTCCGCAGGCAATGTCGTCAACATCCAGACGGGCCACTGGGTGGGGAAGCAGAGCGGCCTGGGCGCCGGGCTGGACTCCTTCTACGAGTACCTGCTCAAGTCCTACATCCTGTTCGGCGAGAAGGAGGACCTGGACATGTTCAACGCCGCCTACCACAGCATCCAGAGCTACCTGCGCCGCGGGTACGGCTACGGCAGGCCCTTCCGGTGCCGCGGCGGCCAGAACCGCCGGCCGGCGGCTGGGGCCTCGCGTAGGCGGCTTCCCTCGGGGGGAGAGGCTGTGTGCTTTCCTGACCTGTTCTCAGTGACGGGCCGGCACAGCGCCGTGCGGGGCGGCCAGAGTCGCTGTGGACCTTTACTCTGGCCGGTCCCCTCTGAGAGCCAGGCCGGCCCCGCCTCCCTCTGCCGGTCTAAACCGCCTGTCCCTGCTCAGCGGTGCATCCGGCGGCGGCCTGGCGTCTCCCCTGGCCTCCCTGAGGTCTCCGCCTGGACCCGTCCCGCAGGGGCTGCCGTGGGAGCCCCCGGAGCGCCTCCCGCTGGCGGCTGTTTGGCCGGAGCTCGGCCACTCCTGCTGTGGGAGCGGACAGCTGTCCTGGTTTTGAGAGGGAGGGCGGGAGGGAGGAAACATCGGTGAGAGAGACACCCACCAGTTGCTTCTTGCATGTGTCCCAGCTGGTTCTTAGGAGGCAGCTGATCGATGTTTCTAACTCTATCCCTCTCTCTTCCTCTCTGTAAAAAATCAATAAAATATATTTTTTAAAAGGGGGGGAGGGTAGGAGGAAGGTTCATGCTGACGCCGTGGAAGCAGAACTCGGGGCCCGGGGGTGAGCCTGGCCTGTCCCATCCGCTCACCCGCGCTCTCCCCGCAGCCGGGAGGCCTGCAACGAGGGCGAGGGGGACCCGCCGCTGTACGTCAACGTGGACATGTTCAGCGGGCGGCTGATGAACACCTGGATGGACTCGCTGCAGGCCTTCTTCCCGGGGCTGCAGGTACGCTCCGCCGGCCCACGCCGGGCCCCTCCCCTCCCGTGGCCGCTCCGGCGCCTTCGGGTCGGAGGGCAGCGGCAGGCGTGTCTCAGTGGTCCTGTGGTGGAGTGAGGTCCAGGGTGTTGGACGGGGCCACAGATGAGGGGAAGCCGTGCCCGAAAAGTGGCCCGGTCGTGTTCGGGTGCCCCTCGCCGTCCGTCTGTGATCACAGCGACGCCCTGCAGTGCCGTGCCCGTCCTCCTGGCTCTGGTGCCCGGGGAGGCCTCTCCTGCTCTGGCGCTGCTCTGGGTTCTCTCCAGCCCGGGTGGGTGTGGGTGAGGGTGTGGGTGTGGGGAGGGGGAGCCAGACTTTGTCTCCAGCCCGGGGTGGGTGTGGGTGTGGGGAGGGGAGGGGATCCGGAGCGTTCTCTCCAGCCCGGGTGGGGATGGGGGGGGAGGGGAGGGGAGCCGGAGCCGTGGGCCCGGTGCCAGCCGGCGGCCGTGCCCCCGCAGGTGCTGATCGGAGACGTTGAGGACGCCATTTGCCTGCACGCCTTCTACTACGCCATCTGGAAGCGCTACGGGGCGCTCCCCGAGCGCTACAACTGGCAGCTGCAGGCCCCCGACGTCTTCTTCTACCCGCTGCGGCCCGAGCTGGTGGAGTCCACCTACCTCCTGTACCAGGTGCGGCTGGCCCTGGGCGCCGGGCCGCTGGGGCCGGGGCTGCTCTCGGGGAGCCCCCGCTGGCTGGTGCGGGCTCTCGTTTCCGGTCGTTCTGACAGTGACCTGTCCGGGCGTCTGCTGTCAGCGTCACGCGCGGTCCCGCGGGCGGGGATGGCTCACAGGCTCAGTCCCGGCCTGGTCGGGTCAGGGCGGCAGGGAGACAGTCCAGGTGTCTCTTTCGGTGCTTTCTTTCTCTCTCTCTGTCTCCCCTCCTCCCTCCTCCCTTTACTCTAAAAAAAACAAAAAAAATCAGAAGAAAACTATTCTCAGGTGAGGATAAAAAGCTGACCCTCACCGGTGAAACCGTTGGAGGAAGTCTCACCTTCCCAGCAAACCCTTTCCTGAGGAGCCTTCCGGGCGGGGCTGAGCTGGGCGACTGGAGGGCCGAGAGCAGCCGCCGAGGGGCCTCAGGAGGCTGCGTGGGGCGGGGCAGCTCTGCTCCCCGCGCCCGAGGCACAGGCTGCGCGGAGTTCTGAGGCGGGGCGGGCACTGGTGTGCTCAGACGGCACTGGGCGGGGCCTGGCTGGTGGCTCAGGAAGGCGGGCAGGTGTGCGGGCCACGGGAGCCGGCGGGAGCTGACACTCAGCCCTGGACGCTGTGACCCTCAGGGGCCGGGCCCTGCCCTCCTGTGGCCGTGACTCCTCACCCAGACGCCGGCAGCCGAGACGCTCGCTGCGGGCGGTGATGCGGGTTGTGGCACGTCCCCGCCCCCGCCCAGCTGGCTCACGCTCTGTGCTCTCTCCCCTCTGCAGGCGACCAAGAACCCCTTCTACCTCCACGTGGGCATGGACATCCTGCAGAGTCTGGAAAAGTACACGAAAGTCAAGTGAGTTCTCCCAGTTCCTCTCCTGCTGGTGGGGTCGGTTCCCGGGGAGCTGCTGGGGGTGGGGGTGGGTGGAGAATGGGGTTCTCACATGGTCATGTCGTGGGCGGGGCCTCATCTTGATTTGCAGGGAAGTTGAGGTCCCTTGGGGGGGTGCTGGCAGACTGCGGGACTGAATTCTTCCCAAGTAACTTCCCCGTTTCTCACGTAAAACACACTGGGACTGTCCTGGGCTGCCATGTGCAGAGAGGAGCACAGACTTTACGTGTGTGCTCATTGTTTGTATGTATCGTATGTAGCGTGTGTGCACGCATGTATTGTATAAAAAAAGATGTTTCCGTTTTGTGGCCTGCGTGTTTACCGAGCAGCACGTCCTGAGTATTTTTTATAAACTGCCGTCTTAGACTTTCCAAATAATACGTCAGGTTTATAAATATTAGGATGGAAAACGTTAAACATCCTGAATTCGTCCCAGTTGTTTCTCGATGTTAGGTATGCTCTCAGCAAACCTAACCCCCGCAACCTGGCGAGTCAGCCGCCAAATCTGTTGTGTGTGTTTTCTTAATACATTTTATTGATTTTTTACGGAGAGGAAGGGAGAGGGATAGAGAGTTAGAAACATCAATGAGAGAGAAACATTGATCAGCTACCTCCTGCACACCCCCTACTGGTTAGGTGGTTATGTGCCTGCAACCGAGGCATATGCCCTTGACCGGAATCGAACCTGGGACCCTTGAGTCCACAGGCCGACGCTCCATCCATTGAGCCACACCGGTTAGGGCCACCAAATCCGTTTTTAAACGAATGTGCAGACAGGCTCGGCTAAGGCGGGCAGCGCTGAAACCGGGCGTAGCCTGTTTGCCATGGCGTTTGCCGGTGGGGCTGGTATTCCGTGGCATTTGCCAGCTGGGCTGGTATTCCGTGGCGTTTGCCGGCGGGGCTGGTATTCCGGACAGACTCCGCTCCGCGGCGTGGTGAGCGCCCTCGAGGGAGCGGCAGGCTGACGGCTGCTTTACAGGTGCGGGTACGCCACGCTGCACCACGTCATCGACAAGTCCAAGGAGGACCGCATGGAGAGCTTCTTCCTTAGCGAGACCTGCAAGTACCTGTACCTGGTACGTGGGGCCCCAGGCGGCGGGGAGCCGGGCAGGCCACACTCTCCGTGCGGGACAGTGCGCTGGCCCGGGACACAGGCACAGCGGGCAGACATGGGCACAGCGGGCAGACGCGGGCACAGCGGGCAGACGCGGGCACAGCGGGCAGACGTGGGCACAGCGGGCAGACGCAGGCTCAGCGGGCAGACATGGGCACAGCGGGCAGACACGGGCACAGAGGGCAGACACGGGCACAGCGGGCAGACACGGGCACAGCGGGCAGACACGGGCACAGAGGGCAGACACGGGCACAGAGGGCAGACACGGGCACAGCGGGCAGACGCGGGCACAGCGGGCAGACGGGCACAGCGGGCAGACACGGGCACAGCGGGCAGATGGGCACAGCCGGCAGACACGGGCTCAGCGGGCAGACACGGGCACAGCGGGCAGACACGGGCACAGCGGGCAGACGGGCTCAGCGGGCAGACGGACACAGCGGGCAGACACGGGCTCAGCGGGCAGACACGGGCACAGCGGGCAGACACGGGCTCAGCGGGCAGACGCGTGCACAGCGGGCAGACACGGACGGCAGTCCCCCCGCGGCTCCTGACCGTGCGTGGAGGGGCACGTCCAGCAGACGGAGATGTGAAATGGCAGGGTGTGCGAGGGGTGGTGACGGTTTGGGCTTCGTCCCGGGCCTTGGGGCTCTGGCCGGGGTCGGGGACATCTGAGGTGAAGCGGGTGCTCAGACCCGCAGCCGCTGGGACCGTGGGCCCCTGAAAGCGAGGGGGCAGCTCCGGGGCGGGCGCTGAGGTCGTCCCGCCAGCTGCCGACCGCTCTCCTCCGCCAGCTGTTCGACGAGGAGAACCCGGTGCACAAGGCCGGCACCCGGTACATGTTCACCACCGAGGGCCACGTGGTGTCGGTGGACCGGCACCTGCGGGAGGCGCCGTGGAAGGACTTCTTCCCCGAGGAGCCCGGGCGCGCGGCCGGGTCCCTGCACCGGCCGGCGGCCCCCGACCTGAGAGCCCTCAACTCCAGCTCCAACGTGAGTTGCTTTTCGGGGTCACTTTGCGTGTGGACGGGGAGAAGACGCCCCTAACTAACAGGCGGTCATAGGCGCCGTCGGGGCGAGGGAGCGGCGGCCGGTCACTCCGGCCGAGGGGTCGATGGCAGATGCTCATGTATAGACCTCATTCTGGGGTCAGCGCCGGGCACAGGCCCATCCAGGGGCCCGGTTCTGATAGGTCCTGGCTGCTGGGGAGACCGGCACCTCCCCAGGAGCTTGAGGAGGGGCAGCCACAGAGCTGTCAACACAGGGCGGGGAGCCACCTGCGGGGGAAAGCCTGGAGGGCTTCCCGGAGGAGCTGGCCTTTCAGTGGGTCCTGGAGGGGAGGAGGCCCTGCAGGGAAGAGGTTCAGGCGGGGAAGCGCGGGGGTGGGGGTGAAGTAGGGGAGGGCGGGAGGATGCGGGGCCAGCTGAGGGACTTGTTAGGACTCTTTGAGGATGAGGAGCAGCGAGGTGCGTCCCAGTGGACGTGCTCCTCGGGTGGTGCTTCCAGACCACGTGGTCCTGACCTCGCTCTCCTCCGAGGGGGCGCGGCCTCCCGTCACCCCGAGACGCACGCGTGTGCGTTAGGGTCTGGCTGTGGCCGAGGAGCCGCAGGTTCCCAGAGAGTGAGCTTTCTGCAGACGCAGTGCCGCTCAGGTGCGGTGTGAGGGGAGAAGGACCTGCTGATGCCATCGGCACGTGGTGGGCCCGCCTGCGCCCTGGGAGGCGAGGGCGCCCCCACCCCAGTGCCCCAGCGGGTGCCGCTCCTCCAGGGAGCGCCCCGGTTGTCACCTCTGGGGGTGCAGCCGGGTCATCTCATGGCAGAGGCCGGGGTGCTGCCAGCACCTGCCTCACCCGGGACACGCCACCGGCTGCAGAGCCCGGCCGAGAGGCTCAGCACGTGGAGGGTTTTTATGCCTTTTATTGGCTTCAGAAGGGAAGGGAGAGGGGGAGAGAGACAGAAACATCAGTGATAAGAGAGAATCATTGATCGCCTGCCTCCTGCACCCCCTTACTGGAGATCAGTCCCCTAACCCGGGTATGTGCCCTGACCTGGAATTGAACTGTGACCTCCTGGCTCATAGGTCGATGCTCAACCACTGAGCCGCACTGGCCGGGTCAGCACACCGATCTTTAACTGGAAACTCTCACGGTCCCATTTCTCTCTAGTGCAATCGCGTCCCCGATGAGAGGAGGTACTCGCTGCCCCTGAAGAGCGTCTACATGCGCCAGATCGACCAGATGGTCGGCCTGATCTGACCGCTGGCTGCTCTGTGGGCCCTGCCGCCCGAACCAAAGGCTGCGCCCGCCACGCCGGCCACACCGGGATCCTGTCAGCTCCTCGCCCGCGTCCAGCAGCGTCCTGCTTCCCTAGTGTTTCTCTCTTTCAATAAAAAGCCGTTCTCTTACGGGTGTGATGTGAGGTGAGAAGGACCTGCTGATGCCATCGGCACCGTGGACGATCTCCGTGCCCGACGCCGTGTGGCCGCCCCGTCAGCGCCTGTGGATGGAGCCTGCGGAGGCCCGCGTCCCGGCCTCCCTACCTGCTGCCTTTGTCGTCCTCTCCGTCGGATCACTGGGCTCTCCCGGGGTCAGCGTCGCCGTGACTGTGGGTCATGTGGGGAGAAGAACCACCAGCGGCCTGTTTGCCCCGGAGCCCTCGCCGTGTTGCCGGTTCTGCGCTGATGAGTAGCCGTCCCCGGCGGCATCGCACCGAGAGCTTCGAGGGGGACCCCGGACGTGTCTGACCGTCGCTGGGACTGCCTGGGGGCTGCGTAGCCCCAGAACCGGGTGCCTTTTGGGGAGAGAAGACCCTGAGCCTGCCTCTGCTGCGCCCGCCGCATGGTCACGGACCAGGATGCTCAGCTCTGACCGTGTCCGAGTCTGTTTCCGTGTCTCGTGCCAAGTACCTGAGTCAGGGAGCCGGTGCCCGCGGCCAGTGCCTTACGTGGTCACAGCTGCCGCCGTGGCTCCAACAGGCGTGTTCTGTGTAACCGCGTGGCAGGAGGGGAACGGTGGGCGGGGCGGGCGTGCTAGGAAGAGTCTGCAGCTTCCTGGCCAGTCCCGGCCTTTCCACCTGCTGGTCTGGCTCCGAGGAGGAGCCTGCGCTGAGATGCTGTCTCCCTTCCTCCTGCTCCTCGTTCCCGGCCAAAACGAGAGCCCCTCGCTGAGCCAGGGGTGCGGACCTCACCTGCTTCCGGGGCCTCGGGGCCCTGGGCCCAGAGGAAGGGGAGAGGCCGTCACCCCCATCACGGGCCACCTGCACTGCGTGCACTTGGATTCCTTCCTCCGTCTCAGAACGGGAGCCGCACAGCGCAGGCCACGCTCCGCCCCACGGGGCGCTGTCCTGTGTCCACAGGCGTGGCTCCGCTCTGAGCTTTAAAGGGTTTTCAGTAACAGATGTGTCACCTCCATCTTCCAGCGTTCACTATGCAAATCGTTTAAAGTAGAACCAAATGCTTCTGTCCTGCCCTCCCCCTTCCTGTCAGAGGTGTCTGTGCCGGTCTTGTCTCCGCTGCTGAATAGAGTTGTCTTAAAGGGTCGTACAGATTTTAAATGTTCTCATGGACTCGGGGAACCCCCATGTCCCGGGTGAGATGCACAGGCAGGCCGAGCGGGTCCTCCCCGCTGCTCTCCCGCCCCCAGGCCTCCCCACTACGCCTCCCCCTGCACCTTCTCCCGGGATAAGGCAGGCTGACCCCTCAGCACCCATTTGGACGATGGGTCACGTTAGGCAGGAAAGCGGCCCGAGCGTCCGTGTGTTTTCTCTCGATCGTTGCTGCCCTGGCTTCCTCCCGGCTTGGGGACAGCCCCTCACTGGGCTTTCCTTCCTCCTCCACCGGGAGGGCCCCGCCCCAGGGCCACAGCGGCCCGGGCCTCCAGGGACCCAGGCGTGTCCTGTGTTGTGCCTCACACCCTCTGGTTCCGGGCCCCGGGCTCATCCTGGGCGGGCCGCTACGGCACAGCGGGCCCAGCTCGAGTGGGAGGGGCTGTGGGATGTGGGCCGGGTGCCTTGCAGCCAGGGCACACCTGCGGGTCCGTGGCTGTTCTGAGGGCGGTGCGGGCAGGAGGCTGAGCGGGCGATGCCTGCGGAGGGGCCCTCGCTGGCTTTGCTCCAACGCCCTGGCTCGCCCGTCACCCCCGGGTCAGCCGTGCCCCTGCCACGCTCTTGGTCCACGTGATGCTGGTGTCGGTCTGCTTTGGTGGCTGAGCAGCAGGGTTTGGGAAGGCTGCTTCCGGTTCCGCCTGGCTTGGGGCGGCCTCGCCGCGATAGAGGATGTGACAGGAACCCCACTTCCTGCAGTGAGAGGTGACAGGAAGTGCTGCCAGCCCAGCATGGCGCCGCCTCCGGGAGGCCGGCTGGACCGCGGTGGGCGAGCTCCCGCGCTTCTGTGTGCGCCCGGCTGGGCCTGCAGGGGGCCGAAGCCTGATGCCCCCTCTGCCCCGAGCACTTTTCTCCGCTCAGTTCCTTCCTTCCTTCCTTCCCTGCGCTCCGGCACTTTCTCTCTGACGCGGCTCTGACAGGTGCGGGCCCCGAGTGGTGATGGCGCCTGTCGGAAACCTCCGTCTTCCCTCTCCGTCCCGCACCGGCCGGCGGCCCTCCCCGCAGGCAGGCGTCTGTGAAGGGGCCGCGGGCGGTGCGGGCTGGCGGGGCTCAGGGCTCCCCTCCCCTGGACGGCTGCGAGGCTGGTTCAGTTCCTGTGGACCCTCCCCCGCCCCTTCTCAGGCAGAGAAATAAATGGTCTTAAAGGTATTTAAGTAGCGAACCCCACACTGCGTTGTTATTTATTACCGAGAAGCGTGAGTCTGGTTTTGAGAAGAAACCCAGAGGGAGCTGGGAGCCTCTGTGCAATAGGCCTGCGCTGCGGCGGGTTCCTGGCGGGCTGTGAAGAGATGTGTGTACGTGAAACGAGCCTTTTGTAAAGGACCAAACGCTCTTTTATAAATGTATGAGACATATCTTGCTCTTTGAAATTTACTAGGATTTTTATGAGCCGTTTTTATTAAAAGGTTCGCTTTTTTGGCGTCGTTTCGTGTCTCCTTTCCACGCGCACACGGACACGCTGCCCACGGAGCAGGCGGAGGGGCGGGGGTCTTTAAGGGAAAGGACGTTAGGTGCCAGGGCTTCTCACAGCTAAGCCGGCGCCCTGCCCCGCTCTGCCGCCTACACTGCCTGCCCTGTACCTCCTCCGGGGAGGCCCCTCTCAGACGGGGGCGGGGGGGCCGTGCCCTCGATGTGGGGGCTCTGCCCAGGGAAGCAGGCCAGGGCCTCGCGGGGACAGATGGGGCCTCGAAGGTTGCTGATTCTGCCCCTGTGGCATCTTGGGGGGGGGGGGCCCAGCTCTGTGCACAGGTGATTCTGAGGAGCCTTTTAAAAACGGAATATTCCACGGGGCGAACGAGAGAGCCCTGAGGCTGGCAGACACAGCTGATGCCAAAGCACAGGTGGCCTGGCTGCCAGTCCCGTGGCTCCGTGGCCTCTTTGTTGTTGTCAATCCTCACCTGAGGGTACTTTTCCGTTGAGTTTAGAGAGAGTGGAAGGGAAGGGGAGCGACAGAGGGAGAAACATTGATGTGAGCGAGAGGCATCGATGGGCTGGCTCCTGCCTGGACCCCAGCCGGGCTGGGAATCAAGCCTGCCACCGAGGGCCTGCTCGTGACCGGAATGGAACCCCGGACCCTTCAGTCCTCCGGCTGACGCGCTACCCACGGAGCCAGTAACCTCATGAGGCTGAGCAGGCCCAGCACGCTGCCCAGGGCCCCCGAAGAGCCAGCTGACCCTGCAGCCTGCCTGCCTCCCTCTCCCAGGGGCTGTGGCAGTGAGTGGCCTGTGCAGACCCCCGGGGAGCACTGGGGCTCAGCGGAGGGACCCCCTGCGACCCAGCATCCCTCCAGCAGCTTTGTGCGGTGGGAGGGACAGAAGAGGCCCTGCTGAGTCTCCATGGGGCCCCCTCCCTGCGGCTGGGGCTTTGCTCGCAGCTTGTTCGTGAAGGTTTCACATCCATCCTGGGGCTCGGAGGTGCTCGCTTGTGTGCCCGGTTAGCGGTTCTGGGTTTGTGAGAGGCCTGCCCTCTGATAAGGGGCCGGGGGTGCGGGGTGGAACTGGCAGGTCACAGTCAGGGGCGTTTTAGGTGAGAGAACACTTTCCCCTCGCTCCTCTGTGCCCCTGGGGCCCTGCCAGCAGGTTCCACAGTGGCTGTAACTCTGCTCACGTCCACCAGAGGCCACTGTCGCTTCACTTTCTCTAATGGGGCCTTTTAAAAAAAGACAAATTCTAACAACTGAGGTCCAGGAAGAGCAGCGTCTGACGTTTCCACACGCGTGCAGATTGACGGCGTGGCCCTGGGTCCCGTGCTGCGCCCTCGCGTGTGCCAGCAGAGACAATGACGATGACACTGGGTGTCTGTCGGGTCTTCCCTGCACCATCAAGCTCTTTAATGTGTTTAAATCTTTTTCAAAATACATTTTTATTGATTTCAGAGAGGAAGGGAGGCGGGGGGGAGAGAGAGAGAGATCAGTAATGAGAGAGAATCACTGAGCAGCTGCCTCCTGCACGCCCCCTATGGGGATCAAGCCCGGAACCCAGACATGGGCCCTTGACCGGGAATCGAACTCTGACCTCCTGATTCCTAGGTCGCTCAGCCGCTGAGCCACGCCGGGCCGGGCGAGCTCTGTCATGCTTACCTCTCAGTTAGGATCACGATGCCTGCCTGGGGGTTCTCGTTTTCCTGAGTGTGACTCTAGGGCCGTGGTCGGCAAACGGCGGCTCGCAAGCCACCCTTGAGTGTGGCTCTTCCACAAAACACCACGGCCTGGGCGAGTCTGTGTTGAAGAAGTGGCGTTAGAAGAAGTTTAAGTCTAAAAAATGTGGCTCTCAGCCGAAACCGGTTTGGCTCAGTGGATAGAGCGTCGGCCTGCAGACTGAGAGGTCCCGGGTTCGATTCCGGTCAAGGGCATGTACCTGGGTTGCGGGCACATCCCCAGTGGGGTGTGTCCAAGACACAGCTGATCGATGATTCTCTCTCAAAGATGTTTCTAACTCTCTATCCCTCTCTCTTCCTCTCTAAAAAATCAATAAAGTGTATATTTTAAAAAAACGTGGCTCTCCAAAGAAATGTCAATCGTTGTCCTGTTGGTATTTGGCTCTGTGGACTAATGAGTTTGCAGACCACTGGCCTAGGGCCTTGGGCAGTGATCACGTGGGTCAAGCGTGTCAAACTCACGCCGGCGGCCACGGGTTTGACATGCTGGACGTGGGCGGTTGAACTTCCCCTCGGGCACTCTGTCCGCCTGCAGGCTGGGCGATGGCGTGTTGTGGGTAAAGCCTGGCGGTGTCTCTGGGCGCCAGGGGCACCGCTCTGCTCGGCTCTCTCTCCTCCAGCCCCTGGCGTCAGCTTCGGCTTGGGGGGTCAGGAGCCCTGGTCCCCAGGAGCCTCACCCCTGCCTGCTGTGCCCGTGACCCAAGCTGGCGGCAGGCGGGCAGCGGTACTTGGTGTCCAGGTTGTGGCCTGGCTCCTCTGAGCTGGGTGTTAGTGAACCTGTGTCTCAGCTGCCTCACCTGTTAGAAGGGGCGAATTATACCTCCACATCGGGTACCCGGGACGGGAGCAAGGCTGGTGTGCAGGGGTGGGTCTCTCGGCAACCCGCCTCCCCGCCCGCCCTCCCTCCCCTCAGATCAGCTGCTCTGTGGTGGAGGCCAGTTCTGGAGCTCACAACACATGGTCCCGACTCATTGCCTGGGGTATGACCTGTGGTCCTTGGACCAATGGTTCTCAAAATTGCGTCAGAATCTCCTGTCCTGCCCGCTGGCCTGGCTCAGGGGTTGAGCATCAACCTATGAACCTGGAGGCCATGGGTTCAATTCCTGGTCAGGGCACATGCCTGGGATACTATCCGATCCCCAGTAGGGGGCCTGCAGGAGGGAGTCGATCGATGATTCTCTCTCATCATTGATGTTTCTCTCTCTCTCTCCCTCTCCCTTCCTCTCTGAAATCAATAGAAAGCTTTTTTTTTTTTTTTTTTTTTCTTTTCAAAAACGAATCTCCTGTCCCATCCGAAATGCTGGCTTCCCCTCAGGATAGCATGGCTGGCTGCCAGGTCCTCCCTGCCGAGGGCTGAGTCAACAAGGCGCCCTCACCACGCAGGCTGCACCATCGCTGAGGGCCGGGGTGGGACAGACCTGCTGAAAGGGGACTCTGCCTCCTCCCGCCCGGGTCTCGGTTCTCAGCCTCTGGCTTGGACTGGAACTCCCCCAGCACTCCCCTGAGCCTCCTGCCAGGGCAGCTTGCTGCTGGTGGTGGTGTTACCGGAAAGCAGACTGGCCCGTGGCGGGTCTGCCTCCGGCCAGCCGCAGCCTGTGGGTTCCCGACTTCCTGCAGGACAGATTTCACAACGCGCCCAGGTGACTCCGAGGGAGCGCTCGTGGGGGCTGGGACCGTGAACGAGGAAGGGCCTCGCATAGAGAGGCAGCAGGAAAGCCCAGATGGGCCACCCTACTCTCCGCAAAGTCAGCCAAGGGGCCTCGGGACGGGGCGGGGGCTTAGCCCGGACGACTGCCGCTGCCCGGCGCTCCCCCAGTGGAAGCCTCGGGTCCTTTAGGTTAGGAGATGCAGCCTGTGTGAGAGAGGGAGAGGGGAAGGGGGTGGCCGCCCTGGGCCTTTGTCTGGAGCTCTATCAGCAGAACAGTCATCCGTCCGGCTGTGCCCGCTCAGGGTGAGGCCCTCACTGAGGGGTCACGCCAGGGCAGGGTCCTCCGTCACCGCAGCTGGTCTTGGCTTCGCCCACCGGGTGCTGCTGCTTTTCCAGGCCTGGAGGTGCTCACCAGGGAGGCGCCCTCTGCACCTGCTGTGATGCCGGCAGTGGGTCCCGCTGTCCGCCTCAGTTTCCCTCTCCTGCCTGTCCTGGCTCCCTGGCCCGTCTCATTGGGACTTCTCAGCCCCTGTAACCAGGTGAGGCCAGTCTGTTATCACAAACCCCTTTCTGTGTATCTTTTTAAAACCAGCCCCCTGGCGTGTTGCTAACCAGTTCCTGGACGGCCTGAGTCAGTTTCACAGGGGTTGGGAGGTGGCGGCCAGACGACCCAAGTTTGAGAGCCACATTCCTGGGAGTTTACTGCATCTCGAGGCTTCCTTCCAAGGGTGCTTTCAGCAAATGTGAACATCGAATGCTAAGCAAAGGCAAAAGCTGGTTCCTCACTGAGCGCCTACCATGGGCTCTGACTGGACCCTGATGGTCCTAGGCTCGTCCCAGGGGCTGACGTCAGGCAAGGCCAGGCTGCTGGTGCTGACCGTTCGCTAGGAGCTGGCAGTGCCTCAGCCCACCAAGCTCCAGCCCTCCTCCGGCCTCTGGGCCTTGGCACCTGCAGGCCCCCCGGAGGGGAAAACTCAGAGTTCGCTTCTTCCCAGCGGGGCCGCCTCGCGGTGCCCAGGCCCCGCAGGAGGCGCTCAGGCGAGGGCTCCGGGCCGGGGACGCCGCGCAGACACACGCACGCCCGTCCACGTGCGGACGGACCCCTTCCCCGGCCACAAGTGGGGGGACCTGCGGACCCCGCCGGCGCGCAAACCCGGCTGGCCCCGAGCGGACAGGCTCGCGCACGCGCACACACGCGCACGGAGCGGCCCGTCCCCCGCCGCCCCCCCGCCTGGCTGGCTCGCGCATGCGCGGACACGCCCGCCGGTTCCGCCCCGACGCCCACACGGAACAAGGAGCGGCCTGTGCGCAAGCGCAGCCGAGGCCCCGCCCCTCCCGGCCGCGCCCTGGGGGCGGGGCCAGCCGGGGGCGGGTCCTGCGACACCGCCCGGGAAGCAGCGGAGCTGGGCGGCCCCCGCCACATCCTCCTCCGCCTCCGCCTCCTCCTTCCCGGGTCTGAGCCAGCGGAGCGGAGCCAGGCCGAGCCGAGGGCTCCGAGGGCGCGGGCGGAGCAGGGCACGGAGCCATGGCGCACCAGACGGGCATCCACGGTGAGGGCGGGCGGCGGGCGGGCCGGGGGCAGAGGGGCTCCCCGCCGCTGCGCCCCTCCCCGGCTCCCGGCTGCTCCCGGCTCCTCCAGCGCCGGTGGGGAAGCTTCCTGTTCCCTTTGCAGCCGCGCGTCGCCGGGAACGGCACATCTGGGGGGAGGGGGCTCCCCGTGCAGAGTTGGGGTGGCTGTGCAGGCAGGTACCCGGCTGCGGCGGAAGTTTCCGTGCTGTGGGTGCCCGTGCGGGTGGAGGTGCCTGTTTGTGCCCATCTATGGGTCTGTGTGCCTCTCCGGGGGCGGGGGCGCCCGGATGCGCACATCTGGGGAGGTGTGCACACATGTTCACTCGCCTGGTATGCACAGCCCTGTGTGTGCCCAGCTGGGTGCACACACACATACACACACCAGGGGCTGGTTGCAGGGACACAGTAAGGTGGGACCATCTGTAGACAGTGAGTGTTTCATGACTGTGCACACGGCTGTGGGTGTCTGGGTGCATCTCGGTGTGCGTTTGTTACCATGGATGCATGCACCGTGTGTGTGTGTGTGTGTGTGTGTGTGTGTGTGTGGTGTGGGTTTGTGTCTGTCTGAGGGGGGACCCTGACCTTTGGCTCCTCCCACACTCCTGCACTCCAGGCTGGGGACACCCCGGGCAGGGCCCTCAGAATGGGATGGGAGCGTGGCGGGTCTGACCTTGACCTCAGGTCCCCTCCGTTTTCCACTCTGATCTGAGTCTGCCGGGGCCAGGCTTGGAAGGTTCCAGTTCCAGGTTGGGAACACAGGAGAGGGTCCGAGTATGGGGTTTGGGGGTGAGGGTCGTGGCCCTGGAGACCCCCCGCACCCGAGCTTCTCCAGACCAGCGTCACCCCCTTCCCCAGAGGGCCCCCCTTTCTCCCTTGGACAGGCTGCCGGAGAGGCCGTGGCCGGTGGCCAGGTGTCCTGACCCTCCCTGGCCTCAGGGTCCCCTCCACCGGCCCGAGAGGCTGCCTGGCTGTGCAGAAGGTCCAGACGGTCTGCCCGGGGAGCCTGGTGGTTTGGCCCTCAGCCACTCTTCCCACCACACCAGGATCCCCCCCCCCCCCCCCCAGGGCCACCATCGACCAGCCTGACCGCCTGCCTAGATCTCGGCTTGTGGTTGTGGCCACTTGCTGGCCAGACAGCCCTGAGGGCTTCCCTGGCCCCGTCCAGCAGGTCAGCAGGCCGGGCCTGGGGCAGGGCCAGCCTCCCCCCAGGTGGCCGGCCTCTCCCAGGAGGCGTTGGCCAGCCGCTGTGACTCAGCCCGCAGGAGAGAACAGTGTCCCTTCCTTCCCCTTTGCCTGGTCATCGCCGCTGCCCCGGCGGAGCCGGGAGGGGCGGGATCGGAAGCCAGGGTTCCTCCTCAGTCCTGTGGTGGGGCCGCCTCACCCTCTCATTTCCTCCTGCCTGCGAGCAGCCCACCCCTCATTGCCAGGCGGCGGGGGGGGGGGGGGGGGGGGGGCCATAGGTGCAAGTCTGCTGACCGCAGGGCAGGGCCCTGGAGGGGCCTGTAACCGGAGGCTCCAGGTGGGGGCGGGCCAGGCAGGGGTGGGGCGGGGGCATGAATCTTTGATGAGAGGCTCAGGTGTCCCAGGCCCGGCCTCTGGATTATTGATGGTGGCTGAGGAGGCGTGGGGGTTGTCTCTGCCCCGGGTAACAGGAGAAGGGGGCGTCCCTCCCCTGCGCCCTCCCTCGCAGGTCTGAGCAGGTGCGTGTTCACAGTGGAAGCCCCTCCGAGCACTTCCTCCGCTCACTCCCCCGGGCCTCCCTCTGCCTGCGGGCGGCGAGCCCCGCCTGAGGAAGAGTGAGGTTCAGAGAGGCCAGGGGTCACACACAGCGATGGGGAAGGGGCACCCCAGAGGCAGGTCTTCCTCAGAGACCCGCCTGGGCTCTGCAGGTGGGCGGCTCTGCCCGGCCCGCGGGGCTGCCCTCAGCACCGAGGACCCGGGCTGCCCCGGACCCGCCCACCCAGCGGCCCTGAGGTGGTGCCCGCCCGGGGCTCAGGCTCAGCCGCCCTGCGTGGGGGGCACCTGAGGACGGGGGCAGAGTCTCCAAAGGCCCCCCGGCCCCGAGCTGCGGGCCCTATAAATACCCCCTGACCTCAGCCTCCAGCGGAGTTCCCGCAGAACTCTCCGACCTCGGGGAGCCTCAAGGTCACGCTGCCGGGTTCGCGCACCCGGACACCAGGCAGCCCCGCCCACGCGGACCTGGGTTTCTCCCGAACCACGGCAGGTCCCCAGCTCCGACACGGTCCTCCCCGCTGCACTCGGTCCCTAGCCACTGGCTCTTACCTCCTGGCTCTGTGGTCCAAGGACCAAGACAGAGTCTGCTTGGGGGAGTTCCTGAGAGTCCCTCCTCCTCCAGGAAGCCTTCCGGACTGCCTGTGTGTTTCCGTGTAACCTTTATACATCCTTTGTCTGCAAACATGCCTTCGCCAAGCTCTGCGTCTGCCATTCGTGTGTGTGTGTGTGTGTGTGTGTGTGTGTGTGAGAGAGAGAACCTGGGCATGGTGGCTGTGTGTGTGTGTGTGTGTGTGTGTGTGTTAGAACCCGGGCATGGTGGCTAGGTGTGTGTGTATGTATGTGTGTTAGAACCCAGGCATGGTGACTGTGTGTGTATGTGTTAGAACCTGGGCATGGTGGCTGGGTGTGTGTGTGTGTGTGTGTGTGTGTTAGAACCTGGACATGGTGGCTGGGTGTGTATGTGTTAGAACCCAGGCATGGTGACTGTGTGTGTGTGTGTGTGTGAACCTGGGCATGGTGGCTGGGTGTGTGTGTGTGTGTGTGTGTGTGTGTATGTGTGTCTAAACGCGAGTGTCCACTTGTGTTAGCCCAGCGGAGCGTGTGCTGGTGGACAGGGTGTTGGCATTCACACTCCTCTGTCACCTGCACGTGTTGATGTGTTATGTTCACTCACGCTGGGCTGAGAATGTACCTGTTTGTTGCCACGTGCAACATGCGTGCACATGTGTGTGTGCGTATGTACACACGTGTGTGTCAGTGGGCATAGTGGTCCCGGGGAGCTGTTCGAGTGTGTCTGTGTGTGGCTATGACAGGACTGAGCGGCCCCCTCTCCAGCTCGGCGCTGGCCTTCTCCCGCCGGCCTGGCCTGCCCAGAGCCGCCCTCCTGGACGGGCGGCCGTCCCCCTGCCTGTCACCAGAGGCCTCCGGCCAGGCGGCCGCTCACTGCCACCTCCGCGGCTAAATTTGGGAGCTTCTGTCCGGGCGTCTCAGGTTCCCGGTCACATGGGGCTGTATTTAACCCGCTCCCCGCTCCCCGCCCAGCACCGGACCCCGCAGAGCAGAGCAGGCCCGGCCGCGTCCCTGCCGCGTCCCTGCCACCGCCCTCGCCCTGCCCCCCGCCGCCCACCGCCCACCGCCCTCACCCGCCATGTTTCTTGTGCTCGTAGCCACCGAGCAGCTGCGGGAGTTCTTCGCCCAGGCGCGGGCCGGCTCCGTGCGGCTCATCAAAGTCGTCATCGAGGACGGTGAGTGCCGGGAGCGCACGCAGGCGGGCGCGAGCTCGCTGCTCTGCTGGGGGGTGGGGACACGGACTCCAGCCCACGGGCCTCAGTTTCCCCCGGGGAGCGGGAGGGCCTGTAGGAAGCGCGGGAAGTGGCGTGGTCGTCCCTGTTTCCTGTGAAACGGCAGGAAACTGAAGCTGAGGGGTAGCAGGCGGCCCAGGCCTGGCCCTGGGTCCTGTCCAGCGCCCCCCCTCCCCAGGCTGTGTGGGGAGAAACGGGCCGGGCAGGGGGTAGAAGGGCAGGGGGGTAGAAGGGCAGGGGGCAGGGATAAGCCAGGCTGGGCCCTGCCCCGTGGCCAGTGCGGCTCACCTGGGTCAGTGGCTGGCAGCCTAGACTGGCGTGGCTGCTGGCGGGGGCGGGGCGGGGGGAGGGGGGGGCGGGGAGTCCTACGGAGAAGCCCAAAAAGTGTCCCCCAGCGGGGAGAAGGACTCTGAGGTCCAGATGGGAGAATTCTGGGCGTGGCTGGGCCTTGGCCTGGACCTGGGACATGTGCTTATGGGGGGCGGGGGTTGAGCTGAGGCCGCAGGCCGGAGGGTTTGTCGAGGCGGAGGAGCAGACGGCGCTGTGGGGCCGGAGCAGAGGACTGCTCTCTCCTCTCCCGTTCGTCTGTGCCGAGGGGCTGTCCCCGGAGACGAGGGTGGGACTGGGGCTGGGGGGCTGCCCCTCAGTCCTCCCAGCCTGCATAGCGGGCCGTCGGGGGCTCCCCGAGCGGGCGTGGTGCCCATGGCTTTTCACGCAGTGAATGGGCTCCGAGCAGGGTCTGCCCGGCGGGACGTCCCCCCAGGGCTGAGCTGAGGGCTCCGGGGGCGCGGACCGCCCAGTCCTGCATGCAGTGGTGGGCAGCGGGCGTGCCCGGAGGGTCCAGGCCCCGGACGGGCAGCCACTGCCATCTCCACCCGCGTGTGGCCCCGCTCCCGGGTTTCCTAGAGTAACCAGGAAGGCCACTTCGGACGTGAAACTCCCGGTGTGAAGACGGGGCGGCCTGGTGAGGAGCGCCGCCGTCGGCCGGCTCAGCCTGCGGCCCCGGCTTCCGGCCGGCCCCCTCCGAGTTGTGGCAGGCAGCGAGGAGGCCGAGGCCCGCAGAGGGGGCTGGGCTGCTGGGCCTGGCCTGGGGGGCCCTTGCCCCCATCAGGGGCCTGGTAGCAGGTGCCTAACCTCCGGCCCAGGTGTGATTGTCCCCTCGCCTTGTGGTTGGGCTGTGAGCCCCCCAGAGCACCTCTGCTCTGAGAGGCTGTGTGGGGGGCAGGGAGCCAGAGAGGGTGAGGGTGTGTATGGAGCAATGAGCTGGTGGCAGCGGCGGAGGGCACGCGTCTGCGTGTCTTCATGTGATTGTGCCAGTCCTGGCATCTCCTCGCCCGTGTCCGTGCGTGTGCGGAGGGAGCAGACCCCGTGGCAGCTTTGTCACCACTCACCCACCCACTCACTCGTGCTTCAGTCCCAGCCTCGCCCTCAGGGCCTGGGGGCTCCAGGGAAGGCGGGGAGGGTGGCCGGAGGCGGGAGGTTCTGGGGGGTGGGGGTAGGCGTGGGGGTGGGACTCGGCTCACCCCGCCTCTGCCCCCAGAGCAGCTCACGCTGGGGGCGTCGCGGGAGCCGGTGGGCAGCTGGGAGCAGGACTACGACCGGGCGGTGCTGCCGCTCCTGGATGCCCAGCAGCCCTGCTACCTGCTCTACCGCCTGGACTCCAAGAACGCCCAGGGCTTCGAGTGGCTCTTCCTGGCCTGGTCGCCTGACAGCTCCCCCGTGAGTCCCGGTGCCAGTCCCGGACGGGGGGAGGGGGCCCGGGGCTGAGCGAGACGAGGCCCATCCTTGGGGTGTTGGGGGACGTGGGGACCGGCTCCAGGGCGGCTGAAGGGACCAGGCCCTGGGTGGCCTGCAGCCCTCTGGCCATAGCCCCGCCTGGCCTGGGAGTCAGAGGTTGGCTGGACAAGGGCTCCCCCTGCTGTCCGAGCAGCCCCACTGCCTCCTCGCTCCGCACGGCGCCCTCTGCCGGGGGTGTGGGCACCAGGCGGTGAGACAGCCCTGCCCCAGGGCCTCACACTGGCCCCTGCCCTCAGGTGCGGCTGAAGATGCTGTACGCAGCCACGCGGGCCACGGTGAAGAAGGAGTTCGGGGGCGGCCACGTCAAGGACGAGCTCTTCGGGACCACGAAGGTGCGCTCAGGCCTCAGAGGACAGACGGGTTGGGTCACGGGGCGGTGGGCACCGGCTGGGCCATGAGCAGGGAGGGCTGCGGGCCCGGGCTGCGGGCCGGGCGCTGAGGGCTGGGCGCTGAGGGCTGCGGGCTGGGTGCCCGGGCTGCGGGCCGGGCGCTGAGGGCTGGGCGCTGAGGGCTGCAGGCTGGGTGCCCGGGCTGCGGGCTGGGCGCTGAGGGCTGTGGGCTGGGTGCTGAGGGCTGGGTGCCCGGGCTGCGGGCTGGGTGCTCCAGGGCTGGGTGCCCGGGCTGCGGGCTGGGTGCCCGGGCTGCGGCGCTGAGGGCTGGGCGCTGAGGGCTGGGTGCCCGGGCTGTGGGCTGGGCCATGGGCAGGGAGGGCTGGGTGCCTGGGCTGCGGGCTGGGTGCTGAGGGCTGGGTGCCCGGGCTGCGGGCTGGCGCTGAGGGCTGGGTGCTCGGGCTGCGGGCTGGGCGCTGAGGGCTGGGTGCCTGGGCTGCGGGCTGGCGCTGAGGGCTGGGTGCTCGGGCTGCGGGCTGGGCGCTGAGGGCTGCGGGCCGGGCGCTGAGGGCTGGGTGCCCGGGCTGCGGGCTGGGTGCTGAGGGCTCCCGGCAGTTGCCCAATCGCCCGTTCGTGCCTCCGCCCGGCAGGACGACCTCTCCCTGGCCGGCTACCAGAAGCACCTGTCCTCCTGCGCGGCGCCCGCCCCGCTGACCTCGGCTGAGAGGGAGCTGCAGCAGATCCGCATCAACGAGGTGAGGTGGGGCCCTGGGGGGTGAGGGAGTCGGGGGTGGGGCGCTGGGGGGTGGGGGAGGGGGGGTGGGGCGCTGGGGGTGAGGGAGTCGGGGTGGGGTGCTGGGGGGTGAGGGGGAGGCGGGGGTGGGGGGTGAGGGGAGGGGGGTGGGGGAGGGGGGGTGGGGCGCTGGGGGGTGGGGGAGGCGGGGGTGGGGGGTGAGGGGAGGGGGGTGGGGGAGGGGGGGTGGGGCGCTGGGGGGTGAGGGGAGGGGGGGTGGGGGAGGGGGGTGGGGCGCTGGGGGGTGGGGGAGGGGGGGTGGGGCGCTGGGGGTGAGGGAGGCGGGGGTGGGGCGCTGGGGGGTGAGGAGGAGGCGGGGGTGGGGGGTGAGGGGAGGGGGAGGGGGGGAGGGGGGGAGGGGAGGCGGGGCGCTGGGGGGTGGGGGAGGGGGGGTGGGAGAGGGGGGGAGGGGAGGGGGGGGCGGGCGCTGGGGGCGGGGCCTGTGCTCCCTGCGCCCGCCGTCGGGCGGCAGGGGAGGCCACTCAGGGCTCGCTGGCCGCTGCCCCAGGTGAAGACGGAGATCAGCGTGGAGAGCAAGCACCAGACGCTGCAGGGCCTGGCCTTCCCGCTGCAGCCCGAGGCCCAGCGGGCGCTGCAGCAGCTCCGGCAGAAGGCCATCAACTACATCCAGCTGGTGGGTGCGCCGCCGGACCCGGTGCTCCCCCACCTCCCTCACACGTGCAGGCGTGTGCACCGTGTCCCCGGCCTGTCCACACAGCTCACCCGGTGCCAGCGGGAACACGGGCCCGCCCCGCCCCCGCCCGTGCCCATTGGGTGCAGCTGCCGTGTGTCATGGATGCGCTCTGTCCCCTGCCCTGTCCCGCTCATGGGCAGGGGCCTGTGACAGTCCCCCCCGCCTCCGCCCGCACACTGTGCTCACTGAATCCGCTGACTCCTTAGCTCTCAGCCCCTTCCTGCCCCAGACTCCCCCTCCCCCCTCCTCACCTCACCCCCAGGCAGGCCCTCGCCCCTGTGGTCCAGGCTGCCCCCCGGGGCCGAGGGGCGCCTCCTCTCCAAGCGGCCTGGTGTCTGGGGGGGGGCTGGTCCTGCCCATGGTTGGGGGGCCTTCCCGCCTTCCCAGGGAGCTGGGCCGGGACCCCCACGGTGGGCGCCGGGCCTGGCACTGCCTCATCCTCACCGGCGCCCCGCCCTCGGCAGAGGCTGGACCTGGAGCGGGAGACCATCGAGCTGGTGCACACGGAGCCCACGGACGTGGCCCAGCTGCCCTCCCGCGTGCCCCGCGAGGCCGCCCGCTACCACTTCTTCCTCTACCGGCACACGCACGAAGGCGACCCGCTGGAGTCCGTGGGTGAGCGGCGGCGGGCGGCGGGAGGGGGGCTGCCTGGGGGGGGCGCCCGCTCACCGCTCCGCCCGCCCCCAGTGTTCATCTACTCCATGCCCGGCTACAAGTGCAGCATCCGGGAGCGCATGCTCTACTCCAGCTGCAAGAGCCGCCTCCTCGACTCGGTGGAGCAGGACTTCCGGCTGGAGATCGCCAAGAAGGTGGGCGCGAGCGGGTTCCCCGAGGCCCCCCGCCTCCGCCGGGGCCCAGGGCGAGACGGTGGAGGCAGGGCCACTGCTGCCTGTTGGGCGGGGGGAGGGGCGGGGGGCCGGTCCAGGGGAGAAACGGGGGGGGGGGGGGGGGCCGGTCCAGGGCTGCCCCGCTGGCTGAAGGCCTGGGCGGGCCCGAGCCCTGGCTCCGTGCCTCCTGCCCGGGCTCGGAAGGCAGGGGGCCCGGAAGGCGGGGGGCCCGGAAGGTGGGGGGTCTGGAAGGCGGGGGGCCCGGAATGTGGGGATCCCGGAAGGCGTGGGGGGGCCGGAAGGCGGGGGATCCTGGAAGGCGGGGGGTCTGGAAGGCGGGGGGTCTGGAAGGGGGGGGCCCGGAAGGTGGGGATCCTGGAAGGGGGGGGCCCGGAAGGCGGGGGGCCCGGAAGGCGGGGATCCTGGAAGGGGGGGGGCCCGGAAGGCGGGGGGTCTGGAAGGCAGGGGGCCCGGAAGGCGGGGGGTCTGGAAGGCGGGGGGCCCGGAAGGCGGGGGGGCCGGGAAGGCGGGGGGTCTGGAAGGCGGGGGATCCTGGAAGGCGGGGGGTCTGGAAGGCAGGGGGCCCGGAAGGCGGGGGGCCCGGAAGGCGGGGATCCTGGAAGGGGGGGGCCCGGAAGGTGGGGATCCTGGAAGGGGGGGGCCCGGAAGGCGGGGGGCCCGGAAGGCGGGGATCCTGGAAGGGGGGGGTCCGGAAGGCGGGGGGCCCGGAAGGCGGGGGGGGGGTCCGGAAGGCGGGGGGCCCGGAAGGCGGGGGGTCTGGAAGGCAGGGGGCCCGGAAGGCGGGGGGCCCAGAAGGGGGACTGGAAGGCAGGGGCAGCAGGTCGTCCAGGTGGGGGTCGGGGAGGAGAGAAGGGGGTACCCCGGGAGTGAGGTGGGAGTCTGGGCCCACACCGGGGCCGACACGGCGTGCCCCTCGCAGATCGAGATCGGCGACGGGGCCGAGCTGACCGCCGACTTCCTGTACGACGAGGTGCACCCCAAGCAGCACGCCTTCAAGCAGGCCTTCGCCAAGCCCAAGGGCCCGGGCGGCAAGCGCGGCCACAAGCGCCTCATCCGCGGCCCCGGGGAGAACGGCGACGACAGCTAGAGGCCCCGGTCACTGCGGGGCCGCCGCCCGCCCGGCCGCCGCCTCCTCCCGCCCTGCCGTCCGTCCGCCCGCCCGCCCGCCCGGGCTCCGGGCAGGGGCCTCGGGGCGGGGGGCGGTGGCGGACCACGCTTGCTGCTTCCAGGGCCACGGGCGGGCGTTGGCCTCCCCCGTGCTCTCCCTGCCCCTCGTCCGTGTGCCGTCCGTGTGCCCGCTGTCCGGGGCCCTGGGCGGCTGTCTCAGGGCCTGGCGTGAACGTGGTCCCCGAGGGAACTGAGACCAGGGCCCGGCAGCCCAGAATCCTTGGCCACAGGGGTGGGTCCATCAGGGCCGGGCAGGGTCACGGTGGGGGAGATGGTTGGATGCTGTATTTTTTAAAGAATAAAATATTTTTAAATCAACACCCGAGTCTGGCCCGAGGGAGCCCCTGGCCCTGGGCCTGGGAGGCCCTGTGTGTGTGACGGCCCCGCCCCCCGCAGGAGGTGCCTGGAGAGTGTCTGGGTGCAGGGACGCCTCCTCGGAGGGGTCTCCCTGGGGGGCAATGCGCGGGGGGGGGGGGGGGGAGGGAGGGGCGCGGGTGTGCGGGTTTCCTACGGCTGCTCCGAGTTCCCCAAACCCGCTGGCTTTGTCTATTTTTGTTGACTTCAGAGAGGAAGGAAGAGGGAGAGAGATTGAAACATCCATGAAGAGAGAGAACCAGGGATCATCGGCTGCCTCCTGCAGGCCCCCCACCGGGGATGGAGCCTGCCCCTGCCGCAGGAGCCCCGAATAGGAATCGAACCGGGACCTCCTGGTTCACAGGTCCACAGATCGACGCTCAGCCTCTGAGCCACGCCCGTCAGGCCAAACTTACCGGCTTCACACAACACACGTGCACTCACTCCCCGGCAGTTCTTACACGCGGGAGTGCACGCAGGGCGAAAGCCAGGCGTGGGCAGGGCCGGCCCTGAGGCCTGGGGGGACCATCCGCTGCCACACCTGTTCCCCGGCCCCTTCCTCCCCCTGCAGAGCCCGAGGCGGCGGCTGCTTCTGAAGATCGGCTTCCCCTTCCCCTGCCTGGAGGACCGCTCTAATTATAGTCACTTCCCTTTCCCACTGCTGCGGGCCCCTCCTCTCAAACCCGGAACTCTGCCTGTGAGCCCCTCTCGTGGACTGAATTCGCAGGCCAGGCAGTGGGATGGCGGGGAGGCTCTCTGGGGGCATTCCTCGGCCTGCCCCGCTGGGGAGCTCTGCCCACTGGGCTTCCCGACCTCAGTGGAGCTGGGCTCTGGCGGGTGCGTCTGGGTGTCTGAAATCCTGCAGTGCCCAGCCAGTGTGTGTGCATGCACACGCAGGCTTCCCTGGCAGCTCATGGCCACCTCGGGACCTGGGTACTGCCCCCAAGGCAGACGGTGGCTACTGGAAGGGGAGAGGTCCTGAGCCTTTGGTCCCAGGGGCCCTGGGGAGGGGCTCAGCACTGTCCTGTCTGCTGTGGCACAGCCTGGGCGAGGGCGAGGGCGAGGGCCCGACCCCTCCCTGCAGCGGCAGCCGAGCCCGCCTCCCCCGCAGAAGCCCTTTGCGTTCACTCAGCGTCACTCAGAACCTGTGTCCGGCGGGGGCGGGACAGCCCAGGCTCAGCTGGCCCCGGGCGGGCCCTGGGACACAGACAGGAAAGGTCCCACGTGCCAGCGGGCAAGAAGGCTATTATAGGCGACGCAAGAGCAAGGAAATGGCATGCTGATCGGTAAAACTCAAACAGGAAACAGCCAGGCTGAAGCCGGTGTGGCTCAGTGGATAGAGCGTCGGTCTGCGGACTAAAGGGTCCCGGGTTCAATTCTGGCCAAGGTCATGTGCCTTGGTTTCTGGCACATCCCCGGCAGTGGGTGTGCAGGAGGCAGCTGATCGATGTTTCTCCCTCATCGATGTTTCTACCTCTCTATCTCTCTCCCTCTCTGTAAAAAATCAATAAAATATATTTTTTAAAAAAGAAAACAGCCAGATAATACAACATGGAGAATCCAAGATGGCTGCTCGGGTAGGCACCTAGCCGCAGCCGCACGCAACAATTTCAATAAAATACAACTAAAATATAAAATGGACATTACCCAGAACTACAGGAAAGTCAACTGACTGGAAATCCTACAACGAGAAGCAAGGAGAAAACCAGAAGGAAGCACGGAGGAGCTGTAAAAGCCTAAGGTACGGAGACACGCGGCGCGCGCGGCGAGTACAGAGCCGGAGAGGAGGGAGGCCGAGTGCCTGGCTGGCGTTCCCTAGCGGGAAGGAGATAAACACTCGGACTGTGCTGGGCCCCCGACTGCTCTGAACCCCCGTTCTAGGCCAGACCCCGGGGACCCAGGCTCATCCAGAGGGAGCTGGGCTGTAAGGCGGTACTCGGGGAAGCAGCGAAAGGAGGTCCCGGAGGCGCACACAGCGCGCAGAGAAGGGCCGGCCGGCTGTGCCGTAGGACTGCCCTGGCGGGAAGGAGACAGGCTCCAGACTGCTCTGAACGCCACCTCCAACTCCACTTCCAACTGAACTGAACCCCAGTTTCGGGCCCATTGCGGGAGAGCTTACACTGTTTGGTAGCAGGCGAAAATCGAGGGCACCTTTCTCTCAGAGGCGCTTGCAACAAGTACTGAAGGACCCTGAGTCTCAGGAGTCGCATAGGGCGGGGCTGACGGAAGCCAAGGCTGTAGGCTCCACCCTGAAACTCCGCCCCCATCAGGAAAGCTGCCTGCGAAAATGCCTAAACCAAATAGATCACAAACGAAAGAAATGGAGAACAAAAAGCGACTGGATATAGAGTTCAAAACCACACTTATAGGGTTTTTCAAGAGACTCCTAGAAAAGGCCGATAAAATAAATGAGACCTATGAGGATATGAAAAGGGATCAACAAGAAATGCTAAGGGATCAACAAGAAATAAAGAATACATTGTCTGAAATAAAAAATATTCTACAGAGTCCTAAAAACAGAATAGAAGATCGCAAGAATCAAGTCAAAGATTTGGAACATAAAGAGCCAGAAGACACTCCTCTGCAGAAGCTAGAAGGCAAGAGAATCCAGAAAATTGAAGATAATGTAAGAAACCTCTGGGACAACTTCAAACGATCCAACATCAGAATCATGGGGGTCCCAGAAGATGAGAGAGAGCAAGATATCGAAAACATACTGAAAGAAATAGTGACAGAAAACTTCCCCCACCTGGGGAAAGAATTGGACTTACAAGTCCAGGAAGCACACAGAACTCCAAACAAAAGGAACCCAAAGAGGACCACACCAAGACAAATCATAATTAAGATTCCAAGAGCAAAGGACAAAGAGAGAATATTAAAAGCAGCAAGAGCTAAGCAGGTGGTTACCTATAAAGGAGCACCTATACGATTGTCAGCTGATTTCTCAACAGAAACCATGCAGGCCAGACGGGAATGGCAAGAAATATTCAAGGTGATGAATAGCAAGAACCTACAGCCAAAAATACTCTACCCAGCAAAGCTATCACTCAGAATCGAAGGTCAGATAAAGAGCTTCACTAATAAAAAAAAGCTAAAGGAGTTCATCACCACCAAACCAGAATTATATGAATTGCTGAAGGGGGTTCTTTCAGAAGAGAAAGTAAATAAAGATAAAAATTATGAACAACAAATACGTAACTATCAACAAGTGAATCTAAAAACCAAGGAAATTAAAAAAAAAAAATCTGATGAACAATATTAACTGTTGAATATAATAGAATCAGAGGTATGGAAGGGGAGTGAACTGATGATTCTTGGGGAAAAGGGAAGAGGGGAATGTGGGAAGAGACTGAACATAAACTGTGCACCTATGGATGAGAACAATGGGGAGTGGGGAAAGGGCAGAGGGTGGGGTGGGAAGCGGGGGGGGGAAAGGAACACTTGTAATAATATGAACAATAAAAATTTATTAAAAAAAAAAAAAAAAAAAAAAGAAAACAGCCAGAAAAGGGGCTTGGCCCAGGTTGAAGGTTTATTTTTTATTTTTATTTTTTTAATTTTCATCATCACCCTTTTTTGATTTTTTAAAATATATTTTATTGATTTTTTACAGAGAGGAAGGGAGAGAGATAGAGAGCTAGAAACGTCAATGAGACAGAATCCTCAACCAGCTGCCTCTTGCACACCCCCTACCGGGGATGTGCCTGCAACCAACGTACATGCCCTTGACCGGAATCAAACCTGGGACCCTTCAGTCCACAGACCGACGCTCTACCGCTGAGCCAAACCGGTGTTGGCGGGTGGAAGGCTTAGACGAAGCGCAGGAGGCCCTGCTGAGAGGCCCGTGTGAGGGGACGAGAGGGAGGCATCGGCGGGGAGGGAGGGTCTGAGAGAAGAGCTGCAGGCAGAGGGCCCGGACCCTCACAGGCCCCGGCGGCAGGTGCCCCGGTGTGTCCAGGCCGGCCCAGGAGGGAGGCCACTATGTGAGTGCGACTTTGGCTCCAGAAAGGGTCACAGAGGGGCCTGAGCCGGGGAGAGGGGGCCTCCGGTGACTCGGGCCCATGGGAACAGGCGTGGGTGTGGGTGTGAGCACAGAAGCCGGCCACCCGTGAGGAGAGGCCGAGGTGTTGGTCTAGGCGAGAGATGGCGGGTGATGGGCAGGAGCCGGCGGACCTGGAAGTGGAGCCCAGGGCCTTGCTGAGGGCCGGGGACCCTGAGGCTCGGGGCCGAGGAGCGGGCAGAGCCCATAGGGAGCCGAGCCAGGCGGTCCGGCGGCCCAGCCGGGGCTGTGCTCTGACTCTGACCCGCACCGGACGTGGGGAACGCAGGGGGGCCCCCTCCTAGAGGGAGTAGGGGCTGGGGTGCAGGTGCAGCCGGGAGGCTCCGCTCCCCACACCCAGGCCCGAAGGCCTCTGCCTGGAAGGGCAGGTGACGGGAGGGGGCGCCGGCCTGAGGGCATGAGGGTGAGAGGGGAGGCCCCGCAGGTGTCGCCGAGCCCTCGAGGCCTGGCACTGCCCCGATGCCAGCTCCTCGGGAGCACCGCCTGGCTGGGGCCCGTGGCTCCCAGGGTCCCCGCAGACAGGTGTGAGCCCAGACAGACGGCGGTCTTGCGGGGACAGGCTGGGGCGAGGGAGGGGAGCGAAAGAGGAAGGAGGGCCCGTCTGCCATCTGACTATGCAAATGGCCTGACTCATCGCACGCCCCCCGCCATGGCAGGGAGGGGGCTGGCGGTTGTGAAAGTCTCACTTCCTCTGCTGGCAGCAGTCGCAGCGGGAAGGGCCTGGCTGGACGAGACCCTCTGGACAAGCCCCCTCTCCTGGTCATGGTAGGACGCCCACCCTTGGCCGGGGAGGGGACAGCGGGGCCGGGGGACGGGTGGGGAGACAGTAGGGGACGCACTGTGACCCCCATGGCCCAGGGCGCCCCCTGGGCCCCCCAGACATCAGAGCAGAGCCCGGCTCTGAGCAGAAAGCCCGACCCATTGCGAGGACGAGGAGGCCGAGGCCGAGGGCTCCCTCCGAGGGGCCCGGGGGCCGAGGCAAAGCTGGGCGCCCAGGCCTGGCTCTGACCCGCAGCAGGTGCAGGCTCCTGGGCCGAGGGGAAAGAGCGGGCACTGCCCCCCGGTGCCCAGGCCCTGGATGGTCCCTGGCCTGGACCCCAGCGAGACCCTCATTCCTGCCTGGGTCTTGGCCAAAGGGAGGGGGAGGGGAGGAGGGAAGCAACGGGCGGAACGGGGAGGGGCTCCTTGCTCAGGAGAGAAGAGCGATGGGCTGAGGATGGAGGGAGAGTGCGGGGAGGAGAGGGGAAGCCTGGGGCCTGCAGGCACCCGCCTGGCTCTCGTGCGGCCGGGGTTTGGTTCGGAGTGAAAGTCTGGCCCATGCGTCTGGGTCCCGGGTCTCAGGGGCGGTTCTGAGTCCCCGGCCCACGTCCAGGTTCCCACGAGCCTCGGAGGGGGGAGGGGGGTGGGCAGAGAGGCGGAGCCTCCCTGGGGAGACCTGGGTGGGGAGGCGAAGCCGGGCTGGTACTCACGCTCCCCTCCCGCTCTCCCCCTCCCCCCTGCAGGGCCCCTGCCACGGTGCCCTGCTGCCCCTGTGCCTCCTGGTCCAGGCCCAGGTGCTGGCCCTGGCCCGGGCCCAGGGCGCCCTGCCCGCCTTCCTGCCCTGCGAGATGCAGACCCCCAACCACGTGGACTGCGAGTGGCTGTTCCTGACGGCCGTGCCCCGCTTCTCCGAGGCCTCGCCCCGGGCCAACGTCACCAGCCTCTCCCTGCGCTGCAACCGCATCCGCCACCTCCACGACCAGGACTTCGCGCACCTGAGCCGCCTGCGCAAGCTCGACCTCAAGTGGAACTGCCCGCCCAGCAGCCTCAGCATCATGCACTGGGCCTGCCACATGACCATCGCGCCCCGCACCTTCCTGGCCGTGCCCACGCTGGAGGAGCTGAACCTGAGCTACAACAACATCACCACGGTGCCCGCCCTGCCCGCCGCCCTGCGCATGCTGTCCCTCAGCCGCACCAACATCCTGGTGGTCGACGCCGCCAGCTTCCGCGGCCTGCACGCCCTCTCCCACCTGTACGTGGACGGCAACTGCTACTACGAGAACCCCTGCGGGGGGGCCGTGCGGGTGGCCCCCGGCGCCCTCCTGGGCCTGCGCAACCTCACCCACCTGTCGCTCAAGTACAACAACCTCACGGCGGTGCCCCGCGGCCTGCCCGCCGGCCTGCAGACCCTGCTGCTGGCCTACAACCGCATCGTCGCCCTGGGGCCCGGCGACCTGGCCAACCTCACGGCCCTGCGGGTGCTGGACCTGGGCGGGAACTGCCGCCGCTGCGACCACGCCCGCAACCCCTGCGTGGAGTGCCCCCGGGGCTACCCCCGGCTGCACCCCGACGCCTTCCGCAGCCTGAGCCGCCTGGAGGGCCTGGTGCTGAGCGACAGCTCCCTCCACAGCCTGGACGACCGCTGGCTCCGGGGCCTGGACAACCTCACGGGGCTGGACCTGAGCGAGAACTTCCTGTACGACTTCATCACCAACACCTCCGTCTTCTGGCGCCTGAGGAGGCTGCGCAAGCTCAACCTGTCCTTCAACTACCACAAGGGGGTGTCCTACGCCCACCTGCGGCTGGCGCGGTCCTTCCAGGGGCTGCGCGCCCTGGAGCACCTGGACATGACGGGCATCTTCTTCCGGGAGCTGAGCCGGCGCACGCTGCAGCCGCTGGCCGGCCTGCCCGCCCTGCGGAGCCTCCGCCTGCAGATGAACTTCATCAACCAGGCCCAGCTCAGCGTCTTCGGGGCCTTCCCCCGCCTGCGCCAGGTGGACCTGTCCAACAACCGCATCAGCGGGGCGCCGGGCGCCGAGGCCGCGCGGGGGGAGGCGGGCGCCGGCGAGGCGGGCGGGCGGCACCCGGAGGACCTCGCGGCGCTGGGCCCGGAGGCCCCCCCGGGGGAGGGGGAGGCGGACACGGGCGAGGCGGGCGGGCGGCGGCCCCCGGGGGACCTCGAGGACGCCCCGGGCTCCGGGGACTTCAGGGACTTCAGGCTGAGCTGCGAGAACCTCACCTTCACCCTGAACCTGTCCCGGAACAACCTGGTGACGATCGAGCCCGAGATGTTCGCGGGGCTGGGGCGCCTGGAGTGCCTGCGCCTGAGTTACAACAGCATCTCCCAGGTCAACGGCTCGCAGTTCGCGCGGCTGTTGGGCCTGCGGGTGCTGGACCTGTCCTACAACAAGCTGGACCTGTACCACGGCCGCTCCTTCACCGAGCTGCCGCTCCTGCGCACGCTGGACCTCAGCTACAACAGCCAGCCCTTCAGCATGCAGGGCATGGGCCACAACCTCAGCTTCGTGGCCCAGCTGAGCAGCCTGCGCCACCTCAGCCTGGCCCACAACGCCATCCACAGCCGCGTGTCCCCCGAGCTCCGCAGCGCCAGCCTCCTGGCCCTGGACTTCAGCGGCAACGCCCTGAACCGCATGTGGAACGAGGGCGACCTCTACCTCCGCTTCTTCCAGGGCCTGAGCCGGCTGCAGAGCCTGGACCTGTCCCGCAACCACCTGCACGCAGTGCTGCCGCGCAACCTGGCCAGCCTGCCCCCGGCCCTGCGGCGGCTGCGGCTGCGGGACAACTACCTGGCCTTCTTCAACTGGAGCAGCCTGGCCCTCCTGCCGCAGCTGGACAGCCTGGACCTGGCGGGCAACCAGCTCAAGGCCCTGACCAACGGCAGCCTCCCCGCCGAGCCCCGGCTCCGGAGCCTGGACGTCAGCCGCAACCTCATCAGCTACGTGGCCCTCGGCTTCTTCGCGCCGGCCACCGCACTGTTGGAGCTCAACCTCAGCCACAACGCCCTCCGCACGCTGGACCCCGCCTGGTTCGGCTCCCTGGCGGCGGCGGACGCCCTGACCTTCCTGGACGTGCGCGCCAACCCGCTGCACTGCGCCTGCGGCGCGTCCTTCGTGGACTTCCTGCTGCAGGTGCAGAGGGCTGTGCCCGGGCTGGCCAGCCAGGTGAAGTGCGGCAGCCCCGGGCAGCTGCAGGGCCGCAGCATCTTCGCGCAGGACCTGCGGCTCTGCCTGGACGAAGCGCTGTCCTGGGACTGCTTCGGCCTGTCGCTGCTGGCCGTGGCGCTGGCCCTGGCCGTGCCGCTGCTGCAGCACCTGTGCGGCTGGGACCTCTGGTACTGCTTCCACCTGGGCCTGGCCTGGCTGCCGCGGCGCGGGCGCCGGCGGGGCACGGACGCCCCGGCCTACGACGCCTTCGTGGTCTTCGACAAGACGCACGCGGCCGTGGCCGACTGGGTGTACAACGAGCTGCGGGTGCGGCTGGAGGAGCGCCGGGGGCGCCGGGCGCTGCGCCTGTGCCTGGAGGAGCGGGACTGGCTGCCCGGCAAGACGCTCTTCGAGAACCTGTGGGCCTCGGTCTACGGCAGCCGCAAGACGCTGTTCGTGCTGGCCCACACGGACCGCGTGAGCGGCCTGCTGCGCGCCGGCTTCCTGCTGGCCCAGCAGCGCCTGCTGGAGGACCGCAAGGACGTGGTGGTGCTGGCCATCCTGAGCCCCGACGCCCACCGCTCCCGCTACGTGCGGCTGCGCCAGCGCCTGTGCCGCCGCAGCGTGCTGCTCTGGCCCCACCAGCCCAGCGGCCAGAGCAGCTTCTGGGCGCAGCTGGGTGTGGCCCTCACCAGGGACAACCGCCACTTCTACAACCGCAACTTCTGCCGCGGCCCCACCACGGCCGAGTAGAGGCGCTGCCCGGGACGCCCCAGCCGGCCTCGCCCTGCAGAGGGGCCCCGGCACACAGCAGGCACTCCATCAATGTTCCTGGCAGGCCCCGTGGCTGCCTGCTGGCCATGCGCGGAGCTCCGGAGGTGTGAATGGGAGGGGAGGAGGGGGATTCCCAGGGAAGAGGGGCGGGAGGCCATTGGGGGTCGCAGGGGAGGGAAGCTCCAGGGTGGTTGTGAGGGGGGGAGTGCAGGGGGGAGGGCGGGGGAGGGTGTCTGCGGAAGGTCACAGAATGTGGTCTTTAAAAAAAAAAAAAAAGGAACACTTCACAAATGTGCCTGCCACCTGTCATCCTTGAGCAGGGGCCATGCTAATGTGCTCTGTATGGTTCCAACCTTAGCCTGTGAGCTGCCGAAGCAGGCACCGGAGCGTGTGGCACCGGAGCGTGTGGCCCCGGACCGTGGTCCTGGTCTTCGCAGGAGCAGGCTGGGCCCCCCTTCTGCGGCTCAGCCGCCTCGGTGGTGTACTGGCCTCAGGGTCTGCCTCCCTCGCCTGCAGCCGGGTCCCAGGGGATGGATGATGGGAAAGCCCGGTGGTGAGTTCAGGGGGGCGACTGCGCCCTCTGCTGGCCATGCCTGAGCTGTGCCCAGCTGGCTGCCAGGGTGGGAGAGGAGGCAGCAGGACCCCCCGCAGCAGCAGCAGCAGCAGCAGCAGCAGCGGCAGCCCCGGGAGCAGGGAGCCACAGAGGGCTCCAGAGGGCGCTCACCACCCTCCCCTTCCTGCTCCCCCTGGAGCACATGCCGGGCCTCTGCTCTGGCATCAGAGGGACATCAAGGTGAGCCTCCATCTGTCCGCAACGCTGGGCCTGCCCCGGACCCTGCCTCTCCCAGCGGAGACCGAGACGCAGCCACAGGGGTCAGAACGGAGAGAGTGTGTGTGTGTGTGTGTGTGTGTGAGTGTGCGTGTGTGTGTGTGTGTGTGTGTGTGTGAGAGAGTATGTGTGTGTGAGTGTGCGTGCGTGTGTGTGTGTGTGTGTGTGCGAGTGTGTGTGTGTGTGTGCGAGTGTGTGTGTGTGCGAGTGTGTGTGTGTGTGTGAGTGTGTGTGTGTGTGTGTGAGCGTGTGCGTGTGTGAGAGAGAGAGTGTGTGCGTGTGTGTGTGTGAGAGTGTACGTGCATGTGTGTGTGTGTGTGTGAGTGTGAGTGTGTGTGTGAGCGTGTGTGTGTGAGAGAGAGTGTGTGCGTGTGTGTGTGTGTGTGCGAGTGTGTGTGTGTGTGAGAGTGTGCGTGCGTGTTTGTGTGTGTGTGTGTGTGTATGCGAGTGTGTGTGTGTGTGAGAGTGTGTGTGTGTGTGAGCGTGTGCGTGAGAGAGTGCGTGCATGTGTGTGTGTGTGTGAGTGTGAGTGTGTGTGTGAGTGTGTGTGTGTGAGCGTGTGTGTGTGTGAGAGAGTGTGTGCGTGTGTGTGTGTGTGTGCGAGTGTGTGTGTGTGTGTGTGTGAGTGTGCGTGCGTGTTTGTGTGTGTGTGTGTATGCGAGTGTGTGTGTGTGTGAGCGTGTGCGTGTGTGAGAGTGTGCGTGTGTGTATGTGTGTGTGTGTGTGTGTGAATTTCGGGACACCACAGGGAGCCCCAACAGACAGGGTCCCTACGCGCACACATGAGAACCGTGGTCAGGTCAGGCCCGGAGCCACTGGCGCTCCGTCCTGGGCCGGCTGCCACCCCATCCCCACAGCCAAGCCTGCGCTTTGGGCAGAGCCGCCGGCCGCCTGAGTGGAACCAGCTTGACAGGCCCCGGCCAGCGTGGGACCGCGGGAAGGTAGAGCGGCCGCAGCCTTGGCTGACCCTGCAGCCTGACTGTGGGCAGCCTGGATGGGGCTGGGGTGGGCACGGCCGCTCTGCCCACACAGCAGGGAGAGAAGTCAGCCGCCTTCCTCTTTCTGACCTGGCGCAGGGGCTGCTGCCAGCTGGTGCCCTTGGTCCGCTTGCTGCAGGGCTGGGGGAGGACCTGACCCAGCCCGGCTCTGCCTGTCCTGCGGCCGAGGGCTCGGTCCGGAGGAGCAGTGAAGGCCAGCGCCCGCCCTCCCTGGCCCTGGGCCCGCGCCTGGGGAGGAGGAACCAGGAACCGTCCTGCCCGGGGCGGGCGGGCAGCGGGGAGGCCCCTGTGAGCGGCCCCGGGACCCGGGCAGGAAGCAGGCCTGCCTGCGGGAAGCGCGATTTGCCTGCCTCTCAGAGCCGCTGAGTCCGCCCTCGGCCCTCCCAGGTGGAACTCCCCCACCCGGCTCCCGGGGACCAGCTCTGCAGGTGGGCGGTCGTGGGCAGGTCTGAACTCCCAGCAGAGCCTCCGTTCCCTCATCTGGAAACGGGGCTGGCCCCGGCGTGGTCAGGACGCGTGGCCACGTGTGGGGAGGTCTGACAAACCTGGCAGGCCCCCCGGGCCGTCATTGCTAGGAAAGGGGCTCGGGTGGCTTTGCTATTTGCTCTCTCCACCCAGAGCCAGGCACCCCCCACCCCCAACCTCCCCATCTCCCCACCCCTCCCCACCCCCATCCCCGCCCAGCACTGAACAGGGCTCAGAGACAGACGCTGACTCAGAGGCTCGGGGAGCCGGACAGTCCGGCACCTGCAGACCAGGCGTGGCTCCCGTGGTGTGCCACAGGGAGCAGGGAGCACTGGACTGCCGAGGTGTGGGCAGGAGACGGGACACCCGAGAGGAAACGCACCTGCTGAGATCCGAGACGGCACCCCTCCCCTCGGGGGAAATGGGAGGCTTCTAAAGGCTCTTGGAAAACTTCCATGACATCATTCACGTTCACATGAGCTCTTCCTGCATTTCTTAATCCTCACCCGCGGACATTTTCCCATTGATTTTCAAAGAGAATGGGAGGGAGCGGGGAGGCAGAGAGCGAAGCATCGATGTGAGAGAGACACACCCATTGGCTGCCTCGGAATTGAATCTGGGGCCCTTCAGTCCGAGAGCCGGAGCTCTAACCACTGGGCAATCAGCGAGGGCCACGGCAGTTCTTCTCAGGAGCCGAGCTGCTCATTGTCACTCGGGTCACAAATCCCAGCCCTCCCCGGGCCATCCCCCCAGCCTCTGGGCCCCAGAGCAGCGAGGAGGAGAGTCCGGCTGACGGCTGTGGGCCCCTCGGGCTCTAAGTCCTGTGAGGAGGATGGCGGGTCCCGCTGAGCCTTCAGAGACCGGGGGCCCACGGGAAGGGAACAGCCCGAGGGCATGGCAGGCGTGGGACCGAGAGACCCGGAACCCGGGGCGGCTTCCTGAGCAGAGAAATGCCGGAGAGCCGCTCTGCGGTGCCGGCCCGGGCGTGCGGCTCCCTCTGCGGGGACCAGAGCGGCGGAGAGGAGCGTGGGGCCCCTCCCAGACCCTCGGGTGGGGTGTCAGCAAGCACCCCTTTCTGGAGCCTCGAGCAGGTGTTGTCCTCTGCCCAACTTCCCTGTTCCTCCCGGGAAAGTAGGCTGGATGCCACCGTGGGTTCCTGGCATGGCACCACCTGGCCTGTGGCATCACCTAGCCCCGTGGTTGGCAAACTCAGGAGTCCACAGAGCCAAATATCAACAGGACAATGATTGACATTTCTTCGGAGAGCCACATTTTTTAAACTTTAACTATACAGGTAGTACATGGTTACTAACTTAATGAGGGTACTCCTAAGCTGGCCTTTGCTTAAAAACTCAAGGGGCCAAAGAGCCGCATGTGGCTCGCGAGCCGCAGTTTGCCTACCACTGGCCTGGCCTATGGCATCAGCCGCGGGAGGAACAGGTAACGGCCTGCAGCTGAGACCCAGGGCCTCGCGAGAAGAGGCAGGTGGCCGCCGCCCACGCGGGCGGAGAGCCGTGTGGATTCACTCCCAGCAGAGGCGCGTGGAGGGAGAGCTCCCGGGAGCGGAGGGCCGGCGCCTGGCCCGGGACCCCCCATGCAGAACGGTGAGGACCCGTGTCTGTGGCCGCGTCCGTGCTGTCACAGCAGGTGGGCCGAGGCTGCCCCTCCGCCCCCTCGCACACGCCGGCTCTGCCTGCCCCGTGCAGGCCGTGCGGGCCGCCGGGCGGGCCCCTGTGGCGGTGAGCGTGCTGGGAGGGCAGTGGTGGCTGGCGGCCGGGGACGGCGAGAGCCCACGAGGGGCTTCTCCAGGACGGGGCCGGGCCAGGTGTGCTCAGGCCCCCGTCGCGTGTGGGGGAGGCAGCCCCACCATGGCCCAGGGCGGGGAACGTGGACAGAGAAACTGCCTGCCCCAGGTCCGGGCGCCAGAGACCTCCAGGGTGTCTGAGGCTCAGGGTGCCCGCCCACAGGGGACGCAGAGGAAGAAATGGGGGGAGGGCGATGCAGCCGGGACCCACATCACCGTCAGCTGCGTGAGGAGGCGTGCCGCCGAGTGGGAGGGGCCCGATGTGACTCAGACTCGAAGCTCTCGGGCCCCAGCGGTGTGGCTCAGTGGATGGAGCGTCGGCCTGCAGACCCAAAGGTCCTGGGTTTGGTTCTGGTGAAGGGCACGTCCCTCGGCTGCAGGCTCTCCCATGACCCAGTCCTGGTGGGGGCCCGTGAAGGAGGCAGCCCATTGATGCGTTTCTCTCACACCCACGTCTGGCTCTGTCTTTCCCCCTCTCTTCCACGCTCCCTAAGGACCAATGGGAAAATATCCGAGTGAGGATTCCAAAAAACCACCGCCACCTCCACCAAGCTCAGGCAGCGCTGGGGGCCGGGCCGGCAGGTGTTGGGACGATGGCGGTGAGCCGTGGCAGCCGGGCCCAGGGGTGGCCCCAATGGGTGGCTGGCCCCAATGTGTGGGAGGCGGGACTGGCGAGGAGCCTCACGGGAGGGACCAGCTCACACAGGAGGTCCGAGTGACAGGCGGGGGAGGAGCGGCAGCCCGGTGCCCTGACCCGGTGGCCACAGGTGTGGGGTGGGAGGGAGGAAGGCAGGGTTAGGTGCAGGGGGAGGAGGAGGAGAAGAGCCGGAAGCCGTGGCCTGGAAGGCCAGGGGAGAGGAAGGCCCAGGGCAGCCCCCTCCAACACCCCTGGGAGAGCCGGTGGCAGGCAGACGGACCAGCCCCAGCAGCGAGGCTCCGAGGGAGGGGAGCTGTGGGGACAGGGCCCAAAGATGGGGGACCAGCAGACAAGGGCAGGGCTGCTGCTGGAAGGGACCCGTCTTATTAAACTGGCAGGTGACGGTGGTTGGCATATAACCTGCGGGTGTGCACTGTGAACCCCCGTGCACGCTCTCCACCCCACGTCCCGGCTGCTGGTCACCTGGATCTGAGCCTCCATCTTGCCCCCACGCCCCCGGCAACCGCCATGCCGTGGAGGGAGCGGTTCCCTGGGTGCTTTAGTCCCACAGGGAAGTGAAACCCTGCGGTTCCCGTCCCACTCGGTTAGCACGAACTCGTGCGGCCGCGGGGAGCCGCGCCTGGCAGTGCCGCGTCTCATGGCTGTGGGCAGTCTGCGGTCTGTGTGCACGTCTTCACCCGCTCATTCCCAGGCAGGGGCGGGGTGCTCTGAGGCAGACAGTCTGGTGCAGGCCCCGGGCTGAGCAGGAAGGGGACATCCATGGGGACAGAGCTGGGCCCAGGAACGTGCAGGCAGCAGTGGGCCGGGACAGGAGGGGGGGCAGGGCAGAGCACAGCCCTCCCATGTGCTGGCGGCACGGGCCCGGCAGGGGCAGGGCTGGAGGCCCCGCAGGAGGGAAGTGGGCCGGGCAGCGGCGGCGGGAAGGGAAAGGGAAGCAGGCGGCTGTGGAGGGTCGCTGGGCGGCGCTGCCACTGGTTCAGGTTGGAGAATAGAAACTGAGAGGAACGCCACGGCGGTGAATGTCAGGGCCGGCGGTGGCCGTCGGTGACCGTCAGGGCCGGTGGTGACCGTCGGGGCCGGCGGTGACCGTCAGGGCGGCGGTGACCATCAGGGCCGGCGGTGAACGTCAGGGCCGGCGGTGAATGTCAGGGCCGGCGGTGACCGTCAGGGCGGCGGTGACCGTCAGGGCCGGCGGTGAACGTCAGGGCCGGCGGTGAACGTCAGGGCCGGCGGTGAATGTCAGGGCCGGCGGTGGCCATCAGGGCCGGCGGTGGCCGCCAGCTCCAGCCACGGAGGCAGGTGGCGCAGGTTTGGAGCCGCTGCCAGAGGATGTTTTCACACGTTTTATAAACCTCAGCCACACACACACTTCACACCCAGCTTCAAGGAAAGGAAAACGACGTGGAGTCTGCACCAAACACAGAAGGACCCAGCACGTAAACAATTTTATTTCCCGACGGAGCTTCACTATGGATAAAACTAACATAACTTAGTCCACACAGACACTGCGCCGTGTGGGGGGGCGGGGCCCTCAGGCCTGTGCGGAGACCAGCTTGCTCAGGCCGGAGAAGTAGGATCGCTCCCGCTCGCTCATCGCCTCGAAGTGCAGCGGCCTCCGGCAGAAGTTGCACTCGGCCGAGGAATGTGGCTTCAGGGCCAGCCCCACGCGCTTCCACGCGGCCAGCAGACTCCCTGCGAGCAGACAGGGAGGGTTAAGAGGACTCCAGCCCAGGAAGGCCGGACAGGCAGGGGCGGGCCCCCGTGTGGACAGAGAAGGGCGAGTGGCCGCTGGGGGCTGTGGGTTTCTCTCCGGGGTGATGAAAGTTCTGGAATCAGACAGGTGACTGCCCACAGCACCCTCCCGCCCTCATCCTCAGTTTCACTTTCCAGTTTGTCACCCGTGGCCAAACGTGGCCTGAAAACATGATGTGGGAAATCCCAGAAATAAGCAATTCACAGGCTTTAAACTGCACCCCGAGTAGCAGGATGGAATCCCCCGCTCTTACCAGAGTGTGTGTGTGTGGGTGGGGGGAGCGGCCAGGTGTGAGCGGGCGCTGGGACCACCCCCCCTCGGGAAGGAGAGTGAGCGAGGCGGACTCGGAGCCAGCACAGGCCCTGCCTTGAGGCCTCTGCCCTCCGGGAACTCCACCACCAAGAGGCAGGGGCACTGGGGCCAGCAGGCTCGCTCAGAGCTCCCGAGACCGCTCTGCAGCCCTAAGTCTTCCCGCCGGGCGCCTGGGCACTCACCCACGAAGTAGTCCATCATCTGGGGGGTGTGGTGCGGGGTGGGGGCGATCCGCAGCAGCTCTTCCCCCCGGGGCACCGTGGGGTAGTTGATGGCTTGCACATAGATGTTGTGTCTGCTCATGAGCTCGTCACAGACCTGGGTGTTTTTAGCAGCATCTGCCACCTGCGTGGACAAAGGGTCAAGTCAGGCCGAGACCGGTGTGGCTCAGTGGATAGAGCGTCGGTCTGCGGACTGAGGGGTCCCAGGTTCGATTCCAGTCAGGGGCATGTACATTGGTTGCGGGCGCATCCCCGGTGGGGGGTGTGCAGGAGGCAGCTGGTTGATGTTTCTCTCTCATCGATGTTTCTGGTTCTCTATCCCTCTCCCTTCCTCTCTGTGGAAAATCAATAATAAAAAAAAAAATTTTTTAAAAAGTAAAGTCAGACCAGACGGACCCCCTCAGCGGAGCTTCTGAGCCCACACTGTGGGCGCAGGTTCGAGCAGCACGGCCAGCGGGAGGCAGTGCCCGCCCGACCCCACAGCCCCACACGAGGGTGCTCTTGGTGGCTCCCAGGTGGGCGGGCAGCAGCTATCACGGGTGCCGCCAGCTGGCCCCACGGACGTGCACACCGGGTGAAGGCAGCGCGGGCAGCTGTTACCCACTCTCTCCCGGCGGCACCAGGGCGGCGCTGTTTGTGGAGGAAAGGACCTGACAGGAGGCCGCACGGCAAAGCTAGCGAGCTTTGGCCCCGCCCCAGCCCGGCCGCCATCCGCCCACCCCGCCCCGCCCAGCGTGCCAGCCGGGGGGCACAGCCCGCCTGGCCATACCCACCCGCATGGGGATGATGTGGCTGGGGCAGTGCACCATGGGCAGCCTGGCCGCCATCCGCCCGCCCCGCCCAGCGTGCCAGCCGGGGGCACAGCCCGCCTGGCCGTACCCACCCGCACGGGGATGATGTGGCTGGGGCAGTGCACCACGGGCAGCCCGGCGTCCATGAGCATCTGGCGCAGCAGCTTGACGTTGCGCTGGTGCTGGCGGCGCAGCGCCTGGCCCTCGGGGCTCTTGAGGACGCGCACGGACTCCAGCGCCCCGGCCAGCAGCATGGGCGGCAGCGAGGTGGTGAAGATGAAGCCGGCGGCGTAGGAGCGCACGGTGTCGATCAGGGCGCTGGTGCTGGCGATGTAGCCGCCCACGCAGCCGAACGCCTTGCCTGCGGAGGCGGAGACACAGGCTGTTAGGCCTCGGCGCCCGCTTCTACCTCCTTCACTGGACCTAAGACTGAGGAGAGGCTGTCCCCGCCTCCCCAAGGGGGAACTGAGGAAACCGGGCAAGGGTCCTGCCCGGCCCGTGCCACCCGGCACCCGGCCCCGGGGCCCGCACTGCTGCCTGGCCGCCGGCGCCCCCCGCCCGCACGTGCTCTGGGCCCACCTCTCCGTGAGCAGCACCTGGAGGTGGGGCTGTCACCCAACAAAGGCGCTCTGTTTTGGTGGGACCGTATGACTTCCTGCTTCAGTAACCACAGAACTGACCATCAGCATTAATTACCAGACAAACATGAACACTCAGAACTGGGCGGGGGGGAGGTGGGACTGGGGACACCTCATCTTTCATCCTGCTAAGTCCCTTTATGTAACCTGTTCTCAGGCTTCAGGATCCGGCTCCGGTGCCCTGAGCCTCACCCTTCCCTCCGCTCTGAGATTAACATTCTTCTGGGACCCCCTGCAGGGCGGGCGCTTAAGCTCTTCCTGGGAAACTCCTTCCCGGGCCTTCCCAGCTCTGGCTGAAGGAAGAGCTGCGGCTGCGGGGTCCGGACAACAGGGTCAGGGCTGAGGGCTCAGGGCTGCGGGCTCAGCCTGAGGGCTCCGGGCAGCGGGCTCAGCCTGAGGGCTCAGGGCTGCGGGCTCAGCCTGAGGGCTCAGGGCAGCGGGCTCAGCCTGAGGGCTCAGGGCAGTGGGCTCAGGGCAGCGGGCTCAGGGCTGAGGGCTCAGGGCTGCGGGCTCAGCCTGAGGGCTCAGGGCAGTGGGCTCCGGACAGCAGGGTCCGGGCAGTGGGCTCAGCCTGAGGGATCCGGGCAGTGGGCTCTGGGCAGAGGGCTCCGGGCAGTGGGCTCAGCCTGAGGGCTCCGGGCAGCGGGCTCCGGGCAGTGGGCTCAGCCTGAGGGCTCTGGGCAGTGGGCTCCGGGCAGTGGGCTCAGCCTGAGGGCTCAGGGCAGCGGGCTCAGCCTGAGGGCTCTGGGCAGTGGGCTCAGCCTGAGGGCTCAGGGCTGCGGGCTCAGCCTGAGGGCTCAGGGCAGTGGGCTCCGGACAGCAGGGTCCGGGCAGTGGGCTCAGCCTGAGGGATCCGGGCAGTGGGCTCTGGGCAGAGGGCTCCGGGCAGTGGGCTCAGCCTGAGGGCTCTGGGCAGTGGGCTCCGGGTAGCGGGCTCAGCCTGAGGGCTCTGGGCAGTGGGCTCCGGGCAGTGGGCTCAGCCTGAGGGCTCAGGGCAGCGGGCTCAGCCTGAGGGCTCTGGGCAGTGGGCTCAGCCTGAGGGCGCAGGGCTGCGGGCTCCGCCCGTGAACAGGGCTTCCTCTGGGAGGGCCCGCTGGCCATGCTGCCTGCACAGGGTCTGCTGGGTCACGGGGTCCTGGCGCCTACACAGAGCTGCCTGCTTGGGCCTTACTGACGTGAAGTCTCAAGTTTACCGATTTCCATCCCATCTCCTCGTGCCTCGTAGGCAAAGAGGATTCCTCTGTTTCCACACGACCCCTTCTCCACAGAGCCGGGGAGGGCCGTTCCCACTGTCCCCCAGGACGCTGAGGCGCCGGCGGCGAGGAGCTGTGCACAGACTTACACGTCTGGCCCCGGAGATCCCGCCTCTCGATGGGGAGAGCTGTGAGGTGACTGGTCCCCACATACAGGCACGTGGCACAGAGCTCAGCACCACAGCACCGGACCTCTGGTCCCACAGCCGCCCGGACACCGGCATGGGATTCTGGTTCTGACCCGGGGACAGTCGGAGGCGCACGGTGAGGGCTGCGGCTGAGGCCAGAGCCACAGCTGTCTGCTCGGGCTCAGACGCTCCTGTGTCCGGCCATGAGAGTCACTTGGATCCTGGGAGCCAGGCCTCCGGCTCCGAGGGGTTCTGCTGGGCTGCGCCAGCCCCTCCCAGAAAACAAACACTCAGCTTCCTGCGCCACCCAGCCCCGCCAGGCCAGCCAGCCCTGCTCGCCGGCCCAGTGCGCCCAGTGCGGGCAGCAGGCGCAGAGCACGTACCGAGCGTCCCGGAAATGATGTCCATCTTTGGCATGACTCCGTCCCGGTCGCCAATCCCGCCGCCGCGGGCCCCGTACAGCCCCACCGCGTGGACCTCATCCACGAAGGTGATGGCCCCGAACTCGTGGGCCACGTCACACAGCTCCTCCAGCGGGCACACCGCGCCTGCGGGGACAGAGCGCGCTCAGACGGCGGTCCTGTGAGTTAGCAGACTGAACGGCACGTTCCGGGGGCTATCGCCAGCACTCCCCGGTTCCCAGGTGCTCTGGGGTCTCAGAGCGGGAAAAGCCAGAGCAGAACCACCTCTAATTTACCCAAACCTACCCATGTCCAGGATGGCAAACCCTGGCAGGCAAGTCAAAGGAAAGAAACTGCAAAGCCCAAATAGACACGTTGGAAGAGTTAAAAAAAAAAAAGGAAAGGGGAAAAAGAAGAGTGCAGCGCAGACTCACCGTCCATGGAGTGCACGGTCTCGAAGGCGACGATCTTGGGGGCCTGGGGGTCGGAGCGCTGCAGCAGCCCCCGCAGGTGGCCCACGTCGTTGTGGCGGAAGACGTACTTGGGCACCCGGCTGTTCCGGATGCCCTGGATCATGGAGGCGTGGTTCCCAGCGTCGGAGTAGATCTCACAGCCTGACAGACAGACAGACAGACGCTGTTTGTCACTGCCACCTGCACCGAAGACCACCTCTTTCCCAGGCAGCGAGACCGCGGCTCAGCCCGCAGGGAAAGCCGCCGGAGCCTGCTTCCTGCCGGCAGTCCCGCCTCGGCGTCTCCTCCGAGGCCACGGGGTGCAGGGCCCCGCAGCAGGCGGCCAGCCTGCTTTACGTCGCGGCCGCGCTCCGCACCCGGTCACAGGGAGCCACAGTGAGAACCCACAGCGCGCTGGAGCAGCAGCCCCGGACCAGGCCTTGCGGCTGACCCTTCGCTGGGGTCACGTTCGCTAGAACTCAGCATGTGCGTGTGCCAGCACTCACACCCAATTCCACAACGAACGCCCAGACACGCCACTCCTCCCAGCTGGTGCTGGTTAAGCTCTCTGCTGTCAACATCCCTCTCACGCTAACCCGCCCCCGAGGGGCCACGTGCCAGGCCCGCAGCGGGTGCCGGAACGAACCAGCACCGCCTGATCGTGACAGCGAATCTGAGGACAGACGGCCACCGAGTGCCTGTGCGGCCAGGAGACCTGGCCAGAGCGGTGAGTCAGGGCCCAGGAGGGACAGACAGGACTCTGAGGTTTCGTCACACAACTCAGTTACACCCAGTGGGAAACCTGTGAATCACTTATTTCTGGAACTTTCCATGTAGTAATTGTGGACTGCAGCCGACCCGGGGAAACAGAAACCACAGAAAGCAGGGACGGGGCTCCCAGACCCCCAGCACCAGCGCCCCCACCTGGCAGCATCCTCGCCAGCGTGAAGAGGGTGGAGTCGTTGGCCACGAAGCAGGAGGAGAACAGGAGGGCCGCGTCCTTCCCGTGGAGGTCGGCCAGCTCCCGCTCCAGGTCCACGTGGAACTTGCTGGTCCCGGAGATGTTCCTGGTGCCGCCGGCGCCGGCCCCGTGCTGCTTCAGGGTGTCCCTGCAAACAGGCAACAGCACGTGAGCCTGCCTGTGCGCAGGACGCCAGCCGGCCCCTCCGGGCCCCGGAGACAAACTCCTTTCGGGGACCCCTCGCTGTGAACCGGGCCCCGAACTCTCCACCAGCAGCGTCTCTGGGTGCGGAGGGAGCCGGTCCCAAAGGGGAGCTGCCTCCTGAGCCAGAGCTTCCGCCCACAGTCTCTGAGCCCCCGGCATCGGGGAGGCTTCTGGCTGTGCCTGGGCATCAGGCTGCGGAGAGGCCCCCGACGGCTCCCTCAGCCTCTGCACGCCGGCCACGCGGCGTCAGGACGGACCGTCGCTGACCTCGGGGGCTCCCAGCGGCAAGCAGCCCTCCCCAGGCCGCTGGCCACGGCACCCCCGAAGGACCCGCTCAGATCGACGCCTTCTGGACGCGTTTGTGACGCAGTAGGAAGCGGACAGAGTCCCCGTCGCTGGTTACGGCTGAGAGCAGTCCTTCGCTGGGGAGTCCCTTCCAGCTGCGGCCCCACCTCCACAGGAGCCAGACCCGGACATCAGCAGCGTCCCGCCCCGCGCTGCCCGGGGCCAGGCGCCGAGGGCACTCACATGACGGCCCCGCACACCCGGGGGTGGCGGCTCATGCCCAGGTAGTCGTTGCTGCACCAGACCGACACCTGCTTCTTGCTGACGGAGCCCGAGTAGTCGTCCGCCATGGGGAAGAGCTGTGCCCGCCGGTTCACAGTTTTGAAAACTCGGTAGGTGTGGTCATTCTTTTTCTCATCAATTTTCTTCTCAAAGAAACGATCATACTGGAACGTGGAAACAGCTGAAGACGCAACGAGAGACAGGAGAGCCTGGTGGTTAGGAAGCACGTCTGGGCTTGGCTGAAAGACCCGGGTCCCACCCCAGCTCAGCCACTAGGGGGTGCTGGGCAAATGCATGATGCGTTCATATGGGCAAGTGACGGCACGTCCTCGTCTGGAGACTGCCCGGCCATGCCTGCCCCCGTGCCAGTGTGGATGCTGCGCTGAGGGAAGGTGGGTACCAGCAGGCTTGTACTCACTACGGCCAAGAGCACCTGTGGCATCGAGCAGGGCCCGGCGTCAGCCACGCCTCACGTGCGATGTGGCGTTGAGTGGGATCGCCAGGCAGAGTGAGACTTACACTTGGGCAGGTTGTCCTGGAGCAGGTGGGACACCCTTTCAGGCCTCTGCTTTCGCATCAGGTCCTGGAAGTTCTTCAGCAACCCGCTCGGCTCCCCGCCACCCGTCTTCACGCTGACCACACTGGGGTTCGCTGAGGCCTGGGCAGCCTCTGTAAGTGACAGGCAAAGGGGGCCCAATGGCATTCCGGTCCAATACCTCCGGGCACGCTGTCTCCACGGCGGGCAGAGCCCCTCATGACGCAGGTAGTAACTGGGAGTGTGAAGCTTTGCTGCCCCTCGGACCCGGATTGGCCAGAGCCCCAGCCAGCCTCAGCCGATGTTCCAGGCCCAGGCTCTCTAGCCGGCCGGCGGTCTCCCCCCTCGCCCTCCTCTGTTCCCGCTGCAGAAAACAGCCCCAGCCCAGGGCAGCATTTCTGCTAGGGACGCTCCCCGGGACCTTGGTGCTCCAGGGAGAAGCCACTCCGGGATGAAGGTTGCCACTCGCTAACCATTGTGAGACACAGCCCAGGAGCCCAGACCATCACGTACTGCAGTGACAGTTTGTGCCTTTACTCCCCAGACGATGGGGACAAACAGGTGAGCTGGGTCAGCTGTGCCTGCAGGGTGTGCTCAGCAAGCAGGGGTTCCTGTAAAAGCTGGACTCCCCCTGTTGTGCAACGCAACCCTCTTCCCGTAGCTTCCTCCTGGCTCTGCGGGGCGGCGGCGACACAATCCTCCCACCGGCAGCTCGTAAGCGAGCCCGAGGGTCCCAGAGGGCCACCCGGGCCTCCCGCTTCCCGGCGCAGCCGCGGTTACCTGTCCTCACGGCCTGCATCTCCTGCACGTCCTCCTGCAGCTCCAGGCTGGCCTTGCGGAACACGCTGCTGCCCTGCTGGCCCATCTGCGCTGCCAGGAAGGGGCATTTGCTGGCAGCGCCCTGGCTCGGGGCCGGGTGTCCAGGGGGGAGCTGCGTGCCATCTGCAGCCGGCGGGGAGCCACCGGGAGCCAGCGGCGCCTCGGCCTTGGCAGTTTTGTCCTCTGTGGGGGGAACGGAAGAGCTGAAGCCCCAGAACTGTTTGCTCACCTCACCAGCAAGCCACCTGTTCTTTCTCTGACGGCCCAGACAAACTTGGTGCCACTCTACCTCTACCACCACCGCCGCCGCCGCCACCGCCAGGCACAAATCCACGGCCACCAGGTGCGGTGGAGCGGCGGCCCTTCTGCCTCCGGGAAACAGTCCCTCCCACACACGCTGCCCTCTGGGTGCAGACCCAGGGCTCTCGAGTTGGGCCGTTTCCAGTAAATCTGCCCCAAACACACGCAGCGTGCTTCTTGAGGTCACACTCTCAAAGTCCCTGGAAGTGTTCATACAATTTTTTCTCTGCTAATATTTTCTTTAAAAAAGTGTTTTTAGCCGGGACCGGTTTGGCTCAATGGATAGAGCGTCAGCTTGGGGACTGAAGGGTCCCGGGTTCGATTCCGGTCAAGGGCATGTACCTTGGTTGCGGGCATATCCCCAGTAGGGGGTGTGCAAGAGGCAGCTGATCGATGACTCTCTCTCATCGATGTTTCTAGCTCTCTATCTCTCTCCCTTCCTCTCTATATAAAATCAATAAAATATATTAAAAAAAAAAAAAAAAAGTGTTTTTAGCCCTAACCGGTTTGGCTCAGTGGACAGAGTGTCGGCCTGCGGACTGAAAGGTCCCAGGTTTGGTTCCGGTCAAGGGCATGTACCTGGGTTGTGGGCACATCCCCAGTAGGGAATGTGCAGGAGGCAGCTGATTGATGATTCTCTCTCATTGATGTTTCTAACTATCCCTCTCCCTTCCTCTCCGGAAAAAAATCAAATATATATTTTTTAAAAAAGTATTTTTATTTATTGATTTCAGAGAGGAAAGAAGAGGGAGAGAGAGAAACATCAATGATGAGAGAGTATCATTGATTGGCTTCCTCCTGCACACCCCCTACTGGGGACTGAGCCAACAACCAGGACACATGCCCTGACCGGGAATTGAACCCTGACCTCATGGTTCATAGATTTGAGGCTCAACCACTGAACCACACTGGCCGGGTTTTGCTAATATTTTCCAAACAGATTCCTGCTGTTTCTTGATAGACACACAATTGATTTTCCTCTTAACAAAGGAGATCAGGCTACGAGTAAGGTCATGAGGTCACTGCCTGCCAGAGCTCAGGTCCCGGCTGCGTCACAGCACACACCTCTACCTTCTCATCAAACTTCCCCGACGTCACACCTGGGCTTCTAGTTACGACAACTCCCCTCTTCCCCTCAGCAAAGTCATCCGCCTTCCTTCTAGAAAAGTCTTTCTTCATCTCTCTGGAATACCCGTGAGTCACAGGCTAGCCTCTCTCACAGCCGCAGCAATGTGTCACAATACCCTTTTCACTGAAATCTTCCGTGAAGGAAAGTTTAAAAGGCTGCTTTGAAATTCGCTTCGCTCGTTAGTCAGTGCAGGAAGCCTGGAAAATGAAGGGTTCTCTCATCAAACTGAACCTTTGGAGCCTGGCGGGTGTGGCTGGGTGGCTAGAGCGTCATCGCATTCAGGGCTGATCCTTGGTCAGGGCATGTGTGGGAGGCAACAGATCAACGTCTCTCCCCGCCCTCTCTTTTCCTCCCTCACTCCCTCCCTTCATCTCTCTGAAGCCAATTAAAAAAATTAATTAAAAAAAAAAAAAAAAAAAAGCAAAAGGCAGTCAGTAAGACATCTGGGTGTGATCTTATCCCCTATGCACAGGTTTAAAAACGTTCTCCTCTTCAGCAGGTGCTTGTTTGCTCTGCTCTGCTCACTACGAACTTCTGCCTAAACTAGGAGCTTGTGGACATCACTGCGATGGCTCAGGGCAGCCTATCCAGTGGGCAGGCCGCAGGCCACACGCCCATTGCCCTCCTGCTGGGGACACAATGGCACCAGGGCTCTGACAGCTCCGTGAAAAAATAACTCCTGAGCAGAGGCCAAGAGGAAAAGCGATCCTACAAAGCACGGAATCCTCCCCACTTAATGACACGCCCTCCACACGCCCACCCAGAACCCCGACAGCCTGGGAGGCAGGCTCACCTCTGAGGGTAAGGGGCATCGGGAACGCCCACCCCCGCCTGGCACAGCCGACCACACTGAGCCACCTCTGACCGCTTTACTCAACACAGACATGTCTACATCGTGTACAAAGTAAAAACACGCGTGTTAAACAATCCTGCTCTAACAAACTGGGATTCCCCTCGCGTGTGGTTCCTGGAGCAGCTCACAGGCAGGAAGGGGACCGGCACTGGCAGGGGGCTGGGGCGGAGTTAGTGTTAATGGGACAGAGTTCCAGTTTTGCAAGATGGAAAGGCTCTGAAGACGGGGATTGCACAACATCGGGAATGCCCTCAGCGCCGCGGAACTGGGCACTTAAGATCGATGGATGATAAAAAACTTTCAACCTAAAATAATAATTTCTAAAATTTCCTAAAAACTGATCGAGATGGTACATTTTGTAACGTACATTTTACCACGATGACAAATAATATTTAAAAGCAAATTAGGAGAAAAAGAATCATAACTTTAGAAGCCAAAAAAAGCTTCCCCTCAATTTTGCTTTGAACCTAAAACAACTCTAAAAATAGCCTATTCAAAAAACAAAAAAAATAAAATAAATAAAAAAATAAAAATAGCCTATTCACTTAAAAAAATGAAAAGCCCAAGGGCCAGATCTTTCATGACGGACGGCCGGGTCAGAACATGCCCCCTCTCCTCGGAAATGCCCGAGTCCTGCGCCCCCTTTGGAGACGGAAAACCCCAGCGCCCACCTGGGAGGTCAGGGCGTCGCTGACGTGAGATCCCCCCGAAGAACTGGGCCCGGCACCCAGTGACCCCCGTGGACCGAACCCCACTGGGAGGCTGGCACTCACTCTCGCTGACGGGCGGGGTTTCCTTGACCTGCTGGCAGTGCGCTGCAGACCCCGACAGGGCCCGGGGGGCTGGCGCGGCCCCCACTTCCATCATCTTGGGGCAGTTCTGGGCGTAGAACAGCAGCGACTTGCCCGCCTTCTGCAGGAAGGCCTGAGGCACGCGGGACAGGAACGGGCAGCGGCGCACCACAGTCTCCATGGCGGTCCGTCCGGGAGGTGCACTGATCCTGCAGGGGGTTGAGTGACATGGACACTTGTTAATAATCGGGCAGACGCCCCGGCAAGGTCACGGGGTTCGGGTGTCGCCATAACTCACAGCGAGGGGCCCGGGGGTGCTGAGAAGCCTCACTCCACGATGTCTGAGAACAGCGCGGAGACGGAGCTCACTAGGAGTGGGGGGCCCCTCTGCCCAGGTCCCCCAAGGCAGCCCGGGCCCCAGCTCCACGCAAAAGCACCCGCGAGGCGGCTCTCCCGAGTGGAGCAAACGCTGAAGAATCCCAAGGGGAGGGACAGGAGGGACGAGTGCGGAACAGGTTTGGGAGGCCGGCGGCTCCGGAGGAGGATGCAGGGCCCACGGGACACTTAGCACACACCCGGAGCAAGGAGGCCCGGGCAGGGGCCGTCCACCCGCCCGGGCAGCAAGGGCTCCTCCCGGCCTCCCAAGCCCTCGGCGGCCCCCAGCGGGGTCCTGGGCCCCGGGCGGGATGTCCGGGGAGCTGGGCACCGCGGACAGGGGCGCACGGAGGGAGAGGGCAGGGGCGGGCGGAGGGCAGGGGCGGGCGGCGGCGGCGGGGCGGGAAGGCCGGCGCGCGGTGCTGCCCCGGGGGCGGGAAGGCCGGCGGCGGCCGTGGGCCAAAGGCCTGGGGCGCCCTGACCCCGGCGGCAGGTGAGGCGGTGGGGGAGGGGGCCGGGGCCGGGAGCGGGGCCGGGAGCGGGGCGGCGCGGGCCGGAGCGCGGGCCGCACTCACCTGCGCCGGTCACTGTGCGGGGCGGCGGCGGCGGGCGGAGGCGGCGGGGCGGCGAGGACAGCGGAGGCGCAGAGCGTGTCCTTGTCCGGGCGGCGGGGCCGGCGCCGGCCTGATATAGGGCGGGAGCGAGCGCGCAGGCGCCGTGGGCCTCCCCGCGCAGGCGCGCTGCGCCCGGGGCCCATGGGGGGGGGGGGGGCGGGGAGCAGGGGGGGCGGGCCGGGGGCGGGAGGGTGACTTCATCCTGCACACGCACACCTCACCCCCCTACCCCACCCTACCCCGTGCGCTTCCCACCGACCAGTCCGCGCTGCAGACCCACCTCCCCGGAGGGGGCCGTGCGAGGGCAGAGAGGGCAGGGGTGTGTGTGTGGCGGGGGGGGGGGGGGGGGGAGACAAGGGGACAACTGGGACAGAGGAGGGAGGGGAAACGCAGGGCCCAGGACCAGAGTCTGGAGCAGAAAAAGCCACGCCACCCAGCTGGCTTTCCCGGAGGAAGTGGGGCTGGATTGCTCAAGGTTGCAGGGGTCCTTGGGGTGATGTGCAAAAGGGACGAGGGGGGGGGGGGGGGGCTCGCAGTGGGAGGAGCAGAAGCGGAAGGAGGCCCCGCTGTGGCGCTTTCTGGGCCGAGATGAAGGAACTTAACCTGATGCCGGGAAGGAACAGGGCTGGATGGAACCCGCACACTCCTCAGCACGGAGACCTGGGGTAGGGGTGCGGAGTGGGGGTGGAAGCACAGGGCCTGACACATAATTAGGGTTTGACACGTACTAGGTTTTTAAAAATATATATATTTTATTGATTTTTTTTTTTTTTTTTACAGAGAGGAAGAGAGAGGGATAGAGAGTTAGAAACATTGATAAGAGAGAATCATCCATCAGCTGCCTCTTGCACACCTCCGACTGGGGATGTACACGCAGCCAAGGTACATGCCTTTGACGGGAATTGAACCCGGGACCCTCCAGTCTGCAGGCCGACACTCCATCCACTGAGCCAAACCAGTTTCGGCTCATTAGTTATTTTTATTTTTCATTTGGGCTGTCCCAGGTCCCTTGCTGGCTACCCTGGGCACCAGCTGGGTGGCTCGGACTCCAACCCAAAGCTGGCTGTGCGTCCTTTGAGTGTCCCGCAGACCACGCCTGCAGGAATGCCAGCCCAGCCACCTTGCTCCAAGCCCTACTCAGCTAAACTGAGGCGGGGCTGGGCTGGGCCTGTGCCAGCTCAGAGGGGCCCTCCACTCTCGGGAAAGGGCTCTGCAGGTTACTCAGTGCTCAGTGAGGCATTCACAAGAGGGAGAGAGCCAGAGCGACAGTGGCCACGCTGGGCCAGGTGCTCGTTCCCTCTCTTTGAGTCACAGAGAAGGCCCCCGGGTCCGGAGTGACACTGGGACCAGTGCAGGGCCCAGGATGAAGGCTTTGGTCTGAGAGTTCAAGGCCCAGCTCTGACCCCTCCTGCTGTGGGGCCCTGGGCAGTGCCCATCCACTGGGGGGAGTCAAGGGGAAAGGTCAGCATTTGGGCTCAGGCCCAGCCAGTGTGGCTCAGTGGTTGAGCGTCGACCTATGGACAGGGGGTCAGAGTTCATTTCCCAGTCAAGGCAACTACGGGAGTTGCAAAGTTGATTCCCAATGTGTGGCCTGCAGGAGGCAGCCCATCAGTGATTTCTCTCTCATCATTGATCTCTCTCTCTCTCTCTCTGAAATCAATACAAATATATTTTTAAGAAACAATTAAAAAAGTTACATTTGGACGCAGACCCAAGCACAGCTCGCAGTGAGTGCAGGATAAAGACGGTGTTGAGTGCTTTGCCCACCTCTGGGCCTCACTTTCGCCATCTGGGCTGTGGGGTCATGACCCCTGTTCTGCCCCTGGGTCCCAGCCCCGGCTCTGGCCTGGGGCCACCACCACCACCCCTCGGGCTGGGTTTCCTCGTTGTCAGGCTCTCCCAGCCCGGCACTGTGGTTGGCAGGAGGGTCAGGTGAAGTCACGATTTCACAGGCTCTTTGTTTAAGCTTTAAACCAACCCTCCGGGAGTTTCCTGTTTGAGAGAGGGAGCAGTTGGGAAACAAAGGAATAGGATGTTGGAAACAAGTCCAGATGGAGGAGGAGGCTCTGTACCCAACACGCTCTGAAGGAGGGGGATCCCCGCTGCCGGAAGCTTCCAGAAGGGTGTGCTGCCGGGAAGGGGGCTGTGAGGGGCTGGGAGGGGGTGGGTGAGGCCGGGAGTGGGAAAGGCCCAGGCAGTCCCCATCCCCAGGGGGGGCGGGGGTGACTCAGCCCCACAGCTGGCTGCAGGGGCCTCGGGCCGGGAGGTCAGGCTGGGGGTCCTGAAAGCCACAGAGCTTCCTGGGCCAGGGCTCACGCACCCCCCCACACCCCCTCACACACACACACACACACACACACACACACAGGGCACCGGGGGACAGCATACTCTCCGGCCACACCCCTTCGGTTCTGCCCCAGGAATCTGCGTTTCTGTGTGTGTGTGTGTGTGTGTGTGTGTGTGTGTTCTTTTTTTTAAATAAATGTTTATTGATTGCAGAGAGGAAGGGAGAGGGAGAGAGAAGCATCCATGATGAGAGAGAATCATGGATCGGCTGCCTCCTGCACGCCCCACACTGGGGATGGAGCCCGCAACCCAGGCATGTGCCCTGACCGGGAATTGAACCCTGACCTCCTGGTTCATAGGTCGAGGCTCAACCCTTGAGCCACGGTCAACTCTGTGTTTTAAGCAGGCCTCTCTCCTGCTAGTGTGTGTGTGGTGGTGGTGGCGGGGTGTATCTTGGGGTCACGTTTTAGGAAAGCGGTTCCACTTGGTGAGCAGGACAGGCAAGCTGGGAGAGAATCCTGGCCAGGCCGCCTGGGCCTCTGGGATCGCAGGTAGCCACCCCGCGCCTCAAGCTTCAGTTTTTGCAAATGAGCCAGGGTGGTCCCTATTCTGGCAGAGTTGTGACCCCTCTGCCGGCTTCATTCAGGTGTCTCTCACCTTCTCCCTCCTCCCTTTTCCCTTCCCTCCAGCCGCACTTCCCCCTCCCCACCCCCACCCCCACCTGCCTCCTCCTCAGAGCCGCACTACAAACTCATTTTATCACCAAGCTGCTGGAGCAGTGCGAGGCCAGGCCCCTTTCGGGGAGGACAGAGCCCGGCCCCCCTCCCCCACCCCGGTCTGCGTCATCTGCCTGTCCATGGGGCCCCTGCGCACAGCACCCCCAGCCGGCGGGAGGAGCAGATGTCCGCCCCCAGCCCGGATTCCATCCTCCCCTCGGGGACAGGAGTTATTTTTAGCTGGCCCGCCCCCGGGTCAACAGCCGAGGGACCTTGGGCAAGCACGCTGCTTTCCTCTGGGCCTCAGTTTCCACTTCTGTCCGCCACCTAAGAATCCCTGCAGCTTCCCCTCGGAGACCCGGTGGACGTGGGGCCGCCCTGAAGACGGACAAACCTCCCTCCTAGGCTGGTGCTCCGTACGGCCTTGGCCTTGGGCTAGCTCAGAGCCCCGGCTGCTACCAGACTGTGGTCACCAACCAGGCCAAGCCTCCGATTTCTTTCTTTCTTTCTTCCTTTCTTTCTTTCTTTCTTTCTTTCTTTCTTTCTTTCTTTCTTTCTTTCCCTTCCTTCCTTCCTTCCTTCCTTCCTTCCTTCCTTCCTTCCTTTTTTTTTCTCTTATTGACTTCAGAGAAGAAGAGAGAGGGAGGGAGAGATTGAAATGTCAATGATAAGAGAGAATCATTCATCGGCTGCCTCCTGCACGCCTCCCTCTGAGGACTGAGCCCGCAACCCCGGCCTGTGCCCTTGACGGAATGGAACCGGGACCTTCAGGCCGCAGGCCAGCACCATCCACTGAGCCAAGTCGGTCAGGGTGCAAGGCCTGCATGTCTTCCCGGCCCTGGAGGCAGTGAGAGGCCTGCCCAGCGCCCCTTCTGCCCAGACTGGGGGAGCGGGGTCAGGGAGGGGGGCGGGAGAATGGGCGGGAGAGTGGCAGGGCTCAGGGAGAACGGGAGAGAGCCAGCAGGGGTGACGCCGCAGGGCCCTGTGGCAGCCGGAGCCGCTCCGTTCAGAGGACAGGCCTGGCGCTGGGATTGCACGTGCCCTCAGCTCTCGAAGCAGCGGCCAGGGTAATGTGGGACGAAAGCTCAGAGCGGTTACATGACTTACCCGAGGTCCCACAGCCAGCGCGTAGAGAGCATGGCCGGCCTTCGATGCCTTCTAGTCTAGTGTTCCCCCACCCCCAGGGAGTGAGGAAGCCAGGAGAGGGGAGGCTGGGCTGCAGCCAGGGGTCAGGTCTCCGTGGAATCGGGGTGGGTCCAGTGTGAGAAGGCAGAATCTTCTAAAAAAAGTAATTCTATAATAAAAGCCACTGCCTTATTGGATGCAGTTTTTGGTTTTTTTTTTTAAATATGTATTTTATTGATTTCAGAGAGGAAGGGAGAGGGAGATAGAAACATCAGTGATGAGAGAGAATCATGGATCGACTGCCTCCTGCACGCCCCCTACTGGGGATTGAGCCCGAAGCAACCTGGGCACGTGCCCAGGAATTGAACCCTGACCTCCTGGCTCAGTGGTCGGCAAACCATGGCTCTCGAGCCACATGCCGCTCTTTGGCCCCTTGAGTGTGGCTCTTCCACAAAATACCATGGCCTCGGCGAGTCTATTTTGAAGAAGTGGTGTTAGAAGAAGTTTAAATTTTAAAAATGTGGCTCTCAAATGTCAATCGTTATGCTGTTGATATTTGGCTCTGTGGACTAATGAGTTTGCCGACCACTGTCCTAGTTCATAGGCTGACTCTCACCACTGAGCCACACCGGCCGGGCCTGAATGCGGTTCTTATCTAGCTCTCACTGCTCCGAGGCAGCTCCGGAGGTTCCCCAAGGGGAGGCGGCTGTGTGGGTGCGTGACTAACATCTACCACCAGCAAAGGAGGTTTTCCTTGAGGAGGTGGTGGGCGAAGTGCATTCAGCTGAAGGCCTCGAGCCAAACCGCCCCCAGGGAGGGACTCTGCCGACCGAGGTGCCAGCCCCCCAGCCCTGCAGCCTCCACAATCACGTGAGCCCGCCCCTAACATAACCGGAAAAGTCGGTTCTGCCCCGGCCGGCGCGGCTCAGGGGTTGAGCATCGGCCTAGGAACCGGTAGGTCACGGTTCGATTCCCGGTCAGGGCACAGGCCCGGGTTGTGGGCTCGATCCCCAGTGGGGACTTGCAGGAGGCAGCCGACCCATGATTCTTTCTCATCATGGACGCTTCTATCTCTCTCTCCCTTCCTCTCTGAAATCATTAAAAACGTATTAAATAAAGAAATCGGTGCAAAAAAAAGAAAAAGAAATTGGTACTGTTTCTCCACAGAACCATGGGCTTGAGGAGGGAGGTGGGAGGTGGGCGTGGGGACCCTGCGGCCTGGCTCTGGGTGTTAGCAGCGGCTGCTGACGCGGGTGCGGGGGGATGCGGGCACTGGGGCTCGGAGTGCCTGTCCGCGCTGATGCAGAGCCAGCGTGGGCACTCGAGCAGCCCGCCCGCCCTCCGCTCTCAGCGTCCCCTTGCCCGGCCACCCACCCCCGGGCCCAGGGAGCCAAGGGCCACGGGGCTCCCTCTCTCCAGGGTTCCCTTTGGGCCTGGAGCCCTGCAGCCGGGTGGGGGAGGGAGGCCAGACCGCGCTGGGGCCCCGCGGGGACCGGTTAACAGTTTCTTGTGCAAGACCGCGGCTTGTGACACGCCAACGGCCCCGGCCCCAGCCCCAGCGCCGCGGCGGCCTTGAGAGCCCTTGTGACTGAAATCAGCCGCGGCTGATGGCTACATACCCCCCCCCCCCCCGGGGAGCGCTCACCGCCCTCCCCCACCCGCCCTGCACACCCAGCAGGCTGACCCTGCAGCAGGAGGCCCGGGGCCAGGGGCCAGGGCAGCGGGGGGCCTGGGGGCCCTGGGCCTGGGGGCCCTGGGCTGAGGCCGGCCACAGCGGCCTGGCCTTCTGCCCACTCCTCAAGGAAAGCCTCGCATCCTGATTTTTATGGGAGCACTTTGCATTCTCACTGTGTGTGTCTTTAATAAGGAAACCGTATTTGAATAGATATTTGTTTATGGTAAAAACGCAAATAGCATGTATGGCAGGGAAAGCAAAAGGTCCCCTGACCTGGCCCGTGTGGCTCAGCTGGTTGGGCGTCGTCCCTGCACCAAAAGGTGGCTGGTTCGATTCCCAGTCAGGGCACATGCCCAGGTCGTGAGCTCGATCCCCAGTGGGGGCCGTGCAGGAGGCAGTCGATCGATGTTATGCTCTCACCTCCATGTTTCTCTCCTCTCTCTCTCTCCCTCCTTGTCTCTCTAAAAAATAAAGTATCCTATACAATAAAACCCTAATGTGCAAATTGACTGAACGGCAGAACCACCGGTCTGTATGACACACACTGACCACCAGGGGGCATACACTCAATGCAGAAGCTGCCCCCTGGTGGTCAGTGCGCTCCCATGGGGGGAGTGCCAGAAGCCAGGCTAATGGCTGGCGAGTGCAGTGGCGGTGGCAGGAGCCTCTCCTGCCTCCGCTGCAGGTGACCAGTAAGGAGCGAGGGGTCCCGGACTCTGAGAGCCCCGGACTGTGAGAGGGATGTCTGACTGCTGGCTTAGGCCCGATCCCCAAGCAGGCAGACGGACATCCCCTGAGGGGTCCAGACTGCAAGAGGGCGCAGGCTGGGCCGAGGGACCCCCACTCAAGTGCACTAATTTTGTGCACCAGGCTTCTAGTTATTTAAATAAAATAAAGAAAGAAGTTCCTCTCATCTGGGTCTTTCCCAAGACAACACGGCTGGCAGTTCTCCAGGGCCCTTCCAGAAAGATCTCCCTCCTTCACTCAGGAAGGGGGAGCTGACGCCCTCCGAGCCCCCGTGGGAGCCGCAGAGGCTGGAGTAGCTGGTGGGGACCCTGAGGCCAGCGGAGGAGCCCGGAGAGCCAGCCCAGACGGGGACCCTGTTCTGCGGTTTGGGATTGGGGGACAGCTCTGGAGCCTTGGGGCTCAGTCCCAGCCGAGGCCGACCCCGGGCTTCTGACAGAGTGACTGCCAGGCCTGGCCATGGGGGCCTGGGGGCGGGGAGGGGGGGTGGCACGCAGCCCCAGCATTTACCCAACCTCCCAGCTTCTGGCTCCCTGCAGCCGCGGGTTGTGACACCAGCTCAGCTTCCCTCCGGCTAACGGCCGCCGTCCCCCAGCCCCGGTTCCTCTTTCCTGAGCCACCCGCTCGGGGTCCGTTGGGACTTTGCCTTCGTGGCTCTGACCTGGGGGGCTGGTGGGGTCAGCAGTGCTGCCGGCGGCGGCTCATGGAGGAGCTCTGAGCGTTGGAGGAAGGAGGGGGCGAGGGCACAAATGCGCAGGTGCGGTCGCCGTGAAGGAAAACGCGCAGTGGGTGTCCGCACTGGGCGCCCTGCACCCTGAATGCAGGCGGGGCGGGGGGAGGGGGAGTGTGGGGGGTTCTCAGGCCCCGCCGTGAGGCTGACTGTGGGCAGCTTATCAGCGTGGAAAGGGGAAGCAGACGGCTGGTCAGCACACAGCGCGCAGATGGGCAGGAATCGGAGCGAGGTCACTCACCAGGCGCCCGGCTGCTCGGGCACCCGTGGGAGCCTGCCCCAGGGCGGTCGGCGAGCGCCCACATCCCGGGCACCCTGCCACCGCACCGCCTCCCTGTGCGAGTTCTCCCTGCGGCCGCACAGCCCCCTCCACGCCTCCGTCTGTGCTCACCGGGCTGCGGGCTCTGGCCCCGGCCTGGCCTGTGCACTGGGGGTGTCAGCACCCCACGGAGGCCCATGCCGCTGCGCTGGGGCGGGGCCTTCGGACAGACCACAGGGCATGTGGCACGTCCCCCCCAGGCCCCCAGATCCCTCCTCCCCGTCCTCAGTGCCTCCGGTGGGAGCCCACGGGAATATGACAGGGATGTGCTGTCTGGTGACGACATTCGGAACATTGTCCAGCCACCGAGCCTCACAGACAGAAGCGGCTGGCAGCTGACGGCACTCCAGGGTCAGGAGTTCCTGGGCCGTTTCTCTCACAGACACAGGGCCGCACGCCGGCTGTTCCGCATTCACACCTGGTCCCAGGCCCAGAGGCCCGGAGCCACTGCCGCCTCCTGTGCACAGCCCGTGCCCGGCGACACTCGCTGTGGCCGGACAGGGACGGTCATGCTCGGAGTCACACCCACCTGCAGGGTCACCCTCATCCTTCCTGCCAACCCCAACCAGCTTCCCGGGATGGGGCCTCACAATCCCTCCCTCTGCCCCCCAGTCCCTGATGAGGCCTGGGCTGTCCTGAGCCCCGACATCCCGCCCTCCGCCGCCTGCTCTGTGGCCATCCTGCCCCGGTGCCCGCTGACACTGCCCACTGGCCAGTGTGAAGCCGGAGCTTTCCCCGGGCGTTGCGGTCACGCTGTGTGACTAACAGTCCCTGCTTCTCTCCGGGCTCAGTTTCCCCACCTGTTTAATGGGCATGCAGACCCGTGGCTCCAAGTGTTTGTTCTGGCACTTACGATGAGGACAGCGACACTCCTGTGGCCTCTCAGCACTTCCTGGGCCCCAGGTTCCTGGGCGCAGGGCCACCTGGCCCCCGAGGCTCTGGCTGGATGCCGCTCGCTGACAAACAGGCCCTCAGCAAGGTTTCCCGGGAGCACAGCCCAGCCCAGCTCTGCCTGAGGCCGCCCCGGGACCCAGGCCCGGAGCCGGGCCTGATGCCTGGCTGTCCGCAGGGCCAGAGGAGGGGCTGTCCAGCTTGGAGGCCAGGCCGCAGGACTGACCGCCAGGGACCCACCCATGCCTCCCAGCAACACACTGGCCAGAAGAGCCTCGGCCTGAGGGCCCCTCAGGGGCCCCTCCCTCTCCCCTCTTGTTCCGGATCCCCCCCTCCTGGGGTCCCAGGGCGGTTCAGGAGCGAGCATGCTCCCCAGACCTCGGGAGAGACCGGGGGGTTCACACATCACCCTGTCCAGCCAGGGGCGCCTGGCTCCGTGCACCCCCGGAGGGCAATGGAGGGTGGCGGGCTGCCAGGGGAACTGGGGGGTGGGGCAGGGCCGGGTGGGAAGAGGAACCTGCTGAAGTGTGACTGACGGAAGGCCTTTGTCCTGCAGGATTAGCAGGAGATCTGAAAACAAAGGCTCCGGTTGGGCAAGGGGAGGTTATACAATCAGCTGGCGAGCAAAGGTGAGCCCGGGGCTGCTGGCAGGCCTGGCAGAGCCTTTCACCGGCCCTGCGGTTCCAGTGTTTAGGGGTGCCTTTCCTTCCCTCCCTCCCTCCCTCTGCTTTCCTCCCTTCTTTCCTTCCTTTCTTATTGATTTCAGAGAGGGAGGGAGAAGGAATGAGAGATAGAAACCTCAATGATGAGAGAGAAGCATGGATCGGCTGCCTCCTGCATGCCCCCTACTAGGGATCGAGCCTGAAACCCGGGCCTGTGCCCTGACAGAATCAAACTGTGACCTCCTGGTCCGTAGGTCGATGCTCAACCACGGAGCCACGCTGGCTGTGGCTGGGCTGTGGCTGTGGCTGTGGCTGGGCTGTGGCTGGGGCTGTGGCTGTGGCTGTGGCTGGGCTGTGGCTGGGGCTGTGGCTGGGGCGGGGCTGGGGCTGGGGCTGGGGCTGGGGCTGGGGATGGGTATGGGGCTGGGGCTGGGGCTGTGGCTGTGGCTGGGGCTGGGGCTGGGGCTGTGGCTGTGGCTGGGCTGTGGCTGTGGCTGTGGCTGGGCTGTGGCTGGGGCTGTGGCTGGGGCGGGGCTGGGGCTGGGGCTGGGTATGGGTATGGGGATGGGTATGGGGCTGGGGCTGGGGCTGTGGCTGTGGCTGTGGCTGTGGCTGTGGCTGGGGCTGGGGCTGTGGCTGTGGCTGTGGCTGGGGCTGTGGCTGGGGCTGGGGCTGGGACTGTGGCTGTGGCTGTGGCTGTGGCTGTGGCTGTGGCTGGGGCTGTGGCTGGGGCTGGGGCTGGGGCTGTGGCTGGGGCTGTGGCTGTGGCTGTGGCTGTGGCTGTGGCTGGGGCTGTGGCTGTGGCTGGGGCTGTGGCTGAGACTGGGGCTGGGACTGGGGCTGGGGCTGGGGCTGGGGCTGGGGATGGGGCTGGGACTGGGGCTGGGGCTGGGGCTGCGGCTGGGGCTGGGGCTGGGGGTTTAAAGCAAACCTGCCTGTGCTCCTCCTCTGCTCACCCCGGCCCCTTCCCCGCAGCTCCCTCCCGCTGGGCAGGAGCCACGGGGGTCTGCAAGGCCCACCCACTCAGAGGACCCCCAACACCCGCTCCTCTGTCCCTCACCCCCTCCCAGCAGATCGCCACCCGGCCTTGCGTTGCTGTCCCTCTGCCCTGTGATGCCCCTGCCCCAAGCCTCCCAGACCCTCCCTCCCTTCCCGGCCACCCTGCCAGCCCCGCTCTCCCAGGCCCTGGTCCAGGCCTCCCAGGCCAGGGCCACGCCATATTGCCCGCAGTGCTTGGCAAAGGAGGGGGAGGAGGTTTAGGGGTGCCATTACATGGAGGGGGGGCCTGGAGCCTGGGCCTCCCACCAGCAAGGCCTGAGCAGCAGGGGGCCCTCACACGGGGGCACCGAGTGGGGCTCTCTGGCCGGGTCTGGTGCCTGGTGGGGGCGGGGAGGACAGGCTGGGGCAGTGGACAGAGCCCTGTGAGCAGCAGGCTCTGGCCCTGGCTCCCTGAGGCTTATCAGTGCCGACCTGTCCCTGTCCCTGTCCTTGTCCCTGTCCCTGTCCCGGCGCTCTGGTGCTGCTGACGCAAACGCAGAGGTCACAGTGGTGCAGGTGAGCTGGGTTCAGCCCGCTGCCCGCGTGACCCCATGAGCTCAGAGGGTGTCTGGAGGCAGGGCCTGGCCTCGGGGTGACGCCACTGGGCACTCGGGGAAGGAGGGTGAGCCGGGCGTGTCTGACTGTCAGGGCCCAGGAGTTAGGGGGAGGGGGGGGTTGGCAGACCCTCTCCGACCTCCTCCTCCAGAGGTGGGGGTGGCTGGCCGCATCTGGACTGGGGTCCCTGGGCCTGTCTGATTCTGTGCCCTGCTTCCCCCCATGGCGGCTGTGATGGCTGTACCCCTCCCCTCCCCCCATCTCGCCAAGGCTGTGGTCTGAGTAGCCTTGGGGGTATCAGCGAATGTCCATGATGTCAGGGGCGGCCTTGCTCGGCCTTCCCAAGGAGTTTTCTGACGCGCAGCTTTGACATTGGGGTCCTCCTGCCCGGGCACTGCCAGGGGGCCCTGGGCCTCCCTCTGACAGCTCTGCCTGGCAGGTGGGCGGGCTGCAAGCTGGGCCCCTGGGTCATCTGTTCCAGGTTGGGGGTTGGCTTCCTGTGAACTCATATCTACACACATGTGCACATGTATGTGGGTACCTGCAGGAAAAGTCTGCCGCCCTGAGCTCCACAACCCCCCCACCTGCCCTCCTCCTCCTCGTCCTCCTCCTCCTTCTTCTTTTAAACATGTTTTTATTGATTCCAGAGAGGAAGGGAGAGGGAGAGATAGAAACATCAATGACGAGAGAATTACTGATGGGCTGCCTCCTGCACGCCCCCTCCTGGGGATGGAGCCCACAACCCCGGCATATGCCCTCGACTGGAATCGAATCCGGGGCCCTTCAGTCCACAAGCCGACACTCTATCCACTGAGCAAAACCGGCCATATAGGGCCACATAGGGCCTTTCTTATGTTGAGGTGTGTCGCCGCTATCTCCACCTTGCTGAGTAGATGCTGGATTTTTTTTAAATATGTATTTTATTGATTTTTCTTACAGAGAGGAAGGGAGAGAGATAGAGAGCTAGAAATGTTGGTGAGAGAGAAATATCAACCAGCTGCCTCTTGCACACCCCTTAACGGGGATGTGCCCGCAACCAAGGTACATGCCCTTGACCGGAATCAAACCTGGGACCTTTCAGTCCGCAGACCGACGCTCTACCGCTGAGCCAAACCGGTTTCGGCTAGATGCTGGATTTTGTCCGATGCTTTTTCCGAGTCTATTGATAGGATGGTGTGATTGTTACCTGTCCCGACCAGCGGGAGATCAACGTGGGGGCGAGGAGGCACCTAGAAGGGAATGATAGAGGACAGGAGACGCAAAGAAATGGAGGCAAGACAAAGTTCTGATCAAGCCTCGAACTTTATTTTTTGAAATGGCTGTATATATACAGCAGAAACAAAGGGGGGCAGGGTTGCCTATGCAGAGGGGTCTTTGGCAGTGTATAATTGGTTTAGGCACTGAGTGACAAGGTGGTAAGGTATCTGGCAACACAGGATTGGCTAACTGCCAGGGCGTCGTAACATTCCAAGGTGTAACATTCCAAGGCTGGGCTAGCTATGGGGGAGGATCAGGAAGGGGAAGTTGCAAAGATGCTAAGCGGCAGGTTAATCTTATCTTCTGGCCAAACCCTCAGGGCACCGCATAACTTCTGCTAGAAGGAACTTAATTCTATTTCCTTAAGACGGAGTTGCTTGTCTCAACTCTGATGGCTCCCAACAGTTACCTTCATGTTGTTCGTGTGGGTCACTCCCCCACCAAGCAGACCGGTCCATCTGGGAGGGGTCTCTATGGCTCCCTCAGTCCCCCTGCCCTTCGAGACCGGTCTTCATGGCCCTGTCTGCCTTTGGCCTCACCGTCAAGCCTTCCTCCTGAGCCTCCTGCCTGGACCTGTGCCCCAGACACAACACGTTAGCCCTGTGGCCGGGCCTCTGGCTGGCTGCTCCCTGATGGGACTGCCCTCCGCCCCTCCCCTCAGCCGACCTGTGCGCCCTGGGGCCGAAGGTCAGACCTCCCTGCGCCCTCTGACAAGCTTTTCCCGTGACTTTAACCCCCCGCTTCCCTCCAGCTGAGAGCAGTCCTGCCCCTCACAGACCCCACTGCGACCTCGGGACAGTGCTGTCGTGATTATCCTGGGAAATCTACTCGTTTACTTGGCAGACGTCTCCAGTGCCTGCTCTGCCCAGGCCCTGTCCTGGGTGCAGCCGTGCGCTCGCCTCTGCTCCCCGGGGCTGGCATTCTCTCGGGAGAAGACAAGGAACCCACCAGCCCAGTGTGTCGGGTGGCGATCTGTCTCTGGAGGAAAGAAAGCAGGGGCGGGGGAGGCGGTTGGCATTTTCAGAAGGGGGTTCGGGGACAGGGTCCCCGAGGAGGGGATGTTCGAACACAGTCCCGCGGGAAGCGCCGGGTTGAGCTGAGTGGTCACTGGGACAATGGCCGGTGCAAGAGGCCTGAGAGGGGTGTGGGCACCTCTGTCCAGAGGACAGTGAGGACCCGCGTGGCTGCGACAGAGCGCCGGGTGGGGAGCGGAGGCAGAGGGTCTTCGGATCCGGGTATGGGGTGCGGCTGAGGTCCAGCCTGGAGCCACGTGGAGCCTGGCGGCCCAGCATGAGCTCACACGGATGCTCCTTCCCCGCCGGGGGTCGTCGGGATTGTTTTACATTCGAGGACGCGGAGGCTGTGGGGTGACTCCTGCTACATCACGGGCCCAGAGGCAGGGCCTGGACTTCCCCGCCGGGCACCAGTGCTGCCCTGCGCTGCCCCCTGCAGGTGGTGCGGCCTGAGAGCACGGCAGGCTTTCCTGCAGGGGGCGCTGGGCCATGTGGGCCTTGTCATCCCTGCCTTTCCTCCTGCTCTCTCGCCCCCGCCCGTCTTGGCCCTGGGCAGGGGCTCTAGGAGTGAGCACAGGGAAGCAGCGCTCATGGCCAGGCTGTCTGTGGGTTTTGTACAGACCGAGACCTCCCTGCCACCAGGGCACTGAAAGAAGCTGTCTTCCAGGCCCTCTCCCCATGGAGGTCCCTCCACATTGAGGTTCTTCCAACGTGACCCCCCGCCCCTCCCCCACCGTAGAGGCCTTACTCAGAAATGGAGTCCAGTCTGATGGAGGAGGCATGGGGTGCGGGTGGGGTGCTCAGGCAAAAAGTGGAGGCACATTGCCAAAATCGGTTTGGCTCAGTGGATGGAGCGTCAGCCTGCAAACTGAAAGGTCCCGGGTTCGATTCCGGTCAAGGGCATGTACCTTGGTTGCGGGCACATCACCAGTGGGGGGTGTGCAAGAGGCAGCTGATCGATGATTCTCTCTCATCAATGTTTCTAACTCTCCATCCCTCTCTCTTCCTCTCTGTAAAAAAATCAATAAAAAAAAAAAATATTTTTTTCAGACAGAGTGCCAGGGAGTGGCAGCAGCCACTGCAGCGGTAGATTTATCTGTGTGCAGACCCAATATTGGAAGAAGATGCTGACCGGAAAGGAGACTGAGATTGACATTGAACCCACAGATAAGGTGGAAAGAATAAAGGAACGTGCGGAAGAGAAAGAGGGGATCCCCCCACAGCAGCAGCGGCTCATCTACAGCGGTAAACAGATGAATGAGAAGACAGTAGCTGATTATAAAATCCTAGGCAGCTCAGTCCTCCACCTGGTGTTGGCTCTAAGAGGAGGAGGTGGTTTCAGACAGTGATGGACCCTCTCTCCATTTTACCTCCTTACCCTGTCTCTTGTAATGAGGCATCATATATCCTGTCACTCTCTGGAACACTCTCTGGAGCTAGAGTTTCTAGCTCTCTCTCTCTCTTCCTCTCTGTAAAAAATCTCTTCCTCTCTGTAAAAAAAGTCACTGCCCCCTCTCCTGGATGTTCAGTCTTATGTGTCTGCGGGTAGGAGACTGTGAGGACCCCAGGATGCAGTGTTCCTGTCCCAAATGGCCCCTGCTGGCCTTTGGGTTTAGTTTGCAGTCCTGTGTACTTCCTTCTTATGGCTATGTTCCTGGTTGTCAATAAAATATTTCCTGGGGGGGTCGGCAACTAAGTAATTGCGGATTTTTTAAAGAAAATCAAAGACAATTTTTTCATGGAACTAAATAACTTTATTCTGTAATGTATTGCCCATTTTGATCAATGACCTTTTGCCATCTTTCAGGCAGCATCATAATCTCACGTTCAAAAAACTTCTGGTTTTTATTAGCAAAAAACTGAATCAGGTACGATTTGACATCATCATCATTATTGAAATTTTTACCATTCAAGGAGTTTTGTAAAGATCGAAACAAAAAGTAATCAGATGGTGCAAGGTCAGGACTATATGGCAAAACATCCCAACCAAGCTCCATTAATTTTTGCCGAGTGACCAAAGATGTGTGTGGCCTTGCATTGTCATGATGGAATACAACACCTTTTCGATTTGTCAATTCGGGCCGCTTTTCTTCAACTGCATTGTTTAATTTCGTTAGTTGTTCAATGTAGACATCAGAATTGATCGTTCGGTTGGGTGGTAAGAGTTCAAAGTAGACAATTCCTTTGTAATCCCACCAAACTGATAACAAAACCTTCTTTTGATGAATATCAGCTTTTGATGTTGTTTGAGTTGGTTCACCTGGCCTGCTCCACGATCTTTTCCGCTTGATATTGTTGTAAACAACCCATTTTTCATCGCCAGTTATCAGTCGTTTTAAAAATGGATCATTTTCATTACGTTTCTTTAGCAAATCGCAGCTGCTAATGCGTTGCGTTAACTGTGATTCTTTCAGTTCGTGAGGAACCCATGTATCGAGTTTTTGAACATAGCCAAGTTGTTTTAAGTGATTTTCAATGCATGTATGTGATACATGAAGCTTCTCTGCAATCTCACGTGTTGTACTGTGACAGTCCGAATTGATTATTGCTTTGATTAGGGCGTCATCAACTTCAACTGGACGACCAGAGCGTTTTTCATCTTTGAGTGAAAAATCACCAGAACGAAATTTGGCAAACCAATTTTGACACTGCCATTCTTTTAAGGCTTCGTCACCATAAACAGCACATAACTTTTTATGAGCTTGCGATGCGTTTTTCCCTTTGCGGAAATAAAAAAGCAAAATATGACGAAAATGTTCCTCTTGATTTTCCATTTTTCAACGAACGCCAAACGAAAACTACAAAACAGATCAAAAAACTTTTTTTACTGATTAACAGCTGAATAGCCAACTATCAAATAACAAAATGTGTTTTACATTTGTACTACGCCTGCAAACCTAAAAATTCAACTGAAGCCATGTGTGAAACCCGCAATTACTTAGTTGCCGACCCTATATATATATATACACACATTAATTGAATTTTAGAGAGAAAGAGAAGCATCCATGTGCGAGGGGAACATGGGTCAGCCCTCGTGCACACCCCCTACAGGGGATTGAGCCCACAACGGGGGCATGTGCCCTGGGGCAATGGAACCAGCAACCTTTTGGTGCACAGGATGGCTCTCCAACGTATTGAGCTACCTGGCCAGGGCTTCAGAGTAATCTTCTTTTCCAGACCTCTGGAAGGCACAACTGCAGGCACCAGAGCACAGGCCCACCCTCCCTGCCATCTCGTTGCCTGCACACCATCTCTCTTTACTGGGAAAGTGAGTTAACTCTCCTGTACCCACCCATGTAAAAGAAGTATGCGCTTTGCCGAAACCGGTTTGACTCAGTGGTAGAGCGTCGGTCTGCGGGCTGAAGAGTCCCAGGTTCGATTCCGGTTAAGGGCATGTACATTGGTTGCGGGCACATCCCCAGTGGGGGGTGTGCAAGAGGCAGCTGGTCGATGTTTCTCTCTCATTGACGTTTCTAGCTCTCTCTCTCTCTTCCTCTCTGTAAAAAATCAATAATATATATATATATATATATATATATATATATATATATATATATATATAAAAGAAGTATGCGCTTCTCCATTCTCCTTTTTATCCAGTCCTGGAGATTTCGCCACTTTGCTTTCTGCCGCTTCTGTAATCTCCCTCCAGTGGAGTTCATGTAGCGTCTCCTCCTTTGATCCTAATGTATAAATTATTTATTTTATTTATTTATTTATTTATTTATTTATTTTTTTATTGATTTTGTACAGAGAGGAAGGGAGAGAGATAGAGAGTTAGAAATATCGATGAGAGAGAGTCATCGATCAGCTGCCTCTTGCACACCCCCTACTGGGGATATGCCCGCAACCAAGGTACATGCCCTTGACCGGAATCGAACCCGGGACCCTTCGGTCCCCAAGCCGACGTTCTATCCATTGAGCCAAACCGGTCTCGGCTGATCCTAATGTATAAATTAGCTGTGATACTGCCACTCTCCGAGCATTTTCTCAATCGCTGAGATTTTGCACGTCCTGGAACTCTGTGGCTCAAATAAACTCATAGAAGTTTCCTATAGGCGGGCATAGTTTCGTCTATTAGAGGTTTCCTGAAGATTGGGAAACATGCGGTCCAGGTCAGTTCCAGGTGGGAAGATGCCGGGAGGTGCCATAGGAAGGCCTGGCTTTCCCACCGCAGAAAGCGGGCAGCAACGGCCTCTGGTGGCCAGGCCCCTGGATGCCTCCTCCCCGTGGAAGCATGTGATTAATTTACAAAGGGCTTCGCAGGGCTCAGGAGTCTGGAGAAGGCCAGGTGCACCCACTCCCTCCCATGACAAAGGGGGAACCGAGGCCCGCAGAGCAGAGGTCACTTCGTGTGAAGTCGCACACGAAGCACGGGGAGCACTGAGGATGGAACCTGGGTCTCTCACTCCACGGATGAGATTCCAAGCGACCGGTGTGTTTGTTAAATCGGCATTTGTTTTCAGCGCGTTCGGAGGAGCGTCCCATTGAAGGAATTCCCGAAGGGCGAAGAGCTGGCTCTTAAGGAGCTGAGCGAACACCCAGCCAACAGAGCGCTTTAAGAGGGTAAACAGACCAGAACTCACTTCCGGGATTCCTACTGCTTTCGCCGCAGCCGGTTAATCACGGCTCTCAGTCTCGCCCGCAAGGCATCTTGGGAAATGTAGTCCCAGTTCCCTCCAGACGTCAGGTGACGGCCGTCTTGGAACTGCATTTCCCAGAAAGCTGTGCTCGCCGGCTCGATGACCGGGCTACGGGCGGGTGGGGCGAACGCCCCGGCCAGGGCTTTGGAAATTCCCAGGGAGGATGAGCGTCGGTGGCCAGAGGCCGTGGGCGGCGCCGTCCACAGGCCGCCTGACCCGGCCGAGGTTGGAGCGGAGGCCGTGGAGCCGGCCCTACAGCTCTGCTTCCGGTAGGGGAGCAACTAGCCCAGGCGCCGCGTCTCCTTTAACCGCGGTGGGCGGGGCGAGGGGACGCGACCGGCGTTGCTATTGGCGGCGGTTGGGGGCGCGGAAACTGAACGCGCCGCAACGGCAGCGGCTGCCTCCTCGGGCTCCTGCGGCGCCTCGGGCGCCCCGGGCCCCGCCATGGCCGCGCCCTGTGCGGTAAGTGCTTGCTGGCGGCCGCCGCCGGGCCTTAGTCTCCGCGCACGGACCGTGGGGCCCTGGCCGGGGCCCTGGCTGCGGGGGACGGGGGCCTCCGGCTCCGAGCCCGTCTCGGCGGCCCCGGTTCCCCATCTGCAGGGCGCGCTGGGTCGGGGCGCCTCCTGCGTGCCAGGCCCTGTGCGGGCGGCCGGCGAACGTTCCCGCGGAGGCCAGAGGGAGGGGTGGTTTCGAACTTGCAGGCCTCCCGGCTAGGCCAAGAGCCCGGGAGGCTGGGTGGCGGCCTGTTGGTCCCCGTAGGCACCTGGGTGTGGGGACTGATGTGAGCCGAGGACCCAGGCATTCTGGCCCCCAATCTGGTGCTCTTCCCGCAGGATTACCCCCCCCCCCCCTCGTTCCCAGTAAATACAAAGCGCCTGGGGGTTGGGGGGATGAACCACATTGTCCCTGGGGTTGGCGGAGAGGGTGTTGGGAGATGTCCGGGTCCCCGGGTCAGGGGTGGACCTGAACTTGCTCTGCCCAGGGAGCCTAGAGGTGGGCACTGTTCTTCCCAGAGAGGCGGGCAGGGCAGTTGTTCTGTTGGGGGCCCTCCCCCAGCTGCCACTCCCTCTGTTGTTGAAAGGGGGACGGGCAGGTGTGTTGGGGGCGGAGCTGGGCTGGTCTGGTTACCGCTCTGTAGGGTGGCCCTGCTGGGCTCCCTGGTGATGCTTGGGGTATGGGGAGGTGTTTGCAGCTGGCAGCGATCTCGGTGCTAAGCGGGAGCTGCCCTTGGATGCAGAGGCTCCCACGTGGGCCCGAGCCAAACTCCTGGTCGGACAATCCTCGTGGAGCAATGTCTCCCGGCTTCCTGAGTGGGTCCTGACCCGGGGCCTGGCTCTGGGTGGGGTAGAGATGGTGGCGATGCCGCCAGGGGTCTCCTTCGGGCTCACAGGCCGTTGCGCAGTGGGATGGATGCCTGAGATGGGGGGCTGCTGAAAGGCACCGTTTTCTCTCTTTCGGTCTCAGAAAAATAACTGAGATGTTATTCACATACCATGAAATTCACCCTCCTAAAGTGGAAAACAGTGGTTTTTAGTGACTTTACAGTGTTTATTATGCAACCGTCATCACTGTCTCATTCCAGAACTTTTTTGTCAACTCAGAAGCCCCCATACCCAGTAAGCAGTCACCCCCTTCCTGTTTCACTCTCCCCCCAGCTCCTGGCCCACACTATCCTATTTTCTGTCTCTTCCGCACATTTTGTGTACATGGAGTCAGACAGAACGTGGCCTGTGGAGTCTGGCTCTCACTGGGAATGTCCTCTGGGCTCACCCGTGTTGTAGCGTGTCGGTGCTCCATGCCTCCTGGGCTGAGGGTTCCGTCGCGGGGCCAGACCCCGTGTTGTTGACCCACTCATCCGGAGGCTCTGGGCTTGCCCACTCTTTGCCCGTTAGACTGAAGTGCCCGTTAGACTGAAGCGCTCGGAACCTTGGTGTGCCGGTTTTTGTGTGAGCACGTTCCCAATTCTTTCAGGTGCTTACCTTGAATTGCTGGGTCATTTGATAAATAACTAATTTTTTGAGGAACTGCCAAACTGCTTCTTTCAGGGGCTCGTTTTTCTTGTTCTTTTTTTAAAGACTTAAAAAAAGATTTTGTCTATTCTGGCTGTCTCACATTTTCATACGAATTTTAGATCCACTTGTCAAATTCTGTAACAAAACAAAAAAAGCCGCCTGGGGTTTTCATCGGGATTCTGTTGAACGTGTAGAACAATTTGGGGGATTTTACGCCTTAAAAATATCAGGTTTCCCAAACGGTGGGCATGGGCTATCTTTCTATTTACCTGATTTTTTCCCCTCTAAGTTTCTTTCAATGGTATTTTATAGTTTTCACTGGATACGTCTGATACTTTTGTTAAATTATTCCTATTTTACATCTTTAAAGTGTGTCATAAATAGAACTGTTACCTGACTTTCATATTGTTTCCTGTTGGTATACAAAATTACAATTGACTTTTATATATCGATTTTGTATTCTACAACCTTACTGAACTTAATTGTTAGTTCTAATAGTCTTTTAGTGGGTTCCTTAGGTTCCTATCTACTACAGAGGGAATATGCTAATTGACCATCACTGCCACAAAGATGGCTGCCCCCACAGCTGAGGCCACGTTCCCATAGGAGCCTTAAGGAGCAATCAGTAGGGACCTGAGGCTACCCCTCCCCCACCCCCTGGGGCTTAACTAGGAACCTCGGGCTACACCACCCCCACCCCAGCGCTGGGCCAGGGGACCTGAGGCTACCCCCCTGCCCTGCAGGGCTTGACAAGGGTGGGACTGGCCAGGTCTGGATCTAGCCCAATGCAGGGGTGGGGGGGCTGGCCGGGTCTGGGTCTCATTTTGAGGTGCATGTATGTGGGCAGGGACTTGACTCTGGGTGCCATGGTGAGCCCAGACTCTGACAGGAGGAAGGTTTTCATATACATTTTAATAATTTTCTTTCATCTCTGACACTTCTATTATAGAGAAAGGGCAGATGGCAATATTAAATTATTTCTTCTAATTAATCCCTTTCTAATGTGCACTGGGCCACTAATTTCTTTATATAGGGTCATGCTGTGAGTATTGTAACCCCCTCCCCCTTCACCCAGAAACCTCTTCCTCACCCAGCTGTCCCACTTTTGACGTCTCCCCAGGAGGACCCCTCGCTGGAGAGGCACTTTAAGGGCCACCGAGATGCAGTTACCTGTGTGGACTTCAGTCTCAACACCAAGCACCTGGGTAAGGAGCCGTCCTGTCCTGGCACTAGCTTGTGCACTGAGAAGGCTGGTGTCCCCCCGGGAGGTGAGGCTGGGGAGCAGGGCACTGCGAGGACCCACGTGCTCCTCGGACCTGCATCGTGCTCTGGGCAGCCCGCTCTCGGGTGCTGGGCTGCGAGGTGTGGGCTCAGAGAGGTTGGGGGCCTCTGAGGGTGGGCCTGGGGTCTGTGGTTCCCCTTGGATGTCGCCTGTGGATCGGGCCCTAGACAGCGGCTCCTCCTCCTCCTCCGGCCTCCTCTGAGTGTGTCCTCGGTGGTGTGGGCGCCGAGGAGCAGCCTGCAGAGGGAAGGGTGAGGAGCAGGCCCAGCACCCCCTTCTTAACCCCCCGCGTGGCCGCTCGGGGTTCATACACAGTGGGCATAGCCATGTCTTGCTTGTTTCTATGGGTGAGATTCCCTCCTCACCTCAGGGTCCAGTCCCCTGCCGGAGGCTGCTGGCCTTGGAAACTAAGTCATTTTTGGTTCATTTGGGGCCTCCCATGGCTTCTGAGGGGCCAGAGGCCCATGGGGTTGGCCTTGCTCTCAGTGCCCTGGGCGGGTGTCTGGGGACCTGCAGCCAGGGCTGCTCCCATCGGCCTGCTTCCCAGGCCCGCCAGCATTCACCGGGGGTGGCTGTTCCCGTGGGGCCAGGGGCGCTGCTGCTCTCCTGTCCCTGTCACCCCAAAGCCCTGTGGGGACGAGGCCCCAGAGCGAGGGTCACGGGCTCCCGCTCTCCCCAGCCAGCGGCTCCATGGACTCGTGCCTCATGGTCTGGCACATGAAGCCCCAGTCCCGTGCCTACCGCTTCACCGGCCACAAGGACGCCGTCACCTCCGTGAACTTCTCCCCTTCCGGCCACCTGCTGGCCTCGGGCTCCCGCGACAAGACCGTTCGCCTCTGGGTGCCCAACGTGTGAGTCCGGGGCCCTGGGCAGCACTGTCCCCGCCCGGACCCTCTGGTCTGGACTGGTCACCCGGGACGTCCCCCACTCCCGAGGGGGCGCCATCGGGAGCTGAGGCCTCAGGGGGGCCTCCCGTCAGGGCCGGGGGAGGAAGGGGGCTGACCCCGGCCATTGTGAAGCGACACGCCGGCTGCTGCTGCACGTGGGGGGCGTGGGGGGCGTGGGGAATGTGGGGGGCGTGGGGGCTCAGGGAAGGGCTCCCAGGGGGAGGCCCTCCTGTCGCTGATTCTGGGCGCCTGTCCTCGCAGCAAAGGTGAGTCCACTGTGTTCCGTGCCCACACGGCCACAGTGCGGAGCGTCCACTTCTGCAGCGACGGCCAGTCCCTCGTCACAGCCTCCGACGACAAGACCATCAAGGTGTGGTCCACCCACCGCCAGAAGTTCCTGTTCTCCCTGAGCCAGCACATCAACTGGGTCCGCTGTGCCAAGTGAGCGTCCGGGGGTGAGGGCGGCGGCGGGGGGCGGGGGCGGGTGGGGGGGCACAGAGGGCCTGCTGGGTGCCGGGACGGGGGCAAGCCCTCCGCTCCCTGATCTTCCTGAGCCTCGGCTTCCTCATCTGGGAAATGGGAACGATAATACCGCTTCCATTATGAGTTGTTGAATACTGAGTGATGGATGACCAGTGAGTTACCCGGTTGTCATGGTGACTGACACCAGGGCTTAAACAGCCCAGGGCAAGACAACAAAGATGAAGTCAGCACTGCTGCCCCACCCCGTTTCCTCTGACTCCTGGCAGTCCTGGGGGGGCGGGGGGGGGGGCCCTGTGGAGGAGGGTGTCATTGTTTGCATGAGGAGACTGAGGCTCAGAACAGGGCAGTGTCTCGCCCCGGGCACAGGGTGGGTGTGTGCAGAGCTGGGTCCAGCCCCTCCTTGGCACCGAGGTCGCCTCCTTTCCTCCTGGTGCTGCTGCTCGGGCGGGTCTTGCTCAGGTCTGTGGGACGGGGCCAGGCTTCTTGCTGGCCTTCCCCATGTGGGGAGCAGTGTGAGGGGACGGGGTGGCCCAGAGGACCTTTCGGAGGCTGTAACTGAGTCTGCTTCCAGCCACCTGTCAGATCTCTGACAGTGGAGGAGGTGGGTGTGGGACACTGGGAACCATGGGAGTCGGAGGTCAGGTCTGGCTGTGTTCTGGGACCCCATGCAAGTTCCATGTCCTCCAGGGCACCCGTTCCCTTGTGCTGGGAGGTCCCTGAGGCTCTGAAGTCCCGCCATCAGGTGCCCAGAACCCCCACATTGTTGCTGCAGCTTGTGCGTTGCTGACCCACTGGGAGTCACAGACTCGGACCCGGAAGAGCGCGGGCTTTAGGCCACCCTGACACTGACCGCGCCAGCAGTCCGCGTGCACATGACCCCTCCCCTCCCCGCCAGGCGCGGGCCTGCCCCCCTGTGCCTGCCCCTCTCACAGAGGGCCAGCTGCGGCCCAGGGTCACTGTGGTCAGAGCAAGGCATATAGCCGCTGGTTCCTGGGCCCAGATAGCGGCAGTGCAGGAGGGGGCTGTGGGAGGTGTGACAGCTCAGCCTGTGGTGGGACTTGCTTGTCTGACAGGTTCTCCCCCGACGGGCGGCTCATCGTGTCCGCCAGTGACGACAAGACTGTGAAGCTGTGGGACAAGACCAGCCGGGAGTGTGTGCACTCGTACTGCGAGCACGGCGGGTGAGTCCCCGCCGCCTCCGCCTGCCGAGCTTCCGGAAAGCGGGCCAGGCAGCCGGCTCTGCCACCCCCTGGCTCACTGTCCAGCCCCATCCCTACCAATAGGGGGGAGCTTAACCCCAGGGCATGTAATTCTTGGGGCCCCACTTTTCACCCTCTGCTTCTCAGAACTGTGATGTCTGTGAACGCAGTTGAACCCACACTCCCTATCAGCACGTGGGTGTGATCCCCGTGCGGTGGTGGCTTTGTGAGCAGCGGGCGGTAGCTCTTCCCACTGCCCTGTCATCGGGAGCAGGAGGGCCTGCAGCTCAGCACACTCCCTGTTCTGGGTTCCTCTGCACCCGAGCTCCTGCGCTCTCAGTGAGCCCCCTGAGAGCTGGCATGCTACCCCCTGGGTGTCCCGCCCGGGTACATTGCGGGCCCAGGCCTTGCTGGCCCTCTCGTGGGCCTCAGCGGGCAGGCCTGCCTGCCTCCAGCCCTGGCGAGGGCGCCGGCTCTGCCTCGGAGCCCGAGCAGCAGCTGACCTTGGTCTGAGACTGCTCTCGGGCCTTGCTCAGGTCGTTGCTGGCACCGCTCCTCCTTGCTCAGGGACGGAGGGGGGCGCATTCTGGGGCAGCGTGAGAGATGAGAGAGCACAGGCTCTGACGGCCCTGTCTCTCCAGCTTCGTCACCTACGTGGACTTCCACCCCAGCGGCACGTGCATTGCGGCCGCCGGCATGGACAACACGGTGAAGCTGTGGGACGTGCGGACCCACCGGCTGCTGCAGCACTACCAGCGTGAGTGTCCCCGCGCCCCGGGCTGTGCCGCGCTGGCTCTGCCTCCTCGGGGGCTGTGCACAGCCCTGACGGGGAGCAGCCCGGTCCGGCAGGATCTCCGGGGCGGGAGCCTTGGCCAGGAGATGGACAAGCTCTTGTCCCGCTTATGAGCGGCAGAGGCGCATGCTCACTGCAGGGCCAGGTGGGGAGGGCTCCTCTCCGGGCACCTCAGGCGCTGCCCGTGCCCCTGCCTCCCCCATGTAGAGGCTCTGCCTCCAGGGCCACGCTGGCAGCCCTTGACCTGCGAAGGGGACTAAGTTTAACGTTCCTGGGCTCACTTCCAAAATTCATACCTGAACACGGGAAGGACACGTATGGACAAGATGTGGGCCTGGGGTTCAGAGCAACAAGCCCTTCCTAGTGGGTTCTCAGATGCTTGAGGACAGCACTTATTGGGGTAACCAAAGTGACAGGCCTCCAAGAAGGGGAGCGGGTGGACTTGAAAGGCACGTGGAGGAGGGGCTCTGCCCCCACATCCGTGTCCTAGCTTTGTGACTGGGGTGGGTCATGACCCCTCTGAGCTTCCTGGGCAATGACGGGCTTCTCGCAGGTGGTGCTGAGAAGGTAGAGTTAGTCCGTGGAAGAGCTTGGAGAGTGCTGGCAGGAAGCGGGAGCCAGGGAAGTCCATGTCAGTGACCATGACAAGGATGCTGCTGGTGCCAGGTCTCAGTCTGGAGTCAGGAGGCCGGCTCCCTGGTCAAGGCCTGCAGTACCTCGCGCGACCACCAGGTGGCAGGGCCAACCACAGGAACCAATTTTCTTCACTGAGCCCTGGGGTTTCTCACTGATGATGCCCCTTCCAGAGGCTTCTAGAACAGCAGCTGCTAGAGCTGCCGTGGGGGTCTGCTCCCTATTTGGAGGCCACACCCCTCCCCTGCCAGGCTTAGAGGCCTTTCTTCTGCTCCAGGCCTGAACTGGACGTTGGGGAAGGTGGGCAGCACAGGAGCCCTGGCATCAGCCGGAAGAGCTTGGACAGGGAGCAGGGAGGTGCAGGGTTAGAGCGCAGGCTGCCCCTGTCTGAGGGATGGCAGCAGTGCCCTGGTTACGGGGCTCCTGAGGGTGGCCATGCAGTGCTGGGAGTGTGGCTGGGGAGGCCGGCCCACCTGATGGGTCGGGAGCCCGGTCTGCTGGTGGTGGGTGCAGCAGTGGGCATCCATTGGGGAAGGCCTTGAATGCCAAGCTGTGGCCCAGTTCTAAAGATGCAGGCTGGCTGCAGCGCTGGACCGCCGTCCCCTGGCACCTAGTTGATTCTAGTCGTTCTTGCCCAGGCCCCTGAGGGCTCGGCCTGGCCTGGCGGGAAGCTTTAGCTAGAGCGCCCCGTTCCTGTCCCTGAGGCCTCAGCCTCCCCAGGCCGGTCATGGGGTTTTACCGCAGCTGTGAGCCAGCTGGGCCTTGGGCTTGGCTCTGAGCCCGCTCTGAGACCAAATGGGCTGGTCAGGCAGTGCAGTCTCCCCGCTCCGGCCAGCTCACGGCCCTCCCGCACCAGCCCTGCAGGGCATCCCGTGACATGCACGGACCGAGCAGCTGCCCCGGGAAGTCCTGTGGGGCTCCCCGAGCTCTGAGCGAGGGCCGCCCGGCCCAGCCTCGGGGGCCCAGCTGGCCCGTCCTCCAGCCTCCGGGCCCGGGGCCGCCCAGCCACGCTGACGGGTGCCCCTCCCCAGTGCACAGCGCCGCCGTGAACGCCCTCTCCTTCCACCCGTCGGGAAACTACCTGGTCACGGCCTCCAGCGACTCGACCCTGAAGATCGTGGACCTGCTGGAGGGCCGGCTGCTCTACACGCTCCACGGGCACCAGGTGAGGGCTGCGCCGCGGAGCGAGGCCATCAGGCGGCAGTTTCCGGTCCCCTCGCTGCCTGGGGTGGGTGAGATGCAGGGGCGGTTTGCCCATCAGACCTGCGCCCTCCATCGGAGTGCCGGGCCCACCGCCGCTGAGGAGGGACGGGCTCAGTGGGTAGGACGGGCATGCGGCATCAGCACGTGGTTGTCCGGCTCCTGGGCTGGTTGAGTGCCGCCTGTCCCCTCAGCACCTGGGATATCTTGGTCCCGCTGGAGTGGAGCCCTGGGGCCACGGCCTTTCTCCAGGCTCTGCAGGCACTGCTGCCTGGGAGCCTCAGACAATGAGCAGGAGGGAGACCGCACATCTGTGGGCACTTGGCTCCGGACGGCTGTGCGGGAGCCCCTGGGCTCGGGGCGGCTGTGCGGGAGCCCCTGGGCTCGGGGCGGCTGTGCGGGAGCCCCTGGGCTCAGGGCGGCTGTGCGGGAACCCCCAGGCTCGGGGTGGCTGTGTGGGGTTGATTGTGCAGGAACTCCTGGGCTCGGGGCGGCTGTTTGGGGGTGGCTGTGTGGGAACCCCTGGGCTATGTGGGGCGCTGCACACCTGAGTGGGCTTTGCCGGGGCCTGCAGGTCTGCTTGCTGTGCCCCTAGGAGTCCGGCCCATCGGCTCTTCTCCCCCAGAGCCTGAGTCCCGGAGGCCAGGCCAGGGATCCGAGGGCCCCGGGCCGGCTGGGTGCAGTGCCCTCTGAGCTCTGCAGTCCGCCTGTGCCGTCTGGCGGCCCCGCCAGAGAAGCAGGAGAGGGGTCCCTGCTATTGCTGTGCCAGGACGGACTGGGGTCAGGGCTGCCAGGACCCTCCCCCAGCGCCCGTCGCTGCAGCAGGGAAACCCGGGAGGAAGGGCTCCCACCGCCCGCGCTGCCCTCCCAGCCTGTGCCCGAGCGAGGCCTGTGGCTGTGGCAGCGGGAGGCAATGCACTCGAAATAGAGGCTGATTTTTCTGTATTTTCTGCAACATCTCAAGCTGCACTCATTTGGTGTGAGTCCCAGAGCTATTTGGGAGCGGGTGGTGGGCGGGCGTGGGCGGGAGGGAATCTGGTGTTTGTGGCTGTGCAGTTGGCGTCGTGTCGCTGTGGAGTGGCGGAGTGGCACGGGGACCCTGGCATATGGTTCCACGCGCCCCAGCTGGCCCACCGTGCGGCAGGCAGCCACGGCTGAGCCCGGACCTGCCCCGGGCTGCTGTCTGTGCTGGGAGCTGGGTGCAGTCCCAGGCTCAGATCCACAGTGCACTGCAGCTTGTGCACACGGGGCCTCGCTGGGCGGGGACAGTGGCCACAGGGGCTGCCTGCGGAGGTGAGGCAGCAGTGCACTGGAGTGGGTGTTGCAGGTTCAGTCTCTGGCCCTGGCCAGTCGGGGCAAGTGTGGGAGACAACCAGTCCATGTGGCTCTCTCACCTCTCTCTCTCCCTTTCTCTTCCTTTCTCTCTCTCTCCTTCATCCTCCCTCGCTTCTACTTGCTCTAAAAATCAATGGAAAAAATACCCTCAGGTAAGGATTTAAAAAAAGTGGGGGAGAACAGCTCATTAGTTTCAACCTGAGTCACCCCGCCGTCGGCCTGACCTCCGTCCCTGCCTGCAGCCCCTGGGGGAGGGCTGGCAGCGGGTGTCCTGGCCATGGATGGCAGAGAGCCTCCCCCATGGGCAGCGGCTCCGCCACCCCCGGGACACAGCAGCTCAGCAGACGCTGCCCGGGCCGGGATCGGTCACTGCCTCGGGCTGCTGGCCACCTCGGGAGTGGGGACAGGGTGTCAGCCCAGCGTGACTGCCAGGGTGGGCTGTCCTGCTCATTCCAGCCCCGGACCTGCCTTCGTCCTGGCAGAGGGCTCAGTGGCGCTCATGCCCGGGATGGGGACCGAGGCCGAATGAGGCCCTCAGCGCTCTGCCCGTGGCTGCGGCCGCCCAGCTCCGGTTCCTTGCGTCTCTGGAGTCCAGGGTGACCTTTGCGTGCTTTCTCGCTTGTCCCCAGGGTCCGGCCACCACTGTCGCCTTCTCCAGGACGGGGGAGTACTTCGCTTCAGGCGGCTCCGACGAGCAGGTGTGTGAGGAGGGCCTGGATCTGCCCGGTGCTGACCGAGGAGTGCTGACCGGCGGGCCGGGCTGGGGGGGTGCTGACCGACGGGCCGGCTGAGGGGGTGCTGACCGACGGGGTGCTGACCGACGGGCCGGCTGGGGGGCTGCTGACCGACGGGCTGGGCTGGGGGGGTGCTGACCGGCGGGCCGGGCTGGGGGGTGCTGACCGGCGGGCCGGGCTGGGGGGTGCTGACCGACGGGCTGGGCTGGGGGGGTGCTGACCGACGGGCCGGCTGAGGGGCTGCTGACCGACGGGCCGGCTGAGGGGGGTTCTGACCAACGGGGCCGGGCTGAGGGGCTCGGGGAGGCGGGGCCAGCGTTCCTCGTGACTTTCAGTGGCCACAGAGGCAGGAGCTGGGCAGGTGCTCAGACCCCGGGCTCTGGCCTCCCCAGAGCAGGTGCCGACCCCCAGGGCCGGGTCTCGGAACATGCACTGCTCACGCCAGCCTGGGACCAAAGCTCTAACCACTTCTTCCTGCTGAGCGTGTGTGAATGCGGTGACTGGAGGGTGCTACTGCGAGCGGGGTGCAGGCCGTGGGCGGAGCTCTGCCTCACGTGGTCCACACGGCAGCTGTGGGCAGCCCTCTCACCCCCCACCCTGTGGTGAGGAAACACTTTCAGCAGAACCGGGGTGCCCTGGAGCCCCCACTTCTTCCTGGTGCCAATGTCTGTGCCGAGCTGTGAGCCTCCCTGCAGCCCTGTGCGGGGGGAACTAGGATTGTGCCCCTTTCACAGATGAGGAAACTGAGGCACAGAGAGGTTGAGTCCCTTGCCTAGAGGTGGGTGGAACCGGGATCTTCACTCCTGTGGTCTGGGATGGAGCCCACATGTCCACCACTTCTCATGGCCGCAGGCAAGGCCACCGCTCTTGGAACCCCTGTTTTAGTGGGGAGACGTGACAGGTGAGGAAAAGGGACAGATGAGGCAGTGACCCGTGCTCTGGAGGAAGTCGGGGCCTGGTGACAATTAGGCCAGAGGGCCTCTGAGCAGGTGGCGGTGCAGCGGCCGGCACAGCCCAGGCAGGGGACCAGCACGGGCCGGGGCCCGTGGTGGAGGGGGCAGTCTCAGCGTTGAGTTGGGGTGTCTGTCAGGTGGGGCCGCTGTTCTGCCTCGGGCCCAGGGCTGTGGGCCCATCTCCATGAAGGAGTGGCGAGGACGACCCCCCTAATTCTGTTTGCTCGTTTCGCAGGTGATGGTCTGGAAGAGCAACTTCGATGTGGATGACGGAGACGGCGCCAAAGGGCAGAGGCCTCGGGCCGCGCTGGCCAGCTCCTCCCGGAACCTGGTAAGCGGCTGTGAGCCCGGCGGCCCGGTCCCGGGAAGTGCATGGGGCTCGGAGACGGTGGGACTGGCAAGACCTTGTCACTTAGTGAACACTCCTCAGCCCTCGTGGTGAGGGCCGCAGAGCAGGCGGGCTGCTGGGGCCTGGGCCGGGTGGCCCACTGGGCAGGGTGTTGCCACGGCACCTACTCCTGCGGGGTGAGGCCCGAGGCACGAGGGGCCTGTCAGGCCAGGCCCGTTCCTGGAGGGTGCAGGCTGCCGCCTCAGCCGGCTGTGGTTCTCACTTCCTTTTGTTAAACCGCAGAAAGGAAGTGCCTCAGCTACAAGCCATCTCAGCGCCGCGGTGGTAGAGGGCATTCGTGTTCTAGTTAAAACAGTCAGTGACAGTTGGGGGATGGGTAACTGAATAAGGGTGCACTCAGCTTTGCTGACACCCACACTGAAGCCGAGGCTGCGAGCCGGAGGGTCTCAGGCCCAGTGGCCGCAGGCCGGGGCTCCCTCTGGCCCCGGAGGCAGCGTGGCCTCTCCCAACCCGGAAGCTGGCTGACAACAGGAAGTGGCTTGTCCAAGGCCCCAGCGAGCCCAGGCTGCCCAGAATAGAACCAGGAAGCCTGGGCCATCCAGCCTTTGGCTACAGGGACCCCCTCTTCCCCACGCCCTGCCCTCGCCATCCCGGGGAGGGCGCCCGTCTCTCGGGAAGGCTGGTGGCACCAGGGGGAGGACCCACACCCTCTCCTTGGAGTTGTCAGGAGAGGGACTTGGACAGTGGCCTCTCGTCCTTCCGTCCCGGCTCAGGGATGGGTGGGCACCCTTGGCTTCGGGTCACCTGGGAAGAGGCCTGTGGGCGGGAGCCAGCAGGACAGGGCAGGGTGGGCGTCTCCATGGGCTCAAACGGAGGGAAGCATGTGGGCTCCTGGGCTCCGCATACGCACTCCAGGGCCTTGGCCCTGAAGCCAGTCACGCCCGGGCATTGGGGACTAGGAAGCCCATCGGGCCAGGGGCTGGGTCTTCAATTCCTGGCGGTGGGCTTGTTCCAGTGGCAGTTAGAAGCCGGGGGCAGACAGGGCGGGCAGCCCCATGAGCCCGAGACAGCCCCCTGCCCAGACCCCCGCCCGGGACCGGCTCTGAGGCGGTCAGCTCCTGCTGGAACGAAGGCCGCCCGAGCCGCTGGGAACAGGCCTGTTCGCTGCGCAGCTGTTTCCAGCCTGGGGGGACTCACAGCTCATTCTTGGGCGCTTTCCACGTGAAAAGCAAAGCCATTCCCAGCCTTCAGAGCGTGAACAACGGGACCCCTTCCCTCTCCTCTGGGCCGAGTTGTGGTGAGGGGCTTTGCTGTGGTTGGGGAGCTGTCTGCCGGGGGGCTGCAGGGGAAGGCTGAGGGTGGGCAGGAAGCTGGAGGCTGGAGCGAGGTGGGAGGGTTCGAGCGGGAGGCCTCCCGGAGGGTGTGAGCCCGCGAGCATCTGCAGCCGGGCCTCGCCCGCGCCCCCACCGGCTGTCTGTGCTTCGGGCCTGCCCTGAGGTTGAGGACCACGGTGTCCTGGCTGACCTTGGACTTGGCACCTGCCCCTCGAGTCCCAGCTGCCACAGGCCTGACGCTGCCTCAGCCACGAAGCGTTTTAAAGTCACTCCAAGGAGCAAAGGCTCATCTGCTCTGATGTGTCCTCGCCTCCCTCCGCACTTCTCCGAGCTGTTATGCAATCGGGAAGGAAGGCTGTGGGAGGGGGAGTGGAGAATTCTGGGTAACTCGGTAAAACCGAACACCCACTTAGTTCTTGGGGCTGGCTGTCCTCACCCTCTAGGGCTGAGGCCCTTTCTCCTCACCGCACGTGGGAGCCAGGCCTCCCTGCTGACATCCCACCCAGTGGCACTGCCAGTGGCATTGGCCCCGGGCCTGGCACCTGGCGAGTGCTCAGCAAGCGCTAGCTATTTTTACAATGTTCCTTTTCCTTCCTCTGGCCCACTGAGAGCTGGATGACCCCTAACCCCTCAGGGCGATTGTGTGCTCAAACCCAAGGGGAGGCCCACAGGCCTCTGCCTCCCGCCCAGGGCCAGCCCTCAAGGGGGTGGTAACCCCCGGACGTCTCCCGCCCCTGGACGTCTCCGGGCTGGGGCTCGGGACCGGGCTCAGGGCGGAGCCTCAGGGCAGGTGCCAAGGCTCTGGCGTCCCAAGGAGCCGGCATTGAGGCGGGGGAAGCATAGATCCGCTTCCTCAGGGAACGTGGCAGACGTGGGCCCCTTGTGACAAGGGAGGCTTCTGGCTGGCTCTTGCTTTCCAGGGAGAGAAGTGGGTTTGAGGGAGCGCCTGGCAGGTGAGGGCGGTGGGTGTTGGGAGCGGGAATGAACCCCGATTCACACGTCTTGGAGGGGAGCCCTCCTTCCTCCAATTCCTGGTCTCTGGGCTTCGCAGGCGGTTCAGGGCTCTCGGCAGCGGGTGCGGCGGGGAAGCCACGTGCCAGGGCCTCGGGGAGTGTTGGTGTCAGGGCCCAGGGCCCAGCTCCGCACGTCGCCTGCCTGTGTCTCGGCAGTCTGCTCACGGGGCAGCCCCTCTGGAGGCAGCTACTCAGAAGCCTCCCTCTGTCAGGGCCGGGCCCGCTCTCCGTGGGCCCAGCACGTGTCTGGAGCAGGATGCTCAGCACGTCAGTTCAGGGACACGTGCCCGTGGGCAGCGTGGGGGAGCGTGAGGCTAGAGGCGGCTTTGCCAAATGTCCTTTGGCATTTTGAGGATCCCTGACTAAATGGAGGACTGTCTTGCCTGGTTTTGGGGGGGTGGCATGGCGTGGGGTGGTCTGAGCAGCGACCGGGATCTGCGTTTCTGGACGAGAAGTTTCCGTCCTGTTCGTTGTCAGTGGGGATAAGCCTTTGCAGCGTCTGTCTTCCAGATTGGATGGCAGCCTGGCCCATGTGGTGCAGGGTGTTGGTGATTCTCGTGTTTATGTTCTCACTGATTACCATGGGGAAGTCAGAATAGACAGTTTCCATGGAGATTTTTCTTTGAGTGTCTGTGAAGGTGCAGACATGGCTGCGGGCTCACTGGACGCCAGGTGCCCTCGCGGCTTTCTCTGCGGCAGGGCCTGGGCCGCTCTGAACTCACGTGGATGCGGCAGGTCTGCCTCCTGTGCCTCAGCTTCCTCTTGGGGGTCCCACTGTGTGGCCTCAGTTCTGCCCCATTCCGGGAGCCTTCTTTATTATTATTGAAACAATAAGAATAGGTTTCTGAGCTAGCACAGGGGAGAGAGCAGCGTTCGGAACCCGGTGTCCCCAGCTCTGGCTGCAGCGCTCCACGGCTCCGTCCCCTCCGGGTTTTAGGGGAGCCGGAGGGTGTGCCTTGGCCCAGATGTTCCCTTTCCCCGAGTGAAGGCATTCCTCATTGTATAGCGGCCGTGCTCTGTCACCGCCAACAAAAATTACCAGTTCCTGGGGACCAGCGCCTCGCCGTGTTCGCGTCTCCCACATGGTGTGTGTCTGATAGGCCGGCGGAGACCGAGAAACCCCCCCCCCCCCACACACACACACACACACAGGTCCTGGTGGTCAGAGGTGCGCTGTGGGGGCTGGGGAGCTTCGGGCCCCCTCTGTCCTCTGGGACAGTGTGACTGAGCCCAGGGGCCCTTGTTCTAGCGAAGGTGTGCCCGCAGGTGGCCAGCTCCTGCCAGCTGCCTGGCCGGGGGGGGGGCGGGGGGGCATCCGCTGGGGCGCTGTTCCTCTTCGCTGCCTGCAGGGGGATGGAGAGGTGATGTAACCTGAGTTCACCCAGTCCATGCTGCTGCATTTTCTAGGACAGGGCGCTGTGAGGCCCGGGGGTGCCCTCGGGCAGCGGGGAGAGGGGGCCGCTAGGCTCTGGCTCCTCTGCAGCCCGCAGCCCACGCCTCTGCAGGGGAGGCAGGCCGGCGGGTTATCTGTCTTGGCAGGCTTTGTCGTCCTGAGATGCTGCACGAAATAGGAATTGCCAGGCCCGGGAGCAATGCCGGCGCGGCCGGTGCCTCTCATCTCTCCATTGAGCTAAGTGCAGGAGAGTTTAAAATAGCCAGCCTTTGTTCCGGCTCTCAGAGACTCACGCAGCAGTGCCCTGAGCCGTCTGCGCGGGATATAAATACACGCCGCTGTTCGGCGGCTGCCAGAGGTCGCTCTGCCGCTCCTCTGCGCGAGACGCGCCTCTGCGGGGCCGCCACACGTTCCCGCCCAGAGCCAGAGCCCCCGAGATGAACCGCACGGGCGTGCCACCTGGCGTGGGGACATCCGCGAGGTCAGCGCCACTGTCAGTCAGCACCACGCAGACCGGTCCTGTTCGCACAAGCCGCCTCTGTGGTGTTCCTGTCAACCACACGTGACCTCACCCGCTTGTGAGAACACGCCAGACCCGAACGAAGGGACATCAGGCCATAGGCGGGTCAGGACTCTGCCACAGCGCCCAGGTCACGGAGGACGAGGTCACAGAGGAAGTGACAGATCGCAGCAGGCGACGGCGAAGCCACTGACACAGCCTGAGGGCCTGGCGGCTTCTGGGCCAGCGGATCCAAGGACGTTGGCAGGAAAGCTGGGGCGTCCAGTGGGACCCTCGGTTTGACTGATGCCATTGACCCCGTTGATTTCCTGGGGTGACCTTTGTCCTGATGGCTATGTGAGATGTTGATACGGGGAGACCTGCCCGGCCGGCGAGGCTCGGGCTGAGCGTCAGCCTATGAACCAGGAGGTCACGTTCGATTCCTGTCAGGACACAGGCCCAGGAGGTTCTGTGCAGGAGGCAGCCAATTGGTGATTCTCTCTCATCATTGATTTCTCTCTCCTCCCTCTCTGAAATCAATAAAAATATATTTTAAAAAATACTGGGGGAACCTGGGAGGAGAATAGATGACAATTCTTTACCACTTTTGCAACTTTTTTCTAAGCCTAACATTAGTTTAAAGCAGTCTAATTTTTTTTAAAAAAACCTGCAGTCAACACCTGGGCTTGGTCAGAAGCCTGAGCTCCTGTGTGGCGGCCCAGGCTCCGTGTGGGAGCGAGGTGCTCAGCGCCAGCGGGAGAGCCCTCGGTCGTGTGTGCGTGTGCGTGTGTGTGTGTGCGTGTGTGTGTGTGCGCGTGTGTGTGTGTGCACGTGCGTGTGCGCGTGCGTGTGTGTGTGTGTGTGTGTGTGTGTGTGTGTGTGATGGCGCTGGGAAGGGCCGCCCTCACCGAGCAGAGGGGGGTCACAGGACGCACTGCCATCTGCACTCACAGCCAGCAGGCGGGCTCCGGGGGGTGTGGGCAAGGTGGCCAAGCAAGTTGAAGTTTTTGTTTGTTTGTTTTGTTTTTTGAAAAGTTAAAGGTTTTAAGGACCAGAATTCCTCTTGAGTTCAGGGCTATGTTTAGAACCAGAAGTTCCTCTTGTTGGACTCCAGGCCGGAACCCTAATTACAGGGCAGACAAGGCTGTTGTGCGTCCAGCCCACGGCCCGTGTGGGGACCCAGCAGCGTGTGCGCGCGGACTGAGAAGAGAGCCGCGCTGTTTTCCACGGAGGGTGGAGGTGCGGGCGCGCCAGTGAGTGCCCGGCGCCTGCTGCTCGCCGGCGCCCAGGAGCGGGCAGGGCGGCGGCCAGGCAGGCGCCCTTGTCTTCCCTGAGGGGGACGGCCAGGCCAGGGGCTGGGGTGCGATGGGAACAGCTGGCCTCCAGCCTCTGCGCCCACACTTGGACTGAGGTCGAAAGACTCGGTTGAACAGGTCTCCTCCTGTGTGTGTGTGTGTGTGTGTGTGTGTGTGTCCGTGTCCGTCTTCCTGCTCCGCTCTGGGAAGGGTGAGTGCTTTGGTGTTCTGCTCGGGCAGTGGCCAGCTCTCCCTGCCTGTCGCCGAAGGAGGCGGCACCAGTGAGAGCCCAGATCTCGGGCCTGGGCCCCTCCCTGTCCTGCCCATGTTCCAGCTCAGGCCGCGGACCCGTGCCTGCTGCAGAGCTTGTTTCTGGAGCAGCCGGCAGGGCAGGGCCTGGGGCGAGGGGTTAAGAGAAGAGCCTGGGGCAGGTGTTAGTTACCGCCCACCCACCAGAGACCCCCTGCTGTCGGGTCAGCTCCTGGCCTCCCCATGGGAACTCCAGTTGCTCCTGGCTGCTGGCCAGGTGTGTGCCCCCTAGTGGCTGCGGCCTGATGTCCACAGACTGGACAGCCGCTGCTGGGCCGCGCTGCCCGGACGCCGGCTCCCCTGACGACGGGGAGCCAAAGCTCTAAGGTGTGGCGCTGACTCTGCCTGGGAAGCTGTACCCCCAGCCCGTGTGGACCTCATGGGCGCCGCTCTCGGGTCTGCAGCTGGGCCTTCCCACTGTGCTGGCGCTGAGAGCGACTGGCACGCGGGGCGCAGAGCGGCAGCAGGTCGGGGCCCAGGGCCATTTCCGTTGTCACCGCCGTTTTAAAAGCTAGTCGTGATAACATGTGGAGAGTAACATCCACTGTGTGCAAAAGTGGCCACACAGGCAGGTAGGCACCACACGTCCGGGCGTAGAGTGACCACCCCAAAGTTCCCTCGTGCCTCCTGCAGCCACCCCGCCCCCTCCAGCCGCGGCAGCACCTGCTGTCACAGGCCGCGCGTCGCCAGCCGCGCACAGGGACCGCGGTTCCACGTCCTCGCAGTCCGCTTCCTTCCGCTCAGTCCGGTTCCTCTCAGACTCACCTGTGTTGTTACAGTACCAGCTCCACAGGTGTGTGTGTGTGGGCTCGTGTGCTTTTAGTCGTGACAGACGCCACCGGGCAAGGCTGCTCCTGCCCTTTGACGTCCAGCAAGGCACCGGTGCAGTTCCCCCAATAGGGTGTCTCCCCACGCTGGCGCCATCTTAGCTCTGCTTGGTCGCTTGCTTGCTGAGCTCTTGGGGAAATGCACCTCTCGGTGCTGGAGTGCCGGTGTGGGGTCACGGGGTCATGGCCAGGCGGGGCTGCGGGCCCTTTGCCTGGGAGGGGTCATTGCACAGGAATGCCGCTGGGGGTGCTTGGCTGTCTGAAGTGTGTTTGTGGGGGGGCCTGGCTGTGCTCAGCCCTGTGCCCGGCAGGCATTGGGGGGCAGTGACCCAGAGTGTCAGACCCAGGGCAGCTGGGCCCATGGAAGCACGTCCCTCCCACAGGGGCGAGTCCAGGGGTTGCAGGTTCCAAGACCAAACGGGTACCGACCGCTGTGTCTGCGGGGCGGTGGCTGGGGGCCACGGGGGACGGCCTCCGTCTCCGGGAGCCGCTTGCCGCAGTGGTGCTGGGGCCGGGGGAAGTGTCTTCTGCATTTGGGGTCGGAAGGATCTTGGGCAGAAACCCAGCCCTGTCAGGGGCAGCCCAGGGCCTCCTGCTCCCCCCGGCTGTCCGAGGTGGGGCCCTCCCGTGGCCGTTCCTTCTGAACGAGTGGACTCGCTTCCTCCACTGCCGTGGTGTCCCAGCCCCTCGCAGGGCGGTCCTCGCTCAGTGTCCCTCCACACTCGGCCGACTGAGGCCTCCTGTCCTCTTCAGCCAGACGTGGACTTCCGCCTGCCGGGCAGAGCCAGGAGCCAGGAGTCGGCGCAGAGCGTGCCGCCGCCGAGGGAGCCCGCCAGCACGCCGCAGGCGCTGACCAGCACGCTGGAGCACATCGTGGGCCAGCTGGACGTCCTCACCCAGGTAGCCGCGGCCGCGGGGCCACCTCGGTGTGTGTGAGGGGCGTGGGCGTGGCTCGGCCTCCGTGTCCGTGGTGAGCTTTGAAGGAGGGCAGCCTGTGGGAGGTGCTGGCCTGTGCCTGGCTGGGGCTATGGCACTGACCACCCTCATCGCAGGACAGACGTGGGCCCACCCGTGAGCGTGCGTGGGTCCGCTGCTCCTCAGCCTGCAGGGCAGTGGCTTCGGTAAAGGACCCCCTGGCCGGCAGTGCGGGGGACAGCGGGCATCTCATCCTGGGGAGCAGCGTCCTAGCCGAGCGAGCAGCTCGCCTGCAGCCTGGGGCCCTGAGCATGTCCCGGCCCCGAGCCAAGCCCACGTGGTCGGTGCGGGGAGCAAGGGTGGAGCGGACGGGCGAGCTTTAAAGGTGCTCAGCCCCTTCCCTTGGCTTCGGGTGCAGAGCCCCCTCTCGTTCAGCTCCAGCGGGACGCAGAGGACCCTGGCTTCTGTGACAAACACAGCCACAGCCTCCCTGCCCTGAGCCCCGTGTCCCACGGCCTCCAGCGTGTCCCGTGTCCCAGCTGGGACTGCTCCCCTGGACCCACGGAGGGCAAGGCTGACATCGGTGACGGACGGGGTGGGCGGGCCTGTGGCACATCATCAGACATCTGTGCGCCTGAGAAGGCCCGTGCGGGAGGGGAGCAGGCCTGAGACTCAGGTATCGGAGGGGAGGGGAGGGGAGGGGAGGGGAGGGGAGCAGGCCTGAGTCTCAGGCATAGGAGGGGAGGGGAGGGGAGGGGAGGGGAGGGAAAGGGAGGGGAGGGGAGGGGAGGGGAGCAGGCCTGAGACTCAGGCATCAGAGGGGAGGGGCCGGGCCGGGCCGGGCTGGGAGGTGGACTCCATGAGGACTTCGGAGGATAGACCTCAGACTTGGAAGTCTGAGAAGACGGTTAAAAATAGCTCCCTTGGAGCCAGAGGAGTAAAACGCTAAGAACGCTTCCTGTGGCTGTTTGGGGTGCGCGTGGAAGGTCGTTCCTGTTGGCATTGGGAAGGGTGGTCACTGAGGAGCCCGCTGGGGAGTTGGCGAGGATGGCCCCTTAGCTTCGAGACACCGTGACCCCACCCCGGGGTCCTGGCCGGGCCCTGGTGGATGGGCTGCTCAGGCGAGGCGTCCCGCTCCGCGCTGGTGCGAAGGCCCCAGGGCTCGGGCACTCGGCACTCGGCGTGCACCTATCCTGCAGGAGCTGGGCTGGGAGAGGCGGCCAGTGACGGGGGAGCAAGGAAGCCCGTCCCCTTGCTGCTGCCATCAGGCTGCTCAGGAAGCTGCCCGCGTGCCCTGGCCTTTGCCCCGGGCTGAGACCGTGGTCTGGGCGGCTGGGCTGAGAGGCAGCAGCCTGCCCTCCCATGCGCACACGCACAGACACGCACAGACACGCACAGACACGCAGTGAGCGGGAGCTGGAGCCGCAGGAGTGGGCGGCGCTGGCCCAGCAGCCTTCGTTTGGTGGCTCACTGGACCCCCGGCAGAGAGCCCCTTTGATTGCATCTGTTTTCGATCTTTGGAATCCCAGTGAAGTAAACCGTGGTGAGGGAGATTAATTCCACATTTCCCCTTTGGGCGCTGAAACAAGGGGAGCTCGGCATTCTGGGAGGCACAGTCAGCCGGGCGCTGAGCCAGTGGCTGGCCCTGGTGCCTCTCTGGCCTGGCACCAGTGCCGGTGACTGTGCCCTCTCCTTGAGACCCTCTGTCCCCAGTAATCTGGCTCCTGCGTTGGGGGCTCGGAGGAGCACAATCACCCGCAGCCTGGGAATGATTAAAGGGAACTTTCCGTCACAGAAGCAGCCAGACCACCACGTGCCCCAAGGATCCCAGCCCTCCCGGGCTGACCACAGGCTGGCGTGTTCCGGCCTCATCTCGCCCCATCGGGGCCCAGAGCTCCCAGGGGCCCAGCTCAGCCATGGCCCTCGTGAGGGTACGAGGTGCGGAGCCATGTGCAGCCCACACACGGCCCTGGCGCCTTCCAGGCAGTCTCGGTCCCCTCACTGTGCCCCAGCCCCGCAGGAGCTTGAGGGGCCAGTGGACGGAGGGCGGCCCTGGGCCTCCATCGGCATCTGGGCCAGCCGCCCTGTCCACCTGTGTCCATGTCCAGGCGGGAACTTTGTCCACAGAACCGGTGCCAACCTAAGGGCCCTGCTTGGAGCAGGATGTGGGCGCGGAGAAGTCCCAAGATGGCGGGCCTAGGGGTCAGTGGGAGCCGAGAGCCAGGCTGTGCCCGCAGAAGCATTTGTAAGACCGTGGCCAGAGGTCTGAGAGACGGGACAGAGTGGCTGGCTGACCATCATTCCTTCCTCCTTCCTCCAAAACGTGTCCGTCCTGGGGGCGAGCTCTGCCCTCAGCCAGCCCAGAGGTCCTGTGGCCTTGCCGGCCTGGGGGCCTGGGAGCCAGTCTTGTCTGCTGCACGTGGCAGCACCTGAGGGGCGTGTGGGAGTGGGTGACGTCAGGGGGCTGGTGGGTGGAAGCGACGGCTCCAGTTTTCCCGCGACATCAGCTCGTGGGCCACGCAGGAGGTGGGGCCGTGGCCTCGGGAGGAGGAGCAGCTGCTGGAAGGACCTGGCTTGGAGGGAGGGCGCGCCCTTGGTCAGCGTGGAGGGGCCTGTTCCTCCCCCGGCTCCCGGCTGATAGTGGGGCCGGCAGCCCGGGCAGGCCCAGAGCGCACTCCGGCCGCAGGACCCTCCTCCCGCTCCGCCCGCTCTGACATAGTGGCTTCCCCTCCTGTCCCTTTTGGCTGAGAGCCCTGGAGCCCTCTTCCCCCTTCCTGTGGCCACCGCATTCTCTTCCCTCTTCACCCACCCGGTCTCCTGGCATTTGTAAGGCTGTCATGTTCTCCTCTGCCCCAGGGCCTTTGCACCTGCTATATTTTATTTGCAATGCATTTCCCTCAACTCATTTTGGAGTGTGTCTTTTTTTTTTTTTTTTTTTTTTTTTTAACTTATTTGATTTTTATTTTAAAAGCATTTTAAAAGCTTGGTATCTCAGAAACTTAATGAGATCTTGTGACCACTGGCCTCCAAGCCCCGTCATGGCCGAAGCTCTCCTTCCAGGGCTGCCAGCCCGGCTCTCCTCGGAGCTCAGTCCCCCTGGGCCAGACTGACACCCTGCACCCAAACAGCCACATGTGCGAAGGGGGTGAGAAAGAGGCCTGAAAGGAAGTGGAAGTCAGAACTTAGAACGAGCTGCCAGAGTGAGGACAGACCCACCTCCAGAGGAACAGGCCCAGCCCGGGGAGAGCGCCCAGCTCGGCTGGACATGGTCAGGGACAGGGCGGCATGAAGGGCCTGGGCCGCTCCCTCCTCCTACCGGGTCCTCCTCGGGTCACACCTGACTGCCTCCGCAGGGCGAGCTCCGCCTGCACCCCCGCAGCCCAGGGAGAATCCTGGCCACGGCCACGCCCCGACCCCTCACAGCTCAGCCCTGCACCCACGCCGGGAGTGGAGCTCACCCTCGGCCACTTGGGGGCCAGCACACCGAGGCCCTGGCCCTCATGGGTCGTCTGAATTGGCCGATGTGGGCCATTGGTGGGTGTGGGGGACTGTGGGAGCGGGGCCCCCTGTTCTGGGTCCCAGAGCCCCCAGGACCCTCCTGGGCAGATTCTGGAAACCCCGTGCCCAGAGAGAAGAGGGGAGGCTCGGAGCGGGTCTGCCGGACCTGCAGGCCTTGTGCTCCCCGTCGGGGCCAGATGCTGACGGCTGCCGAGGCCCGGCGTGGGGCAGCGCCTTTGGTCTCACCATGGCTCTTTATTTTTGTGCTGCACTCGGCCCTTCGGGTGTCAGAGGAGGCCTCCTACGCACCTTGAGCCGTGAGGGGGCGCGCCGGCCCGGCAATGCCACCCGAGGACGGGGCAGGCTCCCCTGGGCGGGCGGGCGGGGGCTTGGCAGCCTCTCCCGGGAGGATTCCCCTGGGGGTCATGCTGGACACCCCTGGCCGGGATCTCGGTTTGGGTCCCCTCAGCACCCCATGCTGTGGTGGCCTGGCACCCTCTGCCTCCGCGTTTGGAAAGGGGTCCCTGTGTACATTACGGGGAGGGCTGGGGGAGGAACGGCAGGCTGGCCCCCCGCCGGGGCCCGGGGTCTCCCCGCCGGAGCCCGGAGTCCGGGCTGCGGAAAAGGCTGGATGCAGAGTGAGTTTGAAGCTTGGCTCACTGAGTGTCTCAGCAGCCAGTGGAAACTTCAGGAATGCTGGTTGGTCTGGACCAGCCAGGGGCTGTTTCCACCACCTTTTCCGAGATGGAGACCCTCCCGTGCCAGAGGAGTGACATCCCAGTCCAGCTGTGCCTCGGGCTGGGTCTGGGCCCCTGCGGGGGGTGCAGGCCCCGGCGGGGTGTGTGTGTGTGTGTGTGTGTGTGTGCAGGCCCCGGCGCGGGGGGGGGGGGGGGGGGGGGGAGTACGGGCGCTGGAGGGTTTACAGCAGCCGGAGTGGGATGTGCCCTCCCAGAGGCCTCGCTCTTCGAAGCGTTAAGCGAAGGGACTGGACCGAGGCCAGTGCCTCTCGGAGCCTCGGGGAAGGTGGCGAAACCTCTGGGGAAAGCCTCAGCCAAAGGGAACGTTCATAGAAGGTTGTTACTATCTGACCGTGTCGATGCTGCCCACAGCAGACGGGCCGGCAGGCTCAGGCTCCCCTAGTGGGGGCACAGATGTTGGGGCTGGCCTGGGGCGGCTGAGCAGTGCTGGGATGCGGTGAAGGTGGGTCAGCCCCTCCGGGAGCACACTGGCGCCCAGACCCACTGTCCGGAGCCAGAGCGGGCCCACAAGTCTTATTTTTTAATTTCTAGAGAGAGGAAGGGAAAGATCCATACAAACATGCATCGGTTGCCTCCTGCATGCCCTCCCCCTGTCACCCCCCCTCGGGGATGGAGCCTGCAACCTGGGCGTGTGCCCTGACCGGGAGTTGAATGGGTGACCTGGTTCGTGGGCCCACGAAGGACGTGCAGCCCAGCAGCTGCGGGCGGTGGAGGCCAGCCACCGTGCTGGGAGCCCGGGCGCAGCCTCGGAAGCCGTCGTGGTGACAGGCGTTGTGGGCCACGCCAGCAAGCTGGCCGCGTGCTGTCCCCTCAGGCTCCAAGGCTGCCGTGAGCTCAGCCACCCTCCTTCGCCGAGGAGAAATGGGCTCGGAGATGCGAGTTAGTCTTCCCAGGGGGCCCGGCCTCAGCGGGCCCGGCCTCACGTGTGGGGGCCTTCATTTGTGGGCGCCGTGCCTCACCTTTGGATGAAGGTGGTTGCTGGTGTCCGGTGGTTCATGAGGAGGTGGCTCTGCCCCAGATTCCAGCCTAAATGCCAGGCCACCAGGACCAGGGGCTCCTGACCTGGGTTGTCTGGTGGGGCTGTGGGACCCGGGGTCTTGCCTGGCCCACGACATCAGAGCACAGCTGTCCGAGCAGCCGCCAGAGACGCGGGCAGCCCCTGGGTGGGAAGAGCTGACAGCTGGCCTCGGGCAGCGCAGAGCTGGCTGCGGGTCCGGGGCAGCCCGCCCGCCCTCTGAGCCTACCTGTTTGTTGCAGACGGTGTGCATCCTGGAGCAGCGGCTGACGCTGACGGAGGACAAGCTGAAGCAGTGCCTGGAGAACCAGCGGCTAATCATGCAGAGAGTGACACCGTGATCGGGGGTGCAATCAGGAACTCGTTGATTCGGGGTGGCGGGCGGGTTTGTACTGTGGGACTCAGGTAAATAAACGGGGTTCAACTCGGCAGGAATCAGGTCCGTCCCAAGCCCAGGGGTGTTGCCTCTGCCCACCTGGCGGCCCCGCCTAGCCATGACGCCCGTCAGCGGCGCAGTGCACAGGCCTGAGGGACTGTGTCCGGTCCGGTGCAGGAGCCCCTGGGAGATGTTTGCTGCTTCGGAGCCGAGTCCTGAGGCCCCACGCCACCTGCTCCCTTGCCTTCGGCACCATGTCCTCTGCCCCGTGCCCGCTGTTCCGCCTCGGCCTGGGCGGGACTCCTGGCGGGTGAGCCTGGTCTCTGACTCGGACCGATGCCCGTGCGGCCCTGGCTCAGGGGGTCCAGGAACAAGCACGCCGGCCTGTGGTGGCTTTGGTTTCTCCCTCTGTTCACAGGGCAAACGATCTGAACATTAAAGACTTCACGCGGTGGTCTTAGAAATGGCTCATTCTGAGGACGGCCTCCTCAGCCTGGCCCGGGGCCCATTCGGCAAAAATGGCACCTGCTGGGTCCCCATGCCCATCTTCTGCCACTGGTCACTCCCCTCATGTCCCTCCGGCCACTCCAGGCCAATTCCAACCCCAGGGCCTCTGCTCCTGCCATTCCCACCGCCGGGAATGCTCTGACCACCAGCTCCTGCCTCGCCCTCCCGCTCCGTCACACGGGTGCGGGGCGATTTGCTCAGTTGGCACAAAGTTCTGCGCTCAGGCTTCATCCCTGCTGGGCTCCGACCACGGCCTGGGAGGGGCTGAGGTGGAGCTGAAGGCGGGGCCCAGCATCAGTCCTGCCGGCTGCAAGGCCCACTCCAGGCTCAGAGAGGTCATGAGGCCAGAAAGCTGGGCTCCTGTGAGGGGAGCGCGTTGTACCCCACGAGGCCCTCAGGCTCCACTCCCTAACCGCCACTGAGCACCCACCCCACACCCCAGCCCAGCGCCCACAGCCTTTCCCGGGGGGGCTTTAGGTGCCAGGCCAATCTGGGTGCCCAGGCGCAGCCCCCCTGGACAGGGAGGATGGGGCCACCAACCCGCAAGCCAGACCTCCTGCCCACCAGCTGGTGGGGTGGCAGGCAGTGAGGGCTGGTAAGGGGAGTTTGGGGGAGTCGGCCGTGGATGTGAATGAGCCGTGGCTGCTGGCTGGCTGGCTGTGCAGAGCCCTCCTCATGCCACGCCCCCACCTCCCCACCCCCACCCTCATCCCCGCCTCCTATAGTCCGGCCCCTAATGGCCCAGAACCCAGCCAAGCGGAGCCAGGGATGGGGGGCTCCTCTGCCTGAAGGAGAGGCCTGGGCCTTCTAAGGGGTCTCCCCACACCAGGAGGCCACGGGGGCCTTCTGCAGGGGCCTGGGAGACGGGTCAACCTTGCAGGGTAGTGGGGGGTGAGGGGGGTGGAGTTCTAGGGATAAAGTCTTCCGGGCTCTTGCCTCCTCTGCCCGTTCCCTTCGTCGTCCTCTTCCTCCTCCAAAGCACATGTTTCCAATCCCGGCCCAGGCCCCTCTCCCCCTCCCAGCCCCTTCCCACTTCCTCTCGCATCCGCTGCATGTGGAACTCATTAGGAGACTCGGGGCTCCTAACCCAGCTCGGGCCTGGCTGTGGGGAGGGGCCCTGCCACAGCCCCCAAGCGGAGAGGGGGGTGGGTACGGCCAAGAGCCGGCTGGGGCCGCCCAGCCAGGCGTCCGGCTCCTCTCGCCCCTCTCCAGCCTGCTCTGCAGCACCCAGTTAACCGCCCCCCCCTCCCCGGGGGCCAGGACAGCCGATCCCCCTGGCAGCTGGACCGCTGTGGAGAGCAGGTCTCGGGCTGTGCAGCCAGAGAAAGCTGTGGGGTTCTGAGCGGCTTCTCATCGGAAAACAGAGGGGCGTCCAGAGAAGAGAAACGGGTGTGAACAGCTCCCGGGCAGCATAAGGCCCCCTTTTCCCGAAGAACACGCAGAGGGTGTGGGCCGTGGCTGCGCTGGGCGCAGAGGCTGTGGGAAGCCATGCTGTGGTCACCAGTCAGGGAGACGCCAGGTGGACAGCATGAAGGCGCCGTGTGCCTGCAGGACTTGTCAGAGCCTTTAACCTCTCCTGTGCCGTGCGGCCGGGGCCACACATCTGACCACACGAGCCTTTTCATCAGGCGTACCTGGCGGGCAGGGTTCCACGGATCCCACTCTGGACATCGCCGCAGGAGGGGCCCTGCGGAGGCAGGAGGCCTGGGTCAGAGCCCGGAGGGGAGGGCTCCCTGAGGTCAGAGGGGGTTTCTGCTGGTCTGAGCAGAGGGTGGGGACCGGATGGGGTGATAGCGAAGGGAGGGAAGGCCGGGCTGGGGCGGCCACGGCGTGGAGGGAGAACCACGAGCCACGCAGGGCCCGGGACTGATGTCCTCCCGCCCCTTCCTCGGGAGAGGGCAGGCGGCACAGGCAGAGGCACAGGCTGTGAGCAGAGCCTTGCCCCACGGGAGGGACCTGCACAGGCAGGCCCGGTGCTGGGAGTGTCCCTGCGCCACCCCCACCACGACAGCCACAGATGGGCAGTCGCTCGGTCCCGTCTCCGTGTCCCTCCCCATGGGGCAGCCTCTCCTCGGAGCCCACTCTGCCCACACTCCCTGCCTGCCCGTGGTGGAGCTGGGGGGGTGGGGGGGTTCACTGTCTGCCCTCAGGCCCTCTCTCCACTGTCCAGGCACAAGAGGGCTGGGCCAGGGCACGTGCTCCGCCCAGGGCTGGGCCCCTCACCTGGTGTGTTTCCTCCTGCCTCACAAACGTCTTTTATTTTTATTGTTAACATATTTGTATTCGTTTCAGAGAGGAAGGGAGAGGGGGAGAGAGAGAAACGTCAACGATGAGAGAGCTGCCTCCTGCACGCCCCACACGGGATTGAGCCCACCGCCCGGGCACATGCCCTGACCAGGAATCGAACCGTGACCTCCTGGTTCAGAGGTCGATGCTCAACCACTGAGCTATGGAAGCTGGACATCATGGCATGCTATAGTGGAGGAAACTGGGGCAGTGATTAAGTCAGTATTAGCATCAAGTCTCTAGGTCAGGCTCCCCAATCTCCACCTCCGCCCCCCGCATCTCACCCAGCCCTGTCCCGCACAGCACTCCCTTGTCATCCGAGGGTCACGTGGGACTGTCCGCTGTGCCCAGAGCAGGCCTGGCAAGTGGCAGACCAGGCCAAGGCCACCTGCGCCCGCAGTGCAGAGGGTGGGCTCTGAGCCCAGTGCCTTAAGCCAAGGAGCCCTTCCCCGACAGTCCCCTGCAGACCCTGCCATGGCCTGCACCCGGGGAGTTAGGTGGGCAGAAGTATTGCCCCCTCTGGGGATGGAGACTGAGGCTCCTCCAGGGGCCCCCAATTCCACAGCAGGCAGTCAGCTGTGTCCCCAGCTCTGTGGGGGATCCAGCCCGCTCCCCAGCCTGAGCTCCTGGGCTGGGCCTTGGGGGGGGGGGGGCTGGCCAAACTGCCCTCTCCTCTCCTCACCCCTACAGCCTGGGCTCTGCGCTGCCCTGAGGCTCAGGCCAGGGGCCGCCCCATCTGGAGATAGGGGTAGGTGGGGATAAGGAGGGGGGCAGGGCAGTGCTATCCAATGATGGGAGACGGCAAAGCCAGGACTGGGGCCTCAGGCATAGCTGGCCCCTGGCCCCTGGCCTGAGCCCTGAGAGTCAGGGTTCATTAACCCCTCCTCACTCCCAGGAGACCCTTGTCCTGGCAGGAAGGGGGTCTCCCAGGTTGTGGGGTCCCTGTGGCAAGAATAGGGCTGGGTGGGGCCAGGCCGGAAGGAGAGGCCCCAGACTTCCCTGGTGCTGGGGCTGCCCGCCTGGGAACGGAGAGCCACACGCCAGGCAGGTCCTGGGCCGCTGGCACTGACCGCGAAACCGGGAAACCGGGGCGGGCAGGCCCTGAGGCCTCAACCCAGCAGCCTCACCCCGGAACCAGGCACCCGCTCCCAGGACGGTCCCAGCCTCATCAGGCCGCGTGGTTGCCCTGAGTGTCGCCATCGATGCTCCGCGCCTCCCAGGCCCGTTCCTGAAAAACAGGGCCGTGTGGGCCGTGGTGAGGAGCAGACAGGCCTGGGCAGCAGGCAGACGCTAATGAGGCAATTAGGCCTGGCAGCTACAGGCCTACCCGCACCCGCACCGCCGCGGCCGCCCTGGCAGGCCCGGCCCAGGCCCTGGCACATCCGCCCGCCAGGTGCGGAGAACTCCCAGCCTCACCAGTTGGACGGGCTGGGCTGGGGAGCCGCTGGCCCTCCGATCCCAACTGTAGGCTGTTGGGCAAAGCCCCTTGCCATTTCCCTGGCCGCCACGCCCTCCAGCCTCCCCGACCCCCATCCCCATCCCCGCTTCAGTGACCCGGGACCCAGGCCCTTTGGGCGGGGGGTGGGGGGGTGGGGGCGGGGCCCAGGGGGCTCAGGAGGGTCAGAAGCTTGGAACAGCAGGCCTGGGGGACCTGGGGGCCAGACGGGCAGGCAGCTGAGGACCCCTGCTCCCCAAAGCCCAGCCCTCCGTCCTCAGAGTCCGTGTGGGCTCCTGGGGTGCTGCCCAGAAGGCCTGCTGCGGGGAGGGGGTGTAAGATCACCGGGCTCTGGCCTTCACCTGGGGCCTGAGGGCGGGAAACTGGACCCAGCTGCCCGGCTCCGGGGCTTCTCTGACCCTCCACAGCCTCAGTGCCAGGAAGTGGGGCTCCCCGCAGAGTCAGAACCCCCTCCCGGCTCAGCCCCTCCTCCAGGTGGCAGCGTGCAGGACTGGAACCCAGGCCTGAGCGGGAGGAGAGCCCTCGCTGAGCCGGAGACTCTGGTTGTGGACTGAGGGCTGTGGAGGCCTGGTGGGGCCTCTGGACACAGCGTCTGTCTCACTGCGGGTCCTGCAGGACAGGCTGAGGCCCGCGGGGGACGCAAGTGAGGGGTTTCAGAGCCCCCTGCCTGTGGGGAGAGCCAGGGGCACCTTAACTCTCACACCAGGTGCGGACCAGAGCCTAGGAGGCCGGAGCCCTGGGGACGGTGTGGGCAGGGTTGAAAGGCCGTCAGGGGAACAGGCTGGAGAGGAGGGTCCGAGAGGAGGGGCCTCGGCGTGCAGAGGCCCTGGAGAGAGTGGGCAGGACGACGAGGGGCTGGGCAGCGACCGGTCAGAGGAGGCCTGAGGTGGGGAGGGGGCAGGGCCAGACCAAGGGCCATGCTGGCCACCGGAGGGACTGTGCTGGGACCCACGTGAGGCCTTGGGCAGGGGAGGGCCGGGTCTGATTCGGCTTCTTCCTGATCCCTCCGGCTACTATGAGTGCAGACTGAGGAGGGGCAGGGAGCGGAGAGGAGGCTGGCGAGAGGGTCCAGGAGAGGGAAGGGGCCTGGGCTGCAGGGACTAGAGTGAGGAGGGTTCGCACGTGGGCCCCGGAAGGACTGGCCAGGGACATGGAAGGCCTTCGGCAGACAGCACCGAAGCTGTGCACGCCCAGCCCTCTCCTTATGCACGGGTGGCTGCCCCGCCTCCAGGTGTCCCCTGCAGTGGTGGCCCAGCCATGGGGGCGGCTGGGAGAACCAGGCCTCCTCCCGCAGGGGCCACAGCGAGAGCCAGCACCTGGGTATCGGTCTGGGGCTCAGCCCCCTGCCACAGCTTGACTTACAACCAGGGGGCCTCAGTTTCCCCGTCTTTCAAAGGTGTGGATAGCCCTCCCAGAGCTGATGCAAAGCCTGGGCCTGGGGCCCAGGGAGTGTGACGGACAGTCAGGTGTGTGCCTGCCCAGGCCGCCCAGGGCCCGTGGTGGGAAGTTCAGAGCTGGGAACCCCGGTGGGCGGGCGCACCGCCCTCCCGCAGGCCTCCGCCCACTCGCCGTGTTTATGTTTCCTTCCCATCACCTGGGCCACCACCGTGACTCAGCCCGGCCCAGTGGGTGAGTGAGTAACCCGCTTGGGCCGGAGCCAGGCCCTGGGGCTAGGCAATTTCCCTTCCTGGCCTCCGAGTTCCCATCTGTAGAGCAGAGGGCCGCTCGCCACCTCCCCGGGGAAACTGGGGTGAAGGCAGGGCGGAGGAGGTGGGTGCTGGGCGCAGGGCGTGGCCTTGGCGCCAGGACAGAAACCAGGCCGCTTGACATCAGTCCCGAGCCAGCCCCGTGCACAGCCAGCAAGACTCACCTGCCTGGCGCCCAGCCCCGCGGCCCGGCCCCGGCCCCCTTGGGGAGCCTGTCCCAACAGGAGCTTGAAGTGGAGGGAGGGTGGGGCTCGAGGCAGCCGGTGCCCCACCCCAGGCCCCCTGCAGACCTAACTGCCCTTAAGTGGGTAGAGAGGGCGGCCCAGGGGCCCCTCAGGAAGGATGAGGGGGGGGGGGGGCAGCGTGCCCTGGTGCCCCTGAGGAGCTGCCGCTGATGTCAGAGGTGGGGGCAGGGAAGGAGGAAGTGGAGGCCCGGTGCTGAGTCTGGGGCGCAGGAGGGAGCAGATCAGGGTGAGGTGAGCTGGGGGTAGGGACAGAGAGGCCTTGGTTGGTCTGGCTATGAATGGAGGCCTTAGCACGTGGGTCTGAAATTGCTTGTCTACCCTGGTCAATCAACTGGTCATGCCTGCTTAGAAGGGGTTTGAAGCCGGCAGATGGCTCGGCAAGAGAGAAAGTTCTGGGATGGACTGGTGATGTGTGCAGGTACAAAGCTTTGCAGAGTGGTGGCTGGGTGTGTGGCTGGGAGAGTGGCCGTGGGGGAACCCACGTGGGGAGGTTGACCCAGGGCCTGGGGTCCCTGCTGGCGAGGAGCTGGGAGAGGGAGCAGTGCTGTTGGTCTGTCCCGCTCTGGGGCCCACACACCGTCCCGCACACTCCCGGGCCCAGGGTAGGGGCTTGGGACGGGTCTGCGCACATGGAGGGGGCTGTCTTCATTCTTCCCCTTTGCCTTCTCCAGGGGGCTGGGGGGAGCATGCCACTGGCTGTAATGGTGGGTGATTGATGTGAGCTGGGACTGCACCCCATGCACGTCTGCCTGCCTTAGTGACCCGGAGCTGTGTCGCCAAGAATAGTCTAAGCATCTCAGGAGCAGACGCTCCTTTTCCCACGGGCGTCCACGGTCTCTCAGAGACGGGCACCACACTGTGAATGGCACACACTGGAGGCGGAGCAGGAAGAAGAGGAAGAGAAGGAGGAGGAGGAAGAGGAGAGGAGAAGGCCGGTCAGCCCTCGCCCTCCTGTCCTCAGAGGCCAGCACTCATTTAGGGCTCGAGGCACCAGCATGCCGCAGGGGCGTGCCTGGCCCCGGGGGAACAGGGATGCCACAGGGATGGCGGGGGGAGGAGGAGTGGGCCTGTGGGCAGGCACCGCTCCGGGGCTGCCGGAGAGCGAGGGCCCGCCCCTGAGGGCAGGAACGGCCAGTCCTGAGAAGGAGGCCTGTCTCCGATCCCGAGGCCTGTCCCCCGGCACAGGTTCCCACTCCCAGCGTCCTGAGGGAGGCTCCAGCGGCAGAGCAAGTCTAACCCTGGGCAGGGACACTAGCCTCCTGCTGTCCGACCCTGGGCAGGCTCCTGCTGGGCTCTGGGCCTTGTATATCAGAGGGTTCCGGGTCCCCCCACCCCTGCCCCACACACCCAGGGGCAACCCTCTGACCCATCCTATGCGCTTGTCCCGCTGTTCGAGGCTGGAGGCTGGGCTTCCGCTCAGGAACCTGTGATGGGGGCCCTGGGCCCCACCCGTGGCCATTGCCGTGTTCATCCTCCTCCACGCCTGTGTTTCCACTGCCGCCCCTCCCATATGCTCTCCTGCACTATCAAACCCTGCCTCCCTACATCTGCCCCGGGCTCTCCCAGCTCCCCCCAGCCCCTCCTCCAGGGGGTCTGTCCCCACCGGAGGAGTGCAGAGGGGGAGAGGGGAGCCGAGGCAGGCAATGTGAGGGTGGTTCTCCCTCGTGCACGGGGCCAGGGACTGTGGGGTGCAGGGGAGGTCATTTCAGTTGTGCCCCCACTAGTGAGAGCACTGGCCAGTCCCTCCTCCGGTACTGCTGCAGGGAGTTCCTCCTCCCTGAACGGTGCTCTGGCCAGCAGGTCCCTCCCGCCCCGAGGTCCTCAGAACGCCTCTTTGAGTGCTCCCTGCATCCCTGACCACCAGCGCCTGCCCTGGCCTGGGAGAAGCAGCTCGCAGACAGAGAGGTGTGCGCACACTGGCTGGGTGCTGTCCTGGCCAGCGCCCTTCTACAGCCGGGAAACCCAGGCCCAGATAGGTGGCAACCGCACTCCGGGCAGCAAGGGGCAGGGCAGAATCTGGGTCCGGCCTCCCAGGCTCTGGAAGCTCTTCCCACAGGTTCTAGGACCCCAGGGAGGTGGTCCACCCAGCAGCCCAGCACAGCCCCGGACGATAGAGCCTCTCTGACTGTCATGCTGTGGGTGCCTGGGGCTGACAGAGGAGAGGCCCCTGCTTCCATGCGAGGCAGCCCGGTGGCCCGGGAGGAAGCCCTCCGGGTAGACCGTCCTTCGCAGGGGGATTCCTCCAGGGCCACTCTCTTTGCGCCTCCGGGTCAGCGGAAAGCTCAACCCCTCTGGGCTACGGAGGCAAATCTCAGGCCTCAGCCCCCAACCGACAGCCCGACTCCCTCCAGCTCGAGGCGGAGGCCTGGTGGCTGTGAGCCCATTGGCCTCGGACAGAGCGGGAGGGGTGAGCCAAAGGAGATGAGGGCGCTTTGCAGGGAGGGGACGGTCTACCACGCGGGGCCCGGCCGCGAGCTCCCTACGGGCAGACGAGCCCGACTCCGAAGGAAAAGCGCGGCGGCCCCTGCGCACGCGCGCCGCTCGCGTCGAGCCGCTTTGTTCCAGCGCTACCTGCGGCCCCATTCACCGCCTCCGCCCCGCCCCGCCCGCCGGCCAACCGGCGGCCCGCTCCCGCGGGCCCCGCCCACTTCCCGCGCTGGGCGGAACCCGCAGCGGGCCCCACCCCCTCCCACCACGTTCTCTCTTGGCCGCGATTGGCCATCTGCGCGACGCGCTCCCGCCCACCACGAAAGCTGATTGGTGCATTGGGAAGAGGGGAGTAGGAAAAGAGCCGATTATAAAGGAGCGATGCCTCGTCCACCCGCCCCAGTGCAAAAGTCACGTGGCGCTCCGCTCGGCGCCTGTCACCACTCCGCCTGGAAAGCTTTCTTAAAGGGCTCGCTCCTCCTAGGACCGGTCCTTTCAGGATCTCTCCACCCCTGCCCGCCGAGGGCGGCGCGGCCTTGGGCCGTCCTGCTCCGCCAGCTGTCGAGGTGCAGACTCCCGGCCAGGCCGGCTGGGGTGAGACCTCGCTCAGGTCTCGGAGCCTGTGGCCGTCTCAGGGACCGCGCAGTCACCAAAACGGTGGCCGCCTAAGCACACTGCCTGGCACGTAGTAGGCGGTCAGTTTCCTCGTAGAATGAACTCATTGAGAGGATGAACGAGTGGGATTGACAGACAGGAGGAGGGGATCGGCTCAGCGTGACCGCCCCACCCCCGGGGGACTCAGCTTCTGTTCACGTGGAGAGGGGGCGCCAGGCGCAGGACGCCCCAAGGCAGCCCTTCGCCGTAGGATTGGGAGCGCGGGTACAGAGGACCCCGGAGGGCGTCTTGGCCGGGCCCTCCAGGCGGGTCGGAGCGGGTTCCGGGCGGCGGCGCCGTCAGGGCGAGGGCCTGGGCGCCCCCTGGGACCCCTCGGGGAGGGGCGGCGGAGGCGCGGCGCCTTTAAGCCCAGGCGCCGCCCGTGGCCCCGCCCCCTGGAGGACGCCCGGGCGCGCGGCCGCCGGAGCCGCCGTTTAATTGGGGCTGTCAGGCCGCGGCGCGCGCGGAGGGCCGGGCGGACGGAGGCCGGGAGGCCGCGAGGCCGGGGCGGAGGGCGCGCAGCGAGGCGGGAGCCGGGCGCCGGGAGACGCGGCTGGGGCCCGCGCGGCCGGGGCGCCGTCCCTGGGCAGGGCTGCCCGGCCCCGGCCCCGGGCCACCCGCGCGCCCCATGAAAAACCAGGTCCGCGGCCCCCCGGCGCGGGCGCACATGTCGGCCTCGGGGACGGCGGCGGCGGCGGCTGGGGGCACCGGGGCGGGGTCGGAGCCCGGGGCGGGATCCGGCGCGGGCACCGGCAGCGGCGCGGCCACGGGAGCGGGGACCATGCCGAGCAAGAGCGCCGAGTGGCTGCAGGAGGAGCTGGAGGCGCGCGGCGGCGCGTCCCTGCTGCTGCTCGACTGCCGGCCGCACGAGCTCTTCGAGTCGTCGCACATCGAGACGGCCATCAACCTGGCCATCCCGGGCCTCATGCTGCGCCGCCTGCGCAAGGGCAACCTGCCCATCCGCTCCATCATCCCGAACCACGCCGACAAGGAGCGCTTCGCCACGCGCTGCAAGGCGGCCACCGTGCTGCTCTACGACGAGGCCACGGCCGAGTGGCAGCCGGAGCCCGGCGCGCCCGCCTCGGTGCTCGGCCTGCTCCTGCAGAAGCTGCGCGACGACGGCTGCCAGGCCTACTACCTCCAAGGTGAGGCGGCCCGGGCCCGGCCGGGCTGGGGGTCCCCGCGGCCCCCGGGCGCCCCCGCCGGCGCGGCGCTCCTCTCCCCGCGCTCAGCCTGCCCCCGGGCGCCACGTCGCCCCCGGCCCGCACCGCCCCTCCCGGAGCCGGGCCCCGAGGGTTCAGCCTGGGGTGTGTGTGTGGGGGGATTGGGGCGCCTCTGCACCCCTCTCTGGGTCCGATTCCAGAGGACGGAACCAACTTTCCCCCGCTGGGCTTCCCTTTTAACTGTTGTTGGCGCCCTAGCAGCGCCCAACTTCCAGCGGAGCCCCCGGCGGAGGGAGGGACCCGTCCTGGGACCCGCAAAGGCGAGAGGCACCGGGCTCCGCTCCTCCGGCCGGAATGCCTGTCCCTGGAAGGCCAGGGTCACGACGGGAGCCCCCGGGCGCAGGGACCAGGGGACCGAGCCTCCCCGCATAGCCGGCTGCTGGGGATCCCGCCTTGGAGGCCCCTGGGGGCGGGGCTGTGAGCAGCGCGCCTCGCCCGGCCTTAGTTTGCGGGGCCCCCAGACCAGGCTGTGCCCCGGAGCTTGCCGAAGAGGGAGAGCACTGGGGTGGGGGGGCTCGAGTGGCTGCAGCCGGTGTTTCCAATTAACATTCCAAAATGGCCTCTCGCTGGCAGCGGGGCGGGCGGGCGGGAGGGAGGGAGGGAGGGGAGGTCTGCGGCGGGTTCCTAGCAGCAGGCGCTCCCCTCCTCTCCTCCCTGCGAAGCCCCTGGTGCCCCCCCGAGCCCAAGGCTGGGGGGGGTCTTGTGTTCTGAGGGAGGGTTTGGAGCTGGAGCTGGGCCTCTTATGGATCTGCCCCCGAGGGGGAGATGACCGGCCAATGCAGACTCTGGCGGGGGGTGGGGGCAGGCTCTGACTCCCAATCCAGGGCTCAGGCCTCTGCTGCTAACCGGGACATAGCTCGGCCTCTGCAGTCTCCTCTGAAAGTGGCTTGCGGACCTGCTGGTGCTGCCTGCCGTGGGTCGTCTGCCTTCCCTACCACTTAGCGTTCCTGGGCACCCCAGGCCAGGTGCGCAGAAGAGCTGCAGAGAGGGAGGAGCCGGGCCTGTGCTCCGGCCCCAATGCCGGTGGTGAGGCTGGGCCCTGACGCCTAATGAGGAAGGGTTTGGGCTCAGGCATGTTCCTTCACCTCCTGGGCCTCAGTTTCCTCATCTGTGAAGTGGGTCACAGCACAGATGTGGGGAACACAGGAGAAGGCACACGTGTGACTTGTGGGCACAGCCCGTGTTGGCTGTTGTGATAGTGCTTGACACGGGAACAGGGGCAGGGGCAGCCTCTCACCGAGGCCCTGTCCTGCCCCGGCCACAGGTGGTTTCAACAAGTTCCAGACGGAGTACTCGGAGCACTGCGAGACCAACGTGGACAGCTCGTCCTCGCCCAGCAGCTCGCCGCCCACCTCCGTGCTGGGCCTGGGCGGCCTGCGCATCAGCTCCGACTGCTCCGACGGGGAGTCGGACCGGGAGCTGCCCAGCAGTGCCACCGAGTCGGACGGCAGCCCTGCGCCGTCCAGCCAGCCGGCCTTCCCCGTCCAGATCCTGCCCTACCTCTACCTCGGCTGCGCCAAGGACTCCACCAACCTGGACGTGCTCGGCAAGTACGGCATCAAGTACATCCTCAACGTCACGCCCAACCTGCCCAACGCCTTCGAGCATGGGGGCGAGTTCACCTACAAGCAGATCCCCATCTCCGACCACTGGAGCCAGAACCTCTCCCAGTTCTTCCCCGAGGCCATCAGCTTCATCGGTAGGTGCTGCGCTCTGGGCGGGGAGGGGGCAGGCGCGGCCGGATGCGCACAGGACTCTGGGTACCTCTGGGCCTGCCGAGGCCTGTGTGTGCCCTGCATGTGCCAGCCTGTGCCCATGGGTGTACCCGTGCCCGCTGTGAGTCACCGAGGCCCCCAGTCTGAGCAGTCCCTGGGCCCCGGGCCCCCCGGCCCGCCTGGCCTTCCCGGCGGCTGTGTGAGCTGAAGGAGCAGGAACATCTCAGCTCGCAGACCTCCCACGGGTCTCGCTGGCTCTGCTCACGCCCTGGCACACGTGTCTGAGGCTGGGGCTGTCACGGTGCCACCTGAGTGAGCTCACGGGGGTCTGGAGCCAGAGGCCTACCCACACAGGCAGCTGCTCGAATGTGGGGACCCCGAGCGCCTTGGTGGGGCCCCAGATGCTCCCCGCGCGCTCGTTGGGAGTAAATGGAGCGCAGAGAGAACGGGGTGGAGGCTGAGGAAGGCTGTGTTCTGCTGTGCGGCTCGGAGCCTCCTACAGCCCGGCCTCAGCTGACTTGGTCTCCAAGAGACGCCTTATCTCTGACCCCATCCTACTTCCTCCTCGGCCAGCTGGGGGCTGCCTGGGGGGGGGCACCCAGGGAGTGGGGAAGGGACCAGTGAATGGGACCCGGCTTCTCCGGGGCTGTGCCCAGAGGCTGTGCCGCCTCCGGTGGCAGGGAGGGTGCCAGGCGGCCGTGTCCTGTGAGGGCGTTGGGTGTCAGCCGGGCTGGGCTGGCTTTAATAACAGGAAGTGGGAGGCTTCCCCGCCTCATCCGCTCACTGGGAACCAAAACTAGGTGCCTGGCTGGGAGGAAGGAAGGAAGCGGAGGCCTCGGGGCGGGGCTGGGGCTGCCCGGGAGGCCCCCTCCCCCCTGGGTGCTGCCTCAGCGTCTGCGCTGGCCGGCCCCGTGAGGGAGGGGAGTGGGGGACCCGGTTCCGGGCTGAGTCTGGCTTGTGGAGGCCTTTCAACTCCCTGAAGGCCCCGGTGTCTGGGGGGGAGCAGCACAGGGTGTAATGGGGACAGTTATTCCCCATTTGGAGGAGGAAATGGAGGCCCAGGCACAGGATCCAGCACCAGCCCCCACTGCGAAGCCACACCCCGAGGCTAAAAATAAAGCGCGGAAGTGGTTTCCCTTTGGATCCCACCGGAGTGGGTTGGGGGCCAGGCGAGGCCATATCCTGGTGTTGTCACCGCTGGAGGCCCATCTCTACCTGCCGTCTGCCCCCAGCCTCAAGGTCAGACCACAGCTCCCCGGGAAGCCAGGTGCCTGGCTTCCCCTGCTGCCCTCGCCCCTGACAGTCCTCGAGTCTGGATTAAGCACCTATTGAATGCTTAGCCCCCGGGGAGGGGAGGAAGCTCTGCCAGGCCACAGGCTGTGGGCACCGGGCGAGGGGCGGTCTGTGACCCCCGGGTCATCGTGTAGGAGTGCACTGACTGAGCACCGACTGTATGCCTGGTGCCCAGTGAGCTCACAGGCAGGGGAGTGGGAGCCTTGAGGGCCTAGGGCTGCCTCTTGTTAACCTGTGAACTTGGCACAGCTGTGGCGGGGTCAGGGGCAGCTGCCCTGGGTGTGGGGGGGGGGGATCACAGGGGAGGGGCCAGTGGCTCCACCTTTGTTTATTGAGCTCCTTCTCTCCGAGGCAGAGGAGCTGAGAGTGGGGTGGGGGTGGGGGCGGCGGAGCAGAACCTGGTTGGTTGGGGGAGGGTAGTAAGGGGTCCATTTCAGCAAACCCCCCTTGTGAGGCCCTCCTCCCTCCCTGGCGAGCCAGAGCCAGCTGCGGGGCCGGGGCCCCTCGTCCCTTTCTGAGGGGTGCCCGGGGAGCGGGTCCCGGGCTGGCCATAGCTGGTGCTGCAATGTGGGAGGAGCCTCTGAGGCCGGGGGCTTGTCGCTCTGTCCCTGTGTCTGTCCCTCAGCTGTCAGCTCCCTGGCCCTGGGTGCCTTGACCGAGAGGGTGCCGGTGACGCCTCAGCTCACTGGCAGCAGGGGGACCAGCCGGTTGCCGTCCACAGCCCTGTCTGGGCCTCACTGGGCTCGGTCCCTGTACGAGCCCGGCTCTCGGGCCTGCTCTGAGGACGAGCAGCTGAGGCCCGGCGCCCAGGGGCCTGAGCTGGCGCCGGGCAGAGCCCTCCCCGTCCCCGCGGGCCCGCCATGTGGAGAGGCGGCACCAGCCACCCCGCGCCACCCTGGGTGCCCGCCCTCCCGCTCCTCGGGGGCGCCTGACCCCGCTGTGTGTTTCAGACGAGGCGCGCTCCAAGAAGTGCGGCGTCCTGGTGCACTGCCTGGCGGGCATCAGCCGCTCGGTGACGGTCACGGTGGCCTACCTGATGCAGAAGATGAACCTGTCGCTCAACGACGCCTACGACTTCGTCAAGAGGAAAAAGTCCAACATCTCACCCAACTTCAACTTCATGGGGCAGCTGCTGGACTTCGAGCGGACGCTGGGGCTGAGCAGCCCGTGCGACAACCGCAGGCCCAGCGAGCAGCTCTACTTCTCCACGCCCCCCACCCACAGCCTGTTCCCCCTCAACACCCTGGAGTCCACGTGAGGCCGGCGGGGCGGGCGCTCCCCCTCGGGGACGGCCCCCAGCGCTCCCGCACGGACTCCGGGGCCCGGCCTCGGACTCAGGGCTGCGGAGCCACACGGGCCCGGCCCGGCCGCAGGACACTTCCTACGAACGCCCAGCCGGCGGGCGGTTTTTAAAGACACACGGACCCAGTTTACTTTTTACTTTGGCAGGTAAAGCCAAGCCCGGGCACCAAGGCCACCTCTTCTTGACTTTTCTTTTTTAATGAAAAGTGTTATTTTCAGGCCACATGCAGCAGTGGATTGTATAAACCAGTATTTCATCCCTTTCTTGATCCTGCGAGAGAGAGAGAGAAGTGTTCTCCGTTTTGTTTTTGTTTCCAAATTGCCGTTATTGACTTTTTATTTTCTTTTTTTAATGGGAAAGTCGAACCCCGCGTTGACCTTGACCAAATGCATTTTGCACATGCGTGAAGCCTGTCTCTGCAGCGGGCCCTCCTCCATGTCCCCCAGCCCGGCCCGGCCCCGAGGCCCTGCGCTGGTGTGACAGCTGCCGGTGCGCAGACTAACCGCAAAGGGAGCTGGGGAAAGGGGGCGGGAGGGGGTCCACAGGATGGACAGCATTAGCATTAGCAGCAGCATTAGCCCTCTGGGCTCAGCCCCTGGGAGGGCCTGGGCCAGGCCTCTTCTCTACACACCCACTACTCTGTCTCTTCCTCTGTTTGTTGGTAACAGTGAGGCCCAGTGGCCGGGGGGAGCTCAGGCAGGGTGCCCCGCTCTGCCTCCAGGTGTCAGTCCCCCTCCCCCCGGCTGTTGCTCTGGGTCAGCTGCCACTCCCAGCCCTTTGTCCAGTGAGGCCTGCTCAGCGCTCACCTTGCCCATACCTTCTGCGACAGGAACCTTGTCCCCATCCCATTTCCGTCCCGGCAGGCGCAGAGGGGCGGGGAGGGTTCTGTCCACCCCCAGTCTCCACAGAACAAAGCCACGGATTCCATTCGCCTCTCCGGTTCTGTTCCTTCTCCAGCCTCAGTTCCACCGGGAGCCGGGACCGCTGGGGGCCAGGCGGGGAGCGGGCGGCCGGGCCCATGGCCCCTCTGCCCACGCATCTTACCTCGGGGTTGTTTTCAGGGATTCTTCACGGCAGCAGACTCCGATCTTGCCACAGTCGAGAAATTGACGAAAAGGTTCCATGCTGTACATGGTTCTCTTTCTCTCTTTTTTACTTTTAAAAAGAAAAACCCAGAAAGATGCATCAGTTTGTGTAAGTTGAGAGTATGCCAAGAAGGGCCGGTTTTGCTTTATGACCTTATGAAGGAAAATTTGTGACCCTGCATATATGTACACACACACACATCCCGGCCAGCAACGGGACTTTGTTTATATTGCAAATAAATATTATTTTTTCTTTAAAATGAATCGTGGTGTCTCAGGGACCAGGGGCCACAGGCCAGCATCCCAGCGCCTGTCCTGTGTGCAGTGGCAGCTGGGCTCCGTCGGAGGTGCCCACCGCAGGAGGACTGCCACGCCTCTGGAGAAGCGGGTGCGGGCAATCCACGGCCCAGGCCCTGCAGGCCGGGCATCGGCTTTTGCTGATTGGCTGACTGGGGAGGAGGCTTGGGGCGTCTGTCTGCTGGGACGTTGTCCGGGTTGCCCAGGGCTCTGTGCCCTGCAGCCCCAGGCCCTGTGGGTGGGATGGGGTGCACACTGATCACCCTCCCCACCTCTGCAGCTACGGGCACCAGTGGGTCAGGAAACCAGCCAGGGACCGGGCACCTGCTGCTCCTGTGGAACGAGATGACCTGAGGTCCCTCAGCTCCGAGCCTGTTCCCATCTCTGTTGAGGGGGGCCAGTCGCCCAGACACCCAGTGTCCCTTTCCTGCTCAGCCTGGACCTACGGGGGGAGTTGGCCATCCAGCCAGGCCCTCGGGCTCAGGGACAGCCCTGCAGGGAGCTGGGAAGGGCCAGCAGAAGGATGGTGCCGGGCCGGGGGAGTGAGGCCCAGTGGTGACAGCCCAGTGGTCACAGACGGGGAGATGGGGCTTCAGAGGGGCCTTTGTCTCCATCTCTAACTGGACTGAGTGGCCATGTCAGGGACAAGGAGGCTTGGGCACAGACTCAGTTTCCCCTTCTCTGCCTCTCACGTGACTTGATCCCTTCCTTCCAGGTGACCTCTCCCAGGGGTCACTCCAGGCTCTTGCCCTCCCTGCCCCCTCTGCCTGGAGGGACCCTGACAGAACTGTCACACCGACAAGCCTACGGTGCAGACTGGAGGGTGGCTCTGAGCAGAGGGGCCTAGCCTCGTCTGGCTGTGTGGCCGCCAGCTCCTACCCCTCACTTGGAATGTGGGCACTGCTGTGCGGCCAGCAGGCCGGGGGGGGGGGGGGCGGTTGGGCGGTTGTATCCTTGGCAAAGGGGTGGCTGCTGCTTTAGCTCCTGCACTTCCTCAGGCCCTGGTGCTTCTGTGCCCGGGGCGGGCGAGGGGGTGGGAGCCTGGGCAGCAGAGACTGGGCCTTTGTTCGCGCTCACTGCCCTGGGCCAGCGCTGGGAAAGCCTGCGGTGCCCGGTGGGGGCTGGGCCCTCGAGGCTGAGTAAGTTCCTGGCAGTGCCAGCGTGCCCAAGCACAGGATGAGGGAGGCAGCCTCAGGGGGAGGCCCCCACAGGCCCTCCCAGGCTGAGTGGCTCTCTGACCCTCAGTGTCCTCATCAGCACTGCGCCTGCCTGGGGACGGGGTCCAGGTCCTGGCTGGCTCACCTGTGACCTTGGGGCCTCCCTGGGTGACCTTGGGCTGGGCCATGCTTCCTCTGCGTTCACCCTGAGTCCCAGGTCCTCGCTTCGTGGTCCCTGTGTTTGGACTCACGGTCCCCTCGGCGCTCGACATCCCCTCTGCTCCTGCCCGCCCGCCCCCCGCCCCCCTGTGCAGCCCCGGCCGCCTCTGGCTGAGCCCTGGCTGCCTGGTCCCCCCGCTCCCGGACACCAGCTCTCTGGGGCGGAGCTGGCTTTGTCTCTGTGTCCTCAGTGCCATCTCTCTCCTGACCTCCCTGACCCTTTGGCTCCCTCTGCTGCTTCTCCATCTCAGCCCCGTTCCCAGCGCCCCTCCCCCCCAGACACCTCTCGGCATTCCCATTCCCACGGAGGAGGCCCCAGCCACCCACCCGCTCACACATTCATCCCGCAGCCATTTCCGGGGCCGCCGGGCGTCCGGGGAGTGGGAACGTGCCCGGGGGCTCGGTGATGTCAGGCTGGGCGCGGATGATGGGGCCTCACTGTCCTCTGACAGATGAATCAGGTGCAGCGGCGGCGGTGACTCAGGCAGGCGCAGGCACGGGCTTGCACATGCGGTCTGACCACACCACAACAGACGTGGGCGCTTCCTCAGGGTGGGTCTGCCGGGCGGGGGGCGGGGGGAGGGGCACCCTCAGGAGAGCCGCCACCCCACAGCCCCTCCCAGCGAGCAGACAGCCGTTCATCCTCATGGATGGGCAAGAAGGGGCAGGATGCATGCCCGTGTGGCCCAGCCCCTCCCTGCTGCGCCCCTGCCTGGCACCTCAGCCCCCCCCCCCCCCGTCTGCAGCGGCTGCCCTCGGTCAGGGTGGATGTGGCCACCACATCAGCCCCCACACCCAGCCTCTCCGAAGCCAGAGGCCTGGCGGGAAGCAGGTGCGCGGGAGGGAGGTGCCCACGTGAACCTCCCGCACCCAGGAGCTGGGTTGCTGGGGGGCGCTGGGGGGGAGACCGGGGGGAGGGGCGGGGGGGTGGTGCGGTCTGACCTCTGACACGTTTCCCCACGGGTTCTGGGCCTCTCTCTGGGCACAGCCCTCTCACCTCTTCGCAGAGGCCCTGGGACCGCTCCCTCTGTCTGCGGGTCCCCGGAGGCCCCTCGGGCTGGGGTCTTAGCTGGCCCTCAGCACCCTGGTCTGGGACTCCGGGTGGAGTGTTTTTTCATTTCGGGGCTTCGTGCCCAGAGGTGGCATTTCCAGGGCAAAGGCCTGGGCTCCAAAGGGAAGCGGGGCCTGGTGCTCACGTGGGCTGTGCGTGGCCACCGGCCGGGCTCATTGCTGACCTAGCCGCCCGCTGCGGCCTGCAGAGCAGGGAGAGTGAGGCCACCTGCGCACAGGGGCTTCCTGCAATTCACTTACCCTCCCAGCAGCCTCGGAGGGCGGAGGGCTGATCACCCCCAGGCGCAGAGGGAGGGCAGCAGAGCCGGGCAGGGGCAGGACTGGGACCCGGGGCAGGTCTGCTGACTCCGAGCCCCTGCTCTCAACTAACTACCCGGCCTGAGCGGTCCAGGGAGGTTGGGCGACTTTGGCCACCGACCTCTGACTGCTCCCAAGCCTGACACCACCTGGGCTCCCGCCCCTGGAGGCAGCATGTGAGGGCGAGATCAGCCCCTTTCCCGAAGGGATGGGCGCCGCCCAGGGCGGACAGGGCTTGGGAGGAGGTGCTGAGGCAGGGCTGCCCTGGCGTGTGCCGGCTGCAGGGGCCGAGACTCAGGGGGCAGGTATGGGGCCTGGGGGGCTCCCCAGAGCAGGGGCATCGCGGTGAAGAACCTGCTGCTCCCCCGGCCCAGAGGAGAGCTGTCTCAGAGAGTGCTCCCCCCCCCCCCAGCCTGTCCTCCCTTTAATTCTCTGCATCACCCGCACCTCCTGCACCCCCACTTCCTCTCTCCGGCTCACATGCTTCCTCCAGGAAGCCTTCCCAGACTCCTCCCCCAGTGGGGGCGCCGGTGCCTGCTCTGGCTCCCCTGGCCCTCTGTGCAGCCCCATCCCCGGGAGGCCTGGCTGGCCAGGGTGCTGGGTCCGGCTGGAACCAGCGGTTCTCTGGACACTGTCTGGGCACCTCTGAACGCCAGGCCTGTGGCCTGTGCGCATGGCGTGTGCCACAGAGGCCATGCCGCCCTGTGTGTGCCACACGCCCGGGTGCTGGTTCTGCACCTGCTCAGAGCTCCAGGGCGGAGGCTGGCACCGCTCTGCCCACGGACTGGGTCTCCTGCCTCTGCGCCCACCGTGGTCGCTGCCGCCCCCTTTGGCTGCAGAGGAGGGCTGGCAGCTCCTGCTTCTAACGCCCGCCTCTGCCTCAGCTGAGTGGCGGGGTCTGGAGGCCACGCTAATTGATTAATTAAGCCCTCTCGGTTAATTAGCTCCATCCCTCCGGGGGGAAAGGCTCTCTCTGAGCCAGCTCTCCTCTGGGCCGGGGGAGGGCTAATTGGCCTGGGTCCGCTGAGCCCGATGCCAGGTGCGGGGGGCAGCGGGCAGGGGGGGCGGGAGAGCAGTGTGGGCACTGAAGCCGTGCAGGCCGCCGGCCGGGCAGAGGGGCCCCGGCTCGGGCCGGGACAGGCCACTCCTGGCCACCCTGCCCAGCCGCTGGCTCTCCCGGAGCCCGGAGGGGGCGGGCGCCGGGCCGATGGAACAGGCCACGGTGCAGGCAGCGGCCACACGGGCAGGGAGACTCCAGGCCTGAGGCCTGGAAGGGCTGCAGGAGAGCTGGCTGGACACGGAGCCGAGGAGGGGCCAGTCAGGTTTGGGTTTGGTAAAGGCGGGGGTCGGGGGAGGGGGATGCCAGGTGCTGGGGGCTGGGAGCTGAGGATGGAGGTGTCCGGAGAGGAGGCCCACGGGGAGGGGGTGCTTGTGGGAGGCTAGTGCTGTGCGCCTGGACCCCAGTCCTGCTCCGGGCCTCTCTCCCCTCGTCGGTGAGGTGGGGGGCGTTTCCGGGGGCCTGGCCTCAGGCTCGGTGTCCCGGCTCCCCGCCGGCTCCCGGCACCCCTCCTCCCCGCTCCCATGTGTGCAGAGAGCAGAGCCCGCCCCCACCACGGGGTCCCCGACACTCTGCTGCACTGTGGGCCCGTGGGGCTGGCCCGGGAGCGGAGGGGCCGGGCGCTGGGCGGGCGGGGCTGCCTTGGCACGGGCCTGCGGGCCTGTCCCCGCTCCCGGGCTGCCCGGCGGGAACAATGCCCCTTTCACGGCACCCTCTCCGGCACAGCGGCTTCGGCCCGGGACAAAGGCGCGCTTCATCCTCAGGGGCCGGATCGCAGCCGCTGCCCCGCCCGCGGCCGCCGGGCAGAGGCCGCCCGCTCAGCGCCGTTCAGCCCGCCCGGCCCGCACCTTCTCCGCCACCCCAGACCCCCCTCCGCCTGACGTGTCCCTCTGGGCTCCATCGGGCCGGGCCGGAGCCGGTCGCCAGGAGGATGCCAGCTCTGCCCGTCCCTCCCGCTCCTCCCGGTCCCTCCCGGGCCCGCCGTCTTCCTCCCGCGGGAAGGGCCGGCCGAGGCCGCCTCCAGCTCCATTCCCATCTGCACCCCAAGGAGTACATTCCCATCTGCACCCCAAGGAGTACATTCCCATCTGCACCCCAAGGAGTACGGCTTTCCACTGGGCTCTGTCCCAGCGGGGCTGGCCGGCCCCCAGGAGAGGGGGGGGGCGCTGGCCCAAGGGGAGGGGAAGCCGAGGAGGCCCTTAGCCTCTCCAGGCCGACCTTCCGGTGGCTTCCGTGGTGTGGCCACCTTAAGGGTCCCTGCTGGCCCCTGGGAGCCCCGCCCTCCGGAGCACCCGGCTGTGGAGGGGAGCCCGGACCCGCCCCCTCCCCCTGCGCCCCAGCTTCCTCCCTCTCCGTTCGGCAGGGAGGGGGGCCCTCGGGAGGAGGCCCAGGCTGGGGGCCAGGACAGACGCTGCACCTCGACCCCCTTGGTCAGAGCTGGCCGGGGGGAGCCTGGGAATGAGGGTGTCAGGGCCCAGAGCGGGGGCTGTGGGGATGGGGGGACCTGCAGGCAGCCGTGGGGCGAATCGGTCACCACGCGATGGAGGCCAGGGGCTCTGGTCGCTGGCCCCCCGAGAGCTCTGCCAGGGGCTGGGGCACCACCAGGGGGCACACTGCCCTCGGGGCCTGGGTCACCCTCTGCTCAGGGAGGGAGTGAACTCCATCCTGGGGGCTCTTCCCTCTGGACCCCGAGTGGCTTCTGATGTTGGGGGGACCGCCAGGGGCATGCAGTGTCCAGTCCGCTCGCCTCACAGATGAGAGCCCCAGCCTCCAGGGGAGACGGGGTGGAAGGGGGGCTCGGCCCGGCAGGAGGGAGCGGAGGCCAGGGCCTGGGCTCAGGGGGGCCCGCCCGGTGCTGCGGGAGGCTGGCTGTTGGTGTGGCTCCGGGGCTGAGGGCCAGGCCCGCTCCCAGGTTCCTGAGCTGCCCCCCCGCCCGCCAGGCCCAGAGGCGGCACACACGTTCACTCTGCCTCACTTCCTCTAAGACTCAGAATCACCCCTCCGGGGGACGGGAGCCTGGCACCGTCGGCAGGAAATGCCCAGCCCAGCCTCCCCGGAGCCTGCTGCCTCCTGCACCCCTGCCTCAGGGCGCTCAGCAGCACAGGGTGGGGCGGGGCACCGCCCAGGGAAGGTGCTGGGCTCGGGCTGGGCCAAGGCCAGGCAGCCTGGGCGTGGAGGCGGGCACTCTCCACCCGCACTGACCAGGACCTCTGTCCGGGCTGCCTCCGTGCTGACCCCCAGTCTCAGAGTCCTGGGCCCTCAGCCTCCCGCCCACGGAGGCCTGGGCCCTGGGGGCTTACGGGCTGAGCCCCTGCCCTGACCCAGCTGCAGCCGGCGAGGCCGGGGCTCTGAGAGGTCCCCCCTCCTTCCTGGCCTGTGGCCCCCAGGGGACCGAGAGGTGGAGGCGCCTCAGGGGCCTGGGGAGCCCCTCGGGAGCCGGGCTTGACGACCTGCCGCAGCCGCCATCGGGCTGAGGGGTGAGGGGATGGGGCCGCGGCGAGTGCCCGCCCAGGAGAAGCCTGCCTCCGGGGTCTGGGGCCGCAGGGACCCGGCTCTGAGCTGAAGCCTCCCTCGCGCTCTGCAAACCCCGCTGCCGGGTCCGCAGGATGCTGCGTGTGGAAACTGAGGCCCAGCCAGCCCGGCCTGTCAGGGCAGCAGGGACGGGATGGGGTGCTTTGTCCCCAGGTCCGGCCCCTCCCAGAGGGGCTCAGGGACAGCTCCCCCAGGGCCCGCCACACTGCCTTGGCCTCTGTGCCCGGCCCACGGCCTCCTCCTCGGGCTGGTGGGCGGGCATCGCCTCGCCCGGAAGCCGCTGGGCCCCCGGCTGAGCCAAGTGCCCGTGCTGTGCCCCCACGCTGCCCACCAGGGCGTCGAGGGCTTATGTATCTGTGGCGCCCGTGAGCCCCGGAGGGCAGGGCTGCCCACATGCTGCTGTGTGCACAGAGCAAGGCCTTGGCGAGGCAGGTGTGTGTGCGTGTGCCTGTGTGCGTGTGTGTGTGTGTGTGTGTGTGTGTGTGTGTGTGTGGAGGGGGTGGGGGTCCCAGCTGCTCTGCCCCAGGCCACAGATATAACTGACCTTCCTGAGGGCAGCGGGGGGGGGGGGGGGGGGAGAGGGAAGGATGGGGGCTTCTCTCCTCAGAGCTGCTCAGCCCCCACGGCCGTGGGACCCGAGATGCTTTCTGGAGGCCATTTGGCAACTGGAGTCCAAAGGCCTAAAAATACGCATCACCTTTAACCCCAGCCCTTCCCGGGAATCTGCCCGGGGACATCAGCACTTGACGGAAAGCAGAGCAGTCAGCCCAGGCCTGGGGGGCGGGGGCGGGGGCACCGCCTGCTGCGGTCTGAGGGGAGCGTGCTGGGGCTCAGGCCCCGTCTGCACAGTGCGGGGCTGCGCACGCTCGGCCATCACAGCTCACACACGTGCGCGCACACACACACACACACACACACACACACACGCCCGCTCCACGCCCCGCAGGCCTGGCAGGCTGGCCACAGACTCTCCTGCGGCCCGCATCCTGTCTTCTGATGTGCCCCCGTGCCCTCTCCCGTGGAGCCGAACCCCCTTTCTCGCCCTGCAGCCGGGGTGCCCTGCGGGGCCTGGAAACCTCTCTGGGGCTGGAGTGGGGCGGGGCGGCAAGTTCTGGGAGAAGCTGTCCTTCTGGAAGCTGCTCTCAGGCTCAGGGTGGGGGCGCCGGGCACCGTGTCCGGACACGGGCTTGGGTCCTGACCCTGAAGCCACCGGCCCCTGAACCGCACCCAACGGCCCCCAAAGCCGGCTTCCAGCATTCCCACAGGAAGCAGTGCTCTGGCCACGCCCCCGTCCTCCCGCGGCTCAGCCTGTCCTCCCTCTGCTGGGGCGCGGCCTCCGCTCCCCCCATCTCAGAGCCCCCTCCTCCAGGCAGTCTGCTCGGATTTCAGCCCTGGGAGTCCTGGGCCCCGTTGCCTTCGGGGGTCGTTGGCGGCCTCTGCCTCCCGGTGGGTCTCGGGAGGGTCGGCTCCGCTCTCCCCGGGCTGCGGCCACGCCCTGTGGAGTCCAGGAGGGTCTGGGTAGGTGTGAGGCCGAGTCCTCCAGACAGGCTAGTGGGCACCCTGGCCGCACGGCCCGTGCCCCTCTGGAGCCACATCCTCCTCTGAGGTCATTGCCCAGCCTCGGCTCAGCATTAGCCGGGGCTGCCGGGCAGGGCCACTCCTCCCACCAGTCCGGCCCAGCGAGGTCCGGGAAGGGCAGGCTGAGCCGCCCGCGGGATCATTTATTCCTTCCCGGGCTCCAGGCTCTGCTGCCCGCAACCCCCGCCCCTCCCCCAGGCTTTTCGACAAGAGCGAGGGAACTGCTGGCCTGGGTGCTCCTGTGAGCCCCAGACACAGACACAGAAGCCGTGGGGCCGGACTGACCCAGCCAGTGACCAATCCATCAGCTCAGCGCTGCAGGCTCATCCGGGCCCCGGGCTACCTGCTTCCCAGGCTCCAGGCACCGCGTCGTGGCTCTCCCTCCTGCCCAGCTCTGTCCTGGCTCCCACCGCCTTGTTCCCTTGAGGGAGGCACTGTCTTTTAGGGGATGGAGCAGAGCTGGCAGGGAGGCCAGGGCGCAGAGCACACAGCGGATCTGTGGTCCTCCCCCTGGTGCGGAGGGAGCCCTGGGGGCAGAGAGGGGGTGCCGGCTGGGGGGGGGCTCCCTGGGGGCAGAGAGGGGTGCCGGCTGGGGGGGGCTCCCTGGGGGCAGAGAGGGGGTGCCGGCTGGGTGGGGCTCCCCTCGGCTCTGACTGACGGCACTGCTGCAGCGGCAGGTGCGGGCTTGCTGCTCTGGCCTCCCCGCCCGCAGCCTCTGCCGCAGCCGCAGCTCGGATGTGCCCGGAATGCCAAGGCGGGTCCACTGCCCGCGGCTCGGGCTCCACGCCAGCGGCCACCGCTGCCTGCACATGCGCCTGCAGCATCTCCCGACCTCAGGGACCCCAAGGGAGGGGAGGGGGACTAGCTACAGCCCCACCAGGGAGAGGGGTGCCCGGGCAGGGCCTCACCACCCGGCTCCAGAGCCAGCAGTGAGCCTGGCGTCCTGTGGGCTTCGGTGTCCCGAGAAGCACAGAAAGCCGGGGCCCAGACGTCCTCCAGGTGTGAGCAGAGCCCGTGTGTGAGCAGAGCCTGTGTGTGTGCAGAGAACATGTGTGAGCAGAGCCCGTATGAGCAGAGCCCATGTGAGCAGAGCCCACGTGTGAGCAGAGCCTGTGTGTGTGCAGAGTCCACGTGTGAGCAGAGCCTGCATATGAGCAGAGCCCGTGTGTGTGCAGAGAACATGTGTGTGCAGAGCCAATGGGTGAGCAGAGCCCGTGTGTGTGTGCAGAGAACATGTGTGTGCAGAGCCTGTGTGTGAGCACAGCCCGTGTGTGTGTGCAGAGAACATGTGTGTGCAGAGCCTGTGTGTGAGCACAGCCCTAGAGGGGGTGGGGCGGTCGAGTTGTGCCTGAAGGTGCAGGGAGCCGGGCCTGAGCCAGCTTGGCCCCTGCAGCTGAGTGACCAGCCAGACGGGCGTGAGAGCTCACCGGGCTTTCTCTCCTGGCGGGTTTTCTGTCCTTGTCCCGATGGGCTGGGCCAGCTTAGCATGGAGTCCTGCCGTCCTAAGGGAGGGTTTTTCTGGCAGCAGCTGCCCGGGGCTGGCCTGGCCCAGGAGGCAGCCGGGTGCCCATGACCTCAGGGTGAGAGGCCTGTGTCCCTCTCAGGTGACATGAGGCCGGGTTCTCGGCGTCCTGGGGTTAAACCCTCTCATTCCCGAGGTTCCATGAGTGCAGCCTGGGCAGGTGCCCGCAGCCGGATTCAAGGAAGGGCGCCCCTACCCCCTAGGGTAGGGGAGTCCCGGGGCCTGGGGAGCCTGGGGGGCCTGGGGTGGGGGAGTCCCGGGGCCTGGGCGCCCTGGGTGGGGACAGGAGCCCTCCGGTGCCCTGTGCCCTCCGGGTGACCCCAGGCTATCTCCTGCAGACAGCTCCTTCCGCCGCTCTGCCTCCGGCCGCTGCTTTATCTCCTGATAAATGGCCCCTGTCCTGGCAGAGGAAGAGCCGTCTGTCCCTGTGTCCTTCAGAGCCGCCCTGCTGGCGGGCACAGCCCTGCGGACCTGGGCCTGGTCACGTCAGCCGGGCTGCTGACCCGGAGCCTCGCCGGGTGGGGACGGAGCCTTGTTCTCCCCGAGCCCAGCCGGCTTACCCCCACCCGGACACGCATCACGCCAGGACACTGAGCCTGGGCCTGCACGTGACCCGAGCTGACCCTGGACATCGCTGGCTGGGCGGGTGTCTCACACAGGCTTCGAAGGGGCGCCCGGGGGAGGGGGCTCGAGCAGGGCAGGTGGCCAGCCTGTCCCAGCTCCGACGGCGGCGTGGACACTGGCCGCAGAGTCCGAGCCCGGCCCAGCCCAGCAGGAGCCCCAGGGCCCGGCTGCCCGGGCCTGCAGGGCCTCAGAGGACGGGCGCTGGGCTCTGCGGAGAGCAGCTGTGCTAGGGCCACCCTCAGCGGAGTGTCTGCCCTGCCCTTCCGTCCAAGGCCATGGTCAGTCCGTGACCCTGCCTTCCTCCTGGTCTCAGCCTGACACCCATCCGGGCACAGGCGGTCCGTCTGTCCTCACACCCATCCGGGCACAGGCGGTCCGCCTGTCCTCACACCCATCCGGGCACAGGCGGTTTGTCTGTCCTCACACCCATCTGGGCACAGGCGGTCCGTCTGTCCTCACACCCATCCGGGCACAGGCAGTTCGTCTGTCCTCACACCCATATTGGCACAGGCGGTCCGTCTGTCCTCACACCCATCCGGGCACAGGCGGTCCGTCTGTCCTCACACCCATCCGGGCATAGCAGCCCATCTGCCTGCCCACAGCCAGTTCCTCGGTGCTCAGCCGCCCGGGCACGCAGTGGGCCGTAGAGAAGCCTCTTGGTGAGTGAGTCTGACTCCCGGGCGTCTCTGATCCAAGCATGTGTCCTGCACACGTGCCTGCATCACTTGGTGCCGAGGGGCTCCACACCGCGTCACTGGTGTCACTGTCGCCTGGGACACAGCGTTGGGGCTCCAGGGACGGAGCTGGGCCGTAGAGGTCTCAGCCGGGAACGCTGAGTGAGAAGAGCGAGGCCTCTCCAGCAGAGGCCGGGCTGGAGACCATGGCCCTGCGTGTGTGGGCGGAGGAAGGGGCCCGGCCCCAGGGAGAGGCCGGAGGGGGGGGACCGGCGATGGGGAGCCGTGCGGGTCAAGTCCCAGGAGCGGGGACACGAGAGGCTCCTCCGTGGCTGCAGGGGGGGGGGGGCGGATGACCGGGACACAGATTTTGCTCCCGTCTCTGGAGCTGCCCCCCTGGGATGGCCCAGGGTGCAGGCCGTCGCCCTCTGGTGCCTTCCCCGCGCCTGTCCAGGCCATGGGCTCCCGGGTCCGTGGGCAGGTCTGTGTCTAACGCTTTCCGAGGGCCCAGCGGCCAGCGTGGGGCCAGACGTGAGGCAGGGGCCACACGGGAGCCTGCGGAGCGCAGGCGCACCCTGATGGGAGGGAGCCCCGTCTGTCCATCGGCGCCCCGTCTGCCGGGTCCTGCCCACTGGCTCCTGTCCTCGGCCAGGCCGGCCCCTCGGGACAAGCCGGACAGCAGGCCCGGCCTGGGGAAGCGGGAGCAGGCCTCCCTCACTCGCGTACGCCGGCGCCAGCTGGGGCTCCGCCCCTCCAGCCGGCGGACGGAGAGGCAGGTACCACCCGCCCGGGAGACCAGACCCAGGGCCGTGCAGTCAGCTGAAGCCCAGGGCCCTGCCCGGGAGCCCGCCCGGCCCCAGCCGCACCCCAAGGGGAGCAGGGAGACACCGGGCCCAGGGCCGAGGACAGGGCGGAGGCTGTGTTGCCGAGCCCTCATGGAGCTGGGGGGGCGGCCCCTCCTCCTCCTCAGGAAGAGCTGCCCAGCCGCTGCCACGGGGCCGTTCGCCACAGACGGGGGCACGCTCCCCCTCCCGGAGGTGTGCAGCAGAAGGAAGCTGGCTGGAGGCGCTCCCAGGTCCCCCTGCACCAGCCGCAGGCACGCTGCACCCAGCACCCCTGCTCCACCGGCCCGGAAGCCCCTCCTGCTCCGGGCGCTGCTCCCTCTGCCCGGGCCCTGCCCCTCGGTGAGGCGGGGGCAAGCTTTCCTTCCACTCCTGCTCAGCGCCGCCCAGTCAGTGCATTTATTCTCAGCACCTAGAGTCACCTTCCTCCAAAGCCAAATGACAGCAAGTCCCACACCCATCAGCAAGCACCGGGGAAGCCACCCTGATTTCAGGACACGAAGGAAGCCAGTCACACTGCCCTGCTTTCCTCACAGCGAGCCCGGTGATTCCCCCGAGGCCCTCCCCTGCCCCGCAGCCCTCACTCCTCACTTCTGAGCACTGCCCTGACCCTCCCCCAGCCAAGCTTCACTCCTGCTGCTCCCCGTGCCGGCCCGAGTCCCTTACTGCCCTCCCAGCACGACAGCACCCCCCACCTCCGCCCTCCAGCCCTCCGTGACCACCAGGCTGGTCAGAGCCACTTCTGGGCCCTGTGCCTCCTGCCCCGTGGCACCAGGCGTTCCCCCTACAGGGCTGGTGGCCACCCCATCAGGACGCGGGCGGAGCGGGCATGGGGCTGGGCATGGTGGCGGCCCAGTGCCCTGCCCGGGGCTGGCTCAGCGTGGCCGCTGTGGTCCGATGGGCAGAGAGGCTGCCCTCCCTGCTGGAGCCTGGGCCCGGGCTGCTGGGCTCCGGCCCCGCAGAGCTTCTGTGGTTGAGCAGGTGGTGGCGATGGAGAGGTCGGACTAGATGGTCGCCAACGCCCCGGCAAGCCCAGCCCTCCGCCGGGTCTCCCTGCGCCTCCTGCCAGGCAGACCGTCCGCCAGGGAGAGGGGCGGGACAGGCCGGGCAGCGGAGCAGGCCGGAGGTGCAGGGCGGCGGCGGCGGCAGAGCCTGGGGGAGGCGTGAAGACTCAGAGTGACAGAACCCCACCCCTAACGCACCCCCCTCCCGGCAGCTTCTCCCCAAACTTCTGCTCGGCTCGAACCGTCTGCCACGGCGGGCGGCGGGTGATTCACACGCTCGCTCCTTTCCTCTCCCGGCTAATTATAGCTGCTGCGTGCTCTCCCCCCGGAAACCGTCCTTTAAAAAGCACCTCCCCCAGCCGGCCGCGGTTCCAGCGTGCAGCTCACCGGCCCGGAGACAGGAGGGTCCCCGGGCGGGACACCTCCCCTCCCACAGCGGGAGGGACAGCGGGAGGGACAGCGGGACACGGACACCCAGCAGCAGGGCCCGGCCAGTCACGGGGACTCTATGGAGGCTGCTACATGCTGGGCACAGTGCCAAGGGCCAGCCACGTTGGAGGCTCTGGCATTGCAGCCTCGACCACCTCCCCCAGCCCCTGACCACCAGGACACCGGCGTGCAGAGCTGGCGGGACTCGGCCACACAGCCACCAGCCCCCGTTCCGGGTTCGGCGTGGGGGGCGGGCAGGAAGCCGCAGTGCTGGGCCTCGGGAGTCTGGCTGGGGACCCAGGGCCATTGGGTCCTCCAGGAGACGGGCAGGCACACGGCCCGGGCCTGTCTGTCCTCCCTCGGCCTTCGGGAGCCACAGCTGCTGCCCTGGAGCTGGGCCAGAGTGGAGACCACAGGTGCTGTCTGCGTGCTTCATGGGGAACCTGGGGAGTGAGCACTGCTGTGACACCCCCCCCCCGGGCCCCTGAGTGGACGTCGGGGCAGGTGTGTGAGCAGGAGGCAGACCGCGGGGAGAGAAGCCTGTGCCAGGCCCGAGCCCCAGAGTGACAGCGCCAGAGAGGCTGGACGGAGGGGGGGGGGGAGGCAGAGAGGAGAACTGGACAGGAGAGAGGCAGACCAGGGAGGGGGTGGCACAGAGGGAGAGGGAGAGGGAGAGGGAGAGAGTAAGGGACAGAAGGAGTGGGAGGGGCAGAGGGAGAGGGTTAGAGAGAAAGGGGGCAGAGAGAGAGGGATGCAGACCAAGGGGGGTGCAGACAGAGGTGGGGTGAGTAGAGAGCAAGACTAAAACAGGGAGAGCCAGGTCCCAGTCAGAGAGCAAAGGACAAAGACACACCCGGAGAGGAGAGGCAGAGACACGGGTAGGGGACCGAACAACGGGGCCTCGGCAGCCGGGGCCCCGGACTGAGCAGCAGGAAGTGGGAGCAGAGAGGGATCAGGCTCTGCTGGCCGGCGGGCAGGGCCTGGTCTGGGCGCTGGGAAGGGGTGCCTGCCCCTCTCTATCCATCCAGGAGGGCGGCCCTGAGGAGGGGGCAGGGGGAGTGGGCAGGGGAGAGGCTGTGGGGCCGCTGTCTGAGCTGAGACCCTCCCGGGCCAAGGAGAAGCCAGGCAGGCGGGCCCGCACCCCTCCCGGGGGAGCATGGCCTGGTCCCGCGGGGCCCCTGCCTCCGGGCGGAGTGGGCCCTGGGGAGGGGAGGCGGGTGCAGAGCTCCGGGGCCTAGGACATCGAGCAGCCTTCACTGTGGGACCCCCCTTCCCCCCAGCCCCCAGGAGAGGCCCCTCTGGCAGCTCCCCCGGGCCGGGTCTGCTCCCTGCCCACATGGCGTGGCCGGCCTCCGCCCAGGCCTGGGCCTCCCCCTCCTCTCAGGCCGGGGGCCGCTCCGAGCCCCGGCCTCGCAGCGCCCGGCCCGCTGGCTTGGCAGCGGAGGTGCTGACAGACGCGCTAACCACAGGCGGGCGGACGTCGTGGCTCCGCCGCCACCTGCCCCGTCTCCGCGGGCACCTGACTCGCGCCCGCCCTGGCTCAGGCCCCGTGCCAGCCGGGAGCCGCAGCTGTCGGGATTCCGGGCTCGGGCTGACCTCTCGGCACCTTCTCGTCGGGACGCTCCGGCTCCCGGCCAAGTGTGCCTCCTCCGGGGTCCGCGTCTGGCCCGGGCACCTGCCGCGGGAAGCGGGTGGGGCGGGGAGCAGGTGGCCCGGGGCCGTGGCCGGAGCCCGGGCGCCCGGGCAGCGGGAGGAAGCGGCCGCTGACCCCGGGGAGGGGGTGTCGCCGGTGCAGGCGGAAGGAGAGGGTGCAGGCTCCCAGCCTGGTCCAGCCGCCCCAGGGGGCCGGGGACATTTTGAGTGAAGCACCTGGTTCGTGGATTCCCAGAAACAAACCAAGGAACCTCCTTTCGTAATGACGTCACGGGAGGCAGCGCGGGTAGGGTTTGGAGTCTGACAAACCAGCTCAGTCTTGGCGGATGAGCGAGCCTCAGTTTCTCCATCCATACAATGGGCTGCCAGGGATTCCCACCCCCGAGCAAGCTGGCACCCACGTGGCCGTGCGTTAGGCGCCCCAGCTCCCCCCAGAGCCTCCAAACTTAGCCTGGAGCCCCCTTCCCCATCTAGGACCCTCCTCTAAGAGGAGACAGCAGCCCCGCCCGAGTCCCACTGCGGCCGGAGCAGGCCCAGCCGAGGTCGGAGGGGAAGGCAGCAGGCAGGAGAGCTGCTGTGGGACGCCTGGGTGGGCTCCCTCCTGGGTGGGACCGCCGGCTAGCCCCCCTCCTGGGCCTCTGAGCCCTCCTGCTCCGACCTGAACCCCCAGGGCCGCCGCCCCGTGCACCCGCCTGGCTCTGGCCCCTTCCCGGCCAGCCTGGCCTCCGGCCACAGCTCCTGCGACAGGAGAGGAGCGTGTGCGGCCGCCCCCGCTCAGACCGCTTTTAGCCCCGGGGACTCGGCGTGCTCCCAGCGGGTGCGTGGGCCCGGCTGGTATTAATAGCGCAGCCGGAGGAGGTGACCGGGACTTCACAGCCAAGCCCCGGGCTCCGTGTCCCGGTGGGAGGGCAGCCCGCCCCCCGCACGTCCGCTGCTGGCTCTCCCCGCTCTCCCCACAGCCGCCCCCTGCACGTGCGCCTGGCCCCGGCCTGCAGTGCCTCCCGGCGTGGCCCCTGGGGAGGGGTGACCGCGGGGGTCAGGGCCCGGCGGCGGGGTGAGCGAGCGGCCCTGTGGGAGGTGAGGACAGAGAGGCCTGTGATAAGGCGGCCTCTCTGGCACCCTCTCCTCCGCCCCGCGGCCTCTCGCTCCGGCCGGCCCGCTCCCTCCGCCCCCTCCCTGGCTGCTCTGAGCGCTTGTCCCCGAATATCCGTCCACGCTGGGCCCCGGAAGGAGGAGAGGGGCCAGCCCGGCACAGGAGAGGGGGGAGCGGGGAAACTGAGGCGGACAGCGGGACCCACTGCCAGCGTCACAGCAGGTGCAGAGGGCGCCTCCCCGGTGAGCACCTCCAGGCCCGGAAAAGCAGCAGCACCCGGTGGGCGAAGCCAAGACCAGCTGGGGTGACGGAGGTCGGGTCAGAGGTCACCGCCCTGGCACTGACCGATCAGTGAGGGCCTTAACCCTGAAAGGGCACAGCCGGGATGGATGACTGTTCTGCTGGGAGAGAGAAAAACCCTTCAGACAAAGGGTCCTGGGCTCACCCCGTGTGTCCTCTCCCTCACCCTCCTCAGCCACCCCCTCAGCTCACCGCCCCACCCCAGCCCTCAGTCCCCAGGGCAGGAGCAGGCAGCGCTGATGGAGCAAGATGGAGTTGGAGGCGGTGCCATGATCACCCATGGCCCCCCGGCCCTGCTCTAGTCCTTTGCTTTCTTTCTTTTCTTTTCTATTTTTCCAATATATTTTATTAATTTTTTTTTACAGAGAGGAAGGGAGAGGGATAGAGGGTTAGAAACATCGATGAGAGAGAGACATCGATCGGCTGCCTCCTGCACACCCCCCACTGAGGATGTGCCCGCAACCAAGGTACATGCCCTTGACTAGTAGCGAACCTGGGACCTCTCAGTCCACAGGCCGATGCTCTATCCACTGAGCCACACCGGTCAGGGCTGCTCCAGTCCTTTTCATAGTCATGTTCACTCCCTGAAGGCTTGTCAGGGCAGCCCTCTGTCACTGGTCCTGTCACAACTCATTTCCAGGAAATAGGAAGGCCGTCCTGACCTAAGACCTCTGACCTGACCTCAGCCTGAGTCCTGACCCTGACCTCAGGCTGAGCTTGGCTCTCCATCCTTATCAGGTTCTCAGCAATGGGCCGCACCCTCCGACCCCTGACGGCTGAACAAGACTCAAGCCCGAGCCTCTGGCCTGCGGCCTCAGCTCCATATTGCGGTTGAACCTGGGCCACCAACCCTCCCTCCCTCCCTCCCCAGGCTGAGTCTCCAAGGCAGCCCAGGTCCAGTGAGAACTGGCCCCCACTGCCCTCTCTGAGAGCCGTCCTGGGCTCCCCCCGGCCCAGCCTCACTCAGCCAGCTCCCCCCGTCCCCCCTCCCTGAATTTGGAGCAAGCTGCCCCAGGAGCGCGTCACAGCAGGCGCCGAGGACGGCCGCGGAGGCGGAAGCGTATGCTGCTCTGGGCTGGTCCTGTGGCTGGGCCTCGGGCAGCAGCACCCTGGCAGCAGGAAGGGAGGCAGACAGGCAGGTGGCCCCTGTGCCACGTGCTGGGACCACGCTCCTGGGGCCGAGAGGCAGGCGTGCCCGCACCCGGAGGACACGAATCATGGAACACGTGCCTCCCGCCACGCCCGCACCCCGTTTCCCTTCTGGCTGCGGAACCGCTTCCCGGAGGGGCCTTCCCGCAGGCGGCGGCCCGGGCCGCGGCTCAGCCTCCGGTGGGAGAGCCGGTGGAAGCCGCTCCTGGGAGGTCCTGTGAGGACAGCGGGCCATGGGGCCGCCTGCGCAGGCCTGGCCCCGGGCCAGACTCCGGGGAGGCCACTGACGTGAGATCAAAGTCCGGCCGCTCCGCGGGAGGCCGGGGGCTCCCCTCCCTCCCACACGAGCTCCCCCGGGACGCGGGCCGCGCTTCGGAAACCCTGACCTAGATCGGGCCGCCAGCGGAGGGGAGGGCAGCAGCTGACGACGCCAGGAGCCGGGGCGGCATGTGGTCCCTCAGCGTGGAATTAGGTCAGAATTCTTCAAACGGAGGAGCCGCCGGAGCCAGGAAACCCCACCGCCTCAGGGCCCCCTGCCCCCGTTTCCTGGGCCAGGAGTGGCGGGACTGACCACGGAGGACGGGTCCCCGCCTCGGGCAGCGGGCTGGGCTGCGTGTCCTGGAGCAGCCAGCTCCACCACCGTCTCCAAAGCCCCCCGTTTCCCGGGGGCTCCCTGCTCTCCCTCTTCCACTGGGCTCAGGTCACAAAGGCCCGGCCGGCCCCAGACGCGCCTCCTCCCACCACCTCCGCTGCCCTCCCGGGACCCTGACCAGCCCCTGGCGGCCTGGGGTGGACCCAGAACACTGTCCCCGCTGCCCTCAGCCACCAGGTGCCTGGCAGAGGGGGCTCTGGGCACACTGGTGACCCCAGGCCCCGGCTCTGCTCCCGAGGGAGGTACAGGAGGTAGAGGCAGGTGAGCCCTGTGTGCTGGGCACCTACGCGCCCCCCCCCCCGATGGACAGAGGGCCAAGCGGGGCAGTCCAGCGGGAAGACTGGACTGCACACTGCTCCTGAGAGGAGGGTTGGAGGGGGGGTCCGAGAGGTGGGGGGGCTACCCCTCGATGGCGGCAGCGGAGACCCCAGGCAGCACCTCCGCACCCCTGTCTCGGGGAGGGTGCTGGCTGAGGCCCCCCCCCCCCGGGGGCATTCCCACACGGCCTTTCCCGGTGGCGGACATGGCCAGGGCGCCGCTCAGTAACTGGCCTCATTAGGCGGCTGCCTGCCCAGGGGATGGGGGGGCGGGCGCCGGGCCCCTGGGGACAGGCCAGACAGCTCCCGTTAATTACCTGAAAAATCAGACAATTAGGCCTCCTGCCACCCGCCTGCCCACGCCCTGCTGGCCCCTAATTACCGGCAGCTGTGAGCAGGCCGGGAGTGACCTGGATTCTGGATTCGGACGGAGGACAGCACTGCGTCTCCATCCCCCGCCCGCATCCAGCACTTCCCGCCCACTCGCTCCCGCTGAGGGCGGCTCCGCTCAGCTCCGGAGAGGAGAGAGGAAGTCTGAGCCTGAGCCCCCCAGGGACGGGCGGGCTGCTGAGGGGGCGGTGCAGACCCAGAAAGGACCAGGAGGCACGGCTGACCTCCCCGGGCCTGGTTGCTCCCGGGGGATAATCCGGGGCTGTATTCGGGAGTAGCGATGGCAAAGAGGAAGCTGGGGGCCTGGGCCTACCCCCGGAGAGCCCCCCACCCCCAATGGGGAGACAGACCTGGACAGAGCACACCAGGGAGGTCAAAGAGCGGGGCCTGGTTGACGGGGGTGATCCTGACAGGCCAGGGTGTGCTGGCCGGGGCAGAGGGGACAGCAGGAGTGAGGGATCAGCGTGCTCTGAGCACAGAGTAGCCCCCTCTGCGAGCACCGGCCATGGGGGAGGGCAGCTAGACCAGCCCGGGCCCAGGAGGGATGAGCAGGGCTGGGAGGACACAGTGGGGTCTAGAGTGAGGGCAGAGGGGTCGGGTTAGGCAGAGGCGCTGTCCCTCAGCCGCCCCGCAGACAGGGCCTCCAGGAGAAAGTCCGTCTGAGTGAGGGCCCTGCTGGGCTCAGGATGCCGCTGGCAGAGGGCGCGGGTGCTCCCTCCACGCCCCACTTCCTTCCTGGTTTCTGTGCTGAAATGGAGTCTCTTCTCTCCTGTCTCTGGGGGACCCGCTCAGAGGGACACCCCCAATCCAGCGAGGTCAAGAGGCTGGGCTGAGGTCACTTCGCCAGCTGTGGGGGTGGAGACGTTGACTGTGCCCGTGAGAGATCCCGGCGGCCAAGAGCGCCCCCTGCCGGCGCCGTGCTACGCGCTGGGCCTGCGGGTGGATGGATGGGGCTCCGAAGTGAGGCTTCGCCTGGACTGGCCGCCTTTGCCGCAGCCTCGAACCCAGGTCTGCAGACTGTCTGAGCAGCGCTCCTCTCCTGCACCCCGTCTGAGTGTTGGGGGAAGCCGGCAAACGGGGAGGCACTCATGCGCCTAGACAGCCCTCCCCGAGCCTCAATTTCCCCATCTACCCCAGGAGGCTGAGGTGGCGCCACGGGGAAGGGGCCGGGAAGGCTTTGGTAGCGGCCTGTCCTGCGCGTGCTGGACCTTGAGACGCCGTGTGGCCCGAGGCCAGGAGCTGAGCACCCCGGGGTGCCGTTCCCCCAGAGACAGACGTGGCAGCCCCACCGAGAGCCCTGCTCACCCTCTTCCTGTTCTCATTCCCTTGGTCACGTGCTCACACCTCCCTGACCCTGCAGGGAGCCTGGGCCTCGCTCACGTCATCCGGTCACAGGGACAGGCCCAGCGTCTGGCACAGAGGGGCCCTGTCGACGGAGCAGGACGGGTGGCTCGACGGAGAGCTGAGTGCCTGGTCCAAGTCCTCGGCCAGCTGGTAGCCAGTGTAGGACTTGAACCTGGGTCCTGGGCTCTGTGTGCTGCGTCTCACTCTCACCCAGCCTGACCCCGCAGCCAGGGTCCCCTCCGGGACATCGGGTCTCTGAACGCCCCCATCTGAGTCTCCGCCGGCCCCTGGGCAGCTGGACTACTGGGCTGCAGGCAGCCTGCCTGCCCCTGCCCCTGCCCCTGCAGCCTGGCCGGCCCACAAAGACTTGGCGGGAGGCCACACTGCCTGAGCCAGGAGAATTCTGCCCTTTGACCTCACGTCCAGGGGCCAGAGCTGGGCAGAGGACACAGCTGGGGGAAGAGTGGAAGGAAGATGAAAAGGGGGTCCCTTACACCTCACCTCTCCCAAGACCCAATGAGGGAAATGTGAGGGCCTGGAGCTTTGGGTGGGGGTCCTTAGAGGCAGGGGTGGGAGGGTGGGGGGGAAACAGGCCTGAGTCAGCCTGCAGGTGGCCTGTCCCCAGCCAGCCCCCCACCACCTCCCTGCACAGTGTGCCCTTGCCCTCCTGGCCCGTCACTCTGAGGCCAGGCTGCTCTCTCTGCAGCCTCCGTGTCACCCCCAGAACCAGGCGGACAGTGAGATCCCGGGAACAGGCATGTGGGTGACCCGCACCGGTGGCGGCTGTGTATGCCTGTGTGCGGTAGGGGACACTGAGGTTGGAGAGGTAAGGTGACAGATAGCCCACAGGCAGCCATGGCACCATGACCGGCACCCAGACCCTGGTTCCTGGCAGGCCCGGTCCAGGCGCCCAGGCAGCAGACATGTGTGGCCTCCACCGCGTGGGGAGCCCTCTCATCTCGTCGGTTCACTGGACAGCGCGGGGCAGGAAGGGGTGGAGGCCCCGCCTGAGTGTCTGTGGGGTCGGGAGCCCCGCTCCACGATGCCCCCGGGGTCAAGGCCAGCCTTCCCCCCGCTCTGCTCCGGGGGGCAGGCCTGGAGAGGAGCGGCGAGAAAAGGTCACGTGCCCTTCCACGTCCTGCACCCCCTGTCCCTGCCACCCTCCCCGCCACCTCCTCCCAGGGCACCCCCTCCGCAGGCAGCAAAGCCCAGAAGGCCCCGCCCCCGCAGCACAGGCCCCGCCCCGCCGGCCCGGCGCTGCCATTCAGTTATTTTTAGCGAAGCCGCAGCCTCCGGGAACCCGGAGTCGAGGGGAAGCCGCCCCCGCGCCTCCAGGAGCTGCTTGCGGAAAACGATCGATTAAACCTGCGCTGCCAGGGCCCGCGCCAGGCGGGCAACCGGCGGGAGAGGCGGAGCCAGCACTGGGACCCCTCCCCCGCGGCCCTCCCAGACACACACACTGGGACCAGCTGTTCCCCAGCGCCCGCTCCTGCCCGCGCCCCGCCATCCCTGCCCACAGGGAGGAGAGCATCCCTTCCGCCAGGCAACATAGGGGTGGGCAGCCCCGGGAGGTTTGGGGAGCGATGAAGGACCCCAATTGCCTGCCTGGCCTTCTGGCTGGCTCAAGTCTGGTCCCAGGAGGGCTGCAGGCGGGCCCGGCCCTGAGCCCCTGAAGGCAGTCTGGCATAGGTATGGGTTATGGAAATGGTGGCCAGGGTTACATATTGAGAAATACATCCCTAATACAAGTCTGTATTCGGTGTTTGAGGCCTGGGCCCCAGGATAATCTTCTCGGCCCTGACCTGATAGTCTGGGTGCGGGATTTAGGTGTGAGCCCCAGGTGGAGGGCTGTGTGCTCAGGCAGGGTGTGGTCACTAGGGGGCGCTGTGGGCCCAGGTGGGAGGTCTGGGTCAAGGGCAGGACTCAGGAGGATGAAATGGTGATCAGCACTGGCCTGGATATTTGGATTCCAATAAGGAATAGGCACTGGCTCCCAGTATGGTTCCCCGAAAGGGCCTCTGGTCCTCGCCATAATGGTCTGCGGCCAGGAGGTAGGTCTGGGCCCCCATCGGAGGTCTGGGTCCCGGGAGGGCCTTTGGGGCCAGGGAGGGACGTCTGGGCCCCCGGGGGCGGCCTGGTACATCACCTGGACGTCTGGGTTATGGAAATGGTGGTCTGGGTTACACCTTGAGAAGTACACCCAGGATACAAGCCTCGATTCTGTGTTGGAGGCCTAGGGCCCGGGATAATCTTCTCGGGCCGCCATGATCGTCTGGTCCCGGGTGTAGGTGTGAGCCCAGGTGGAGGCCTGGTCCTGTGAGGGCAGTTCGGGCCCGGAGGGAACTCTGAGCCCCGGGGGCCCTAGGCCTCACCACAAGCTGCCAAGTCGGTCGTGCCCTCGGCCGCGCACAGGCGAGGACTGAGCTCTGCCGCCCGCATCGAGGCAGCGCCTGGGCCTCGCTCTCCAGCCTTCGCCGGTGACAGAGGGCAGTGCTGGACAACGAACGTGAGCACTGACCGATAGACAAGCGTGGGGCGGACACAGAAAGGCCGGCTGACCAATGATGTCCTGTTGGGGGGCTGAGGTGGGCCCCCACCTGCCACCTGCCACCTGCCACCTGCTGTGGGTGCCGGAGTGCACTCCACCAGAGGACCCTCCGGGAGGCATGGTCCCTCTTCCTGACATCGGTGAGAGTCTCGGGCAGAGCTCAAGCCCAGGGGGACTCCTGGGAGCGGTCTTGGCAAAGGAGAGGCTGGGTGACCCCGGACAAGTCACCTCACGTTTCAGAACCTGTGTCCCATCTGCAGCAGAGGACTAACCACTCTGAGGCGGGGGGAGGCCCTCGCAGGATGCTCCTCCCCCTCCCAGACCCCAGGCGCAGGGCCGTGTCCTGGGATGGAGGACAGCCACTGCGGGCCAGGCCTCTGAGCTGTGGGGACACAGGACAGCGCAGGGAGGCCCCGGTCAGCTGTAGTCCGGTGCCAGAGAGCCATGGGGAGCAAATGCCAGGCAGTGCCCCTGCAGCCCACTGGGTGCCCCCTTCCCCGCTCCTGCCTCATCTTACATGGCCTGCCTTCAAGCCCCAGCCTCAGGCCTCCGCTCCCAGCAAGGCTCCCAGGTCCCTCTTCCAACCGCAGAGGCTCCTGGCCTCAGGGGGCCCTCTCTGTTCGGCATCTTGGGGTGCTTTCCCCACTCTGGTAAGCGGTGGGCCGCAGGCTCCACTGTCTGGGGAAGACACCCCCTTTCCCAGAACGCCACCAAGAGCTTGGGGCCAGGGGAGACCCAGCCTAGCCCTGAGAACCTGCTGAGAATAGGCAGGGCCTGGGTCTGAGGTAGGGGTGTGGGGATGGGTGTGAGAAGTGGAAAGTGAGAGGTCTGGGTGGGCCCGAGGGCTTCCCTCAGGAGGGGAGCTCCCTACCTCCCGCAGGGCCCTGCTCCATCCTCCATCCCCGGTCCAATGCTGCCCCCATGTGGACCACAGGCTCACGTTCCGGCTGGGGACAAGGTATCACTCGTGGGGCCCAGTGCTCTTCAGAGGGAAATCAGAGGCCTGAGCTGTGAGGCATACCCAAGGCTGTGCCTCCAAGCTTCTGCTGGGAATGTCCTCTCTCTTCCCGACAGACCCGGAGCCCCAGCCCCAGCCCGCCGCCCACCACCTTCCCTTCCCCAGAAGCTCCGAATCCATCTCTTGGAGGGATGTGAACTTCGGGGTTTATTTTCCAACTCTCCACCCCTCCCTTCTCAGCCTTCCCTTCTCTCCTCTTCCCTTCGACAGTCCACTCTCCACGCAGTTGCCAATATGTTTGTATTGGTTTTTAGGGAAAGGAAGGGAGAGGGATAGAGAGAGAGAAATATCAATGAGAGAGGAACATCATTGATTGGCTGTGTCCTGCACACCCCCACTCGGGATGGAGCCTTAACCAGGAATTGAACCTCTGCCTGTTGGTTCCTGGGTTAGGGTTAGGATTAGGTGGCACCAGGAGTATTTTTTAAGAACAAAAGTCTGTCACTTCCTGCCTAACACACCTCTCAAGGACTCCCGTAGCCTTCCGGTCAAGACTTGGGCCAAGAACCTGGAGCTGGAGGACTAGGAGGAGGCGGGGCCAGGCTCGTAGCTCCGCCTTCCATCTGACAACATCCTCCCGGCCTTAGGAACCTTTCTTCCCGGCTCTGGGGAAGCTTTTCCAGTAGTACTTCCGGCCTTGACGACCGTATTTCCCGTGCTGCACCGCGGCCTCCTCTTTCTCTTCCGGTCCCTGGCGCTTCGGCAGCCGCGGGATTCTGTGAGTACTGGCCGCGCGGCATCCGACACCATCCGCGGCTCCCGGGGGGCGGCGGGGCGCAAACCCGGGGAGGACCGGGGTCCGGCTGCCTGCTGTGCGGGGCGGAGGCCGCGAGGCGGGGTGGCGCTCGTGGGTTGTCGAGGGGTGGATGGGAAGGGGAGAACTCGGGTTTGGGGAGAGCGCAGTGTTGCGGCGGGATGTTGGTTTCGGGGCGCCACTCATCGAGTTGGCGGGATGGAACCGGGTGGTGCAGAGTGAGTCGAGGCGGGTGGAGGCCGCAGGTGCGGGGCATCTGTCTGCAGCCTCGTTCCGGCTTCTGGCCTCACGTTCCTCCAGGTCCGGGCAGGCCCAGCCCGGCGGGCCCGCAGCCCTGACCTCCGCTCTCGTCTTCCAGGTGCAGAGATGGCCAAGTCCAAGAACCACACCACGCACAACCAGTGTAAGTCCCCCCGGCCCGGCCTCCGTCTCAGGCCCCACACCCTGGCACGGATTACAGATACTGGGGCAGGGGTGGGCATGTGCCTGCTGCGGCCCTAGGGCCGGTTTTGATCTTAGCTGGTATTACCTTTGGGATTTAGAAGGCAGGGGTCGCCATAGCTGGTTTGGCTCAGTGGATAGAGCCTCGGCCTGCGGACTGAAGGATCCCAGGTTCGATTCCTGTCGGGGGCATATCCTTCTCCTTCTCTGTAAAAAATTAATAAAATACTTTTTTAAATAATATTGTAGAAGGCCAGGAGTCCGCGGGGATACCCACAGTGCTTTGTGCTCGGTAATAAGGGGTTTCCTGCTCTCAAGTAGGCCCACTCTGGGAAGTAATGGATTCCCAGGCTTGGCAGCTGTGGTGGTGCGTGGTCTTACTAGAAACCTCCTGTTGATGTAATTCCTTTCTTCCTCCACAGCCCGGAAATGGCACAGAAATGGCATCAAGAAACCCCGGTCACAAAGATACGAATCTCTTAAGGGGGTAAGTGTATGCCCGCACAGCCCCGTGAACTGACCCTCGGTTTGCTTTGGCCTGCAGTTTCCTTCCTTACCCAGCCAGCTCTCGCCTGGACTTCGGGCTCTGCCAGACCCATCATAACGCTGTGCTTGGCCTTTTCTAACTCCTGGTGTCTTTCCGGGCCAATCTGACCATCTCCCTTGCCCACCCTGAGACTTGGAGTGGCTTTGTCCGTGTGGGCCGCATCCCTTAGAGCCAGTGAGTTCTGAGGATTAGCTGAGAACTGCGCCCCCGTTTTCACGTCTTGTCTATGCTACTTGCTTGAATTGGCTGTGCCTAGGCTTGGTATTTAACCCACACCTTCCTTTAAGGGGACAAGCATGCCAAACTCAGGGGCTGACATGGGCCAAATTAAGGGTAAATGCAAAAAACAAAAGCGTCCATTTCCATAGAAATGTAGGTTTATTATCAAATGTGGGCTTGATGCTGTCCGATAGAGTCACGCTGAATACCCAGAGGGCTGAAATAAATGAATCATCGCTAACATAAAATAATAGAACGTTTTAACAAATAACTAATGTTTTTCCTTGAACATTAACTACCAGACACTGAATAACTGCACAAATTAATAAGCGTAACACAAATAAACCTATTTTTCTTGTTCTCTGAAACCGAAATATATCCTGTTGTGCACACCAAAAGAGTCAGTCCAAGATCAGTGGTGTGGCCATCGGCTACTAAAATATCCGGTGTTAGTGGAGAGAAATGGTGCGCCCGCGAGGAAGGGAAAAGAATGCGCCATGGTTATAGAAGTCATTAGCTTTTGTTAATTGAAGCTTTTGCTTTTTTGAGGCCCACATAAACTTGAGTCTTAGTCATTAGCTGTAGTTCATTATGAATGATTATGTATAACAGGATATTATAAAAATTAAGTTACAAAACTTTCATTAAAATGTTCCTTATATGCCATGTTGGCTGGGCCAGAAAAATATGCAGGCCTCGAGTTTGACATGCTAGCCTCAGGTTTTTGAAGTCCCACCATGGGCAGAGGGGTGGGGCGGCCTTCCTTTGTTTTCCTCTGCGCTTGCATTTGCGCTCAGCCTGGCTCTGGGCGCAGAGGCCTGCACGTGCGGTCTGTCGGTGGCGTCAGCAGGAGGGTGGTGGCTTTGGGTGCTGCTGCTCTGGAGTTTCTCTGCAGATGAGCTTCCAGGGTTCGGTGTTTGCATTTAAGGTTGGTTTGAGGCTGTCCAAGCTCCCAATAGGCCTCGGCTGAGCCGATAGTCTCTTGGTGCCCCTATGGAGAGGGCACCAGGGGGTCCCCCGGATGCTGCGCTCACAGGCGCCTGTACCTTTCCTGCCTTCCAGGTAGACCCCAAGTTCCTAAGGAACATGCGCTTTGCCAAGAAGCACAACAAGAAGGGCCTGAAGAAGATGCAGGCGAACAACGCCAAGGCCATGAGCGCCCGCGCTGAGGCCATCAAGGCCCTGGTCAAGTCCAAGGAGCCCAGGCCCAATATCCCCAAGGGCTGCAGCCGCAAACTCAGTCGACTTGCCTACATCGCTCACCCCAAGCTTGGGAAGCGCGCTCGTGCCCGCATTGCCAAGGGGCTCAGGATCTGCTCGCCAAAGGTCAAGGCCAAGGCCAAGGCCGAAACCAAGCCCCAGGCTGCAGGTGCAGCTGCAGCTCAGGCTCCCAAAGGTGCCCAGGCCGCTGCTCCCAAGGGTGCCCAGGCCCCCACTCCCAAAGCGGCTCAGGCCCCCACGAAGGCTCCACAGTAGGACGGAAGGACTGGTGGGCCCCTGGGCTGCAGTCTGCGTGGCGCTGGTGCCGTCCTGTGCTGTTTGTACAAATAAACCTGCGGCAGGGTCTGTCTGTCGGCCTGTGTCTGATCCCAGTGTTCCGGTGGCTGGGTGCCTCCATTTCCTGTGGGAGAAGTCCCCCTTCTCTGTCTGGCTGGTCTCAGGAAGTGGTTCCCTGGAAGGCGGGAAGGGACCCAGACCGTGAGGACTGGTTGGGCAAGCTGGTTTTGGTGTTTGCGTGGGGAAGACGGGAGGGAGCAGGAGGACCCTGGGCTCTGGCCTGGTGTTCCCGACTCCGGCTGCTGCTCGAGAACCAGCATCCACTGGGCTGGTGGTGCTACTCGCCCCACGCGTGGGGCCGAGTGTGGAGTGGAGACTCTGCGGTGTGGCTGCTGCCTGGTCAGTGCAGGTGGGCTCTTTCTGTCCCGGGACGCCTGGCAGGTGTGGCCCTGGGGGCCCGGGAGTCCAGCACGTTGTTGGAGAGCTGGGCATGCACGGGGCAGTGCCCAGTGTTGGAGGGACCTGGCAGGCCGCTTTGACAGTGGGAGTGAAAGCAGAGTGTATAGAGCCCTAGTGCAGTGTCTGGGGGAACAGGCGGGTCCCCGAGCTGCCGGAAGATGGGAACGTGAGGGATGAAGGCCGAAGGAAGGGAGGCTAGCTCGCTGCCCTTCCCTCCCCGGAGAAGAGGCTGATCTTCAGCCCGAAGCAGTGTTAGGTCATGGGAGGCTTGAAGGCCTGAAGAGCCGTTTCCTCCCACACCCTCGGCTGCCCCAGTGAAGGCTGGGGGGGGGGGGGGGGGTAAGCCCAGAGATAGTCGGTGCTTGGTTGGCACTGGTGTGTGAAGAGTGGACTCGGCCGCAGAGAACCTTGCAGGCTGGGCTGGCCCACAGGAGGGAGGGCCCGCAGAGAGGGCCGGGCGCTGCCGGAAGCTTGAGAGGCACATGTCGGTGTTGTCCCTGAGCTGTCAGAAAAGGTACAGACCTGCCTGCACCAGAAAATACAGAGGCACAGGCTTTCTGTGGGGGTTCCGCGGTCAGCAGGCTTTTAAACCATTCGGCACAGTTCCTTCCCCCTCACATGGCTTAGCTGAGGGGACCGGAGTGGGAGCACAGGCTGCCTCTCAGAGCAGATGCCTGTCAATCGCCAGTGCCCCTGGCATTTTGGTCCCAATTAGGCAGATCCACCAGATAGAGCAGCGGAGCAAGGACTGGCCCTCAAGGGATGTAGACCACATTCCATTAGCCAGCCCTGCCACTGCTCGGTCACCTGTGCCCACTAAATGGCCTCCCCACCACAGCACCTACGAGGCCCAACCTCTGAATGTCCCCACCTCTGCCTCTGGCTCTGCAATCCGCAAAGAAGGAGCAGGAAGTGCGATAAGCCTGGTGTACAGAGTCCTAGCCGGGTAGTTGCCCACCTGAGGGCGGTTGGCACTCCACCGTCAGGCACACTGGGTGGGAACAAAAGCAGCACAGCAGGACAGGCTGAGTTAACAGCCGTCGGGTTTGTCACTACTGACAGCTGGCCGTTCTGAGGACGGATCCTGGCGTGGCCGTGACCATGAGGCACCAAGTGGTTGTCCCTGGACTGGGACCTTCTACAGTTGGGCAGTGACTTCGTGCCCCTGGTGGGGAGGAATGGCTGTCCCCAGTGAGACCCTGTCACCCTAGTGCAGCTGGGACCCATGGAGGCACTAGTGTGTGTGACTGGCACAGGCACCATGGAAGGGAGGAGGCGGGTCGGCCTGTCCCCTGCTAGTGACCTCGCGACAGAAAGCACCACCTCCCAGCCTGCATGGCTTACACAGCCCGGCAGGTTCCCGGCTGCAGCTGCTTCACACCAAAGACCAGGCTGTGACCTCCCAGCCCAGGTCCCTGTGAGCACGTCTCTAACCTCAGACTCCGCTGTGCTGTGGCGTCATTACGGAGGCACCCTGCATCCCACCTACAGCGTGTTTTATAGCCGGTGCATCTGCATGCCCCTTTGTACACAAACGCCCCGAGGGACCCACACCAAGGCCAAGCGACCTAGCGACCTAGCGCACTGGCTGGGTCCTGGGGGACGCGGCGGGAACAATGGTTGCTAACACTGGGCGGCTGCTTCAATCGGCCTTTTTCCTTGTGTGTGTGTGTGTGTGTGTGATGTCGCTGTGGGCTGTCTCCAGGGCGGTCAGTGGGAAACCAAATGAGCTACCCCCTGCGGCTGCAGCCCCCGGCAGGTGAAGGGCACTGGAGGGGGCACATGAGTCTAAGAGCCAGTCCTGGGAGGAGGCCAGGGCAGAGGTGGCTTCCTGTCGTCCCCCCACCCCGCCCCACGGACGGGCCCCGCCCCACGCCCCGCTGTCTGGTTCTTGAGCAGCCCTGGCCTGCCCAGGATGTAAGGCCCGCGCCCTTCATCTGGAGCGGTCCGGCTCAGCCTGGTTCCCCCACGCGCTACCGAACCCCGCCTCCTCGCTGCACGGGAGCCCGCACGCTGCTGCTGCCGCCGCCATGCACCTCAGATGCCGTTACTCTTAGTCCTCGAACCGGCCTGGAGGAGTGGTCGTGCGGTTGGTGGTCCAACCTTGGGCACTTGGTTCACAAAAGGGTGCCATTATCTGGGCAAAGGTGCACACATGGAATTGGTCCCTCACCCTTGAAGTGGGCACCACTGCTGTCTGTCTCACAGGAAGACTTGTTCACGCCATGAAGCAGGGGATGGACGTAGCCGTGACCCAGGCAGGTCATGCGGGGCCCCACCAGAGCTGGGCTGCTAGGTCTCGCCCGTCACCCTGGCAGGAGCTGCCCCACGGCCGGTCAGCCCGCAGGTGACGGCCCAGAGTGGGTTTTGTGTCCTGAGGTGCCTGAGGTCAGATAGCTGCCACGGTGAGGCCTGTGCCTGGGTCCCTGGGACGGGGTGTGGGCTCTCGTCCTGTCCAGTCTGCAGGGGAGGCAGACCCCAATCTCAGGAGACCCCGGGTCCGGGCCTCAGCCAGGCTTCCTCAGGCCCAGCCAGCTGCTGGCTCGGCTCCAGAGTAGGAAGCACGAGCCCCCGGTTTCCAGTCTCAGACCCTGGCTCCTTCCCCCGGGCTGTGCGGCCTGGGCAGCTGCCGCAGACTAACCCGGCTCAGGGCCTGCGTCAGGGCTGCGGGGCCCGGGGCGGCAGGAGCTGGCAGTGTCCTGGCTCCTCGCTGGGACCGGAGCAGGGGCTTCCTGCTGTCGGGGCTGAGCCTGCAGGCCTGGCTCCCCTCCGGCCACCACGAGCCCCACAAGCCACCTCCCTGCCCCCTGCCCATGCTCAGGGCGGTCAGAACCAGACGAGGCCAGGTCCGAGGGAGGGTGGCCCAGCTCACAGGCTCACGGCTGACCCCTGGCACCGCCTGGGGCCGACTGCGGGACCCTCGGTACCCGCTGACCTGTGACCCTGCCCAGGGTGCTGGGACCCTAAGATGAACAGACCTGTGCTCCCCAAACCAGAGCAGGGCCACACCTGCTTCCTGCCCACCTGAAGGCTGACCACAGGCAGCCTTGACCAAGGCTAATGTTGGCAGTTAGCCTTGCCAGCTGCGCCCGCATGCCCACATCTGGCGGGAGCCCTGCATGTGCTCCCCGAGAGCCAGGAGTCACGCCCTGACATCTGTCGGTTGTCCCCCTCAATGGGAATGGCATTCCGGCCTCACAGATGTAGACATGGTGGCTGCTGGGAACGGAACGCTGGCCGCTGTGGCCGGCCACAGGGCTGGGGGTCGGGTGGCTGTGCCGTGTGAAGGACACGCAGCCCAGGGTGGTGGGCAGTGCCCAGAGCCAGGCTGTTTCCCCTGCGCAGCGGAGGGTAGCCGCACCCCTGCTCCACACACGCGCTGCTGCCAGTTTCAGCGGGCCCTGTCCACCAGGCTTTATTGTGGGGCCGGGGCGGGGGCCTGGCCCTGGCCAGGTGGACGCTCCGGGGCAGAGGCTGGGAGCGCGGCTCAGCCGTCGCTGGGCAGGGCGGGCACGCTGGCCAGCGCGGGCAGCAGCCGTGTGTATATGTCGATCCCCCGGAGGAACACGGCCTCGTGCAGCCGCTCGTCATGGTCGTGCAGCAGCACGGGGGTGCGGTTCATGGGGGAGAAGCCCAGGGCCGGGACCCCCACCTGCAGGGGAGGAGGAGCCGTCAGGGGGCGGCCGGCACCCAGGACCACCGCTGCCCCCCGCCGCCCGCCCGCGAGCAGCTCACCGCGCGGAGGTAGCGGCTGTCGGTGGCCGCGGGGAAGATCTCCTGCTCCAGCGTGAGGCTCCTGAGGGGCAGAGCCTGGTGAGGGGCGGGCAGGGAGGAGAAAGGCCAGGGCCGAAGGGGCACAGAGCGTGGGAGGAGAGCGGGGAGGGGAGAGGAGGCGGGCCAGTGCTCACATGTCTTTGCAGACCCCACTAAACGCTGCCCACCAGGGGTCTGAGTCATCCGTAGAAGTTATCCGGGGCTCCGTCCACTTCTGCGGGGAGAAGGGTGGCAGGGTCAGGACAAGGCCTGGGCATCTTGCCCTATTTTCATAGGGTGGGCATTGCCCAGCACAGGTGCACACGTGCGCACACACACGTGCACACACACACACACAGCCAGCTGGCCAGCCCATCCACCGGCTCCTTCAGTTCCTCCAAGGACCCTCGGCTGCCTCCCCAGCTTACTTCCTGTCCATCCTTCAGGTCACAGCCCTAGCGTCCCTCCCTCCGGACGGCTCTCCCAGAGGACCAGTCCCCTCTCCTGGACCATGTTTATGCCCAGATACATGCTGTGAGAATGAGGACTGAGGACTAACCCGGGTCAGGTGACTCCCAGGGCACCAAGCACACCTACAGGGACCTGGCAGGCCCCGCCCCCCGGTTCCCACTGCCCGTCACCGGGCCGGTACCTGGACAAACTCGAAGGTGACCCCCGGGCCAGCTGCCTGGCACCAGCCGCGCAGCCGCTCCTCGAACGCCTAGGAGACGGAGAGGAGCTGAGCCCGGGCTCCCCTGAGCCTGCAGGACAGGCCTGAGGGCCCGGCTCCCTCCTCCAAACCCCGGCGGAGGTGGCACCTGCAGGTCCACGTCCGGGGCCACGCGGAAGTCAAAGCTGGCGCTCATGGTGGCGGGCACCACGTTGTAGGCCATGCCGCCCTCCAGCTTGGTCAGGTTCACAGAGGTCACGGCCCCCAGCTTCAGGCGGGGGTTGGCCTGCAGCCTGCGGTGGGAACACAGGTGAGGTCCGGGCTCAGCCTCCCGTCCGGCACGGATCCCTGCCCGGCCTCCCAGCGCCTCACCTCTGCTTCTCCTCCTCCCGGAAAGCCAGCACGGCGCCCACGACCCTGTGCTGGGAGCGCAGGAGGTCAGATGTGAGAGGGCCCGGGACAGCCCAGGACCTCCCCAGCTCACCCCTGGGTGCCACCCACCACCACCCCTGGGTGCCACCCACCAGCTTCTCCGCGGCTGTGTCCTCGATGAACCTCGAACCATGGCCGGGCTTCCCGGTGCTCGTGACCCGCACCCCTGGAGACGCAGGGAAGGGCCCTTCAGCATGGGAGAGAGGCTGGGCGGGCCAGGCCTGCCCCTCAGTCCAAGCTCCCCTGGCAGGACTGCCCCCCGGAGCCCACAGTGCAGGGCTGCTTCCTGCCCTCAGACGGAGAGGAAGCCCAGCCAGAGGGGCCGAGGCTCAGGCCCGGGGCTCCAGGTCTCCCGTCTGCAGTGACACCCCCTCCCCCCACGCCACACTCACACCAGGGGCTCCGCTCGCTGTAGAAGACAGTGAAGGCGTCAGTGGGGTTGGCCAGGCCTAAGGAGGGAGGAAAGGGGGGTCAGAGGGCAGGGTGGCCCAGCCCCCCTAGCAGCCTCCCTACCCCCCCCTCTGGCCACTCAGAGGCCTGCCGCCTGCTCACCCTCATCCAGGGCGAAGCCAGCCCTCAGGGCCTTGAACTCAGGCCGCTGCACAAACAGCTCCATGCCTTGGTGACCCCCAATCTCCTCATCTGTGAAAGCAGAGGGACGGGAGGTGAGGAGCCATGCCCCAGCACCCCTCCCCCTGCCCCTCCCGGGAGGAGCCCTCCCGGACACGCCCACCTGGCACAAAGGTCATGTGGATGGTTCTGGGGAAGCGGTGGCCCTCAGCCTTCAGCCTCCTCACGGCCTCCAGGTACCTGAGGGGGGGAAGGGGTGTGAGCCAGGTGCCCAGGGAGCCACCGGATGCTGGGGGGGGGGGGGCAGGCTGAGCCCCAGGCCTTGCCCTGCTTGCCAAAGCCTGGCCCTGCCCCGTCTCCCCATCCACGCAATGGTTCCAGCAACAATTCCTGCCCAACACCAGGCCAAGCTGTTCCTCAGCCTTGGGGTTCTGGGTCACTCAGGGGACAGGGGACAGCGGGGAAGGGGGGATACAGGGGAAGGGCAGTGAGGACACTCACTGGATGCTCACACACTTCATGTCCTGGGCGCCCCGGGCGTAGATGTAGCCTTCCGCGTCCTTGACGGCCTCAAAGGGGTCGTGACTCCAGTACTCCTGTCAGGGATGGGAGAGACCCAGGCCCCAAGTTCATCATTAGTCCCCTCTGCCCACCGTGGGCCTGCCCGAGGAGCCCACCGGAGGGGGGCGGGTGGGGTGGCGAAGGCGACAGAAGAGGCCTGACGAGCGCAGCAGACTGCCCCCCCCCTCTGCGACCGCCCGCCACCCCCGCCTGCGTGTGGAACAGCTGCTGGACGAGGCTGCTGAGGGGCATGATGCCCAGTGAGGTCCGAGCCGGTGCCAGGACCAGCCATGGGGCTTCCCACCCTCCCCCACACACACCTTGGCGACAGGTACCACATCCGTGTGGGAGTTGAGCAGGAGGGAGGAGAGCTTGGGGTTGGTGCCTGGCCAGGTCAGCACCGTCACCACACGGCCAGGGGCCACCTGGGGAGGATGGGGGGGAAGCTCAGTGCGGAGCGCAGGTGCCCAGGCCACTTCCGCTCCCCGCACGGGACCGGGCTCACCTCCACCTTCTGGCAGCCCAGGCCCAGCTGGCGGGCTCGCTCCTCCAGGAAGGCCACCGCAGCCCCTGCAGGCGGACACGGAGTCTTAGGGCCAGGCTCTCCCCGGACCCGGCCCAGGCAGGGCTTGGGGGCACCTCCAGAGAGGGGAGCAGACCCCAAATGCGCTGCTGCCCCCTCCACACAATCCCACGTCTGAGACCCCTGCATCTGGAGAGACCCTGCCCTTCTGCTCCCGGAGGAAGCGGTATTTGGTCCATCAGGACCCGCTGTGGCCGGCCGGGCGTCTTCCTGAGAGACGGAGCTGTGCGCAGGGACACGAGTCCCCCAGCATCTCCCAGGTGGAAGCCACAGCAGCAACGGGGACCCATGCACAGCTCCCAGCCTCCAGGCGAGACGCCTAAGGTTCTGTGGCCTTTGTCCCGCCCCAGCGGACTTCGGGAGACTTCTTCCCAGTGGCAGCCCGGCCTCCCCTCCCCTCCCCGCCGGCCAGGAGGGAGTGAAGTTCCTGGGCCGCCGCTGGGAGGAACTCCGGAGGAGCGAGGCTCTGCGGGGAAGGTGGCCCCGGAGCGGCTGGAGGGAGGCGCCCGGGGCCGCGGGGGGGCTCACCGTAGTCGGGCTCGGGCTGCACCGTGCGGAGGCGCAGGTACTGACGGAAGAGCGTCACGGACGGGTGCTCGCCCTGGGCGCCCGGGCTGGCCATGGCGCTGCGCGGGGAGCTGCGGGCAGAGAGTGGCGCTACCGTCCGGCCGCCGGGCCAGTGAACCCCGTCTGCACCCCGCCCCCAGGAGGGCTCCCCGCAGGCCCCCTGGGAGAGGACGCCCTGCCTCGGAGCCCCAACTGTTGGAGGTGCTGTGTGGCCGCTTTCAGCCCGCGTCCGCATTGCATCCCCCGCTGGACGCCGCGGAGGCTCCGGGGGGCTCAGGGCGCGGGGAGCAGCAGTCACGTGTGGACCCAGACCTTCCTGCCCGACACCCCGCCCCCCTCAAACGGTGTCTCCCCAGGTGCTCCGATTTCCTGCCAGGGAGCCCACACCCCACCTCGCCCCAGGGCCCCCACCTCGCTCTCTGCTGGTCCGGGCCCGTGCTCGCCTCTCAGCACCGCCCGGGACTGTGGCCGGGACTCCGGGTGCGGGAGGTCGCAGGCTCGGAACCGCCCCCGCCCACCACGTGGCTGGACCGGGATCGCGGGGCGGGGCCGGAGACTGGGACCTGTGCACGGGTCTCCGCCCGCCCCGCTCCCAGCCGCCGCCCAGGGAGCCCAGGTTCGGATCACGGATCGCCTTCCAGACCGAGGCCTCCGCGGCCTGCTCCCGCGGGTCGGACTGGGAGCTCCCGCCCGGCCCCGCCCGTCGGCCCCGCCCCGCCCCAGGACACGCCCCGGCCCCGCCTCTGGGCCGCGAGTTCCGGGTGGTCCCGCCCCCGGAGGCCCCGCCTGCGGCCCCGGGATTGGGCCGGGAGAGAGGGGGCGGGTGCTGACGCGGAAGTCGGGCGCCCCTAGCGCTCAGGGTGCAGCGCTGCAGGGTCCGGGCCGAGTGAACCCTATGCCCCGCCCCTCCTCCCTGGAGAGACCTGCTGCTCCCCTGGTGTCTCAGCTCCTGGGGAGGGGCCCCCTGACGGCCTGTCCCCCAGCCCCCGGAGCCTGGTCCACGCACCCGAAGGACACACCCCTGTTGGACAGGCCGGACAGCGGGCCGGATGCGGGGTAAATGGCCACAGGGCGAGGTGGCCGCCGTGTGATCGTGTGGCCACTCGAGCTGTCAGAGGGCATGGCCGGGAGGGTGCCGTGTGGCTGTGGTTGGGGCTGGCAAGTCTGAGCGGCCCAGGATGTCCCCGGCGAGGAGGTAACCAGGATGCTGTGTGACAGTGAGAGGCGGGGACTCACCCTGCGGGCCAGGCTCCGGCCTTCTACGCCCCGGAGAGGGAGGACAGACACAGGGGCCCCAGCCACCTGCAGGCTGCACTCTCACTGCTGCCCTTTGTCCTCTCAGCTTCTGCCCCGCTCCAGGGGCTGTGGGCGTGGGGAGGGGCGGGTGAAGGACTTTACCCTCCCGCCCAGAAGAGGCAGGCTGGGAGGGGAGGGGTGAGGCGGTCTGTCCTAGCCCTCCTGGGGGCAAGCCTGAACTGCTGACCCACATACCCAGGGGCAAGCAGGCGTGGTGGCTCACCAGGCTGCCATGTTCATTGTGAAACCACGCTCTCCGCCCCACCCTGGCACCTTCCGCTCCCTTTGGCCACAGCTCCTGCACTTCTCAGGGTTGCCCACCAACCCCGGGGGCCTGCAGCAGGAGGGACCCCGCACCCCAGCACCGTGTGGCCCTCAGCGCCACTGACCCAGACCCAGACCCAGACCCAGACCCATCCAGCCCGAAGGCCGCCTTCTGAGCTCGGTGTTACCCTCAGGCCGCTTCACAGGGGAGGACAGAGCTGCGGAGCGGAGGGCAGCTGGCTGGGAAGCAGCCCATGCTCTTAGCCTCCCCACCCCCACCCCGCCCCGCAGCAACACCAGGACCCGTCACTCTGGCAGGACAAAGTGCTCTTATTTATTGTGCCTGTGAGATAGATGAGAGGCTGAGCCTGGCTCTTGGCCCTCCAATCCCAGCCGCTGCCTCCCGGACGGGCGGGGGCCGGTCCAGACCCTCGGAGCCGCGGCGAGCTCAGGGCAGCTGGTCCAGGAAGGCGAGCAGGGCCCGGTGGAAGTCGCTGGGCTGGTGGAGGTAGCAGGCGTGCCCCGCGTTGCGCAGCTTCACCACGGAGTGCTGGGGCAGGTGGCGCAGCTGCCGCAGGGACTCCCGCGCCAGGGTGCGGTCCAGCTCCCCGTACAGGATGAGCGTGGGGGTCTGCGGGTGAGGCCAGGCTGTGGTGCTGGGCCTCCCGGGGCCGAGGAGATCCTCCCCAATCACCCACCTTTTCCATCCCGATCGGGGAGGAGGGAAGGTTAGGGTTAGGGTCGTGAGTCCTCCAAGTGAGACAGCCCTTGCCCCGTGGGGAGCCGGGGTGGGGTGGCCTCCCCCGTACCTTCACGGCCTGGAGCTGCTCCCGCGTGTAGTTGAGGGTGGAGGCGGGCGCGATGGGCACGAAGCCGCGCAGCTGCGGGTGCTCCCGCACCAGGAAGGGCAGCGCGTAGCGGCCGCTCAGCGAGGGGCTCACCAGCACGGCGCCCCGCACCTCCAGCTGCCGCAGCGCGCGCGCCAGCAGCTCCGCCCGCCCCGCCTCCGTGCTCGCCTCCTTGGACGGTGCCGAGTTCCCAAAACCTGGGGTGGCAGAGGCCCCCGCTGAGGGAGGCTGGGGGGCTGGGACTTCCGCCCACCCGCGGGGGAGGGCCGCAGCAGTGGCAGTGCGGCCCCCGCGTCCTATAAGCTGTTTGTTGTGATGGGGTAAAAGCTTTCACCCATCACACTGGCGAGTCGGAAGCAGACGTAACACGCAGTGTTGGGGAGGATGTGGGGGAACGGGCCCTTCCACCGGGACTGATGGGAGGAAAGAGCCACGGAGCAGATTTGGAGGGTCAGGAAGTAATTGTCGACATTGAAAGGAGGTGTGTCCTGCCCTGTCTGGTGCGGCTCAGTGGACAGAGCATCAGCCTGCGGACTGAGGGGTCCCAGGTTCCATTCCGGTCAAGGGCATGTACCTTGGTTGCTGGCACAGCTCCGTGCAGGAGGCAGCTGACCAATGTTTCTCATCTATGTTTCTAACCATGCCTCTCCCTTCTTCTCTGTAAAAAATTAATAAAGTACAAAAATAAAAAGATGTGTGTCCGTGGTAGCTCTCCCACAGAAAGGCTCGCCCTCATGCTCCAGGCAGCAGGGCCAGGGGTGCTCGGGCACCCAAGCATTTCGGCTGAAACTCCAGCTCCGAACCCAGCACAGCCTGCCCCCCCTCCCCAGGGGAAGAGGAGGTCGCAGTGGCTGGCGGGATCCCAGAGACACGGTGTGGGGATGGAGACCCTGCTGCCGAGGGGTTCACACCCCATCACCCAGCCCTGCACACTTTTCTTTATGTCCGGACCTGTCCGGAGGGGCCTGGGCCTCTGAAGTGCCACTCTCATTTGATTTAATCCTCACCCGAGAGAAACACATCGATGGGCTGCCTCCTGCACGTGCCTGGATCAGGGCTCGGGCCGAGGAGGAGCCTGCAACCAAGGTCCGTGCCCTTGACCAGAATCAAACCCGGGACCCTTCAGTCCACAGGCCAACTTTCTACCCATCAAGCCAAACCAGCCAGGGCTTGTTTGGTTTTTGAATGCCAAGAGTGATGGCATAAATCCTTTGTCAGCTTAAAAAAAAAAAATTAAAAGCTCCCTAGCTCTCTAGTTTATCATAAACTGGACTCAGGTGAGGTCTCCCCTGGACCCAGTGAACCTGCGCCCAGTGGGTGAGGCCGTGCCATCTGCTCGGTGATGCACAGCGATCCGCCCAGGGAGACCTGCCCTCCGCCCTCTGCGACCTGGCGCTACTCATCCGGGTACAGGACGCAACCGGCCACCTCCCAGGGCTTTCCTGCACCCCCACCGCGCTCCCTCTGGGGGGCCGCCCTGGCCGGGGGCTCTCACCTGGGAGGTCCAGGGCCACGGCGCGGTAGCCGCGGTGCGCCAGCAGCAGCAGCGTGCCCAGCTGCTCCCAGGTGCTGGAGCTGAAGGCCTTGCCGTGGAGCAGCACCACCTCCGGCCTGCGGGCGGGGCGGGGCGGGGGCGTGGGGGGGGTCTGAGGCTTTGGCGGGGAGGGCCTCTCCCACTGCCCTCCCAGCCCTCAGCACCCCGCTGGAGCTGGGGTCCCACACAGGGGCTCGCCTCAGGCCTCATCCTTCTACTAGACCCGCGGTCAGCACCCACCTTTGTGTCCGGTGGAGTGGGCGCACCTCGCGGTAGAAGATGCGGGAGTCGCCCTTGGTGAGACCGACCAGCATGGTGACATTGGGGTCTCCCGAGAGCCAGGGAGTGGGCTCAGGGGGGCCCGGCAGCCCCACGTACAGGAGCAGCATGAGCAGCAGGCCCAGGCCCAGGAGGGCCGCGTGGGACCGGCTCATGGAGGTCTGTGCCACCGTCTGGAGGAGGAGAGGAGGCTGAGGCCCCGCTTGGACCCCGGGGCTCCATCCCGAATCGCCCCCGGAAGCGCCCAGCTGAGGCAAAGCTCAGCTTTGTGGGGGGACGGGGTGAGGCCTCAGAGGGGAAAGGCTGGGGGAGAGGTCCTGCTCAGGGCCTGTTTGGAAGGCTCTTTCTATCCCTGTGCAGATAGTGCTGAACTCGGAATGCGCCGGACAATGGGTGGGACTGGAACTCCAGCCCAGCTGGTGTAAGTGCGCAGGGAGAATCCCGGGAGGGGGAGAAGCTGAGGCATGGGGTGGGGGCAGGCAGGAGAATGGCACCGCAATGCAAAGGGCAGCCTGGAGGCTGCAGGCATGCATGCCACCCCCACCCCAGCTTCCTGCCAAGTGACTTGCTTCACGGACTCCTCGGCCAGGCTCCTTTGCCAGTGGACAGGCCTCCGGGCCAGGGCCCAGCCAGAGCAGTCAGGCGGCTTCCTGGCCGCGAGTCTTCAGTTTGTCAGTAAAAGTGGGAGGCAGTCCGGCCGGCCCCCAAGCCGCTCCTGTGAGATTTCAGCACACAGTGGACTTGACTGGGGCCGGCCTCCTGCTCCCATTTGCCAGGAAGCTCACTGGGAGTCTCCAGCCCCACCCACCTCTCCTGGGATGTCGCCTAAGCCCCACCCCCAGGCCCCCAGGTCAGGGGGTGACCCTAGAATTCTGCCGTTGCCTTGGCAACCCAGGAGGCTGGAGCACTGGGCAACTTTCCCTGCCAGGTACAGGCAACCTGATCTGGCTACTACAGACACAGGGCCCGGGCTCAGGGCGGCCTTGGCATCCGCATAGACAGTGACACAGGTGAACATGCGTGTGCACGGGAAAGACACCCTCAAAATCATGCCCAGCATCAGGCACCAGGAAGGCAGATGGACAGACACACAGTTCTGTCAAAACCACACGCAGTTCCTTCAATGTCAAGAACACCGTCATACACACAGCCCTAAAACTACACACACACACACACACACACACACACACACACACAGACTCTCAGAAATACACACAGACACGGCCGGTACACACCCTCCAAATCACACGCTGAAATATACACCGTAGGCATCCACAGACAACGAGCGGGCAGACGGACAGCTTCCAGCACAGGCAGACAGTCAGGGACATGCCCCAGACACCGCACACAGACCCAGAGCACCCGCCGCCGCGCCCGCCCGCCCCTCCCTCCCGCGGCCTCTGCCCGCGCCGGGGAGGAGCCGGCCGGTCCGCCCCGGGCTCCGCTGGCCTCCGTCCGGGACGCTCACCGGCGATGGAGAGCCCGGCCGCCGCCGCCGAGCGGGCCCCGCCCCCGCGGACCCGCAGCCACACCGCCCGGCGCCCGCTGCTCCGGCTCCGCAGGCCCCGCCGCACCGGCCCCCGCCGCCGGGCGCGCGTGCGCAGTCGCCGCCGCAGGCCCTGCGCCCCGTGGCCCCGGTGGAGGGGGGACAGGGGGCGGCGCCCCACATTCCGCGCGGCCCTGCGTCCAGGTTTTCCGGGTTGTTTTAGGCCTGAGAGCCGGGGTAGAGGCACGCAGCCTCTTCCCCCCCCCCCCCGGGGGTCTCCACCCCATCCTGCCTCCCTCCTAAAGCGGGTTCCTCTTATTCCCCCCCCCCGGGGGTCTCCACCCCATCCGCCTCCCTCCTAAAGCGGGTTCCTCTTATTCCCCCCCCCGGGGGTCTCCACCCCATCCGCCTCCCTCCTAAGCGGGTTCCTCTTATCCCCCGCCCCCCGGGGTCTCCACCCCTGTCCCGCCTCCCTCCTAAAGCGGGTTCCTCTCCCCCCCCTCCCCCGGGGTCTCCACCCCGAGCCGCCTCCCTCCTAAAGCGCGTTCCATAAGGGTTGTCTTAGAACGGAGGGACCTGCCCAGCCTCAGAGCGGGATCCGGCAGGGAGGCCTCGCAGGGTCAGCGCCATACAAATGCACTGGGTCCCGCACGCACTGGGTCTGGCCCAGGGCGGCCTCTGGGCGCTTCACTCTCCTGTTACCTTTCCTGTTTGGCGACATGTGATCGGCTCTGCCCCAGGCTCGGGCACAGAGAGGCCTGGCACAGAGAGGCTCTGCACCCCGCGGGGTGGTGACCTCACAGCCCTTCTCCAGGCCAGGAAGGGGGCTCCGAGGCGTTGGGAAAACAATCAGGGCTGCCTGGCTGGGCACTGGCAGAATCCCGCACTGAATCCTGTCGCGGCCTAGCCGGGTTGGCTCAGTGGATAGCGCGCCAGCCTGTGGGACCCTTAAGGGTTTGATCAAGGGCCTGTACCTGGGTTGCAGGCTCCTCCCCGGCCCAGGCTCAGGTTAGGGCATGTGCAGGAGGCGACCAAACACATGGATATTTCTGTCTTTCCCTTTCTTCCACTAAAAAATATGGAAAAATATCCTTGGGTGAGGATAAATAAAACAAAAACTGTCGAGCCTCAACTGCATGCCTGGCGAGCAACTCTGGACGTGGGCGGTGCAGACTGGGGATGGGGAGGAGGAGAGGCGGGCACACCCAGGATGCGACCCCAAAGGAACCCCCTCCTGAAGCCGGGCCCTGGGCTTGCGGGGCGGTCGCGGAGGGTCTCAGAAGGCACCCAGTAGGGGGCTTGGGCACGTGCGCCCTGCCGCCGACCGTGGCCACAAGAGGGCGCCCCGCAGCACGGCGGGGCACCTCCCAGCTCCCCAGCCCCGGCCCCGCCCCGTTCCCCTGCCCCGGGCCCCATTCCCTCCAGTCCTCGCTTCCTCCCGCTGAGCGAGCCCACGCAGCTCCAGGTACCTGCCCGCCGTGTCCCAGCCCTCTGTCCCCTCTCCGGTCAGACTGCTCCCCGCTGCTCCCCTTCCCGCTCGGCCCTCTGCTCCCCTCCCCCGCCGGGCAGCACCGGGTCCCCCTCGGAGGAGGGCGCGGGGCGAGCCGTGGCGGCGCCGGGGTCCCCCTGACGGCGGCGTCAGCGCGCCCAGCACCCCGCGCCCCTCGCGGGCGGGAATTCCAAATGCTTTCTTTCTCTCCGGAGCGCTGCGGTTTCCGCTTCCAGAAAATGGGTGCTTTTCTCCTGCCCCGACCCCCTCCTCTCCCGCCTGCGGGGCCAAACTGCCACCCTTCACCGCGCCGTGAAGAGGAAGAGGGCGATGAGCCAAATAGTCAGCTTCTGACTGTGAGCTCGGCCGGCCCGCAGGCTTTCATTTAACCCCGTGGACCACCTGGGAGCTCAGTGCCGCGGGACTGTCCCCACTTGCAGAAAAGACTGCCAGTGAGGACGGGAATCATGGGAGCCCCTGTACGGGGTGCTTTCCAGGGCAGGCACCTCACTCGCCGATTCTTCTTCTTCAGTCTGCAGCCCCATGCTGAGCCAAACCGGTTAGGGGTCTTTTTTTTTTTTTTTTTAAATAATATATTTTATTGATTTTTCACAGAGAGGAAGGGAGAGGGATAGAGAGTTAGAAACATCGATCAGCTGCCTCTTGCACACCCCCCACTGGGGATGTGCCCGCAACCAAGGTACATGCCCTTTTGACCGGAATCGAACCCGGGACCTTTCAGTCCCCAAGCTGACGCTCTATCCACTGAGCCAAACCGGTTTCGGCTTAACTCGTTAATTCTTGATGTGGGCTTTACTGTCCCATTTTTCAGATGAGGAAACAGAGGCCCAAGGCCATACCATTAAGTGAACCGGGGAGAGAAATAACACCTTCCTTTTCCTCGCTCCAGAGCTTGTTGCTAGAGTTCTGGGCGCCTGGGGGTGGGGGAGGTGGTGGCCTTGCTGTTCCCCGGGACCCTCCCTCTCTGGGGCGGCTCCCCCTGGCTGCGGGGTGCCTCCCCCTGGCTGCGGGGTGCCTCCCCCGCCTGCGGCTCACCAGCCCAGTCTCCCCCGCAGGCGCTGCGGGCGGCATGGCTGACACGGAGCAGCGGGAGGGCACCGTCCAGGTGCAGGGCCAGAGCCTGTTTTTCCGGGAGGCGCGGCCGGGCGCGGGGCAGGCCGCCCGCTTCTCCGTGCTGCTGCTGCACGGGATCCGCTTCTCCTCCGAGACCTGGCAGAAGCTGGGCACGCTGCTCCGGCTGGCGCAGGCGGGCTACCGGGCGGTGGCCATCGACCTGCCAGGTACGTGCGGGCAGGCTTCTGTTCTGGGGCGGCGGTGGGGACCTCCTTGGGGACCCGGGCCTGGGGGTCGGGGGTCGGGGTTTGGGGGGGCCTTGGGCCAGGGCCCAGCGCGCACTGCAGGAACGGAGCCGCCCAGTGTTGGCCGGGATCCGTCTGGACGCTGCCCAGCCGCTCTGGGCGTTGCCCGGGGCAGTGTCTCGGAGCCGGTGTCCTGGGCTGTAATGAGATAACCGGGCTCCTGCGGGGGGTGGCGCTGGTGAGAATGGAATGGTGTCCGCGTGACTCCGGGCCAGGGCCTGACACAGTAACTGTGCCCGGCCCGTTGGAAGGAACGTGTTTTGACAGAAGCACAACCGCAGGCCCCGCTGGAAGCCCTGGGGGTGAGACTGAGTGTCCCGGGGGGTGGCTAAGCCGCTCGGCATGTTCCCTGGAGAAAGCCCTCAGCCGGGTTCAGGAGGAGGCAGGGCAGCCAGACTGGCGGCCCTGACTGCCCGGCTGACCTGCTCCCCTCGCTGGCCTTGGCCGGTCTGGCCTCGGTGCCCAAGGGCGGGCCTGCAGGCCCAGGCGGGATTGGTGCTGACAGTGGGTTGGGCTGAGCTTCGAGGCGGAGGTTTTGAGCAAATAATCTTTCTGGGGGAACAGTGGGGCTCACCCGTGGGAAGGGAGGCGAGGGTGCAGAGCCAGCCCCTCAGCCCTGTCCCGGGGCGCTCACCCTGCCGTCCTGGACGGCTGCCCCCTGAGCCGTTAGCTCCATTTCACAACAAACTTACACGGCAGATCCCTTTTCCCCTTTATTTAAAAAAACATTTTTTTTTAACTTATTTTTTTACAGAAAGGAGGGGAGAGGAATAGAGAACTAGAAACGAAGAGAGAGAAACATCAATTAGCTGCCTCCTGCACACTCCCTACTCGGTATGTGCCCATAACCAAGGTACATGCCCTTGACCGGAATCGAACCTGGGACCCTTCAGTCCGCAGGCTGATGCTCTATCCACTGAGCAACACCGGTCACGGCCCCTTTCCCCCTTTCACAGTGGAGAGGGCTGGGGGACCCTCCCAAGAACACATTGATTGTGGATGGGAAGTTGGCGTTCAGGGCCCGGTTCTTCCCGGAGCTCTGTGCTGGCGAGGGAGGGGCTTCGTGCCGGCCACGGACGGGACGGTCCCGGCGGCAGCGACAGAAACACGGCGGGGCGTGCCGCACAGAGAGACTGACCCAGGAGGGCTTCCTGGAGGAAGGGGCGCTCCCCACCCACCGGCCTGCCTCGTCTCTCCCACTGAAACCCCTGCAGGCCTGGGGCACTCCAAGGACGCCACGGCCCCCGCCGCTGTTGGGGAGCTGGTCCCTAGCAGCTTCCTGGCAGCCGCGGTGGACGCCCTGGACCTGGGCGCCCCGGTGGTGATCAGCCCGTCTCTGAGCGGCATGTACTCGCTGCCCCTCCTCACGGCCCCCGGCTCCCCGCTCCGGGGCTACGTGCCCGTGGCCCCCATCTGCACGGACAAGATCAGTGCCGCCGACTACGCCGGCGTGAAGGTACCCAGGGGAGGCGCCATGCCCCTGCCAGAGCCAGGGCCAGTCCCTCGGGGCCTTTCCTCACCTGGGAGGGGGGGGGTAAGCTCCTGGGCTTGACTTCGATCCCTGTGCCAAGCCTTGTGCCACACTGGACTGGGACAGACACACCCCACACCCATCCCACTGGGCCCGCTTGCTCTCCCCTCATTTGGGGTGACCCCAGGGAGAGACTGAAGGGATGAGGAGGCGGGGCCGGGGTGGCAGGTCCCGTTGATTTTGCCTCTTCCCTCTCTCCAGACCCCAGCTCTGATTGTCTACGGAGACAAGGACCCCATGGGCCCGACCAGCTTCGAGCACCTGAAGCAGCTGCCCAACCACCGGGTGCTGGTCATGGAGGGGGCGGGGCACCCGTGCTACCTGGACAAACCCGAGGAGTGGCACACGGGGCTGCTGGCCTTCCTGCAGGGCCTGGCCTGAGGCCGCGCTCCTGTCTGCGGCTGCTGGCCTTTCTGGGCTCCCCCCCTGCACACGCCACAGGTGTGTGCCTGTGTCTGTCTGGGTGCTGGTCTTCCGGGTCTCTCTGTCTGTCTTCTCCTCTTTCTCTTGCAGCGACACACTGAGGAGGTGAAATGAGAGAAAAAACAATCAGGAATCAATGGACGTGATCTGGTGGAGGGTAACCCATTAGATGCTCTGCTGTGGCTCTCCTGCTGGCTCCTGCTCGCTCCTGCTCCTTCCTCTCTCTGTCCAGCCCCCCCCCCCCCCCCCCCCGCCTCCCACATCTGCCTGAGCTGCCCCGAAGGGCACTCACAGCCATCCCCGCCTCTGAGGCCACAGAACACACATGCCCATGTGCATGCTCACACGTTCCCAAACGCACCCCAACCCGATAGGTACAGCTGCTGACGGGCTGCACACTCAGGTGCACACGTGCCCGCTTGTGCGCCTGAGAAGCATTGACATAGGCACGTGCCCCCCCATCCACACAGCACCCCATGTCTGGGCAGGGGGGGACCCAGAGACCAGTCCTTGCAGGACATCCTCTGCCAGGCTTAGGCCCTGAACTCCTGACCAGAACTGCCCCCAAAGGGAGGATCACCCTTCTGACCCTCAGGTCTCCCCCTCCCCCCTCCCCCAGGCGCCCCCCCCCCCCCAGGTGGCTAGGCCTGGGTCTTCTGAGCCAAACCACGCTGCTTCCGGCTCCCGGGTGGGGGTGTGGGGCGGAGAGAGGAGGTCTGTGAAATAAAGTGAAGCCATTAGACCCCTCAGGCTCTCGCCTCCAGAGCGCCGCCCCTCCCCCGCCCCCTGGGACCGCCACCGCCGCGCCCCTCCCCCGCCGGCGGCCAGATGGTCCCCTGCCCTTTGTCCGCCGGCCAGATGGAGGGGAAGGGAGATTGGATTCCCCTCCCCGCCCCCACGCACCCAGGTGCCAGGAGGCTCAGCCGTGGGGGGAGGGGAGGTCAGTGGGACTGGGCTGAGCCGATTATGGGGGGAGGGGGGAGGGGGGCAGAGTGGCTCTGGGGGGAGGGGACAAGGGAGGGGGGCAGGGGGCCTGGGAACAGCCCAGCCTCTGCCGGCTCCAGCCCGTTCCCGCCGGAGTCTCCACTTCGCCCGCCTCCCCGGCGACCCCAGCCCCCAAGGCCCTCCGGGCGGCTCTGGGGCACCGCGGGCGGGTGCGGGCCACTGGTTCCCAGGCCCCTCCTCCGGCTGCTCGGTAACCGGTCTGGGGGCGGGAGCCGGGGCGGCTGGGGTGCGGGTCTGGGCGGGGGTGGGGAGTGGGGGCCCGAGCGCCCCGCGCAGGGGTGGGTGGCGCCGGCGGGAGAGCAGGACGCGGCCCGCGGCGGGTGCAAGCCACGCGCGCGGGGACCGGCCGGAGCGGCACGCGGGGCCGGAGCGGGGGAGGGGGCCGGCGGCGGCGCCGGGCGCGCGGAGGAGGGACTCGGGCCGGATCGGGGAGGACGGATGCTGGAGCCGCGCTCCCGGCCTCACCAGCCCGCGCCCCCGCTCCGCGCCGGGGCTCCGGGGGGAGGGTCCCCGCTCCGGGCCGGGCTCCGGGGGGAGGGTCCCCGCTCCGGGCCGGGCTCCGGGGGGAGGGTCCCCGCTCCGGGCCGGGCTCCGGGGGGAGGGTCCCCGCTCCGGGCCGGGCTCCGGGGGGAGGGTCCCCGGAAGCGGCGGGGCGGGGCGGGGCGGGCGGCGCTGGCGGCGGCGGCGCTGTAATCGGATCCGGGCCGGGGGCGGGAGGGGCCCGGCGGCCGGGCGGGCGGGGGGGGGGGGGGGGGGGGCGCGGAGCCGGGCTCCGGCCCGGGCTCGGCGCCTGTCAAACCCCTCATTGTTCGCAGCTGATGTCACTCGCAGTTGTGCGCGGCCGCCGCTGCCGGGGACAATGTGGGACTGAGCGGCCCCGCCGCCGCGCCGCCGCCAGGACAGCCCAGCGAGGTAGGGCCGGCCGGGCGGGGCGGGCGCCGGTGTGGGGTTCGGTCGGGCGGGGAGCCCGGCTCCCGGACCCACAAGCCGGGGTCTGGGTTTGGGGGCCTGGGAGCCTGCAAGGAACGGGATCCCTGCCGCTCGCGGGCCCGGGCCTGCACGGATGGGGGGCGCTGGTCCACCGGAGGGGCCCCCAGCACCAGGGAGGAGCCTCCTGCACCCGGGACCCCACATGGGAGGCCTCACCCCACCTGCTGTGTCTGTCCTTTGGGCCGGCCCTGGGTTCTGGTTCTGCCCATCCTGGTCCCCACCTGCCGTCCCCCTGCCATACCCCTGTGGTCCCCTGCGGGCCCCGGCCCCGTGCACACCCCTTCCCATCCCGAGTCTTCCCGGGGCCACACGAGGAGGGTGTGGAGGTGACAGTGGGGGCTCCTGGGGTCCCAGGTGCCCGTGACTCTTCAGCCCCTCAGCCCGGACCTGGCTTCTTGGCTGGGGTCCTTGGGGGTGGGGGTGGGGGGCTCTGGCTGCTCACCCCAGCCTGGCCCTGGTGCCTGCCTGGTCAGAGGAGGGAGGTGACCACCTCCGCGCTCCCCTGTCCCGGGCCCGCCATCTTGGGACCTGTGGCACCCAGTGCCCCACCCGGCTGCACCCCGGGGAGTGGGGCTGGAGGGATGCGCCCAGGGCCAGTGGCCTGCCCAGCTCCCAGGATGTGGGCGGCGGGTCCCCACCCAGCCGGGATGCTCACCTAACGCCGGACCAACAGGGCATGTGTCCCAGGGGCCCTGCTTCCCACAAAGAGCTCCTCCAAGCCCAGGACTCCCTGGGAGCTAACCCTCCACCCCAAACGCCCTGTCTCTGGGGGGACCCTCTTTGTCTCAGAGCCGGCCCCCGGGACCCCGTACTTCTCCCCTCTGAAGGCCCGGAGCCCTCTCGGTCTCCCAGGCGCCCCCACCCCCAGCCTTCATCAGCATGCAGGCCCGGCCACCCGGACACAAGGGGATTGTTCTGCTCGCAGGCTCCGGGCGGGGGGCTGGGAGCCGCGGCCCACACACCCTGGCAGGCCCAGGCCCCGGGGAGGCTCACTCTGCCCCACCCTGTGTCCCGACTGGCTCTGTCCACCCTCCCCACTCCCATCACTGCCCGCTCCAGCCTCCGTCCCCGTGGCATGGCGCGCACACCTCGGGGGGAGAGACCCGAGCTCCCCACGGGGACCCTGAGCTCCTCCCGCAGCCTCGCACACCGGCCCCTTCCTCCCGGGCCTCCGCTCCTCCGTGAGGGCCTTCCCGCCTGGCCTGGGGAGCCCTCCGCCACACCCAGCTGTCCTTCCGGCCCCCACCGCCCCGTGGGTCCCCAGAAGTCTCAAAGCCCAGGCGAACCCCCAAGCCCAGTGACGGGCCCGGGGAGCCCCCAGACCCAGAGAAACAGCGGGCAGGATCTGGGGTGCTGAGGAAGGAGGCCTGGGCGTCCCGTCAGCTGGACCCTGGCTCTCCCGTGACTGGTCCCCATGTCGTCTCTCCCATCCTCACTGCTCCTCTGGTCCCTGATGCCCAGGCCCTGTGAGCCCCGTCTTTCCCTGCACACAGCCCGGCCCTGGCTCCTGCCCTCCGGAGAGACGGAGACATGGGCTCGGGAATGCCCGATTGGGGCTCCCTGGAGCGGTAGACATACCTGTGGGGCCCGGAGACCAGGGGGCTTTGTCTGACGTGGTGGGAAAGCTTCGCGGCGAGGTGGCTTTGGACAGAGCGGGGAGGACGGGCATTTCAAGCCGGGATCATCGCGGGCAGAGGCCGAGGCCCGGAGGTGCTGCGTGTTTGCAGCCCAGGGTGGGGGGATGGGATGGAGATGAGACCAGAGAGGTGGGCAGGGGCCCGATGGAGAAGGCCCTTGAGTGCCTGTCCATGGAGCTCAGCCTTGGGCACTGGGGAGCCAAGAATGGTTACGGAGCATCAGCAGGACCCGGGCCCCAGGATGGAGAATGGAAGCCGGGGGTCTTTCTCAGTTTGGGTGAGACCGTGAGCGGATGGGGGCCCGAGGGTGGGGCTGTCCCAGGAAACGGTCCTTCTGCTGGAGCCCAGTCCGGACCTGGGCCTGCCTCGTTTTCCCCTGGCCGTGCAGACCCCTGGGGAAGGGCGCAGGGGTGCTTAAGGATGCTCTGAGGAGGCTGTCCCCTGCCTGGCCCAGCCAGGTGGCCTGAGCTTCCCAGACAACCCTGTAGACGCAGGCCCCTCCCGGCAGGCCCCTCCCCCGCCCTCCGGAGAAGTGGGAGAAGTGGGAGAATGGCCACCCTGAGGGGCTGAGCCGCCGGGCACACAGATGCCAGGCGGTTCTGGGGAGGCCTGGCAGGCTGGTCAGCAATGGTGAGCGCGAGAAGGCCAAGGGCAGGGGAGTCAGAATCCCCGTGTGCCCCAGGTCCGGCGTCCAGCCCGGCCGCGCCCTGGTCCGCCTGATCCCACGCATTCCCCGGCCCCGCTGGGCGCGGCCGCCGCTGCTCCGGAGCCGTGGAGGAGGCTGCTAGGTTAGGCGCCGAAGGTGCTGCGGGGATGTCGGGGGGTGTGAGGTGGGGGTGCACTTGGAGCCTGGGCCCTCTCTCCCGGCCCAGGTGGGCCTGCAGCCCCGTTGGACCAGATGCTCCGGCCAGCAGGGCCCAGGGAATCCCCCGAGGGGTGGGCTGGCCCAGGCGTGGCCCGGCCGGGAGCCCTCCCCTCCCCTCCCGGATTGTTCTTGCTCCAGAACAAAGCCAGGGTGGACACTTGATCCCTGCCTGTGGGGGGAGCTGGCTAAGCCCCCAGCCCTTTGATTGGGCAGCTGTCATGAGAGAGAGACAGCTGGGGGGGAGGGGCAGGAAGGGGCAGGCACCATCGCTTACACAGCTGTCACCTCCCCCCTCGGCCCCCTCCAGCCTGAGTGGCAGGAGGCCAGGGACAGGAGTGGGCGCTGGGACTGGGGAGGGGGCCGGGAGCAGGAGGGAGCCGGAGGTCAGCGCTGGCCATGCGGGCCGGGCTCTGCCAGGGAGGCTGCTGACGGGAGGGGCTGGCGCCCCCAGAGGTGAGCTGGAGGTCAGTGTGGCATGAGGCGTGGCTGCCATGTGGGTGGCCCAGCAAGGACCCAGGCCGCCAGGCTGGAGCAGCAGTGCCTCCTGAGAGCCCGGGAGGCAGAGGGAGCCGGGTGCCTGGGGGGGCTCCTGGGAGAGCAATGTGGGTGGCCTGTGTCGGGACCCCTTGTTCTCTCCTAAGACAGGACGGACCTTGGGGGTCCCTCGTAACAGAAAGGACACAGAGACCAGGATCACACACACACACACACACACACACAGCCAGGTGGGTAAGCAGGGCCAGACCAGGTGCAGGCCTGGCCAAGGTCACCCCCTGTATTTGGGGGGATGGGGCTCCATGCAGCCCTCAGACCCCTGTGTTTCTGGGTCCGAGGCCCCCAACGCCAGGGAGGAGCTTCCTGGGCCTGAGACCCCAGACTGGAGTCTGTCCTGTGGACCGGCCCTGGGTTCTGGTTCTGCCCGGATGGTCTGAGGACCTGTCAGGTCTCCATGGTTACCACCCCACAGGAGTTCCTGAGCCTCAGGAGGTTCTGAAGCCTGAGACCATGGCTCCAGACAGTTGTCAGTCCTTCCTAAACACGACCCTCGTCTGCGAGCCAGGCGGGGGCCTCTGAGACCACTCCCCGCCCCGGAAGAGCTCCCTCCAGGACAGGACTGACACTCAGCCGGGGCCCGGGCAGCCCCACTGGCAGGCGGGACCCACCCAGTCCCCTGGGCTCGCCCCGCCGTGCCCGCTCTGTGACCTTGGCATCAGGCTCCCCGTCTGCTCCCGGAATTCATCTCCAGCCGACCGGCGTGTTCTGAGCCCCTCCTCCGGCCCGCGGCCGGGCCCTGGCCCGAGCTCTGGGGACACAGGAAGGCGGCAGCCGCGGCGCCTGCTCTGAGGGATCCCGGGCTCGGCTGTCCCGGAGGCAGAGCGGCGTCACCCCACGCGCTTTGCGGGGGAAGTGCAGGCGGCCGGGGGAATGTCGGCAAGGGCAGCCAGCGCGAGGCTGGCCAGGATGTCCACGGGGCACTGTCCCTGCGTCCACAGTTGACCTCTAACCTCTGGAGAATCTGTGGGCGAAGTGGGAATGGAGGGAGGAGCCGGTCGTGGGGAGGCCACAGTGACAGGGTGCTGGGGGGGACGGGGTCACCCCCACTGTACAGGTGAGACGGGCCTGAGGCCACGCAGTGGCTTGTTAAGGCTTCTGGAGAGAGCCAGGGAGCCCCCTTCCTACTCCGTGCCCTTGACCCCTACATCAGGACAGGGTGGGGCCGGAGGTCGCGCCCCAGGCGTCTGCAGCGCTCCAGGCTGGGCCCTCTGCCCCTCGCCCTCCTGGGCAGGAGGGTGTGCAGGCTGAGGGCTCTGTCTGGGCTCAGACGTGGCACCAGTTGGTCCCGGGCCCTGTGATCCTCCTCGGGGCCGGTCCCCCCTGAGCGCCCAGGCTGGAGGAGAGGGATTTCCCGGCAGGATTACGGCTCGGGATTAAGCCAGGGCTTGCCGAGGGGTCCAGTGGGGAGGGCTGGCGACAGGCTAATCTCGGCGGCTAATCCCAGCTCCCCTTCTCCGTCAGTTCCCAAACTTGACGTTCCCCAGCCCCCCGAGCCCCTCTCCTACCCGCCACCCAGCCCTTACCCGCCACCCAGCCCGGGGAGAGTGCCTCCTTTCTCCGGGGAGGAGGTGGAGGCTCGGACGAGGGACTGGTGTCTGGGACAGCGGAACGGCTCCAGGCTGGGCAGGTGGCCGGCCCGCACACCTCCCTCCTCAGCACAGGGAGGGGCTTGGGAGACCACTGCTTACCCCGACACTCCCCCGCCCGCTCCCCGGTGAGCTAGGGCAGAGGAGAGCCCCGGGGGCTCCCTCCCCGCCCCACGCCTTTGCCAGAGGGGACGGCCGGGGGAGAGGGCCCTCGGAGCCTTGCTATCTTCGTGTCCACTCTCCTTCCGAGACCCCCCATGGCTCCCCATGGCCGCTCCCGGCAACCCACAGGGTCCCCTCTTCCCGGAGGCCGGGGAGGGGGCTCCCTTCCTCAGCACCCTAGAGGCCCCCAGTTCCTGTCCGGGGGGAGGGCAGGCTGCTCATGGAGACCGCTTCGCCCATTTTAATTCTCATAACTCCGGGGTGGGTCTTGGCTTCCCCTTCTCCCGGCGGCGGGGGCCGGGGGGGGGGGCTCTGAGGCTCAGAGGGTGAGCAGGCTCCCGGGGTTGCCCACGAGCACCCCGGTCCGCGGGACATTTGAAACACGGGGTCCCCGTCATGTCACCTCTCTCCTCTGGGAGTTTGGCGAGCCCGCTCTGGGGTCCCCGCACCAGGGCCGGAGACCCGGAGAGCTGAGGCCTGTCCCCCGCTCCGCCGTCCCTGCCAGAGCCGGCCAGGCCACAGCGTGGACGCAGCCCCAGGCCCAGGCCGCGGTGGGCCCCGCCCCGCCTGACAGGATGAGCAGCTCGGACGCGGGGCTGGAGGAGGAGCCGGAGCTCAGCATCACGCTCACGCTGCGGATGCTGATGCACGGGAAGGTGAGGGGTCTGCTGCCGCTTGGCAGGGGTGGGGGTGGGGTGGGGCAGGGCTAGGTAGGGCCTGTCCGGCCGATTTGGAGCTCAGGTGTCCTTCCTTCCGTGTGTGTGTGGGGGGGGGGGGGCAGGTCGGAAGGGGGGGCGCAGGGCTGGCACTGGCACCCCTGACTCCTCTCTGGTCTGTCCGCAGGAGGTGGGCAGCATCATCGGGAAGGTAGGTCCGGCTCGGCCGTGTCCCCCCGCCTGCCCTGCGGCCTCCGCGCGGTAGGGGAGGCCGCGGTCGGGCTAAGAGCCTCCTCCATCTTTTCCCGCAGAAAGGGGAGACGGTGAAGCGGATCCGCGAGCAGGTGAGGGCGGAGTGCGGGGAGGGGCCTGGCCCTGGTTCGGAGCGGAAGGGGGCCGAGGTCCTGCCTCGGTGGGGTTCCCGGCTTTGCGGGGCCTGGGAGTGGGCGGGCGGCCAGGCTGCCCGGGGCGGAGAGGAGAGGCCGCTGCCCGGCGCCTGTCCTGTGCCTGCAGAGCAGCGCCCGGATCACCATCTCCGAGGGCTCCTGCCCCGAGCGCATCACCACCATCACCGGCTCCACCGCGGCCGTCTTCCACGCCGTCTCCATGATCGCCTTCAAGCTGGACGAGGTGTGGGACCGGCCGGTGGCGGCCCTCTGGCTGCTGGGAGGACCGGAACTTGCTGGGCTGGGAGGGGAGGCCGAGACCCGCAGGGTTCCCCCATTCGAGAGGAACTGGGGCGGGCTGCCCTGCAGGGGGGGAGCAGCAGGGGCCTGCAGAGGGAGGGGGGAAAGTGGCCTGCAGGGGGGGGGGCAGTGGCTTGTAGGGGGGCCAGGGGCTGCGGGGGGCGGGCAGGGGCCTGCGGGAGGGAGCAGGGGCCTGCAGGGCCCACCCTCCGTCTTCTCGCCCAGGACCTCTGCTCTGCCCCCGCCAACGGGGGGACCGTCTCCAGGCCTCCAGTGACCCTTCGCCTTGTCATCCCCGCCAGCCAGTGTGGCTCCCTGATCGGGAAGGCCGGCACCAAGATCAAGGAGATCCGAGAGGTGGGGGTTCACGGGGAGACCACCCCGAAGTCCCTCCCTCCTGCCCCCCCTCGGGCAGCTCTGAGGGCCAGCCCTCCCCTGGCCGGGAGCTGACAGTGGCCCCCTCTCCGTCTGCAGACCACGGGGGCCCAGGTGCAGGTGGCGGGGGACCTGCTCCCCAACTCCACGGAGCGTGCCGTCACCGTGTCCGGGGTGCCCGACGCCATCATCCTGTGTGTGCGCCAGATCTGCGCCGTCATCCTGGAGGTGCTGCCCGGGGCGGGAGAGGGCGCGCAGGGTGGCGGGGGGGACAGGAGAGGCCGCGGCCACGGGCCAGGACCCCCCAGGACTGCCGGTGCGGGTTCCTGGGGGCCGTGGGGAGGGCCTTGGCACAGAGGACCCCTGTGAGGTCAGGGCGGCCTGGCGGGTCCTGACAGCTGCCCCGTCTGTCCTTCCAGTCCCCACCCAAAGGGGCCACCATCCCGTACCACCCCAGCCTCTCCTTAGGCACCGTCCTTCTCTCCGCCAACCAGGTGAGGGGGGCTTGTTGGAAAAGGGGGGGATGGAAGGAGGAATTGGGGGTCCAGGGAGGAGGGACGGCCCTGACCTGTCCCAGTAACCCCTTCGCCCGGGGCCTTCTCCGTCCCCACAGGGCTTCTCCGTCCAGAGTCAGTACGGGGCTGTGACCCCAACGGAGGTGAGTGACCCCAGCCTGAGGCACCCCTTCCCGAAGCAAGCCTCCTCCGACCTCTGCGCCCTCTGACCTCTGCCCCTCTCTCCGGCGCAGGTCACCAAGCTCCAGCAGCTCTCGGGCCACGCGGTCCCCTTTGCCTCCCCGAGCATGGTGCCAGGTGAGCAGCCTCAGCCGCAGGCGGGGCAGGTCCCCGGGGCCAGCACCCCTGCCGCGGACGTGGGGGGCAGGAAAGGCCCGGAGCCACGCGTACCCCTCTTCTCCCTAGGACTGGATCCTGGCGCGCAGACCAGCTCCCAGGAGTTCTTGGTTCCCAACGACGTGAGCAGGGCCCCGAGCCGGCGGGTGCGGTGGGGCGGGCGGGCGGGCCGGGGCTTCGGGCAGGGCTGACCTCCCGCCTCCCCGCAGCTCATTGGCTGCGTGATCGGGCGCCAGGGCAGCAAGATCAGCGAGATCCGGCAGATGTCGGGGGCGCACATCAAGATCGGGAACCAGGCAGAGGGCGCCGGGGAGCGGCACGTGACCATCACCGGGTCCCCCGTCTCCATCGCTCTGGCTCAGTACCTCATCACTGCCTGGTGAGTGTGGGGCGGTATGGGGGGTCCTAGGTCACAGGTCGGGGGGCTCCCTGCCTGAGAAAGGCACAGGTGGGGTGTGGAGAGATGAGCTCCCTGCCCGGGTCCCTCCTCTCCCTCACTCCCTCCACGTTGCTCCATCTTCCCCTCCCCATCCATCCCTGGTCCCCGCTGCTTCCCCGCCTGTACAATGTCTTCTCCTCATTCCCTTCTCCCGGCCTTGCCTTGCCGGTCCCCTCTCACCCCACCGTCTCCGTCATCTCCCCGCATCTCCCTCTCTCCAGTCTAGAAACGGCCAAGTCTACCTCTGGGGGGACGCCCAGCGCGGCCCCCGCAGACCTGTCGACCCCCTTCTCGCCGCCCCTGACGGCCCTGCCCACGGCTCCCCCTGGCCTGCTGGGCACGCCCTATGCCATCTCCCTGTCCAACTTCATCGGCCTCAAGCCTGTGCCCTTCCTGGCTCTGCCGCCCGCCTCCCCGGGGCCGCCGCCCGGCCTGGCGGCCTACACTGCCAAGATGGCAGCCGCCAACGGGAGCAAGAAGGCCGAGCGGCAGAAGTTCTCGCCCTACTGAGTGGCTGGGGCCAGGTGCGGGAGCAGGCAGGACCGCCTGCCCGCGGAGACCCCGCCCGGGGTCCCCATCACCACTAATGCTCAGCAGCATGGATGCACCCTGCCTGGCCCCGCGCTGGGGAGCCCCGTGCTCAGAGTGGGTGCAGTTTCTGGCCCAGGGTTCTGGGGGCTGTGCGGTCCCAGCTAGGGGCTCCACCCCCTGCAGCTCTGTGCTTGGGTGCAGGGAGCACCCTTAGTGCTCCCACTTTGGGGGTCACTCATGCACTCCCCATTCCTTAGGGCTTCCCAGCCTACTGCCCCCTTGTGGGGCTCAGGGAGGAGGGCTGGGCGGGGGGGCCGGGGGCCACGCTTCTCTCCCCACCCCCCCGCAGATTCCTGCTGCTTCCACGGATAACCCTTTTGACTGGAATGGACTGGCTGGGCTTGGCAGAGGGCCACCCAAAGAGGGGGCTCGGCCAGGCGCTCGGGGGTCCCAGGGGCGGGGCTGAGTTCTCAGCAGCAGACACTCTGTACAGTTTTTTCAATCCCTGTTTTTGAATAAATATTCTGAAACCAGGAAGCTGTGAAACACTGGGTGTTGGCAAAACTTCCAGAAAGTGGGTGTGGCTAGCCCCAGAGGACCCCATCTGTGATCCACCAGCCCTAGTTCTGGGCCCGCAGGGGGGAGGGGGGGCGTGTCCAGCCTCCTGCCTTGAGTACCAGGCGGACCGGGTGTTTCAGAGGCAGAGAGAGGAGCTCCGGGGCTTGTCCGGCCTCTCAGGGCGGCTGTCAGGAGGTCTCTGAGTCTCTGGTTCCTCTTGTTGTGGCCCATCCCTTGGGCTGTGAGCCCCTCGGACCCTGCCCACCTCGCTCCTCCTCTGCCAGAGGATCAGCAGCCGAAGCGGAGAAGCCCTCGGAGAGGGTCCGGTGCAGAGGGGAGCAGTGAAGACTGTGCACAGGGCCACGCAGTTAAGCCAGAACTCAGGTTCCTCGGTCCCAGGAGCCTCTGGGCACCCAGGCTGCAGGCCCCCTTCCCGGACACAGAAGCAGAGGAACCTGCCCGCGCCAGTGCGGGCGGCTGGACGCCTCTGATACCACCGCCCTCTCGGCCCCAGTTCCGTGCAGGAGTCGGACCCTCTCTCAGGTGGCCTTGGGCACGGGGAGGGTCTCCCCTCCGGCCACGTCCGGTTCTCGATCCGGTTCTGGATCTGGTGCCTCGGAAGGTCCCAGGGCGGGGCCCTCGGGGGGTCCCCGGAGGCGCTGCAGGAGCGCCCGCGGGCGCCAGGCGCGCGGGGTGCAGACCCGCCGGGGCCGGGCCCGGCGCACCAGGCGGCCCAGCGCGCGGCGCAGGGGGCGCTGCAGCAGGCCGTACAGGAAGGGGTGCGCCGCGAAGGCCGAGTAGGCGACCCAGGTGACGGCGCCCTCGGCCCGGGCGGCGTGCGCGGCGGGCGCCAGGCACGCGCAGCCGTAGGGCAGCCAGCAGGCCGCGAACTGGGCGAGCGCCAGCGCGGGCCCCAGGGCGGCCTTGCGGCCGGGCAGCCGGGGCCGCGGCGCGGGCGGCACGGACAGGCGGCTGTCCAGCGAGGCGGCGCGCGGCCGGGCCCCGCGCGCGGGCGGCGGGGGCCGCAGGGCGGCGCGGCGCGCCACCAGGAAGATGCTGCCGTGGGCGCCGAGCAGCAGCAGCGCGGGCACCGCGACGGCCAGCAGCGCCCAGAGCGGCCGGAAGGGCCCGAGGCCGCCGGCCAGCACGGAGCAGCGGGCCGGGGCGGGCGGCGGGCCGGGCGGCGGCCCGAGCAGCGCGAGCGCGCCCAGCAGCGCGGCGGCGGCCCACACGGCCGCGAGCACCAGGCCGGGCGGCGGGCGCGCGCCGGGCCGCAGCGGGTGCACGATGAAGCGGCAGCGCGCCAGCCCCAGCGCCGCCACCCCCAGCGTGCCGGCGGGCAGCAGCGCGGCCGACAGGAAGCGCGCGGCGCGGCAGGACGCGGGGTCCAGGCGCACGCGGCCCAGGCCGGGCGGCGGCGCGGCCAGCAGGCCCAGCGGCATGATGGAGGCGGCCGCCAGCAGGTCCACGATGCACAGGTGCATCAGGTAGAGCGCCTCCTGCAGGCCCGGCGTGCGCAGCACCACCGCCAGCAACGCGCCGTTGCCCAGCAGGGCTGCTGCCTCCACGATGGCCGCCAGGATCAGCCCCATGGAGCCCGCGACTTCCGTGGCCTGGAGGAGCCCGGTGGTGTTGGCCATCCAGCGCTCCGGCTTCGCCCTGGGTTGGGGATGCAGAGAGCGGTACGGGAGGGCCCCCTCCCTCCCCCGGCTCTTCCCCTCCCTCCCCCCATCCCCATCCCCATCCCTCCCCCCATCCCCATCCCCCGCCTCTTGCTCCGCTGGCCCCTCACCTCATAGGCTGCTCAGGCTCTGGCTCTGCTGCCCAGGCCCCCATCCTCCTGGGGGTTTGGCCAGCCCCATGGAGGGGTGCAAGGCTGGGACTGTGGCTCTCTCCCCTGCCCCAGCGGCTCAGCCCCTGCTGGAGATGGTACTGGCTGTCACTCTGATGCTGCCCTTCACAGACGCGGCATTGGCAAGGGAGGGGCAGGGCCTGGCACCAGCCCCCTGGGCCTCGCAGCTGCCAGCTGCAGGCTGCAGGCTGGAGGCTGTGATGTGAGGGGCCCAGAGCAGGCAGGAGCTGGAGGCCAGAGCAGGGCGGGGAGGTTGGGAGGCGGGAGGAGCGGGGTCTTTCTCAGGCTCTCCCGGGCTCCCCAGCTCCCTGGGGGCAGCCCCCTGCGGGTGGCCCGGGTCCCTGGACGGAGGGACACCATCTCCTCCCACGATCGATCCAGCCTGAGAGCCGTGGCAGCTTCCACGGTGGCGCGTCTTTGGGGGCCTCACGGACCTCCTGCCTCTCGCCTGGGATTCCTAGAGTGGCTTCTGCTTTGCCGACTGGGTCTTCACTGACGCCCGCGCTGCAGTCCACTCTGTACGGAGGCAGAAGCAGGTCCTCCAAGTCCCATCCGGCCGTGGCCCTGCTCCCAGCGCTCCGGGAGCTTCCCATCATCAGAATGACACCCCCCCCCCCCTGACCTCACCCCTCCTGGCCTACCCCACTCCCGGCCCTAGCAGCCATCTTGGGGTCCTCTCACGTGTCAGACTGGGTTCCTCCTCAGAACCTGGGCACCTGCTGCCTCCTCCAGCAGACCGCCTCCCTCCGGTCTGTCCGAGGCTCTCCCCTCCCTAGCCCCAGCCTCTGCTCGAGAGGGGCCCTTAGCGACTGTCCGTCTCTCCCGAGATCGCTCCCCCTCCCCACCCCCTGCCTTTTGTCCTGCTTTGCTGTCCTTCCTGGCACTTGGCCTACCTGATCCTGAGTTTCTCATCTACCCACCGGTTTGTTTGGAGCCTGTTTTACCGGAATGTTAGTCCCGTGAGAGCAGGGACCTTGTCCGTGTCTTGCTCACGTGTGCGCCAAGGGACCCATCACGGGCTCACAGTCAGCATCGGTGCAGATGTAGGTGGTGGGGACCAAGGCATGGACCCCCAGGTGTGACTCCCTCTCTCTGGGACTTAAAGGGCCGGCCCAGTTCTCCATTATTCAGACAAGTAAGCTGCTGCCGGGCCAGGGAAGGAGTGTGTCCCCGATCACCCAGCTGAGTTGCACCTGGGAGCCAGGTTATCTGCTTCCGGAGCTCAGAGGGAGGCGGCGGCATTGGTCTCCCAGCCCGGTGAGGCCCGCGGGCCTGGGCAGCGCTGAGCCGCCGGGGCCCGGGCAGGGCTCGGCAGGCCTGGCAGGACAGCGCAGAGAAAACACGCTGGCGACGGCACTAGGAGGGATGGGGACCCTGGGGGGGAGGGTGCCTGCTCCTCCAAAGTCATTCAACTACACTTGCAACTGTTGTGTGACTGTGGCTTTTTATTTTTTATTTTGTTTTTTATTTTTATTGTTTGAAGCTTTACAAATAGGACTGTTGCTCTTTTTTATTTGCCAAAACGAGCACATGAAGGCCCAGCCAGAACCTGGCTCCCCGCAGCAGGCAGGCAGTGAGCAGGGCCAGGGCAGGGCCAGGGGTGACTCCTGAGCGCCTGTCATTGTACAGGTTAGACTTCCGGGAGCTGTGTCGTTGGGACTCCGCTAACGTGCTGGGTACTGACAGCAGTAAGTCAGTGAGGATGAGGAGAAGCCCGCCTAAAGGCCTGAAGGTGCAGATAAGCAGAAACACCTGTGCCTCCTCCACGGGTAACCACACCGAGAGGAAACATCACCTAACTAGTCCAGGCCACACCCGAAACACCTGCTCCCCCTCCCTGCTCATCCAGGCCAGGGGAGAAGGGTGAGGAGCGTGAGCGTGCGTGAGCCCCGCTCGGAAAGCATGTGCTCACACGGCATGGCACCTGCTCAGGGAGAGTGTGGCACGCGATTCTGAAGCTCCTTTCCGTGTGGGATGGAGCCAACAAGTCAGCAGACTGATGCTGAGGGAGCGGGGCTGCTCGCTGCCAGAGCAGCGAGTGTGAGCCTGGGCGGGGAGAACAGGAGGACCCTGGGGGTGGGACTGGAGCCGGAGGAGCAGACACAGCGCCGCACCCTCGGGTCTGGGTACGGGGACCCCCCGGGTGCTAACGGGCATCGTTCACGTGGCAGAGCTGGGCGCTCGGCGTGTGCTCAGCTGGTGTGGAACGTGCGGACACGCTGATGAGGAGACGGGAGCGGACCTCGGTGTGCCTGGCCCCGTGCGGAGCGGATGGGGAGGGTCTGAAAGCGCGGTGGTCAGGGGCGGTGGGGGCTGCAGTGACGGCCACAGATGGACCAGGGTGGGGGCTGGGCTGTGGGGGTCACTGGAGAGGAAGGGGCCCAGGCTGTGCGGCTGCAGCACAGACAGCCGGAGCCCGGGGCGAGCGGACCCAGTGTGTACCGAACCTGCTGCCTGCAGTCCCGCCTCCACTGGCGGCCACCCCTCTGGGAGGGACAGGCGGGGCCTGAGTGGACGGCCCGGGCGGCTATGGGGTCTGAACCCTCCTCAGCCTGTGCCCCCTCACTCCTCAGTCCCGAAGAGGCTGCGGCACTGTGCCCGGGGATGCCAGCCCCTCGCACCCGTCACCTCGGCGGCTGCAGCCAGGCCGGGGCTGGTGGGGACGGAGGGAGCGGGGACACCATCCGGGACACAGAAGGGAGGTTTGGGAGCGAGAAGCGGTGACGTGGGCGAGAAGACAGACAGATGGCAGTCTGTCCCGGCAGGGCCGGGTGCGGGGGCGCTCAGAGGCACACCTCCAGCAGGTACCGCAGGCGGCACTGGCTCTCCCTGTAGATGAGGTACTCGCTCTGGGAGAAGGAGGAGCAGCTGAACTCGGGGCAGGGCGTGGGCGGGCCCTGGGGCACTGCCACCCGCCGGCCGTCCAGCTCCAGCTCCGTGTCCTGGGCGGGATCTGCGGGCACAGCAAGGGCCGGGTGACCCCGGGGTCGCTGGTCCTTGGCCTCAGGGCACGCTCCGCCCTGTGCGCTCCCCTTCGCCACGGGGAATGCCCACACTTTCCGCCCTGCCAGACTCCAGACCCCGCGCAGGCCGGCCTCCGCCTGACCGCCCCTCCATTCCTGTGCCTGGGACACACCTACTCGTCTTTTTAAAAAATGTTAATGTTTTTATTGATTTCAGAGAGGAAGGGAGAGGGGGAGAGAGAGAGATAGGAACACCAGTGATGACCGAGAATCATTGATCGGCTGCCTCCTGCATGCCCCCTACTGGGGATCGAGCCCGCAATCTGGGCCTGTGCCCTTGACTGGAATTGAACCTGGGACCCTTCAGTCTGCAGCCGATGCTCTATCCACTGGCTAGGGCCACCTGCTCATCTTTTGATGCTCAGTCAGTGACACCTCCTCCTTGAAGCCCTCCTGGATTCCCAGGGACGATTTGTGGGATGACAAAGGGAATGGCCGCAGGGAGGAAGCCTGCTTCTCCCAGCCCCTTCTCTGCTGCTGCCTCCTCCTGAGAGCACCCTGGGCCCTGGGCTCAGCGCCCCCTCCCTCCCAGGCCTGCGCAGCCTCTGAGGCCTGGGACTCACCGGGTTCCGTGCGGCCTCGGGCAATGACGCTGTCGAAGCCGGCGGGCGGCTGCTTCAGGCTGGGGTCGTCAGTCATGATGTGGTGCTCCCTGCCCAGGGCCACCTCGCCCAGGAACATGTAGGCGATGCGGTGGGCCCCACAGGACATGGTGGTAACTGGGGGACACGGCGGCTCAGCAGGGCAGCTTGTGCCCCTCCCCTCCTTCGCGCCCCCCCCCCCCGCCCCCGACTCCCTGGGCCCCTCGCTGCTGCATGGGCACCTCCTCTCGCTGGGCCCAGCGCAAAAGGCAGCCTGCTCCTCCTTAAAACAGCCCTCGTCCTGGCCGCGCTCCCTCCCAGCCCCCACTCCTGCCCTCACCGCGGCCGGCCATGGGCACTCAGCGGGCCCAGGGGCAGGCGTGGGCGGGGCTTCCCTCCCTCGCCGCTCTGCACTAGCACCTCACCCTGGCCTGGACCGCCGGCCCCGGCTCCTGAGGCCGCCCCGGCTCTTCCTCAGGCTCCTCTGCCTCCTGCTCCTCCCGTGGCCCTGGCCTTGGCCCCGCAGACACCCTAGACCTGCAGCCCCATCCGCCTTGGGCCTGGCTGTCTCAGGGGTGGTGTGGTCTCAGTGATGGGGCCAGCCTGGCTGAGGAGCCAGTGTGGAGAGGTCCCCCCTGAATGAAGACACCTCTGGATAGAAACTGAGGGTCACTGGAGACCCCTGGGGCCCCTCCCCACAGCTGCTACCCCTCTGCCAGCCCCTCACGGACCCTCCTCCCCACTCCACCGTCCTGGCCGGGTGCCCGGTGAGGGCCCCGCCCCCTGCAGCCTCTGGCCTCGGCCGCCGCCTCCCCGTGGCCCCAGCACTGAGGTCCGGCCACATCCGAGTCCAAGGGGCTCCCAGGCCCCGGATAAGCCCCATGATCCTCCGGGCCCCCAGGCCCCGCCCACACAGACCTTTGCTCTGAGCTTCGCCATGTGGCCACACTGGGCCGGCCCCACCTGCCAGGCCCAGCCTCTGCACCGCCCTGGCCGCCCGGCCCGGGCCTGGTTGGCACGCTCACCCTCCCGCAGGGCCTTTTCTGGGAAGCGTCCCCAGCTGCCCCTGGACCCCAGGAGGCCCGCTGAGTGCTCTGGCCAGTCACAGGTCAGGGGTCCCTCTCCCGGGTCCTCCCCAGTCGGGGCCACCCTCTCAGTCCCCGTGCCGCCCAGGGCTGGGCCGTAGGCGCTCACCGTAGCCGGCTGACTTGCTGTTCTCCGAGGCGAAGTAGATGCCCTTGCCCACGCGGCCGCCGGAATGCGGCATGATGCGCAGCCCGCTGGTGAGGATGGCGGCCACCACGGCCACGTTGGTGCCGTGCCACAGCAGCCTGCGGTTGTCCAGCGTGGAGTGCGCCTGGAACCGGTCTCCCTGGGGTGGGGGGGACAGGAGAGCCGTGCCCACCTGCTCCGGCATCTAACTGCGGCCTGAATCCCCTGGGCACTCACACGCTCATGCCCACGCCCACAAGCCCAGGCCGGGCGGAAACGGCCCCAGAGGCTAAGACGCAGTAAGGGACACCTAAGCCGGGACTCTGTCTCCCCGGTCCGGCAGGGATGGGGGGGCTTCGGGGCTCCCCTCACCTCCCCGTCTCGGTTCACTTTCCAAACGTGCCGCAGCTCCGGGGTCCGGTAGCTGCGGCCGGTCTGCTTCAAGTAGGTGTGGATCACCTGCGGGGAGAGTGGGCGCGGGTGCCAAGGGCCAGAGGTACAGGCGAACCCCACCAGCCCCCCCCCACCCCCGTGGTGGGCTCTCAGAGCTCAAGCCCTGGAGACACAGGGAGGAAGGCCAAGGGCATGGGGCAGAGGGCAGAGGGCAGAGGTTAGGGTTAGGGTTAGGGTGGCAGTTAGCCCGGCTGCTCCGGGAGGCCCAGCCCACCTTGTACTCGGGCGCCTCTGGGTCCAGCAGCTGGAGCTGGCACCTGAGGAGCTGGTAGTCTCGGTCCAGGGGGTGGGGCACCTCTGGCACCTCCTCCACATCCTCGGGGGCCGCCTGCAGGGTCTGGGCCAGCTCGATGTCCGCCAGCACCTGCGGGGACGGCACCACCGGCTCATCACGCGACCTCTCGCCTCTCCTCCCACAGGCCCGGGGCCGTGGCCACCCGCCCGTCTGTCCACCTGCTCACCCCCCAGCCCTCTGTCCTCTGGCCTGCCCATCCCGGGCATGTCTGCCTGCTGGCACCGGCCCTCTCCTGTTTGTCTCCCCGCCCCCCCCCCCCGCCCGGTCCTGCCTCACCAGCAGCATGTCCTTCTTGGCCCGCAGCAGCTCCAGGGTGGTGATGGGCGGGGGCCGGCTGCGGCCGAAGTTGTGGGGGATGACCGTGTAGAAGTGGGAGGACAGGTCCTCCAGGCTGCGGCCCCCGGCCACGGGGCCTCTCAGGGCCGCCTCCAGGGCCTCCAGGGCCTCGAAGCCCCGCGCGATCTGCTGCTTGCTCAGCTTCCCCAGCGGCATCTTCTTCACGTCTGGGCGTGGGAGAGCGGGGAGGCTCAGCCCGCTGCCACCCCAGGAGCTGCCACCCCCAGCCGCTGCCGCCCCGGCCCCTGCCACCCCCAGCCCACTGCCACCCCAGGCCCTGCCCCCACCAGCCCGCTGCCACCCCAGGCCCTGCCCCCACCAGCCCGCCGCCACCCCGGCCCCTGCCACCCCCAGCCCGCTGCCACCCCAGGCCCTGCCACCCCCAGCCTGCCGCCACCCCGGCCCTGCCACCCCCAGCCTGCCGCCACCCCGGCCCCTGCCACCCCCAGCCCGCTGCCACCCCAGGCCCTGCCCCCACCAGCCCGCTGCCACCCCAGGCCCTGCCACCCCCAGCCTGCCGCCACCCCGGCCCTGCCCCCGCCGGCCCCGGTCCTCACCCAGGTTCATGAGGGCCATGGCGTCACTGAACATGTCCTTGCTGAAGATGTTGGTGATGAGCTGCTGCGTGGCTGCGTCCAGGGAGCAGGGCCGCACGCGCTGAGCCACGACCCTCACGGGGCCTCCGTCCACCTGGGTGCAGATGGACTGCACCTGCCAGGGCCAGGCCGAGGTGAGAGGGCAGGTCTGGCCTGAGCTCGCCCGGCGGGCAGAGGCAGAACCCGGGGGCTGGGTCCCCGTGCCCTCCCTCAGCCCAGGGCCCGCCCCCACCCCCGGCCTTCACCTTCACCACAGCCTCCTGGGCCTCGTCCGCGCCCTGCACCTCGATGAGCGTGTACTTGCCGGGGTGGGCCACGAAGTGCTCCCGCTCCGCCCAGCTGTTCTTGGTCTTGTCCCGGAACTTCTTCTCGAAGTCCTTCTTGGCGTCCTCCAGGGACGGGAAGTAGCTGAGCTTGGACTGGCCCACCTCGCCCTGCAATCGACAGCCTCAGGGCGTGCCCGCCGCGCTGCCACCGTAGCACCTGCCGGTCCCCGGTGCCAGGCCCTGTGCTGGGCGCCTGGAGGGTCAGCATCTGTGGCCTTGGGGCCCGAGTGCGCGGTGGGACCGGGGCAGCTGGGCCCGTGCTGAGCGGGGAGGCGGGAGCGGGCGGGCACTCACCACGCGGCCCCAGCGGTTCCAGCAGGCGAAGCGCCCGCCGTCCTCCAGCAGCTGGATGATGTAGAACTTGTTGTTGTTGTTCCCGATGTTGGTCTGGTTCAGGGTGCAGTCGTAGTCCGCGTGCACCTGGGCGGGGCGGGGGGCACCTCACTGGCTCTGACTGCACCGGCGGCACCGGAGGCCCTGGCTGGGGAGGCTTCAGGGGGGCATAGTTCTGCCCCCCGGGGTCTGAGTGGCCATGGCTCCGCTCGGGCAGTGGGGAGGCCCTGGGAGGACCGGACGCGGCTGTGCTCTGGCCTGGGAGGCTCTCAGGGGGACACACCCTCCCCCGTGGGCTGGTCGGGGGGACACAGGTGAGCCGGCTTTGAGTGCGGTAGGGGGAGGCCTAAGGAGCCAGGGCCTGCCCTCCGGTCTAAAGTGTAGACAGGAGCCCGGCTGGCGTGGCTCAGTGGTTGAGTGTCGACCTATGAACCAGGAGGTCAGGGTTCAACTCCCGGGCAGGGCACATGCCCAGGTTGCAGGCTCGATCCCCAGTGTGGGGTGTGCAGGAGGCAGCCACTGGTGATTCTCTCATCATTGATGTTTCTCTCTCTCTCCCTCTCCCTTCCTCTCCAAAATCAGTAAAAACACACTGAGAAGTAAATGAAAAAGAGCAGACAGGAGCTCCCCGGGCCTGATGAGATGTGGCCCTGCTGGACCCTTGGGGCCTTGGAGAGGTGCCTGACTCGGGACCTTTGAGCTCCGTGGGCAGAGGCAGTGCAGTGGGAGGGGAGCGGTCTGAGTGTGCCTGACCCGGGAGGGCAGGCTCCGGGCCTGGCGGGGCCCCTTACCTGGGCCCCGGGGCTGCGGCTGAGGGGACAGGAGGCATCCACGCGAACCGTGCGCTTCTCTGAGGGGGCGGCCTTGAGGGCCTCCGCAGCGGCCCGGAAGCTGTCCTCTGTCCCCTGCCGTCCCTTCTTCTTGTCAGGGCCCTCACCCTGCACAGGGGGCTTGCACTTGGGAGCCATGGCTGCCTGGGGGCACCGAGAGGGCCTTCAGGCTTCCCTGGCCTTGCACCCCACCCGGCTGGCACAGCACCAACCTGCCCCGCCCTGGGTGTGCCCTTTGGTGAGCTGCCCCTGTCACCTCCACACCTCCCCCCCCACCCCTGCCTCCATTCCACAGTCCCAGCCCCAGCCCACAACCCGTTCTCTGCACCCTAACATGCCTTGTCCCTGGTCCCGGGGCCAGGCCAGGGCCCTGTCCAGTGTGCCCACTTCGGTCAAGGAAGAGAGGCTCCCTCCCCTCTCTGGCTGTCCAGTTTGTCCAGGGCGTAGAGAAAGTGAAACGCAAGTCTTCCCTCCCACTCATGGCTCCTCCTCCCTCCAGAGCACTCCGGGCTCTGCCTGCTCCTCCCCCTTCTCAGCTGCCTGAGGCTGGTATGGGTGCTGAGCTGAGTCACCCAGCTATGGAGGAGAATGGGCAGTGCTGGCCGGGGGGCAGCACCTTTGGGGCCAGATTGGTTTCTCCCGAGCTTGGGACCCAGTGACACAGAAACCCTTCCCAGTGAGGTCAATAGTTCAGGGGTGCCAGCCAGGGTTCCAGTGGTCTTGAGTTGCCAGTGAGCAAGGGCAGCCCCACCCTGCCCTGCCCTGCCCTGCCCTGCCCAGGACTGCGGACCAGGGCCATAGGGCACTCACCTAAGAGAAGCAGGGACCTGGGAGAGATGGTGGTCTTGGGCCCAGTACCAGGACCTCCCAGGGCAGTCCCGGTTCTAGGGGCCCCGTTAGCAACCCTCTGTGAGCCTGAAGTGTGACTTAGGGAGGGACTTCCTGACTGTTGCCAGAGGCGGGGAGAGGCTGGGCTGTGATGGTGTAGGATTCCAGCTATGTGGTCACCAGGCGGGTGAGTCAGAGGTTGGGTCAGGCCGGCGCGTGCAGTGCAGCCTGTGCCACGAATGGGTGGACACGATCCCGCACTGCCAGGGCCCAGAGGGTGCCCACCGGTGCCCAGTGACCTTGGGCCTAGGTGTGGGCACTGCCTACCTTCCTCCTGGGGTGCCTGGATCCCCACCCCTACCCCACCAGTTCCCTAGTGCCAGACTGGTACACCCTGGTCCCCGCCCCTGACGGGGTGGAGTCGCGTTCTGGGACTCGGAACCCCGCATCTCCGGCGCCCCCAAGCGTCCAAGGGGCGAAAACACAGAGAAGGCCCTCCCCCGGTTCGCCCCTCCTTAGATGGCAGCTGAGCAGCAGTGCGCACGCGCACCAGCTTCAGGCCGGAAGAGCCCGGCGCGGGAGCCAATAGGAGTTCTAGGGGGCGTGTCCACAGGCGAGGGCCCTATCGGTGCTTGGGGGCGTGGCGGAGCCTATCAAAGGGCCCAATGGGGCCGTGGGAGGCGGGGCCCGCCGGGCCGTGGGGCCTATCAGGACGCGGAGTGTTGCCGGACCGCCGGGTTTCAGCCGCCACGTGAGTGCGCCAGGGCCGCTGCCACACGCCGGCGGGCAGCATGTCGGCGACTGCGGGGACTCGGAAGCGGGGAAAGCCGGCCTCGGGGGCCCGAGCCGGCGCGGGGCCCGGCAAGCGGCGGCGAAAGGTGAGCATGGCGTTTCTGCGGCCCCGGGTCGGACCCCGTCATCCCGCCCCCATCCCCTCCATCCCCTCCATCCCGTCCATCGCCTCCATCCCCTGCATCCCCTGCCCGGCCCTTCTCCTGGGGCTGAAGCTGTTGTCAGCTTCGTCCCTCTCTCCGCCCGCCGAGTCCTGGGTGGCCTCGCACTGAGCCGGGGGCCCAGAGCTCTCGGTCCCGGAAGGGCCCTTGGTCAGTGCCGGAGGGGTCAGTGCCGGCGTGGCCGGACCCCTGACCACAGGGAGGATCGTGTGCTTCCCAGGCCGACTCCGCCCGGGACAAGGGCAAGTCCAAGGGCGGCGGCAAGATGAACGAGGAGATCTCCAGCGACTCTGAGGGCGAGAGGTGAGCTCTTCTCTCCGCGCAGCGGAAGGGGCCGCTGAGGCCCAGGCTTAGGCAGACCAGCGGAGGGCTGCCCGGATTTTCTGCTCCTGTGTCCGGGACCTTCCAGCTCCCAGGAGCGAGTCCGGGGGCTTGTCTTGTGTGATGTGGGGGCGGCGTGGAGGGGAGCAGAGCCGCAGCAGCACGGGGGCGAGCCAGGAGCACGAAGCGTCACTGCCACCCCGTCCGCAGGTGGACCATGGCGGCGGGGTGGTGCCAGGCCCCGCCTGTCTGCCTCCGGGCCTGGCCTGGCTGCTCCCCAAGGCTGGGGGGGTTGGCGGTGCTCTGGGCTGCCTTGCTCGCTGGGTTGGGTCTCCATCTTTAAAAGGAGGAGAGAAGACCAGTTCTCTGGCACTTGGGCCATCTGACACAGTCGTCGTTGTCACCGAAGGTGTGACGCGTGCAATTCCGGGGGCAGCGTTTTTCTGCAGGAATTTGTGTGCGGGACGAGCCCGCCCGCTGTCGGTTGCTGTTCCAGGCCCTTCCCGTGACCTGCTTTTCTGGGCTGCAGAGCCTTCCCGTCCCCGCAGGCGGAGGGCGGCACGGTGCCCCTGGGCTGGCTCTGTTCTCCCTGTCAGGCCCTGGGGGGCCCTGGCTCGGTCACCCCCTGTTTTCTGCTGGTGTGAGCACTGCCCAGGGCTGGCAGGGATGGGGCGGTGATGGGCAGGGGGAGCAGCCGTCCTAGTGCCAGCGGAGGGGGTGCGCCCCCCTAACGCAGCCCCCGCCTTCAGCCCCGCTCCCAGGAGGACGGAGGAGGAGGAGCAGGAGGAGCTGGAGGAGACCGCGCAGGAGAAGAAGCTGCGCCTGGCCAAGCTCTACCTGGAGCAGCTCCGGCAGCAAGGTGGGCCGAGCGGGCAGCGCGGGCGGGCCTCTGTGGCCCTGCCCTGAGCGGTGACGGACACAGGTGCCCAGCGGGCATGTGTCTGGCCGGCCGCCCTGTGGGACTCCTGGGGGGCAGGGGTAGGCGGATCTGATAAGTAGAGGCAGGAGGAGACACTGGCCCTGCCTCCCCTGTGCCCGAGGCCGCCTGGACCACCCGGGGCCAGGCCCAGTGCTGGGGGCCGGGACTGAGGCGGCGGAGGGACGGGAAGGGAAAGGCAGGTGTGTCTGGCCTGGCTCACTGGTCTGTCTGCCCGACAGAGGACGAGAAGGCCGAGGCCCGCGAGTTTGAGGAGGACCAGGTGGCGGGGCGCCTGAAGGAGGACGTGGTGCGTGCGGGGGCCCCGTGGGGGGGGGGGCTGGGCTGGCCGGGGCCTCACCGTCCTCTCCCTGCAGCTGGAGCAGAGGGGCAGGCTGCAGAAGTCGGTGGCGAAGGAGGTGAGTTGGGGGGCACTTGGGTGTAAGGTGGGAGGGAATTGGGGGTCCCATCTGGGTTAGTGGGCAGATGGCCCCTCTGGGACTCGGGCTGCGGGGTCTTTGCGGGGGACATGTGGGCTCGCAGCCTGGGTCTGGTTTCCTTCTGGGCAGGGAGCGTGTGCGTGCGTGTGTGCGTGTGAGTGCACGCGTGTAGGTGGGTGCCTCCTGCCCCAGTCGCTGCGACAGTCCTGCCCGCCCAGGTCCAGGCCCCGGCCCCCGGCGACATCCGAGTCCTCCGGGGTCACCAGCTGTCCGTCACCTGCTTGGTCGTCACCCCCGACGACTCGGCCGTCTTCTCCGCCGCCAAAGACTGCTCCATCATTAAGTGTGAGTGCGTGCTGGCAGCCCTCCGGGCCCTCCCTCCGCGGGGCGGGGCAACCTAGGCAGCTTTGTTCCCAGAAGCCTCTGGGTGACCGTGGCAGCTTCTGCCCAGGCGTGGGGCCCCTGAGCTCCCTGTCACTCAGCGGAGACGGGGAGCAGCGGCAGGAGGAGCCATGGGGGTCCCTGCTGCTGGGCCTGGACCCTGTCCCGTCCTCCTGGGTCCCAGCCTCCCCCCCCACAGGACCAGGGAAGACCGTCAGCCCCACAGCACTTCCCCTCCCTCCTCCTGGGCTGCACGGCTGCCCTGAGGGCTGTTGTCCCCACTCAGCAGATGGGGAAACAGTGACCTCAGTGCTCAGCCAGGTCTGCCTGAGGCCAGGACTTGTCCCGGGCCCCTGCTGGCTGGAGCGGGGGCAGCCAGGCCTGCCGCCTCTCCCAGCCGCCTCTCCCCTGGCGCAGGGAGCGTGGAGAGTGGACGGAAGCTTCACGTGATCCCACGCGCCAAGAAGGGCGCCGAGGGGCAGCCCCCAGGCCACAGCAGCCACGTGCTCTGCATGGCCATCTCCTCCGACGGCAAGTACCTGGTAAGGCCGTGGCCCGGGGCGGCCGGGAGGTCCGGGCACAGGGTGCCGGCGGCCACTGTCCTCCTCCCACAGGCCTCGGGCGACCGCAGCAAGCTCATCCTCATCTGGGAGGCCCCGAGCTGCAGGCACCTGCACACCTTCACGGGGCACCGCGACGCCGTGTCGGTGAGGGTGGGCCTGGCGGCCCTCGGGGCACCGGCCGGGGAGGGGGTGAGGCTGAGGGAGCCAGAGCCTGCACGTTGGCGCAGTGAGGGGCGTGGCCAGTCACCAGGGTAACGGGACAGGAGAGCCGGGGCCGGAGCTGGCCCAGGGGCCGGAGCGGGGGAGTCTGCGGCTCCGGGCAGGTGCGGGCTGCCGGCTGCAGACCCGGCACACAGATGTGGCCACGGCGGCCTGGAGCTGGCGCTCTGTGCCTCTGCCGCCTGAGCCCAGCCCTGCCCTCCGCGCCCCCAGGGGCTGGCGTTCCGCAGAGGCACCCACCAGCTCTACAGCACGTCCCACGACCGCTCGGTGAAGGTGTGGAACGTGGCGGAGAACTCCTACGTGGAGACGCTGTGAGTGTGCGTGTGTGTGCGGCGGGGGGGAGGGGGGGAGGAAGGGGGGCGGGTGCCCGGGGCGGTGGCCCACGCTCTGTGCCCTCAGCTTCGGGCACCAGGACGCGGTGGCCGCGCTGGACGCGCTGAGCCGGGAGTGCTGCGTGACGGCGGGCGGCCGGGACGGCACGGTGCGCGTGTGGAAGATCCCCGAGGAGTCCCAGCTCGTCTTCTACGGCCACCAGTGAGGCTGCTGCGGGGCCGGCCCCGGGGGCGCAGACCTTGCGGGCACGGGGGCGGGGACAGGGCTGGGCACGGGGGCGGGGACAGCATGGGCCCGGGGGCGGGGACAGTGAGAGTGGGGGGCGGGGGCGGGGACAGCGCGGGCACGGGGACAGTGAGAGCCGGGCCCCGGGGGCGGGGACAGCGCCCAGCACCGGGCGGGCAGGCCCTCACTGCTCCTTCTGCAGGGGCTCCATCGACAGCATTCAGCTCATCAACGAGGAGCACATGGTGTCGGCCGCAGACGATGGGTAAGAGCTGCCATGGTGCCTGCCCCTGAGCCCTCGGTCCTGCCCCTGGGCCCTCGGCGAGGAGGCCCCTGCTGGGAGGCAGCGTAACGGGTGGCACCGATGGGCACCGATGCAGACGCTGGGGGGTGCCAGGCGGCCTGCGCCCGCCCTCACTGTGCCCATCCCCAGCTCCCTGGCCTTGTGGGGCCTGTCTAAGAAGCGGCCGCTGGCCCTGCAGCGGGAGGCGCACGGGCTGCGCGGGGAGCCGGGCCTGGAGCAGCCCTTCTGGGTGTCGTCCGTGGCTGCCCTGCTCAACACGGACCTGGTGGCCTCCGGTGAGCGGCTGGTGGTGCCGCCCTGCGGCGGGGGGCGGGGGGTGGGGGGCCGGGGCCGGGCTGGCGCGGTGCTCACTGTGCCTGTCCCCAGGCTCCCACAGCGGCTGCGTGCGCCTCTGGCGGTGCGGGGAGGGCTTCCGGCAGCTCGACCCTCTCTGCGACATCCCCCTGGTGAGTGGCCTGAGTGCCGGCCGTCTTGGCCGCACCCCAAGGTCCCTGGACTGTCTTTCTACCAGGAGGGAGCCTCCTCCTAGCCTGGGCCCGGCAGGACCCCCCCTGCTCCTTCCTCTCCCTCCCCCCTCGCCCTGCCCCTCCCCTCACTCCCCTCCCGGCCCTGGGTGCTGGGTAAAGGCAGGGAGCCAATGGGCACAGTGTGGTGGCCGGCCCTGCGGTGGGCTCTGTGTGGCAGTGCCAGGCTGATGCTAAGCGGGGGTGTGCCCACTTGGGTGCCCGTGGGGAGAGTGGCAGGTCTGTCGGTGACATCTGGGGAAGCGCAGAGCTTCGGTCAAGGCTGATGGCGATGGAGTCTCCAGCCCCCACAGCCAGGGAACAGGCCCTGGGCCACACTGTCTCCTTAGCCTCACAAAGCTCTGCCTCCCCTCCCGCCCGCCGTGTGGAGGCTGAGGCCCGGCCCGGTGGCGGCGGGTTGGGTGGGAGTAGAGGCGGAGCAGGGGTGGAAGGCCAGCTCCATGCCTCCCTCCGCCATCACCCCCTTCCCAGGTGGGCTTCGTCAACAGCCTCAAGTTCTCCAGCGCCGGGGACTTCCTGGTGGCCGGGGTGGGGCAGGAGCACAGGTAGGGGCACCCCGGGAGGCGGGGGGCTGGGGGGGGCGGGCACGGGCTGGCGGCCGGTGGGACCAGGGCGGGGCTGGGCTGCCCGGCCTCAGCTGCTCCCTCCCCGCAGGCTGGGCCGCTGGTGGCGGATCAGAGAGGCTCGGAACTCCGTGTGCATCATCCCCCTGCGGAGGGCCCGGCCGCCGGCCGCCGGCTCCTGACCGTCCCTGTTTAAGCCCCTCCCGCCCCGCCCGCCCCTCTGGTATTAAACGTCTCCTCTTTGGGCCTGTCTCCTGCACTCCTTGGCTGGGGGGAGGGGCGGCAGGGCCTGGGGAGGGCCCCCGCAGTCTGTCTGCCCTGCCGGCTGGGGGCTGCCTGCCCCCCACCGGGAACCTGCAGACGGAGCCCTCGTGCTCCTGGGCCCGGGCCCGCGCACCCCCGGTGACCTTGCTCTGTCCAGGCGGGGGTCAGGCAGGCGGCGGTCTGAGAAGTGAAGAAGCCAGGCCTCCTCGCCAGGCTGACGCCCCCTCCGGCCAGACCGCCTGGGGCCCGGGGCAGGGAGGCGGGGGCCTCCAGGAGCCGCCCAGCGCTGACCCTGCGTGGTGTCAGGAGTGTCGGCTCGGGCCCTGATGTCACCCAGTGTGGCCGGCAGCTGGAGGTGCAGGCGGCACTGAGGTCCCCTCGGGGGGGCGAGAAGGAGTGTTGGGGATCCCTTTACGGGGGTGTGTGTGTGTGGACCACATGGCTGCCCTCCTGCCCTCTCACCTGCCGCTGCCTCAGGCCCCTAGGCCGGGGGGTCTGGCTCAGACTGAGACCTGAGAACCGTGTTGGATCAGGGTGCCGATGGGATTCACTCCCGTGTCCGGCCTCGGATGGAGCTCCTGGATGACAAACCTCCTGAGTGACACGCCAGCAACACGGAGAAGCCCCTCACATGTGAACCGTTTCCCACTGGCACACCCCCAGGGAGTCATTCAAGCGGCAGTGAATGCCCTTGGCATTGAAACGGCGTAATTTCTCCTCCCGCCTCCGCCGTGCTCAGCTGAGGCTGTCCTGCTGGAGTTGGGCTCGTACTTTTCTTTTCTTCCCTTTAAATATATGTTTATTGATTTCAGAGAAGAGAGAGAAAGAAATAGTGATAGAGGAAATCATTGATCTATCCTGTCCTCGCCGAGTCCGGGGTCACAAAGGAATTCCCATGCTTTTCTTCTATAAGCTTTATTGTTTTAGCTTCAGTTTTCGTTCAGGCCTGAGTTAGATCTTCAATTAATTTTTTAAGGAGGTCTAGATGATATTAGATAAGGGTCAAGATTTTTTTCCCCCATCGAAAAATGCATTTCCTTTCCGCATGGAGTTATCTTGCTACATTAAAAAAATCAATAGACTAAATGTGTTTCCGGCTTCTCCATTCTGTCTCATTGGTCTGTTTGTCTCTTCTTACACACTAAAACCAGTAAACCACTGTCTTGAAATCAGATGATGTAAATCTTTAACTTTGCACTTGTATATCAAGAATTTGTAGCCGAAGCTGGTTTGGCTTAGAGCATCGGCCTGAGGACCAAAAGGCCCCAAGTTCGATTCTGGTCAAGGGCATGTACCTTGGTTGCAGGCACATCCCCAGTTGGGGGTGTGCAGGAGGCAGCTGATCGATGTTTCTCTCTCATCGATGTTTCTAGCTCTCTATCCCTCTCCCTTCCCCTCTGTAAAAAAATCAATAAAATATATTTTTAAAAAAATTTGCAGAATGTCTGGTCACTGTGATGCCCACTGCAGCCAGCGAACTCGCCAGATTAAGGGGTGGGACTGGAGGCTAACCTCTCAAGGCCCCTCCTCCTGGCTGGCTCTGCCTCTAACCAGCCTCTCCCACCCCAACTGAGGGCAGGGCAGCTGGCCACCCCCTCTCCCTTTGGTCCTTCTCTCAGCCGGCCTCACCTCCAATTGGCCCACAACCCCTCCCACAGCCAGCTCTGCCCCTGATTGCCCCTCTCTTACCCCAATAGGGGCCAGGGCCATTTGTCAACCTCCTGCAGCCCCTCCCCCTGGCTGGCCCCACCCCTGATGGGCCCCCACCACCCTGCTCAGCCCACAGCCCCTTCCCATGTCCGGCCCTGCCCCCAGTCAGCCCCTCCATACCAATCGGGGGCAGGGCCTTCCAGCCAATTGCCCGAGGCTCCTCTCCCCAGCCAGTCTGGCCCTGATGGGGGCTGATTGGGATGGGTCAGCAGGCCAATCACCCTGCCCTGATCCGCCCCCATTGAGGCTGGGCTGGCCAGACCCCACCCGACCACGAATTTGTGCACTGGGCCTCTAGTATAATTATGTATCTTGATGGCTTTATTTACTTAAATGGGGTCATAATGATTTTCAACTTTTTCACTTACAAATGCCTCTTGAGCTCGGCTAGCGTGGCTCGGTGCTTGAGTATCGACCGATGAATCAGGAGGTCATGGTTCGATTCCTGGTCAGGGCACAGGCCCGGGTGGTGGGCTAGATCCCCAGTAGGGAGCAAGCAGGAGGCAGCCCATCAGTGAATCTCATTATTGATGTTTTTATCTCTCACTCTCCCTCCTCTCCAAAATCAATAAAAATAAAATGTATTTTTTATTTATTTTTAAAATATATTTTGATTTTTTACAGAGAGGCAGAGAGAGGGATAGAGAGTTAGAAACATCGATGAGAGAGAATCATCGATCAGCTGCCTCTTGCACACCCCCCCCCCCACCGGGGATGTGCCCGCAACCAAGGTATGTGCCCTTGACAGGAATCGAACCTGGAACCTTTCAGTCCGCAGGCTGACGCTCTATCCACTGAGCCAAACCGGTTTCGGCTAAAATGTATTTTTTAAAGATGCATCTTGGTTATTCTTCTCATCAGTACATGTAGATCAAGTTCATTGTTTCCTAACAGCCACATAGTATTCTACAGTAGTATGGCTGGACTGTAAACCATTCAATCAATCCCCCGTTTTACCAACTGGGGGTACCTCTCACCCTTTCCGGCAGATGGGCCGGCTCTCCTGGAGTCTGGCTTTACAGTCCGGGCTTGGCCACTTCCGCAGGAGAGAACGGAGAGGCCTGTGTCTCCTCCTCGGAGGGGGCTCAGCATCGGGAGCCGTCCTGGCTCCTGAGTCACAGCTCCCTTGTGACATCACAGGTCTCCCCCCTCTCTTTCCCAGCCCGCGGCTAGAGAGGAACAGACCAGAGGGGATTTGAACCATCTACACCCAACCCATGTGGGGCCCATGGTAAGAGACAGGCGCAGGCTTTTAGGGCGGTCCCCAGGATGAGGGGGCGCCTGACACCCGAGGACGCTGGGAGCCCGGAGCCGGGGCTGGGGTGTGAAGGGAGAACATGCTGATTGCAGGAGGTGGACCAGCCGAAGACCATGGACCAGCACGCTGAGGACGAGCCTCAGCTGCTGTGGGCGCCGCCGGGCTCGCCCCCATCGCCAGCCCTAGGGGAGACGGAGGCGGCTGAGGTGGCGGTGGCGGAGGTAGGCCCCTGACCAGCCCGGCCGGGCTCCTGGGCCTGTGGCCCGTGTCCTGCGGCCCCTGACCTGGGCCTGTGGCCGGTGTCCTGCGGCCCCTGACCTGGGCCTGTGGCCGGTGTCCTGCGGCCCCTGACCTGGGCCTGTGGCCGGTGTCCTGCGGCCCCTGACCTGGGCCTGTGGCCGGTGTCCTGCGGCCCCTGACCTGGGCCGGCCGGGCCCCTGGGCCTGTGGCCGGTGTCCTGCGGCCCCTGACCTGGGCCTGTGGCCGGTGTCCTGCGGCCCCTGACCTGGGCCTGTGGCCGGTGTCCTGCGGCCCCTGACCTGGGCCTGTGGCCGGTGTCCTGCAGCCCCTGACCTGGGCCGGCCGGGCCCCTGGGCCTGTGGCCGGTGTCCTGCGGCCCGGAGCTGAGGACAGGGACAGACTCCTCCCCTCTGTCCTCCGGCCTCTTTTCCAGGCTGACACTGAGGATGCAGTTGAGGCAGAGGAAGTGGACAAGGCTCCTGAAAAGCCCAGAGAAGTATGGCTCCCCCAGACCCACCGGGCGGGGCGGGGCGGGCGGGCTGCGAACGGGTGGCCCACAGCAGAAGCTGGGCCTGCGGAGGGTTGTGGCCTGTGTGCGTGTGTGTGTGCGTGTGCGTGTGTGTGTGTGTTTGCTCGCGCGTTAGGAGGAGGTGGGTAGCTGAGGGTGAGGAGGAGGTGGAAGGTGAGGGGGAGGGGGAGATGGGGAGGTGAGGGGGAGGGGGAGGTGGGGAGGTGAGGGGGAGGGGGAGGTGGGGAGGTGAGGGGGAGGGGGAGATGGGGAGGTGAGGGGGAGGGGGAGGTGGGGAGGTGAGGGGGAGGGGGAGATGGGGAGGTGAGGGGGAGGGGGAGGTGGGGAGGTGAGGGGGAGGGGGAGGTGGGGAGGTGAGGGTGAGGGGGAGGTGGGGAGGTGAGGGTGAGGGGGAGGTGGGGAGGTGAGGGGGAGGGGGAGGTGGGGAGGTGAGGGGGAGGGGGAGGTGGGGAGGTGAGGGTGAGGGGGAGGTGGGGAGGTGAGGGGAGGGGGAGGTGGGGAGGTGAGGGAAAGGGGGAGGTGGGGAGGTGAGGGGGAGGGGGAGGTGGGGAGGTGAGGGTGAGGGGGAGGTGGGGAGGTGAGGGGGAGGGGGAGGTGGGGAGGTGAGGGAAAGGGGGAGGTGGGGAGGTGAGGGGGAGGGGGAGGTGGGGAGGTGAGGGGGAGGGGGAGGTGGGGAGGTGAGGGGGAGGGGGAGGTGGGGAGGTGAGGGGGAGGGGGAGGTGGAAGGTGAGGGGGAGGGGGAGGTGGGGAGGTGAGGGGGAGGGGGAGGTGGAAGGTGAGGGGGAGGGGGAGGTGGGGAGGTGAGGGGAGGGGGAGGTGGGGAGGTGAGGGGGAGGGGGAGGTGGGGAGGTGGGCCTGCAGGAGAGTCAAACTGGCCGTGGCGGGGGGCGGAGGAAACTTTCTTTTTGGTTAACCTTCACCTGAGGGTGCTTTCCCATGGCTGCTCAGAGCGTGGGAGGGAAGGAGGGATAGAGGGAGAGATGGGGAGAGAGAGAGAGAGGAGAGAGAGAGAGAGAGAGAGAGAGAGAGAGAATCATTGGTTGTTTTTAGCACATGCCCCGACCGGGGCAGGGAGCAAATCCACAATCCAGGTACGTGCCCTTGACCGGGAATCGAACCCGTCACCCTTCGGTGCACAGGCCAATGCTCTAACCACTGAGGCCCACTGGCCAGGGCTGGAGGAAAGAGAGCATGGGGGAAGAGAGCATGCCGTGGACTAGAGTTTGGGTCAAAGACAAAAGGGCAGAATTAGCCAAAGATGCCGCTTCTGCAGGAGAGGGTGGGGCCTGGAGGGAGGGCTCCCGGGTCCCGGGTCCTGGGCAGGTAAACACAGTAACCCTTTGGCCGACAGCGCGTGGTGCTCCTGCCCTCGGCTGGCCGAGATTCATGTAAAACTGGCTCAGTGGATAGAGCGTCAGCCTGTGGACTGAAAGGTCCCAGGTTTGATTCTGGTCAAGGGCATGTACCTTGGTTGTGGGCACATCCCCAGTGGGGGGTGTGCAGGAGGCAGCTGATCGATGTTTCTGACTCTCTCTCTCCCTTCCTCTCTGTAAAAAATCAATAAAATATATATATATTTTTAAAAATTCTGGCCACCAGGGCAGGTGTGACCCCATTTTATGGATGGGGACCCTGAGGCCCAGCGGTCAGAGTGTCCATGTCCCTTAGCCAGGGAGGACGGGACAGGACACCTGCTTGGCTCTGGTCCAGTCAGAGTTTCTGAGGCCGGAGGGAGGGAGTCTGGGTCCCTTCGTGGGGAACCCCGGATTGGGGGGGCCATGCTCTGAGCGGCCTCTTTTCTTCTTTTCTCACAAGCGCCCAGCGCCCCCGAGGCGGCCGCCGCCCAGCGACCCGGAGGCGGTGCGGATCCAGGCGTGGTGGCGCGGCATCCTGGTGCGGCGCTCGCTGCTGTTCGCGGCGCTGGGCGCGCTCACCATCCAGCGCTGGTGGAAGCGGGCCCGCCTGCGGGCGCTGGAGGCCCGGCGGCGCGCCATGCTGGAGGCCTTCACCCGCAAGGAGTGGGCGGCCGTGCGGCTGCAGGCCTGGGTCCGCATGTGGCGCACCCGCCTGCGCTACTGCCGCCTGCTGCACGCCGCCCGCATCATCCAGGCCTACTGGCGCTGCCGGGCCTGTGGCGCCCGCGGCTTCATCAAGGGCCACTACCGGGTCTCCGCCAACCAGCTGCACCTGGAGCTGGAGATCGTGCTGGGCTCCGAGCCCTGCATCGTGTCCGAGTGCATCCCCCTCCCAGTAAAGCGGTGACGCGGTCCCTCCGCCTGTCTGTGGGCCGCTCCCTCCCGAGCGCCATGGGCTCAGGGGAGCTGGCAGGGGCCGGCCTGGCGGGCACCGAGCGCCCCCCGTGCCCGCTCAGAGGGGCTGGCAGGGGCTGTGGTGGGAGGAGAGGGACTTGGCAGACTGGGCTTGGTGGGAGCGTGCCACGCCGGCCAACTCAGAGCATTGATCGGGTTTGGTCTGCGGGGTGCGGGCCCCGAGGCTGTGGGTCACGGAAGCCTCCAGGGTGTTGGGTGGTGGGTGGTGGGTAGTCAGGGCAGGGACAGCATGGTTGCCAGGGATCCGCCCTCCTAGGTGGAGCCTGGCTCCTGTAGTTAGTTCCCTCTGTCCCCCTTCCCCTCATAGCAGGTATCATGCCCCTCCTGGCTGCTCCAAACCTGCATATGCAAATTAACCCCCATCTTTGTTGGGTTAATTTGCATACTCACTATGATTGGCTGTGGGTGTAGTGTAGTGGTGGTTAATTTGCATGTTTCTTTTATTAGGTAAGAAGATTGTGTTTTATTGGTTTCAGAGAGGAACGTAGAGGAAGAGAGAGAGAGAAACATCAGTGATGAGAGAGAATCATGGATAGGCTGCCTCCTGCACACCCCCCACTGGGGATGGAGCCCACATCCCAGGCTTGTGCCCTGAATGAGAATCGAATCATGACCTCCTGGTTCACAGGTCGATGCTCAAGCACCGAGCCACATTGGCCAGGCCCCATAAGCTTTAAGTGCTTTATATTTTCATACATTTTGTCCAATTAAGCCTTTAAAAAATTTTTTTAGTTCCACACATCTTTCCTCCACAGTCTCACCACCTCTTAGCAGCTCCCACTCCAGGGCGCAGCGAGGGAGTGTTTCCTCAGCTTCTCCACAAACACTGGCACTGGTGTCCCGCAGACGCCGAGCCGGGGGGGCCCCTCCTCCCTCCCCAGTTGGCAGCCCTGCCTCTGCCGCGGCGGCTGAGCGCGATTGGCGACATCTGCCGGCGGTTCGGAGCCCGGGCCCTCGCAGCCATCTGGCCCGCCCGTAATTGACTATTGATTCCATTCCCAGCGCCGTCCACGCCTGGCGCCGCTCTCACACCGAAAGGCTCATGGTGTTACGTTTATTTTCCCCGGACACAGGTTTTTTCCCTTCCAGCGGCGACAATTAAACACGAGTTAATTAACTCTCCGCTCGCAAACATCTCTTCTCGCCGGCTAACGGCCGAGCCGATGGAAGCTGCTGGCGGGCTCTCCCACCTTTTGTTTGGGAGGACAGGCTGCTGGAAGAGAGTCCGAGCTCAGCCCGCCCATCGGTGCTCCCTTGGGAGTGGGAACCCCCGGTCGCTGGCCAAGTCTGCCGCCGCCTATTCCGTTGGGGGGCCCCCAAAACTTGCATTCCCAGGGCCCCCGGACCCTTTGATCTGCAGCAGCACGGCAGGCCTCCCTAAGCTCCCTGGTGATCATCAGTAGCAGGCAGGCAGGATGCAGCCGATCAATGATTCTCTCATCATTGATGTTTCTCCCTCTCCCTCCCTCTCCCTTCATCTCTCTGAATCAATAAAAATATATTGAAAGCATTTTTAAGCCGAAACCGGTTTGGCTCAGCGGTAGAGCATCGGTCTGCGGACTGAAGGGTCCCGGGTTTGATTCTGGTCAAGGGCATGTACGTTGGTTGCGGGCACATCCCCGGTAGGGGGTGTGCAAGAGGCAGCTGGTCGATGTTTCTCTCTCATCGACGTTTCTAGCTCTCTATCTCTCTCCCTTCTTCTCTGTAAAAATCAATAAAATATATTAAATTAAAAAAAAAAAGAAACAATTTTTAAGGGAAGAGCAGCTTTTTTTGTCCTTTGATTGAGTAGCAATGCACTGGCCCTTTCCCTCTGGGGAAAGTAAAAATAAACTTTCTCTCTGCATCTCTCTCTCCTTTATGTGTGCGTTCTTTCTCAGCCCGTGCCATGGCCCAAAACCCCGACCAGGTCTCCTAGGGGCCGGGTTTCCTGTGCTGACCTGACTATCTCAGTACACAGAGAGCATGCCATTGCCATTCACTACCAGAGGCCCAGTGCACGAAATTTGTGCACAGGTAGGGTCCGTAGGCCTGGCTGGTGATCAGAGCTGATCTGTGGGCAACCAGTGGGTGGGGTTGTGGGGGGAGGCCCTGTTGGCACCCATCTTGGCTGGTGGCCTGGTGCTTCCCACTTGCTGGCCCCGACGGGGGGAGGGGGGGGAGGGGGGTGCAGCTCCTGCATTGAGCGCCTGCCCCCTGGTGGTCAGTGTGTGTCATAGCGACCAGACATTCTACCAGTTGTTCGCCATTTGGCCAATTTGCATATTAGGGTTTTATTATATAGGATATCATTGCTTAAATGAATTGAAACTCATGGGATGGATACCAGCCAGGCTTCAGTGAGTATCATTACATATACCTTTGTGTCACTGGGTCAGCGTTTGGGCGGCCTTTGTAGGCAACACTCTGGCCCCTGGGCCAGGAGAGAAAGGACAGCGCCCTAGGTTTTCCTCAAGGGCCCTGCGCTGAGTCATAGGTGCCCTTATGACATCACGGCTCTCCCCTTTCATCTCTCCTGCCGCCCGAGCTGCGGCCGGAGAAGCACAGGCCTGAGCGGGCTGGGAACATCTAGCCCCTGACCATGGGTAATTCAGGGCAGACCTGAGGTGGTCTGGCCATCCACCCCAGGTCCCGAGTGCTTAAGCTTTTGTGGGATCCACCAAGCTTTCTCTGAGGGCGGTGCACTGCCCGTGGTCCCCTGGGTGGGGCTCCCCAAGTCTGAGGGCCTAGGACAGCCCAGGAAGCCGAGTGTGGGGTTGACTTGGCACCCAGTGTGGTGGGGGCGGGGGGGAGAGAGATAGAAACATCCTATCTAATAAAGAGGGAATATGCAAATTGACCGTCGCACCATCACAAAGATGTGGTGCCCACCGCGAAGACTGAGTTCCTGTACGAGCCCTAAGGAGCGATCATCAGGGACCTGAGGCTGCCTGGCGGTGGGCGGGGCCGGGACCCGAGCTCGCACCCCCACCCGGTGGGGCTTGACATGGGCCCTCAGGTCATGCCCCCGCAGCCTTAGTTCCTGGGCCCCTCACCCAGCGGGGCTTGACGGGGGACCTCAAGGTGTGCCCCCCTGCCCTGGTGCTGGGCCGGGGGACCTCAGGCCACACCCCCACCCCAGCACTGGGAGACCTCAGGCTGTGCCACCCATGCTGTGGGCCTTGACAGGGGCCCCGAGGCTGTGCCCCTGCCTGGTGGGGCTTGATGGGGATGGGGCTGGTCAGGTCCGGATCTCGCCCAATGGGGGTGGGCCTGCTGGGTTTAGGTCTTGCATGATTTTGAGGCGCCACAGGTGGGCAGGGACTTGACTCTGGGTCCCGTGACTCACCCCAGAATCTGTCAGGAGGCAGATTTTCATATACGTTTTACTAATTTTCTTTCATCTCTGACACTTCCATTATAGAGAAAGGGCAAATAGCCAATATTAAATTATTTCCTCTCATGAATCCCCTTTTTAATGTGCACGAATTTTGTGCGCCCGGCCACTAGTCAACAATGAGAATCAGTGGCCGGCTGCCTCCTGCAGCCGCACACTGGGGATTAAGTCCTCACACCGCGCCTGTGACTTTGCCTGGAATCAAACCCGGGACCCTTCAGTCTACAGGAGGATGCTCTATCCATTGAGCCACACCATCCAGGGCAGGGGTGTCTGTTGCTAGAGGATCAGGGGGGCTTTCCTGGCGCACCGGAGGGCGGAAACGTGAGTTTCCTAAGCGTCCCGTTTTCTTTCCCTACAAGCTGCCTCAGAGCCCACCAAGAAGGTTAAGATCATATTGACACCCAAGGCAGAGGCACCCAAGGCAGAGGCACCTGGGGGAGAGGAGACATCGCAGGAGAAGACACCCAAGGAACTGACATCTCGGAAAGCAGCATCTCCGAAAGCCACATCATCTCCGAAAGCCAAAGCGACATCATCTCCGAAAGCCAAAGCGACATCATCTCCGAAAGCCACATCATCTCCGAAAGCCACATCATCTCCGAAAGCCACATCATCTCCGAAGGCGACATCATCTCCGAAGGCGACACCTCGGGGGGTGACCCCTGGGGCAGGGAGGTCTGAGGCGGCGGCCGTGGCCATCCAGGCCTGGTGGCGGGGCACGCTGGTGCGCCGGGCGCTGCTGCTGGCCGCGCTCAGCGCCTGCGTCATCCAGCGCTGGTGGCGGCGGCTGCAGGCGCGGCTGCTGGAGGCACAGCGCTGGGCGGCGCTGCGGGAGCACGTGCTGCGGGAGGGCGCGGCGGTGCGGCTGCAGGCCTGGGTCCGCATGTGGCGCGTCCGCCTGCGCTACAGCCGCCTGCTGCACGCCGCCCGCATCATCCAGCTGTACTGGCGCTGGCACAACTGCCACACCCGCGGCGTCATCCAGGGCAACTACGACATCAAGGAGGACCAGCTGAACCTCCACCTCGAAATCTCGCTGGGCTCACAGGTTTGCAAAATACACCAGTCCACGCCTCTCCCAATAAAGCAGACGCAGGACCTGTGACGCCCGCATCCCCAGCTTGTTTCCAGGAGGGCGTCCGGCATCTCCTAACGCAGCTCCCGGGCAGCGGTGGGGGGCGCAGGGCCCTGGGTGAGGAGAAGGATGGAGGGCCTGGGCTGGAGGAGCAGGGCCGGGGATTGATTAGCAATGTCTGCCCTGGGCAGGGCCAACCAGGGACACCCTCTCCCATGGGGTCTGTACCGATGGTACGTTCAGTCATTTTACAGCCCGTGCCAACTTTTTTTTTTTTTTTTTTTAATATATTTTATTGATTTTCCACAGAGAGGGAGAGAGAGAGAGCTAGAAACATTGATGAGAGAGAAACATCGACCAACTGCCTCTTACACACCCACTATTGGGCACGTGCCTGCAACCAACGTACATGCCCCTGACCGGAATCAAACCTGGGACCTTTCAGTCCGCAGACCGATGCTCTACCACTGAGCCAAACTGGTTTCGGCTGTGCCATCTTTTACTCACCTCCCCACAATCGTTAACGTAGACTCTTTTCTTTTTTAATATATTTTATTGATTTTTTACAGAGAGGAAGGGAGAGGGATAGAGAACTAGAAACATCCATGAGAGAGAATCATCAACCAGCTTCCTCCTGCACACCCCATACCAGGGATGTGCCTGCAACCAAGGTATATGCCCTTGACTGGAATCGAACCCAGGACCTTTCAGTCCACAGGCCGACGCTCTATCCACTGAGCCAATCTGATTTCGGCTAACATATACTATTTCTAAGTTGTAGTCAAATATACATAGCATAACCTTTACCATTTTTATTTTTATTTATTTATTTATAATATATTTTATTGATTTTGTACAGAGAGGAAGGGAGAGAGAGAGTTAGAAACATCGATGAGAGAGAGTCATCGATCAGCTGCCTCTTGTACACCCCCTACTGGGGATATGCCCACAACCAAGGTACATGCCCTTGACCGAAATCGAACCCGGGACCCTTCAGTCCCCAAACCGACGCTCTATCCATTGAGCCAAACCGGTTTTGGCAACATTTACCATTTTTAAAAATATGCTTTACATTGATTTTTTAGAGAAGAGAGGGAGGGAGAAGGAGAGAGAAACATCGATGATGAGAGAGAACACTGATTGGCTGCCTCCTGTGCGCGCCCCAACTGGGGACCGAGCCTGCAACCCAGGCCTGTGCCCTGGCCCGGAATGGAACCCTGACCTCCTGGGTTCATAGGTCGATGTTCAACCCATGAGCTGCCCAACGTTTACCAGTTTAGCCATTTTAAGCAAACAGCTCGTGGGCATCGGCGGATCCACTTGGTTGTGGACATCAGCAGTGCCATCCATCTCAGGTTATTCGTCCTGCAGCACGGACACTCCACTAAACACCCTCTGCCCCCGCCCCAGCTCCCGGCCCCGCCGCCACCGGCCTTCTCCCTGGGAGACCCACAGATTACCACCTCACGCGGGGGACCCGCCAGTGCGTGTCCTTCTGGGACTGACCGTTCCCGGGGCGCAGTGTCTGCACGGCTCATCCCACTGCGGTCTGTGCCCGCCTCCCTCCCTCCCTGCCTTCCTCGGGCGGCCACGTCCGCCGGTGCAGAGGCCGCTTTCTGTCCACCGTCCCTCCGCGGACGGACACGGCGCTGCCGTCTCCAGGCGTGTGAGTCCGTGCTGCTGCGAGCACGGCCTCGGAGACCTCTGAGACGCCGCGTTAGGTCCTTAAGGGCCATGGGGGGGCAAACTGTGGTTCTCGAGAGCCACACACGGCTCTTTGGCCCCGAGCGTGGCTCTTCCACAGAATACCACGTGGGGGCGCACACATACAGTGGGACGGAAACGTAGTGGCCCATGCGCAGAAGCCGGGTTTTGGCTCTCAACTTTCAATTGTTGTCCTGTTGGTATTTGGCTCTGTTGACTAATACGTTTGCTGATCACTGCTTAGGGTATGTGCCCAGAGGTGGAATGGCTGGGTCAGATAATTCTATGTTTTAAAATATTTTTTAAATTGAATTCAGAGAGGATGGAAGAGAGAAGCATCAATGATGAGAGAGAATCATGGATCGATGCCTCCTGCACGCCCCCTACTGGGGAACCAAGCTCACAACCCGGCCATGTGCCTTGACTGGACCGTGACCTCCTGGTTCATAGGTTGACGATGCTCAACCGCTGAGCCATGCCGGCTGGGTTACCCTACTTTTAGCTTCATGAGGAACTGCTCTGCCCAATTCCGTGGCTCCTGTGCCACTCTCCATCCTGGTGGGGGTATTTGAAAGGTAAACGGGAAGGAGGAAAGAAAGGAATCCGAGAATGCAGCTCTGGGAAGAGCCATCTGGGCAAGCGTTGGGAATGGCAAGGTGAGAGCCACGCTGCCCGATGGAATGGTTAGTGGCTATGGAGACTTAAACGAAATAAAATTAAAAATTCAATTCTTTAGCTGCACTGTTAATTCTTTAGGCACACGTTGTTGCTGTTAATCCTCATATTTTTCCATTGATTTTTTTTTTTTTTTTTTTTTTAGAGAGAGTGGAAGTGGGGGGGGGGACAGAGAGAGAAACGTCGGTGTGAGACACACACAGTGATTGGCTGCCTCCTGCACCTGCCCTGGCCGGGGCTGGGATGGAGCCTGCCACCGAGATACATGCCCTTGGCCTGGACCCGAACCCGGAACCCTTCAGCGTGCGGGCCGACGCTCCGTCCACGGAGCCAGGCACTGGGCACCCTTACATCCTCCTCCGCCCGCGTGCCCAGGCGCTGCCCGTAGGACGGCACAGATGCCGACACCGCAGCCCACGGAGCGGGGCTGCGGGCGGTGACCGGGAAGGGCGCCGGGAGCACGCCAGGGTCAGCAGACATGAGGACGGGAGATGGGGCGGGACATCTCGGCCGAGGGTGAGACCACCCAGAAGGGGGAAAGGGCAGGCGTTTGAGGAGGAATCTGCTTGCTGCTCGCCCGCGGGGCGGGAGTCCGGGTGAGGGAGGGCGGGTGCGGAGGAAGGGAAGGGCCTCGAACTCCTTTCCTACGAGCGCCGGGTTCCCGCCTGCCGCCAGCATGCCCAGTGCCCCGCCCCAGAGGCCAGCGCCGGCCCTGCCCCGCTGTCCCCGCTCCCGGAGCCGGCGGGCGCGGCCCTTTCCTAGGTTCTCCCGGCGCCAGGCGGACAGAGGGCCCGTCCTCCCGGGCAGAGGACCCCCGGCTCCGGGAGGGGCGCCCCTCCCCCCCGGGGCGGGCAGGGCAGGGCCCGGACTGGCCCTGTCACTGTTGGGACCCGGTTTCCGTCTGATGCCCGAGTCGGTAGCGCACACTCCTTGCTGGTTCCGAGCAGGGGCCGGAGGCGGGGGCGCAGGGGGCTTGCGGGGCCGTTTTCCGGAAGAAAAGGTGGCGGCGGCCGGCGCCCAGCCTCTCCGCTGGGAGTGACCACGAGACAGACGGCCGCTGGGCTCAGACCTTTATGGGGCCGGGCCCGGGCCGCCCGCCCCTCGGGCGCCGGTGACCTCGATGTGGAACTGCAGGTGGGTGGCGGTGGCCACGCAGTGGCCCCGCAGGAGTGCGCAGGTCCGGCAGCTGTGGCTCCGCCAGTGGCACCGGATGACGTAGATGGCGCTGAGCACCTGGGCGTAGCGCCAGCGCACGCGCCACATGCGGACCAGGGCCTGCAGCCTGACCACCGCCCGCTCCCGGAGCGCGAAGCTCACCAGCGCCTCCCGCCGCCGCCGCCGCCGCCGCGCCTCCAGCCGCCGCCGCCACCAGCACTGGATCTGCCAGGCCCGCAGCGCGGCGTGCAGCAGCGCCCGGCGCACCAGCGTGCCGCGCCACCAGGCCTGGATCCTCCGGGCCGCCCGCCCGCCTCCGGGCTGGGCAGGGAGCAGAGACCGCTCAGAGGCCGGCCCGCCGCCCAGGATCTGCTGCAAGGCCCCTGGTCTCCCTGGTCTCCCTCTCCCTCTCCCTCTCCGTCTCCGTCTCCCTCTCCTCCTCTCTCCCTCTCTCTTTCTCTGTCTCCCTCTCTCTCCCTCTGTCTTTCTCTCTCTCCCTCTCTCAATATATTTTTATTGATTGCAGAGAGGAAGGGAGAGGGAGGAGCAATGATGAGAGAGAATTACTGACCGGCTGCCTCCTACACGCCCCCCACGGGGGGCCGAGCCCACCACCGGCCCTGGGCCCTGAGGGGGAACTGAGCTCTGCTCTGCTGGTGCTGAGCCACGACCTCCTGGTTCACAGGCCGGTGCTCCAGCCCTGAGCCAGCCGGCCGGGCTCCCCATTCATGCTTCCCGTCACGGTCAGACCCAGACCCGCGGCCCACGCTGCGCAGGGAGCAGGGAGGAGCCAGACCTGCGGCCGGAGGCGGTGCTCGGTCTATGGGACCCGCGGGGATGTACCCACCGGCCAGGGGGGCAGCTCCTCCTCTTCTTCCGGTAACACTATGTACTGCATGATTTCCTCGTCCACGACTTGAATGTAGATGGGGTGGCCATGTTTCTGTCCTCAGAATGAAAGGGGAGAAGCCCATGGACGCGTCAGACGCGGCTTCTCTCGGGGCCTCCGCTGCCTTCACCTCCCCTCTTTTCCCGAGATCGCTCCCGTCCGGCGGTTCCCCCACCCGGGCCCCGCGAGGCCCGGCCGCGTCTCTTACACAGAAATGGAGCGACATGGGGCCTGCCGATGGTTCCCTGGCTTTGGTCTCCCTGCTCCCGGAGCCTGCTGGGTCCTGTGAGGGGGAGGGCCATGAGCTCACAGTCCCATTGTGACACGAGGGGCAGGACCCCAGCCCTGCAGCCTGCCTTCTGCAGAGCCAGCCCCGTCTGCTTCCCCGACACCCGGCCCGGGGCCGCGGACAGACGGCGCCTGTGACCCCACCGAGCTACCCCCGGGCCGCGGACAGACGGCACCTGCGGGCCCCTCACACCGCCCCCCGGGCTCCCTCCGGGGCCACTGATGGCCTTCCTGTGGCCAAAGTGAGTGGGGCCACTGCGTCTGCTTCCCCCTGGGCGCCGGTGTGTGTGTGTGTGTGTGTGTGTGTGTGTGTGGCTCTGACGACGCCCTGAGAGGACCAGTGGTTTTGTCATTTGCGGGAACCACGCCTCGGGGCCCCCCTTTTTCCAGCCGCAGAAGCCCCGGGGTGTCCGCAGAGCCGGTGTCCGCAGAGCCGGGGTCCGCAGAGCCGGGGTCCGCAGAGCCGGGGGTCCGCAGAGCCGGGGTCCGCAGAGCCGGGGTCCGCAGAGCCGGGGTCCGCAGAGCCGGGGTCCGCAGAGCCGGGGGTCCCAGAGCCGGTATCCGCAGAGCCGGGGTCCGCAGGGCCGGGGTCCGCAGAGCCGGGGTCCGCAGAGCCGGGGTCCCAGAGCCGGGGTCCGCAGAGCCGGGGTCCGCAGAGCCGGAAGCACAGCAGCGGCCGTCTGTCTCCGCCGGTCGGCACACCGCGGCTCTTCCACAAAACACCACGGCTGGGCGAGTCTATGTGGAAGAAGTGGCGTGAGAAGAGTTTTTTTTTTTTTTTTAAATTTTAAAAAATTTTTAAACATATATTTTATTGATTTTTTTACAGAGAGGAAGGAAGAGGGACAGAGAGCTAGAAACATTGATGAGAGAGAAACATCGACCAGCTGCCTCCTGCACACCCCCTACTGGGGATGTGCCCGCAACCAAGGTCCATGCCCTTGACCAGAATCGAACCCGGGACCCTTGAGTCTGCAGGCTGACCCTCTATCCACTGAGCCAAACCTGTTTCGGCAAAAAGAAGTTTAAGTTTAAAAAGTGTGGCTCTCCAGAGACATGTCCATCGCTGTCCTGTTGGTACTGGGCTCGGTGACGAGTGAGGTTGCTGACCGCTGGCCGGGCGTGTGGGGGTCCAGGAGGGCGAGCGGCAGGAAGCAGGAGCGAGGGAGCCGGCGAGCCGGGGGCCAGCGCCGCACACCCAGGGGCCGAGGCCCCGCGCAGCACCGAGGGCCTGCGTCTCCCGGTCAGGTGCCCGCGGTTCCGGGCGCTCACAGCAGCCACGCCCGTCCTGGCCAATGACCTGTGCCCAGGTGTGACTGACACCACATACCTTCCGCACAGCACCCCAACTCCACGAGGCACGGGGCTGGTCTCCGCCCTAATGCCCCCTCCCCCGCCCCGTGATCCGTGATCTGCGGGAACAGACCGGCGGCTCCCGGGAGCGGACAGCGCCGGCCTCCGGTGCAGCTGTCCACATGACGGGCCCGTGGCCGTGGGCCTCCCTGGCTCCCTTCCCGTTCTCACCACCAGGCCATGGAACCCAGCCACGGGAGCGGGAGGGCCGCGGCCGTGGTATCTCCAGACACGTCAGTGTCTTCTTAGACCTGGCACTTCCTGTCCGCCCCCGATTCGGGTTTCAGCCCCCCAGGACCCTGTAGGAAACAGAGACCAGATGAATCTAGAAAACAGTAAACCAGAGAAGGCTATTGAAGATCCACCCTGAATAAGGCTCTCTACCACACCCAGGCAGATTCCTATCCAAAGGGTTAAAGATTTACCCATTCAGATATTTCCAATGTGACAAACTATTCAACGCTATTATTAATGACTGGAGGCCCAGGGCACCGATTGGTGCACCGGCGGGGTCCATTGGCCTGGGTGTGGCTACTGGAGGTTGGCCAGCCGAGGGAGGAACTGCGGGAGGGCTCCAGGGCGTGTCCGGCCCATTTCACTCAGTCCTGATGAGCAACAAGCTAACCTACCAGTAGGAGTGCCTGCCCCCTGGTGGTCAGTGGGCATCATAGTGACTGGTTGACAAGTCGAATGGTTGAATGGTCAGACACTTAGCATATTAGGCTTTTATAGAGAGAGATAGACATTTACACCTGTCTGCTGTGGCTCAGGGGTTGAACATCAACCTATGAACTAGGAGGTCACGGGTAGTTCCCAGTCAGGGCACATGCCCGGGTTATGGGCATGCAGGAGGCAGTGGGTCAATGGTTCTCTCTCTCAGTGATGATTCTCTCTCTTTCTGAAACCAATAAAAAAAAATATATTTTTAAAAGATAGACATTTCCGTCAGTGCTTCCCCATGTCAGTGCTAGTCCCGCCAGGATCGTGACTAAGGGCATTGACCTTGTGGAGAAAGGCAACCGTCATGACACTGAGCCCCTTCGAAGAGTGTGGACTATCGACAGAAAACTTTTCATCGGTTCATGAAACTGTGGACGAAAGAGCCACGTGCTGACCTGACAAGCTCAGGGAAGGCCTGCGTGGCGGTCTTGAGAACTCTAAGGACTAAAGTAACCACAAAGGATGGTCTGAAATGAAAACTTTAACCCAGAGCAGTGATGGTGGGCAGTCATGTCCTAGGCCGGTATCTTCCCTGACAAGGTCAATCTTGACCTTCACTGAGCCCGTCTGTCTTTTTGGATCTATGACAACACTAGAGGCCTGGTGCCTGAAATTCATGCACTGGGGGAGGGAAAGGGGTCTTTCAGCCCGGCCTGCACCCCCTTGTAGTCCGGGACACCTTGAGCACTGACCACCAGGGGGCAGCACCTACACTGAGTGTCTGCCCCCCAGTGGTCAGTGTGCATCATAGCAACTGGCTGTTCCACCCTTTGGGCAATTTGCATATCAGGCTTTTATTATATAGGATATCCTTGAACTGTCAGGGTAACTGGTAACTTCCCCTTTTTTCTGTTCCCCTCCACTCACCCCCTGCCCCATGCCAGGCCTTCCCCAAACTGTTTTCCGTGCCCATGGGTTATGCACGTAGGCATGTACGACCTTTGGTTAACCTCCCCCCCCCCCGCCACACCCCCTTCCCCCCCCCCCCTGAGATCCGTCCATCTGGTCCATGCTCCCAGGCCTCTGGGCCCGGCTTGCTCATCGGGTTAGTGTGTTCATTGCACTCCACACGCAAGTGAGATCCTGTGACGTTTCTCAAGCACAATGGTTTCCATGTCCACCCACGCCGTCGCCAAGGGCGAGAGAGAGACGCGGGGACCCGGGGGTGGAGCAGACCTGGTCAGTTCTTTATTGGGAAGGGGATCCACTCTGTAATCCGGCAAATCTGTGACCCCAGGAAGATCTCCAGCTCCAGCTCCAGCTGGTTGGCCGTGAGCTCGTACCGGCCCCGGAAGAAGCCGGTGGTCTGGCAGCTGCGGCAGCGCCAGTAGGCCTGGATGACGCGGGCGGCCTGCAGCAGGCGGCAGTAGCGCAGGCGGACGCACCACATGCGGACCCAGGCCTGCAGCCGCACGGCCGCCCACCTCTGCCGGGCGTAGGCCTCCAGGGCCGCCCAGCGCCGCGCCTCCAGCAGCTGCGCCTGCAGCCGCCGCCACCAGCGCTGGACCACGCAGGCGCTGAGCGCGGCCAGCAGCAGCGTCCGGCGCACCAGCGTGCCCCGCCACCAGGCCTGGATCTGCTTGGCTCTCTCGTCTTGACCAAAGGGCTGGGAAGGACAAGGAAGGGACACTCGGGACCCGTTCCCCACCCCCCTCAGCCCGGGGGCACGCGCCTGCCCACACGCCCACACCCTGTGGGCCGTGGGCTCCCCTTCACCTGGCCATGCCTCCCCCCGCACAGCTCTCCCCACTCTGCTCCCTGCCAGGTCTCTCCTCCCTACAGTGACTCTCCGAGTCTCTCTCAGACCCCCCTTTCTCAGCCCCCTTTCTCAGCCCCCCTTTTTCAGCCCCCCCTTTCTCAGACCCCCCTTTCTCAGACCCCCCTTTCTCAGACCCCCCTTTTTCAGCCCCTCCTTTCTCAGCCCCCCCTTTCTCAGACCCCCCTTTTTCAGCCCCTCCTTTCTCAGCCCCCCCTTTCTCAGACCCCCCTTTTTCAGCCCCTCCTTTCTCAGACCCCCTTTCTCAGCCCCCCCTTTCTCAGCCCCCCTTTCTCAGCCCCCTTTCTCAGCCCCCTTTCTCAGCCCCCCTTTCTCAGCCCTCCTTTCTCAGACCCCCCTTTCTCAGACCCCCCTTTTTCAGCCCCCCCTTTCTCAGCCCCCAGGCGCCAGGAGGGGAGCCAGGGGCGCGTCCGCTCTGGGTGGGACGACGGCAGCGGGGGCCGGCCTCCTCGGTGTGTGCGGCTGTCCCTGAGGACCACCCCAGCGCAGGGCAGCCTGGTGGGGGACCAGTGCCCGAGCCCCCCATGCTGTGGCCTCAGAGAGGACGTCCCATCGCGGCCGGGTGACTGGGCGAGACAGGGTGCGGGGGGGTCCCAGTCACCCTCACACCGAGGTCCCCACGGCCGACCTTCGCTCTGCTGGATGGGGTCAGAGGGTCCTCTCCCTTCATTCCTTTTTCTTCCTTGTTTTTCCTTTGCTTGTATCTTTTAAGGTACTTCCTCACCTCTGCGTCCACGTTGTCTCCCTGGAACTAGAGTCAGAGGAGAAAGGGGTGGCAGGCAGGTCTCCGCAGGGCTGTGTGCCTGGATCACCCCCCACCCCGGCCCCCGGCCTGGCCCAGAGACCCTCAATGCCGGGGGGCGCTTCCCGAGGCCCCAGGAGTCCACCTCCCCGGCCGGCACCGAGGGGACCTGCTGTTCTTTTTTTTGTTTTGTTTGTTTTTAATGTATTTTATTGATTTTTCACAGTGAAGAAGAGAGAGGGATAGAGTTAGAAACATCGATGAGAGAGAAACATCGATCAGCCGCCTCCCGCACACCTCCTACTGGGGTTGTGCCCGCAACCAAGGTACAGGCCCTTGACCGGAATTGAACCTAGGACCCTGGAGTCTGCAGGCCGACGTTCTATCCACTGAGCCACACTGGCCAGGGCTGAACCCGAAAACTTGGTTGGCTAGCACCCGGTCATTATTCAGTGCAGCTGGTCCTGACCTCAGCAGTGCCTGGTTTTTGCTGCTTTTCTGGCCTGGAGCTGGAATCCCACTGAGGCCTAGATGTTCTCTCTGGGGAGGAAAGGCCAGAGGGCCCAAAGCACTGACCAGCGGCCTGTGAGGGGGCAGAGGTCCCCCTGGGGGCCTCTCCCCCTCCTTTTCTCTCTCTCAAAAAAAACCCCCACAGCCAAAACCGGTGTGGCTCAGTGGATAGAGCGTTAGCCTGTGGACTGAAAGGTCCCACGTTCGATTCCGGTCAAGGGCATGTACCTTGGTTGCGGGCACATCCCCGGTAGGGGGTGTGCAGGAGGCAGCTGGTCGATGTTTCTCTCTCATCGATGTTTCTAGCTCTCTATCCCTTTCCCTTCCTCTCTGTAAAAAAATCAATAAAATATATTTAAAAAAAAATAAAAAGAGCCTAAGTCTAAACACATGAATAAAAAAAAACATAAAAAAAAGAATGTTCTTAAAACAAACAAAACAAAACAAAACAAAAAAAACACGCAGAAACAAACAAAACGCCCCTGCAAACTTTGGGCTCTAACCAGCCGGCCGCACGGCCAGGGCAGCTCTGAAGCTGACCGGGTTCGGCCAGGTGGAGGGGCCGTGGTGGTGACATGGCGAGGGGACGCGCAGCAGACGGTGACTCCACGCGGGGACCGGGCTGCGGGGGGATATGGCGTGATGGGCGTGGAACACGGGCGAGGCCCGTGAGGACCGGAGAGCGGGCTGCATCGGCGCATGAGAATCAGTGGCAGACAATAGGGTGGCCCGAAGGGGTCAGTGGGGAAAGGAGGCCTATGTACCACTTTCAACACTAAAGATTTACAAGTAAATAAAAAGTAACAACACAATTTCAAAAAAGTTTTTATTGATTTGAGAGAGGGAGAGAGACGAACATCGATTGGCTGCCCCCTGCACACTCCCTACGGGGGATGGAGCCTGCCAGCCGGGCCCCACCCCGAGCCAGGCCGCAGGGCCCATGAAGCCGGCTTCCCTCAGTGATTTCTGTTGTTTGGCGGGAGAATTGGCCCGGCCCTTCCCCACAGACAGCCCGCAGGAGTGGAGGCTGAGGTAGGACGGAGTCAAGATTGCCGGTGGCCAGAGACAGGGCCTCCCGTGATGTGACTGCCCCCAAGACGGTGTCCTGCCCAGTTCGGGCAGCCCTGTCTGTGGGCAGCACCCCGAGAACGGGGCCTCAGGAGGGAGGGGGAGGCCCTACTGCTTCCGGAGGAGAGAGAGGCCTGGGAGCCTGGGCCGGCACCACGCCAGCCTCCTGCCTTCCTTCCTCCGGCCCCGAGCCAGCCTCCTGCTCCCGGAGGGCCGGCCACAGCGGGACGGAGAGCCGGTGCCTGTGAGCCCGGAGCCCCTGCCGACGGCAGGATGACATGCAGCGGGACCACCGGACGCCTCCCAGGAGGCGCCGAGGCTTCAGGGTCCGGAGCCCCGCCCGCCCTGGGCCACGGTCTGAGAGCAGCCGGTGGTGCCGGGTCCGGGTCCGGGAGGGGGCCCGGCACAAGAGGAGGGCCGGGCCTGGCGCCGTGGGCTCCCGAGGCCTGGGAGTCACCGAGACACACGGGCCCGGTCAGACGTTTATTGGGGCCGCAGAGCCACCTACACAGTTAGGATCTCCACGCAGAACAGCACGTCTTTGTTGGTGCCCATGCGCCCCACCGGCGGGGCCCGTGGGTCCTGGGGAGCCTGTGGGTCCTGGGGAGCCTGTGGGTCCTGGGGACCCTCTGGGTCCTGGGGAGCCTGTGGGTTCTGGGGACCCTCCGGGTCCTGGGGAGCCTGTGGGCCCTGAGGAGCCAGGGGGTCCTGGGGAGCCAGGGGGTCCTGGGGAGCCAGGGGGTCCTGGGGAGCCAGGGGGTCCTGGGGAGCCAGGGGGTCCTTGATCTGCAGGTGGAAGCAGCTCTCGGGGTCCTCGGAGAGGCAGACGGCCCGGCGCGTCCGGCAGTAGCCGCGCTGGCACTGCCACATGCGGAACCAGGACTGCAGCCGCACGGCGCCCAGCTCCTCCAGGGCGTAGATGTGCACCAGCCGCCGCCGCAGGCCCCAGCGCCGCCGCCACAGCAGCCGCCGCCACCACAGCTGCAGGAGCCAGGCCCGCAGCGCGGCCGCCAGCAGCGTCCGCCGCACCAGCGCGCCGCGCCACCAGGCCTGGAGGCGGATGCTGGCCTCCCGCCGCCGCCTCAGGTCCGGGTCCGGGGGCTCCTGCCCGGCAGAGCGGAGGCCGGTCAGCGCCCCGCCGCCCGCCCGCCCGCCCCGGCGCCCAGGCTGGGGCCCGGCCGGCTCGGAGCCGCGGCGTCCTCCGGGTAGACGGGGCGCTCGCCCGGCCCCCCGGCTCCGCGGGGCCCGTGGGGACACTCTCCGGCCAGAAGCCCGGCCCACAGCGTCCCCTCCAGGGTGAGGCGCTGCATCGTCGCCCGCGAGGCCGCCGGACGCCCCTCCCTGGCCACAGCCTCCCTCCCTCCCCCGGCCCCCGCCTCCTCCGGGCCCGGCCGCCCCGTCCCCTCGCCGCGCCCCAGGGCCCGCCTTCCCTGCGGGCGGGGGCACCCATCCTTCACCGATCGCCGTGCTCTCTCCCTCCTCGGCCGGCCGGCTCGGGAGGGGGCGGGTGTGGGGACGGGAGAGCAGCCTGAGGATGGCTGCGGGACCAGGGACCGCCCTCCGCTCCCGCACCCGGCGCTGAGGGCCCCGGGGCACGATTGCCTCCTGCTGCCCGGCCCCTCACCGTCCTCCTCTTTGGCTGTTTCTCCTCCTCCTCCACCCTCTCCTCTTTGGCCGGCTTCTGTGAGCAGGAGGGAGGGGAGAGCGGGATGAGAGCCAGCCCAGCGCGTCCCCAGGCCCCCCCCCTGCCCCCGTGGCCTCCCGGCTCACACAGCACTGGCAGCACCGGCTGCCCATGGCCGAGGGCAGAGGCTCCGATGTTACCGTCCCCGCAGGTTGCTGCTCCATGGGGCCTGGCCCAGCCGGCCGGGGCAGAGGAGGGGGCGCTGATGTCACAAGGGCACCTGTGACCCCAGGACCAGCTTGCTGCCCAGGCCCCATGCTGTCAGAGAAGAGGGGGCGCGGCTGCCCCTTTCCTGGGGGAGCGGCCGGGTCTCTGCTGGAGCCACAGTCGGTGTCCGTCCTCCCGAGGGGGTCTCTGACCCCGCCCGGCACACAGGACCGGTGCCTGCAGCCCGCACGGTGGGAGGGGAGCACGGGCCTGGCTGCCCCGGCCCCACCCCGGCCACAGCGTCCCTCCTCAGTGGGCGGGGCCGGGGGGATGTCCTTCTTTTTACCGCAGGGTCCAGGGCTCTCCCTGCCCAAGCTTCCATCCCTGGCCCTGGCCGGGGTGCATGCGTCTCTCTCACATCAATGTTCCTCTCTGCCCCCGCCCTACCGCTCTCTCTAAAAAAAAAAAAAAAATCGATGGAGAAAATGTGCTCAGATGATTAACGACAAGACACGCAAACCCTCGCGTCCTGCGTCTGAAACCCTGGAGCCGGGGACTCCCCCACGCGTGTGACAGGGTCCCCCGCAGGAGTCGGCGCTGAAGATCCGGCCCGTTGTTCCGGCAGCTTCCGAAGCCAGCACCCGCCGCCCGCCCCGCGTCCCGGCCTCTCATCCTCCCGGCTCAGCGGCAGCTCCGGAGGGGCCGGGCAGCGGGCCAGCCGCTCCCTTCCCCGCACCATCTCCCCCCGGGGAGACCAGGGCTTAGGCTCTCCGCCCCTCAGGCCGGCACGGCTTCCTGTCCGCGCGCCCGCGGGAGGAGCGCCCGCCAGCCCCATGCGGCACGCCGGTTCCCTCTCCTCCCCGCACGCCGCCGCAGCGGCTGCCGATGCCAGGAAAACGTTTCGGAAAACGTTGAAATTCGCAGGAAACGTGACCGTGTCCTGTGACCTGGCAGAACTGTTTTTCTCTTTTCTTCTCCCCGATGCATCCCCAGCCCAGCACCTCGTGGCTGTCCCCCCGTGGCCGTCCCCCTGTGGCCGTCCCCCCTGTGCGTCCCCAGCCCAGCACCCCGTGGCCGTCCCCAGCCCAGCACCCCGTGGCCGTCCCCAGCCCAGCACCCCGTGGCCGTCCCCAGCAGGCCACATGTGGGCCCTCCTCGTCCCCGGCAGCCGTGGGGGGCTGGCGAGGGGCGCACCCGGCGGGGCGGCTGCTGAGCCATGGGACAGGTGCCCTCCACGCCCGGGAGCCGGCAGAGTCCCCATGGCACCCTGTCAGCCGCTTCCCCGTCTCCCCTGAGCGGGGCGTGGGCCTGGGGGCACCGGGCCGGTGGAGCGGAGCCTCTGGCTGGGGTTCTGAGGACCCCGGCTCGGCCCGGCTGGCTGGTGAGCGTGGAGGAGGCGCTGGGCCTCGGTGCCGCCGCTGGGGGGAGGCAGAGAGCTCTGCGGCCTCCCTCCCCGCGGCCCCGGGGGAGAGGCGCCCGGGCCGTGCGGCTCCTGCCCTGGCTTTTTATTTGCTGTTATTCTGGACCCCCCTGTCCGGGCCGGACAAGTGCCCTGAACGCACAGCGAGGCTTGCCGAGCTCACGGCTCCCCGCGGGCCCTCCCCGCCCTGCCCGCGCCATCCGGGCATCAGCCATCCCGGCCCCGGCCATCCCGGCCCCGGCCACACGGCCCCGGCCCCATGGCCCCTGCCATCCCGGCTCTGTCCATCCCGGCTCTGTCCATCCCGGCACCAACCATCCCGGCACCGACCATCCCGGCCCCGGCCACACGGCCCCGGCCCCATGGCCCCGTCCATCCCGGCACCGACCATCCCGGCCCCGGCCACACGGCCCGGCCACACGGCCCCGTCCATCCCGGCCCCGGCCATCCCGGCCCCGGCCACTTGGCCCTGTCCATCCCGGCACCGACCATCCCGGCCCCGGCCACACGGCCCCGTCCATCCCGGCCCCGGCCACACGGCCCGGCCACACGGCCCCGTCCATCCCGGCACCGACCATCCCGGCCCCGGCCACACTGCTCTGGCCACACGGCCCTGTCCATCCCGGCCCCGGCCATCCCGGCCCCGGCCACTTGGCCCTGTCCATCCCGGCACCGACCATCCCGGCCCCGGCCACACGGCCCCGTCCATCCCGGCCCCGGCCACACGGCCCCTCCAGAGCTGCCCTCCTGGTGTGGGAATTCCCTGGGCCCCTGGCCATTTCAGGATAAAACCCACCCTGTTGGGCCCCAAACCCCACTGGAGGCCGCCCCACAGCCCACCGGAGGCCGCCCCACACCCCAAACCCCACCGGAGGCCGGCCCACACCCCACCGGAGGCCGCCCCAAACCCCAAACCCCACCGGAGGCCGGCCCAAACCCCACCGGAGGCCGCCCCAAACCCCAAACCCCACCGGAGGCCGCCCCAAACCCCACCGGAGGCCGGCCCAAAGCCCGGGGCTGAGGCTCCTGGGCTTTTCCCGCCGCAGGCCGAGCCCGCACAGACCCTGCCGCCAGCAGCTCCCCCAGCCACCGCCTCCTTCCCGGGAGGAGCCCCCATTTCCCGGGAAAACCGTGCTGTGGCGTCTCGGACACCTGCCGCCCAGCGGGGATGGACCGGGCGCCCCAGGTCCGAGCAACACCGCCAGGTGCTCCCCTGCAAGACACGGCTCTCAGTGCTCCATGCTGTCCGAAGCTCTCGGCAGTGCCCGGGTCTTAGGGAGGTGGGCAGCCTGGTGTCCCACCCGAACCCCTGCTCTGCCCGCACCTTCATTTCTGAAGATTAAGACAAACAAACCCACATGCAAATATCACCCCCTGGGGGGTAGGCTTTCCCCCCCCCCCACAGAAATGTGGATTGGTGCCCTGGCCGGTGTGGGTCAGTGGGTAGAGCGCCAGCCTGCAGACTGAAGGGTCCCAGGGTCGATTCTGGCCAAGGGCACATGCTTGGGTTGTGGACTCGATCCCCAGTAGGGGGCGTGCAAGAAGGCAGCCGATCCACGGTTCTCTCTCATCACTGATGTTTCTCTCTCCCTCTCCCTTCCTCTCTGAAATCAATCCATAAAATAAAATGAAGTGCGCGTGGATGGGTCATTCTGAACCTACTTCACGTGCGGCCTGGGGTGGAGCCCGGACGTGAGTGAACGGAGGACGACGGAGCCAGGGGTGGAGAGGGGAGTCCCGGGAGCGAGGGGGGTGGCCGGGGATTGGAGCCGCAGGTGTCGGCGGGAACGGGCGCTCCCCGGGCCTCCCGGGCACGGAGTTCGGATTGGTGGGCACCTCCGATGGGGGCCCAGACCTACCTCCTGGCCGCAGACCATTATGGCGAGGACCAGGAGGATATTCTGGGGACCCATACTGGAACCTAGTGCCTATTCCTTATTGGAGCCCAAATAACCAGGCCAGTCCTGACCACCATTCCATCATCCCCAGGTCCTGCCCTTGCCCCGAACCTCCCAGCTGGGCCCATAGCGCCCCCTAGTGACCACACCACGCCTGAGCACCCAGACCTACATCCGGGGCTCAGACCTACATCTGGGCCCCAGACCTTCATGGCGGGGCCTACGAGGCCCACCTGGGGCCCAGGCCACAAACCTGGAAATCAGAGTTGTATGAGGGGACGAGATCTCTATGCGTAACCCCAACAACTGTTCTTTAACCAAGATGCTCAGGTGAGGTACCAGACCGGCCCCTGGCTTCGGACTTCCCTCCGGGCCAGAACTGCCCTCACAGGACCCAGATCTCCCCCTGGGCTCACACCTGCACCCGGGACCTAGACTATCATGGCGGGGCCGAGGCCCAGGCCTCAAACACAGAATCCAGACTTGTATCCTGGGTGTACTTCTCAATTTGTAACCCACACCAGCATTTCCATAACCCATACCTATGCCAGACTGCCTTCAGGGGCCCAGACGGCCCTCCCTGGCCCCAAAGGCCCTCCAGGGACCCAGACCGCTGTCCGGGGCTCAGACCTACCTCCTGGTCACAGACCATTATGGCGAGGACCAGGAGGATATTCTGGGGAACGATATTGGGAGCCAGTGCCTATTCCTTTATCAGAGTCCAAATAACCAGGCCAGTCCTGACCACCATTTCATCATCCCCAGGTCCTGCCCTGGCTCCAACCTCCTCCTGTGCCCACAGCGCCCCCTAGTGACCACACCCTGCCTGAGCACCCAGACCTACATCCGGGGCTCAGACCTACATCCGGGTCCCAGACCATCATGGCGGGGCCGAGAAGGCCAAACCGGGGAGGCGACAAACTCTGAACACAATGATCTATCAGGAGACTAGATCTCCACGAGTAACCCAGACCACTATTCTATATCACACAGATATCCAGAGGAGATGCCAGACTGCCCCCCCGGCCTCATACGCCTCTCTCTGGCCCGAACTGCCCTCCCAGGACCCAGACCTCCTTCCCAGGCTCAGACCTACATCCGGGTCCCAGATCATCATGGCGGAATGGGCGAGATTATCCCGGGGCCCAGGCCTGAAACACAGAGTCCAGTCTGGTATCCGGGGTGTAGTTCTCCATCCGTTACCTAAACCACCATTCCATCACCCAGTTGTGCAGGTGAGGCACAGACCGCCCCCTGGGGCACAGACCTCCCTCCCTGACCCCACTGAGACCTGGACATCTGGGTTATGGAATAGTGGTCTGGTTTCTGCATGGAGGTCTTGTCCCCTGATAATACCCTGGATTTGGTGTTTGTGGCCTGGGACCTGGATGTAGGTCTGAGCCCCGGATGGAGATCTGGGTCCTGGGAGGGCAATTCGGGCCAGGGAGGGTGTTCTGGGCCCCGGAGGGCCGTCTGGTACTCACCTGGACATCTGGATCATGGAAAGGTGGTCCGGGTTACAGATGGACAAACTCCACCCCGGATACATGACCCGGATCAGAGTGGGGGTTCCCTTGGGGCATGGGTGGCCTGGCCGAGGGGCCTGTGGTGGTTTGCAGGCCGGCCATGCCTCCTGGCGACCCAAGCAGAGGCCCTGGTTATCGGGATTTATTTATCTTCTACAATTGGAACTTTGTAGCCTGGAGTGGAGACCAAGGCAGGCCAGGGCTGCAGAAGCTTGGCTTCCTTCATCCCCAGGGAAACCCAAGCCTCCCTCCTGATGGCTCTGTGGCTGTGGCCATCTTGGTTAGGCGTTCATTTGCATACTTGCTCCTGATTGGCCGATGGGAGTGGCTTGTGGATGTAGCAGAATGGTGGTTAATTTGCACATCACTCTTTTATTAGATAGTATTATTTATTTATGATGATGAACCTGCTTTTGCCCACCCCTGTATATTGAGAGAGGGACCCCAGGGTCTGGGTCCAGGGAAGGCCACACTGAGCCCAGAGCCCCCGCTCCCCTCAGGGCACAGGGAATAGCACACGCGGGAAAACCACCTCCGGCCGAGATGGCGACCCGAGGCAGGAAAGCTGAGTCAGGAGGACACCTAGGCGGGCGGGACAGAGACCCTGGTGATGGAGGGGAGCTCCACCTGGAGGCAGACAGTCCAGGAGAGGGGTCAGCAGGGGCCATGCGCTGTGACAGGGCAGAGGGGGGAAACAGCAGAGCCGCCAGGGAGGCTGAGCGGGCAGAGCCGGCCCTGCGGCTTCCGTGGGCGCGGGAGGCTCTGGAACTGCTCTAAAGGCCATCGGGAGAGCAGGGGGGTCAGCGCCTCAGGTGACACCAGCTCCCGCGTCACCGGTGACACCGAAGGGGTGTCCCGGCAACGCTCCTGCCCAGGGCAGACATTGCTAATCCATCGCCGTCCCTGCTCCTCCAGCCCCAGGACCCCACCGATCCCGGCCGCTGCCTCCAGGCTGACCCGGGAGACGCCCGGACCGCCATCGGCTTCCCTCTCCTTCCCGGAGGCGGCACCTCCTGGGGCTTGTCTGACAGAGACGCGGGGACCCGGGGGTGGAGCAGACCTGGTCAGTTCTTTATTGGGAAGGGGATCCACTCTGTAATCCGGCAAATCTGTGACCCCAGGAAGATCTCCAGCTCCAGCCCCAGCTGGTTGGCCGTGAGCTTGTACCGGCCCCGGAGGGAGCCGGTGGTCTGGCAGCTGCGGCAGCGCCAGTAGGCCTGGATGACGCGGGCGGCCTGCAGCAGGCGGCAGTAGCGCAGGCGGACGCACCACATGCGGACCCAGGCCTGCAGCCGCACGGCCGCCCACGTCCGCCGGGTCAGCAGCGCCCGCTGCCTCTTCTGCCTCAGCCAGGGCAGCGCCCGCGCCACCCGCCGCCACCAGCGCTGGACCACGCAGGCGCTGAGCGCGGCCAGCAGCAGCGTCCGGCGCACCAGCGTGCCCCGCCACCAGGCCTGGATCTGCTTGGCTCTCTCGTCTTGACCAAAGGGCTGGGAAGGACAAGGAAGGGACACTCGGGACCCGTTCCCCACCCCCCTCAGCCCAGGAGGTGCCAGGAAGGGGTCCTGGTCCCCTGTCAGCCGCAGCCCCTGCCCCGGAAGTTCAGGGCACCGGGCGTGGCACAGGGAGAGGATCACACAGGCTCCGCCGCCCTCCGGGAGGGGACACGGGCAGGTCACGGGGCCTCTGAGACTCAGGGTCCCCACCTGTCCCGGGGGCTCCCCTGCCCGAGTCCTCGGACAGAGAGCACATGGGCTCAGGGCAAAGGGCCAGCACGTCCCTCCCGGGCTCCACCTCCTGCCTGAGTGCAGGGCTTCCCCCCGGCCCCCTCCCGGCTGGAGACTGGCGCCCCCAGGCTCGCCTCTCCTGCCCGATCCAGCTCCTCCCCACCCTCCTCCCTCTGCCAAGTGCTGGGGGTTTCCCTGCTCCTCAGGGTGGTGTCTCTCTGGTTTCTTGCTCACACACATTCTCGGGTTCTCACACCTTCAGCGTGCACACCCGGGGCACGTGCCTGCCCACACGCCCACACCCTGTGGGACGTGGGCTCCCCTTTACCTGGCCATGCCTCACGCTGAGGTCCCCACGGCCCACCGGGGCCTTGGGCGGGGGTCGACGTGCTTTCATAGCTTCTCGCTCTTGCAGCATCAGCAGGGTGATGTCCTCATGGTCTTCTACTATGATCTGCATCAGATGGCCCTCCTTCTGCAGCGAGAGCCAAGGAGAAAGGCGTGGCGGGCGGGTCTCTGCACACACACACCCCCCCCCCGCCCCCGGCCCGGCTCAGAGACCCTCGATGCCGGGGCCTCCCGCGGTCCCGGGGCCCACCTTCCCGGCCTGCACCGAGGGGACCGGCTGCGCTTACGCAAAACCGCAGGCCCATGATGCGGAAGTCGGTGGTTCCAATCCCGCGGGTCTCTATCCCCTCCCGCAAGGCTCCATGGCCGAGCGCGGTGGTCCCGGCGCTCCCAGGTCTGCTCTCCTCCCGCCCGGGCTCCGGCAGGGAGAGAGGAGGTGGGAGGGCAGTATGATGTCATAAGGGCCCCTGTGACTCGGGGGCCAGCGTGCCGCCCCTCTGTGGAGGCCTTTTGGGTGAAAACATGTGCAAATGCCCCTCCGTCCCTTTCCTCCATCCGTGCCCAGCCCGTGGCTGACTGTGAGGCTCCCCAACGCCGGCCGGGGGCATAAAGAGCGCCCAGGTTCACCCTTCCCGCCCGGCCGGCGAAAACCTACATCGGAGACCATTCACCCTCTACCAACCGGGACTCAAGCACATGGACGCCAAGGAACCAAAAGATCCGGAAGAACGAGTTGGGAATCGAACCCGGGACCCTTCAGTGCCCAGGCCGACGCTCCATCCACTGAGCGAACTGGGTCAGGGCGGGAGCCGCGCTCTGAAACGAGCTCCTCTTCACAGAAGGAGTCCGCAGGTGGCGGGCCGCACGGGGGACGCTCCTTAGTCGTGAGGAAAAGGAAAGTCGGAGCCACCGGACTCGTCTCTGGGCGGATACAGAATGGCTGCAGCGAAAACTGTTTCCCAGAGAGACCCACCGCAAGGCGTGTGTGCCTGCGTGTGAGCACAGCCGTGGACACCGGCAGGCGGGGTGAGGGCGTGTGCTGGGGTGGCAGTGGCTGGGGAGAGGTCCATGGGGGGGGGAGAGGAGACGTGTGTAATACTTTAAGGAATAATAATTACGTACGTACAGCCTAGCCGGTGTGGGGAGGGTGCCTGTCTGCGGGGAGGGACCCGCCGACCAGCCTTTGTCCCCAGGCTTCCAGACCTCACCGTTCCCTGCCCGGCCGTCCACAGCGGGAGCCGCCACGGTCACGGAGGGCCACGTCCTGTGGCCAGCCGCACCGCCGTCCCTGCGTCCCGCGGAGGAGGCCTCAGGCGGCCCGGCCTGGACGGCGGGTCCATTCCCAGGGGCCCGTGAGCCCCGTGAGTCCAACCCCAACTACGCTCAGGTCCCGCTCAGCACCCCTCAGGCGTCCCCAGCACCGCCACCACAGCCCTGCGCACCCACGGGGGGGCGGCCAGGAGCCGGGGGGAGGCACAGAGGCCCCTCCCGCTGCAGCTCAGACGCCTCTCAGGAGCCGGACAGACCCTCCCGCCGGGGACACACAGGCCCCACGCCGGAGGGGCCTTCATTCCCCCGGGAAAGCCCCCGCCGGGAGGGACACGGCGGGAACCCCTCCTCCCTGCCCCCGCAGCAGCCGCTAGGAGTGACCGGAGCGGGGAGAGGGCAGGACTGGAGTGACCGGCCGCGTCTGAAGGCACGAGGTCAGGCAGGCCCCGCAGCGCCGGGAACTAGCAGTCAGGCCGCTGGTCCCGGGTGAGAGACGCCGGGGAGAGGAGAGACACGCCTGGAATGGGGTCAGACCTCACCTGGCTGCACCTCCTGCACAGGCCGGGAGCCGGGGAGCCGGGGAGCCGGGGAGCAGGTGGGCGGAGCCCGGGAGGCGGTGCCTAACAGTTGAGGGCGGGGCCGAAGACCAGGGGACCCCCTGACTTTGGGGGAGCGAGTCTAAAGACCAGGGCCATGGACACAGGACAGGTGAGCAGGGCCCGGACCGGAGGGACCTGCCCGGGGCGCGGCGAGCAGTGTCTCCAGGTGAGCGGAGGGTGGAGGAGTGGACGGAGGGGCCCCAGGCGTGCGAGGGCAGGGCCCCCTCCCGGCGGCCGGGGCCTCACGCGGCCTCTCCGGCTCTCTCCCGCCCCCCGGCCTGCAGCGAGAGGAGGCGGCCGTGAGGATCCAGGCCTGGTGGCGCGGCAGCCGGGTGCGCCAGACGCTGCTGCAGGCGGCGCTGCGGGCCTGGGCCATCCAGTGCTGGTGGCGGGCGGCGCAGGCCAAGACGCTGGAGCAGCGGCGGCGCCTGGCCCTGCGGCTCTACACCTGCCAGGAGTGGGCGGTGGTGAAGGTCCAGGCCCAGGTCCGCATGTGGCAGGCCCGCCGGCGCTTCCTGCAGGCCCGCCGGGCCGCCTGCACCATCCAGTCCCACTGGCGCTGGCACGCCGGCCAGGCCCGCGGCCTGCTCCGGGGCTGCTATGAGGTCAAGGCCAGCCGCCTGCAGCTGGACATCGAAATCCTCATGGCCTAGGGCGCCCGCCGGCGGCGCCAGGGGGCTGGATCTCTCTCCCAATAAAGATGCTTACTGCCCGGCCGAGGCTCCGCGGCTGAGTGTTGGCCTACGAACCGGGAGGTGGCGGTGCCTTCCTTTCCGAGTCGAAGGCACACGCCCGGGTGCGGGCTCGATCCCCAGTGGGGGGCCTGCGGGAGGCAGCGGATCCACGATTCTCTCTCCTCACGGATGTTCCTCTCGCTCGCTCTCCCTCTCCCTTCCTCTCTGAAATCCATTAAAAAAGTACGTATACATATTTTAAAAAAACACGATGCTTCCTGACCCCAGCCTCGCCCTTTGGGAGTCAGACCCACGGAAGAGGGATTGGCCGCTGACCTTGCTGCTTCCACCCCAAAGAGACTCCCCAGGCCCTGGCTCCTCGTGCAAACCGGACCGGTCCGGCACCGAAGAGAGACCCCAGGGCCCAGGTCAGGCTCAGACCCCTCGCCGGTCCGACCGGCCCCGCCTCCCGCCCGGGAGGCACCGGCTTGGCTTCTCTGCAGCCCCCTCCGCCCCAGGCATCGCCTCCGGGGGAAGGAGGAGCAGCGGGAGGCCTGGATCCTGCAGGCCTGTGCGTGGCGGGGCGGGGGCGGGGGCGGGGGGAGCGGGTGGGTGGACGGGCACCCCCGCTGAGTAACAGCAGGACAGAGCTGCCTGCGGAGGCCAGGACAGGGCTGGGGGCAGCAGCTGTGGCCCCCACTCACCTCCCCCTCCCCTCTGGGGGGCCTGGGAGACCAGACTTCCTCCCCCGCAGCGGGAGAACCAGGCGTGGGGGCGACGGGGGAACTAGCAGAGGGGAGCTGGGCCGGGCTCGGGGGAAGGCCATGCATTCGGGGTGCAGCCTCTGCTGCCACCTCCTCAGAGGCAGCTGTGCTGGCTGCCCCCTTCCGCCCCGCACCCAGATCGCCTCTGCCCCCGAGCCGTCCCCGGAGGCCACACGCCCCGCGGGGCTGCGAGGGGGGGCTGGGGCTCAGCTCCCGGGGCCTCCTGTTCCCTCGGCATTGGTGGCTCGCCATCTCTGTGTCTGATCTCCGTCTCTGCTTGTCGTCCCTGCTCTCAGCCTGTGCCCCTCGGAGGTCTGTCCCTGAGCCCGCCTCCCAGAGGCCCGCGCTCCGGGCCCTCCCCGGGCTGTGGGATGGACGGCCTTGTGAGGCCGCGGGGTCAGTGTGGCGGTGCCAGTCTGAGGTCCTCATGGGCCCCCCGGCCGGCCAGGCTTCCCCTCACTGGGCCAGTGTGCATGTATGTGTGTGTGTGTAGGTGAGTATGCACACGGGTGTGTGCACGCACATGTATGCCTATGTGTTGTGTGTGCATGTGCACGTGTGCACGTGTGTGTGTGGGGGTGCAGGGCAGGGGTCTGCAGAGCAGCTGTGGCAGGTTCAGGCTCCATCAGCACCGCCCCCAGGCTGCTGCAATGGCAGCGATGCGGCAGGCACCTTGCTGTGCCAGGGGACCCTTCAGGAGGGGAGGTCTGCAGCTGAGCTGAGCGTGAGGGGGCTCTGCAGGCCCAGCCTGGAGGTGCCACCTGCCCGGAGAGGGTGGAGTGTCGGGGTCCCAGCCTGCAGCGGACATGGCCTCCCAAGGGTGCGGACATGGGCCCCCGAGGGATGCAGAGAGGCCCCCGGGCCCGGCTAGGGCTTCTCTTCCTCTGGGCGCGGATAGGCCCGGGCCTTGAGCCCCAGGGTCAGTGTGGAGCCGCTGAGGGAAGGCTGTCCCAGCCCAGGGGATGCGCCGGCCTCTGTGGTTCCACCTGGCGCGAGGATGCTGATGGGGCAGGCGGAGGTGATGCTGGCCGCACGGCCGGCCTTGTTGTGCGAAGGAGGCAGAGGTGGGGCAGGGACAGGGCAGGCCAGCGCCAGCCACACAGGAGCGAGGAACTCAGGGGCGGGAAGCGGAAGGAAGGGGACGGGGTGACCTGCGGGTACGTTAGACGGAGAATGAACAGGAAACCACGAAGCAGGTTGCTGCTACAAAACAGAACCTGTCCGTCAAGCTGGACAGTGTCCACGCCCTAACGCCGGTCCTCAGGGTCTCAGCCCGGGACGGCCGCAGGGACGGGAGGGAGAGAAGAACGTTCCGCTGACGGCCGCCAGAGGGCGCTGCAGACCCGGAGACAGCCTCACGGAGGACAGGGGGCCTCCTGACTTCAAATTTATTTATTTCTCGTGGAGAAGGAATCCAGGCCAGGAGCCCAGGCCCCTCCCGGCCCCAGAGGCACGGGGACCCCGAGGGAGGCACGCTCACCTGCGGGCAGGCCCCCCGCCCCCGGCCCAGGGCAGCCGCCTGGCCCCTGTGCTGTGTGCCCGGCTCCCCTGGCTGGGTCCGTGCACGCCAGGCTGGCTGCTTTCCACGCTGCAGGGCTCCCGGGGCGGGGCGGGGGGCCGTCCGTGGGGAGGAGGCCCACGTGGCCCTCAGGAGAGGTTGCAGATTCACTCCAGCTCCATCTTCAGAGAGAACCGAGTAAAATTAAACCGTGCCCACGGAAAAGGAAAGCAGACATATGGCCGGGCCCACGGTAACCAGGGTCTGAAGACGCAGCACCTGTCTCGGCGGCTGCCATACGCCGCTGACGGTGCTGCTATTCGGAGGCGGTGGCTCCAGGCGGTATTTCTGTTTCCTTCGGTGCCCGGCGCCTGCAGGGCTTCGACTGCTTACAAGGTGGGGGGAGGTAGAAGCATTGAAGTGTCTCTCTCACATCAATGTTTCTCTCTTTCTCTCTCTCCCTCCCTTCTTTCCACTCGCTCTGAAAATCAATGAAAATTTATCTTCGGGGGAATTACCACAATGATAATACAAGGAGCATATCGTATTTTATAGGAAGAATGAAGTAGTTTTCCCTAAACACACTTCCCTCCTCATGTCCCTTTTCTCACCGTCCCCTCCCACTAATCCCCACCCCTCCCCTCCTGCTTTCTTCTCCTGCCCCACCCCCCGCACCGACAGAGAACCCCGTCCTGGTGTGCAGCGGCTGGCCCAGGGGTGTGGGAGGCTGCTCTCCTGGTTCTGTGGGAGGTTGGGGGGGGCATTCCCGGAGGCTCTGGAAGCTCTGTGGCCCCTCTTTGCCTCTCCATTTCCTTGAGATCTGCGCCCTCCCCCTCCCCCCACACACACAGGAGAGGAGGTGGGAGCTGCTGGGTGGTGGGGGAGGGATGGCCGGGTGGGGGGATGGCCGGGTGGGGGAATGGCCGGGTGGGGGGTGGCCGGGTGGGTGGGGGATGGCCGGGTGGGGGATGGCCGGGTGGGGGGATGGCCGGGTGGGGAATGGCCGGGTGGGGAGATGGCTGGGTGGGGGGGGTGGCCGGGTGGGGGGATGGCTGGGTGGGGGGGATGGCCGGGTGGGGGGGTGGCCGGGTGGGGGGGGTGGCTGGGTGGGGGGAATGGCCGGGTGGGGGGGGTGGCCGGGTGGGGGGAATGGCCGGGTGGGGGGATGGCCGGGTGGGGGGGTGGCCGGGTGGGGGGGGTGGCCGGGTGGGTGGGGGATGGCCGGGTGGGGGGATGGCCGGGTGGGGGGGGTGGCCGGGTGGGGGGAATGGCCGGGTGGGGGGGATGGCCGGGTGGGGGGGTGGCCGGGTGGGGGAATGGCGGGTACTGCCCACAGGCGGGTCCCCCGTCTGCACTCACAGGCCTGGGCGCCGGTCCTCACCAGCCCTGTGCCCCGTGGCTGTGAACATGCTGACACGACCTTTTGGAAGCTGCTCTTCCATTTCAGGGAGAGCCCGGAGCAGGTGGAGGCGGCGGCTCCCGGTGCACAGGAGCCGGGCCCGGGCTCGGCCTGCCCACCCGGCCGGGCCTGGCTCCCGGGAGCTGCCGCCTCTCCGCTGTCTGGTTCGGGTTCGGTGCCCACTGCCCTCGGTGGTCCCTGTCTGAGCCCCCCCGCTCCCTGCCCCGCGTGGAGACTGTGCCTCGGCGCCCTCTGCCTGCACGGCGGGGAGGCCCCAGGGCGGGGCTCCAGGACTGGCCAGGCCCTCCCCTCCCCCCGCTCCCCGGCCCACAGCCCACCGCGGCCCCCCGCCAGCCTCTGCCTCACCGCCCCTCCCGCCCCCCGCGGGCTCCTCTGGCTTTGTTCGCACCTAGGGACCCACACGGCCTCTGGTCCCGTCCTTCCTCGCTCAGCCTGGCTCCGCTGGCCGGGGCGGGCTCCTCCTGGGGGCAGCAGGCCCGCCCCCCAGAGCCCACAGCCCCTGGCACATCCTGGCACAGCCAGCGCCCTCGGGCCACGCCCACCCATCCAGGCCGCGCCCACGTAACCCGCTGCCACGCCCCACAGTGCCTCAGCCAGTCTGCAGCGGCTCCTTTTTATTTTTTAAATATATTTTTATTGATTTCCAGAGGTAGGGAGAGGGAGAGGGAGGTAGAAACATCAATGATGAGAGAGAATCATGGATCAGCTGCCTCCTGCACGCCCCACACAGGGGACCGAGCCCGCAACCCGGACATGTGCCCTTGACTGGAATTGAACCCAGGACCCCTCAGTCCACAGGCCCATGCTCTATCCACTGAGCAAACCATCCAGGGCAGGCAGTGGCTGCTTTTAAGAGAGGGTGGCCTGCCGGCCAGGGTGGCTCAGTGGATGAAGTGTCGGCCCGCAGGCTGAGGGTCCTCGCATGGATTCCGGCTAAGGGCGTGCACCTCGGTTGCAGGCTGGGTCCGGAGTGCGGGAGGCAACCAACCACCCGTCTCTCTCACATCCATGTTCCTCTCTCTCCTCCTCCCTTCCACGGCCTATAAAGATCAACAGAAAAATATACCCGGGTGAGAGTGAGTAAATCTACAGTAAAATCTTGTTTAAAAAAAATAGAGAGAGAGAGAGAGAGAGAGAGAGAGAGAGAGAGAGAGAGAGGCTTATTCACTCTCTGTCCCCCGCAGGCCCCAGCATCAGGCCAGAGCAGCGCACAGACGCCGGCTGCGAGGAGGCTGGAGGCTGGGGCTGGTGCGAGGACCCCTCTGGGCCGAGGGCCAGGAGGGCCGCTGTAAAATAAAGACACTTTATTTACAGGGAATACAACATAAACCACAGGGCACGCTACTGTGCGGGGGGAGGGCAGCCCCCCAGGATAACTCATAGAAAACGTAAAAGGCCCAGGAGGAGAGGGGGCAGGGCTGGAAGCACCTTTGCTGACTGGGGAGCCTCAGCCGCCGTGGTCCAAGGTCAAGGGCACCCTGGCTGCTCCCTCCCCTCCTGGCCTGGCGGCTGGGCCAGGGCAGTGGGTGGGGCTGCAGAGGCCAAGGACCCGGCTTCTGACGCTGAAGGGCGGGGGTGAGGAGGGGGCAGGTGCTGGGGGGGGCGGGGGGGGCGGCTGCTGGCAGTGCTCCGGCCAATCCCTCCCGGCTCCGTCACGTCACGCCTGCACGTCCGTCCGTCCGTCCGTCCGTCCGGGAGCCGCTGTGCCGAGGAGGGCGCGGGGTCCTCAGAGCGACGACGTCGTGGAGTCCACCACCTCGCGGCCGTTGCAGACGGTGGGGACACACGGAGAGGCGGGCCCTAGGGAGGGGAAGCTGGAGATGGGGCTGACCCCCGTCCTCCACGGAGGGCGCCCCCCCCCCCGCCTGTGCCCAGCGGCAGCCCAGGGGGCGGCACGTGCTGAGGGGGGGCACAGGCGGAGGGGAGGGGGGGCACAGGCGGAGGGGAGAGGGCACAGGCGGAGGGGAGGGGGCACAGGTGGAGGGGAGGGGGCACAGGCGGAGGGGAGAGGGCACAGGCGGAGGGGAGGGGGCACAGGCGGAGGGGAGGGGGGCACAGGCGGAGGGGAGGGGGCACAGGCGGAGGGGAGGGGGGCACAGGCGGAGGGGAGGGGGCACAGGCGGAGGGAGGGGGGCACAGGCGGAGGGGAGAGGGCACAGGCGGAGGGGAGGGGGCACAGGCGGAGGGGAGGGGGCACAGGCGGAGGGGAGGGGGGGCACAGGCGGAGGGGAGGGGGGGGCACAGGCGGAGGGGAGGGGGGGGCACAGGCGGAGGGGAGGGGGGGCACAGGCGGAGGGGAGAGGCACAGGCGGAGGGAGGGGGGCACAGGCGGAGGGGAGGGGGCACAGGCGGAGGGGAGGGGGGCACAGGCGGAGGGGAGGGGGGGGGCACAGGCGGAGGAGAGGGGGCACAGGCGGAGGGGAGGGGGCACAGGCGGAGGGGAGGGGGCACAGGCGGAGGGAGAGGGGGGCACAGGCGGAGGGGAGGGGGGGGCACAGGCGGAGGGGAGGGGGGGCACAGGCGGAGGGGAGAGGGCACAGGCGGAGGGGAGGGGGCACAGGCGGAGGGGAGGGGGGGCACAGGCGGAGGGGAGGGGGGCACAGGCGGAGGGGAGGGGGCACAGGCGGAGGGGAGGGGGCACAGGCGGAGGGGAGGGGGGGCACAGGCGGAGGGGAGAGGGCACAGGCGGAGGGGAGGGGGCACAGGCGGAGGGGAGGGAGGGCACAGGCGGAGGGGAGGGGGGGCACAGGCGGAGGGGAGGGGGGGCACAGGCGGAGGGGAGGGGGGGCACAAGCGGAGGGGAAGGGGGGGGCACAGGCGGAGGGGAGGGGGGGGCACAGGCGGAGGGGAGGGGGGGCACAGGCGGAGGGGAGGGGGCACAGGCGGAGGGAGGGGGCACAGGCGGAGGGGAGGGGGCACAGGCGGAGGGGAGGGGGGGCACAGGCGGAGGGGAGAGGGCACAGGCGGAGGGGAGAGGGGCACAGGCGGAGGGGAGAGGGCACAGGCGGAGGGGGAGGGGGCACAGGCGGAGGGGAGGGGGGGCACAGGCGGAGGGGAGGGGGGCACAGGCGGAGGGGAGGGGGGGCACAGGCGGAGGGGAGGGGGGGCACAGGCGGAGGGGAGGGGGCACAGGCGGAGGGGAGGGGGCACAGGCGGAGGGGAGGGGGCACAGGCGGAGGGGAGGGGGGGCACAGGCGGAGGGGAGAGGGCACAGGCGGAGGGGAGAGGGGCACAGGCGGAGGGGAAGGGGCACAGGCGGAGGGGAGGGGGGGGCACAGGCGGAGGGGAGAGGGCACAGGCGGAGGGGAGGGGGGCACAGGCGGAGGGGAGGGAGGGCACAGGCGGAGGGGAGGGGGGCACAGGCGGAGGGGAGGGGGGCACAGGCGGAGGGGAGGGGGGGGCACAGGCGGAGGGAGGGGGCACAGGCGGAGGGGAGGGGGCACAGGCGGAGGGGAGGGGGCACAGGCGGAGGGGAGGGGGGGCACAGGCGGAGGGGAGGGGGGCACAGGCGGAGGGGAGGGGGGCACAGGCGGAGGGGAGGGGGGCACAGGCGGAGGGGAGGGGAGGGGTCACAGGCGGAGGGGAGGGGGGTCACAGGCGGAGGGGAGGGGGGGGCACAGGCGGAGGGGAGGGGGGCACAGGCGGAGGGGAGGGGAGGGTCACAGGCGGAGGGGAGGGGGCACAGGCGGAGGGGAGGGGGGGCACAGGCGGAGGGGAGGGGGGCACAGGCGGAGGGGAGGGGGGCACAGGCGGAGGGGAGGGGGCACAGGCGGAGGGGAGGGGAGGGGTCACAGGCGGAGGGGAGGGGGGGTCACAGGCGGAGGGGAGGGGGGGGCACAGGCGGAGGGGAGGGGGGCACAGGCGGAGGGGAGGGAGGGCACAGGCGGAGGGGAGGGGGCACAGGCGGAGGGGAGGGGGCACAGGCGGAGGGGAGGGGGGGCACAGGCGGAGGGGAGGGGGGGGCACAGGCGGAGGGGAGGGGGCACAGGCGGAGGGGCACAGGCGGAGGGGAGGGGGGGCACAGGCGGAGGGGAGGGGGGGGCACAGGCGGAGGGGAGGGGGGCACAGGCGGAGGGGGTGGGGCGCGCTGACCTGGGCCGGGGCCGGGGCCGGGGCCGGCCCGGGCGGCGGTGCTGCCGAAGCGGCTGGTGGGCGCGCGGTGGCTGACCACGTTCTTCTGCGGCTGGAAGAGGATGATGTGCAGCTTGGGCGCGAACAGGCAGCCGAGCACCACGGAGCCGCTGAGGCTCACGGACACGCACATGGTGGTGGTCTGCACCTGCAGGAGCCGCGCGGGTGAGCCGGTCCTGCCCCGGCCCGGCCCCGGCCCCGCCCGCCGAGGCTGCGGGGCAGGGAGTGGGCGAGGCGGTGAGCGGCCAGCGCGAGCCTGGGCCCGCTCGCCAAGCCCGGAGGGTTCTGGGAAAGCTGGGCCAGCCAGCACCGGCCCAGTGGGCGTCTTCCCAGGGAGCGCGGGTGCCAGCCGTGGGGGGATCCTGCAGGGGAGCGTGTATGTGTGGGAGCGTGTTGCGCACGTGTGTGTGCACGTGTGTGTGTGTGTGTGTGTGTGCGCGCGCGTGTGTGTGGAGGGACGCAGGTATGAAGGGCATGTGTGCGAGTATCTGCTGGGCATGTGTATGGAGGGGGTGGGGAGTGTGTGCAGGTGCAGGAGGGACGAGGTGGGTGTGTGCCAGGTGGACTGACATGTGCACATGTGTGTGAGTGTAGAAATACGTGTGTGTGTGTGTGTGTGTGTGTGTGTACCAATGCACATGTGAGTACTGTTTCAGGTAAGCCCTTAGCCACCGGAGCGGGGCATGCAGATCCTATGCAAATGCTATGCGAATGCAGCTGAGTGAGGCCACGCCCCCAGCGCTGGCCCCACCGCCCTGGCAGGTGGCCCGGCAGGTGCAGCAGCCAAGCCCAGCAGACGGGCCCCACACCGCCGCCTACCTCTGTGCCGGGGCAGGGCCTGGGCAGGGCTCTGGCCTGGGTCTTCTGCTCCTTTAAGTGTAAAGGTTGTCAGTTCAGACCCTGCTCTATACTCCCAAGCGGAGTGAGTGCCCCAGGAAGGGCCAGCCTCCCTGAGTGTCTGGGTCGGTCTATAAAACGGAGAGTCATGGGGCTTACCCCATGGAGGGGTCATGGGGCTTACCCCATGGAGGGGTCACTCAGAGGAGCCTGCAGTTGCCACTGGGGTCCTCCTGCTATGCCAGCCCCCACCCCCGCCCCCGCCCCCGCCCCTGCCCCTGCCCTCCTCTCTGCTTCTCCTCCCCACCTCCCCTGGTTTCATCTCTCAGCCCAGAGGGACACAGCCCAGTGGGCACCGCACTTCTCTGCCCGGCTCCAGGGCGTCGGAGAGGGTGCCCAGGAGAGGGTGCCCACCGGAGCCAGGTCTCCGCCTGCCCCTCTGCCGCCCTGCCTCCACATGTGCCTCCCTCCTCGCCACAGGGGCAGTGCCCGCCCTCTGCTCCAGTCAGCGCCCCTTGCCACCCTCTGCACCTCCCTGCTCAGAGCCGCCTGGGCCTGTGGAGCCCGCTCGGGGACTGCCCCTCCAGGGAGCGTTCCGCCCTTCCATCATCCAGAGGGGGGGTCCGATCCCATCGGGGCACGTCCCCAGGTGGCCATTCCGTCCCCCAGGCGCATACGGCCATCAGTGCTTCTCCCTCCCTTCCTCTCTCTGCACCCTCACAGGGGGGCCTTTGTCAACCTACTTGGCTCTGTCAATCCCCTGCTCACCCCCCAGCCCCCGAGCCTCACCTCCACCCCCACCCCCCACAGAGCCAGGGTCTCCCCTCTTCCCCAACCTCAGCAGAGCGGGCAGAGCCTCTGCTCACTGGACACAGCTTGCACCCCCTGTCCCTCCCCTTCCCCCGCCCCCACGTCAGGGGATGAGTCCTCACGTCGTGGCTCAGCTCCCTCTCCTCCTCCGTGTCCTCCTCCGTGTCCTGGGCCCCGATCCCCCGGCCCCTCCGCCTTCCCACCGTCCTCAGGGTCTGTCCCAGCTGGGCCCGCACCCTGCGGGAGCCTCCGTGTGCTCAGGAGGAGGCTGAGCCGCGGGCAGCAGGAGCCGGCGCCCGCCCCCCCCCCGGCCCCCGGCCCCCGGCCCCCGGCCCCCGGCCCCCGCTCACCCGGTAGTCGCTGGCGGTGACGTAGAAGATGGGCAGGAAGGCCAGCCAGATGATGCAGGTGGTGTACATGGTGAAGCCGATGAACTTGGCCTCGTTGAAGTTCTCGGGGCACTTGCGGGTCTTGAAGGCGTAGAGCGTGCAGAGCGCGATGAGCAGCACGTTGTAGGCCAGCGAGCCCAGCATGCTGGCGTCGCGGTGGTTGCAGCGCAGCGTCACCACGTCCCGCCGCTCGGGCGCCGTCTCCTTGCCGGTGCCCGGTGCCTCCACCAGCAGCCAGGCCGTGACGATGAGCAGCTGGCCGGCGATGAGCGCCAGGCAGATGGCCACCTGCGAGGCGGGGCTGATGAAGCGCGGGCGCCGGGCGCCCTCGCGGGCGCCGCCGAAGATGCGGGCGATGCGGTTGGTCTTGGTGAGCAGCGCGGAGTAGCAGACGGAGAAGGCGGTGCCCAGGCCGAGGCGCCGCAGGGCGCACACGGCGGCCGAGGGCTTGGCCAGGAAGGCGAAGGTCATGCCGTAGCAGAGCAGCACGCCGCCCAGCAGGATGTAGCAGAGCTCGCGGCCCGAGGCCTTGACCACGGGCGTGGCGTTGTGCCGCACGAACACGCCCAGCACGAAGAGCGTGGCCGCGGCGCCCAGGCAGGCGAGGGCGGCCGGCCCCACGGCCCAGGCGTCGCCCCAGCGGATGTACTGCTGCGGCAGCTCGCGGCAGCCCGTGAGGCTGGCGTTGGGCCAGAAGCCCAGGCCGCAGTCCGCGCAGGTGAACTCGTCCCGCCGGTACTCGTAGGGCTGGCAGGGGATGCAGAGCCAGCAGCACACCTCGCCCGGCTGCACGCTCTTCACCTCGTGGCGCCCGCAGGGCTCGCTGCAGCGGGAGGCGGGCGGGGCGCCGCCCGCGGAGGGCGCCGCCCAGGGGATGAGGCTGGCGTCCAGCGTCAGGCCCTCCGCCCAGTAGCCCACCTTGCGGTAGCGGTAGCGCCCGCCGCCCGCCCGCAGGAACGTGAAGATGTTGTAGCGGCCGATGCCGTCGCCGAAGCGGTCGAAGCGGACCTCGCTGTGCGTGTCGGCCGGGCGGAAGGGGGCTGGGGGGCGGGAGGGAAGGCGGAGGGGCCCGGTTGGCGGGTCCTCCTGGTGCGGAGGCCCGAACCCCAGAGCTGAGGGCGGTCCCCGTCCTGCTGACACACACACACACACACACACACACACACACACACGCACGGAAGCCGGCCCCGCCCCCCGCAGGCTGGCTAAAAATGAGAGGCTACAACAAACCCCAACCCTAAGCCCCAAGGAGACACCAATCTTAAAACCCAAGCGTTACCACAACCTAAAATCCACAGTGACCCCCAATCATAGCTCCCCCAAACCCAGCCCCAGACCTGGCCCCAACACACATGTCCGTCTCCCCTAACTTCAGCCCGACACCCCAAAGCCGACCTGGGCCAAAGGTCCAGTGCTGGTCCCGCCAAGTCCCCCCAACTGACAACCGCAGCTCCAGCCTCACCGGTCCTACCAGCGGGAGCTGAACCCCAACATCAGCGGCCCCTTAACCACTGAGGGTCCCCCGAGTGTGCTTGGCAGGCAGCTCACAGATCACCTCTACCCCCCACCTTCCCACCCGTGAACCTCAAGTCTGCCAGCCACACTCAGGGGCAACCCCCTGGCATCCTGGGTCCCCGAGAGAAATCAGGGCTCAAGCAACAGCTGATGTGCTGGAGGCCCCGTGGGGAAGGGTGCAGCCTGGAGCCCCCCATCAGGTCCCTGCAGCCCCCTCCCTCCCACCATGCCACATCAGCAGCCCTGTGCCCACATCAGCAGCCCTGTGCCCGCATCAGCCGCCCTGTGCCACATCAGCCTCCCTGTGCCCACATCAGCCGGCCTGTGCCACATCAGCCTCCCTGTGCCCACATCAGCCGCCCTGTGCCACATCAGCCTCCCTGTGCCCGCATCAGCTGCCCTGTGCCCGCATCAGCCGCCCTGTGCCCACATCAGTCCGCCCTGTGCCCACCTGCCCTGTGCCCCCATCAGCTGGCCCTGTGCCCGCATCAGCCGCCCTGTGCCCGCATCAGCCGCCCTGTGCCCACATCAGTCCGCCCTGTGCCCACCTGCCCTGTGCCCGCATCAGCCGCCCTGTGCACACATCAGCCGGCCCTGTGCCCACATCAGCCGGCCCTGTGCCCACATCAGCCGGCCCTGTGCCCACATCAGCCGCCCTGTGCCCGCATCAGCCGCCCTGTGCCCGCATCAGCCGGCCCTGTGCCCACATCAGCCCACCCAGACCCTGATTCTCCCAGAACTCCAAATGCCAATCTTGTTGGCACAGCGACTCGTCCGGACCCCGCACCCACCCTCCCTGTCCCCCGGGGATCCTTCCTGAAGCATTCCTGTCCCTCAAAACTGGAACGTGTCTTAGCATAACCTTTGGCTCGAGTGGAAAATCAGGAGGAGGGAGAGAAATTGCCCAGGAAAATGGGGTGTCTGTCACCTGAGGTTCACTCTCCGCCCACCCGACCCTGACTCACGGCCGGTTCTCTGCCTGGGAACAGGCTCGGGGTCTCCCGGCCCCTGTGCCTGCGTGTGGAGGCGGGAGCGGGAGGGACACGCCCGCAGGAACCAGAGACCCCCCAAGTGCAGGGCCGCCAGACGGCCCCTCTCTGGAGGGGTCTCCGCAAGTGGAATCTCATCCCGGTCCCGCTCAGCCCCCCCCCCATCATCCCTGTCCCACCGGGACCCTAAGAGTCCCTCACTCGCTGTTGGCTATTTCCATGGCCAAGCCCTGCACCCCAAGGGCCTGCCCCCCGCCCCTGCCCCCCCCCGCCGCCCGCCCCTCCCCTCCCCCCGCCCACCGGCGCCGTTACCGTCGAACTTGACGTTGAGCACGAAGTCCTTGTAGAGGCGCCGGCCGCTGACGGGCCTCATGGCGGCGCACAGGCGGGTGGTGTTGGGGCAGAGGGCGCGGTGCATGTTGTGCAGCGCGTGGGCCATGGCGTACACGGCGTTCACCACGAACACGATCTTGGACTCCTGCTCGAAGGGCACGGCCCGCAGCGAGTGGGCCGCGCAGTCGCGCCCCCGGAAGCTGCAGCCGAAGCGCTGCTCCCAGAACTCCCGGAACCAGGGGTTGCGGCTGTTGTTCCAGGGGTGCAGGCCGCGGAAGTAGGCGGCGAAGTCGCCGATGGGGTAGGAGGCCAGCTCCACGGTGATGGCGCCCTCGGCGGCGGCCTCGCTGCCGGCCACCACGCTCTCCAGCGCGCCCCAGCCGTCGCTGGCCACCCAGGTGAGGCTGGCGTTGAGGCGCCGGGCGGCGGCCAGCAGCTCGCGGGCGTCCTCGGAGCGGGCGAACAGCACGGCCACGCGGGCGCCCGGCTTGCGCAGCAGCGCGCGCACCACGCCCTCGAAGGCGGCGCGGCTCATGGCGCGGCCCACCTTCTCGGACGTGGCCACGCAGATGTTGCGGGCGCGGGCCTCCAGCTCGAAGGCCTCGATGCCCGTCTCGCCGTAGTCGCCCTCGGAGGCCACGGTGGACACGTAGGTCCAGTTGAAGAAGCGCAGGATCTCGGCCATGGCCTTGGCCTGGAAGAAGTCGGGGGGCACGGTGCGGGCGAAGAAGTCGTAGCGGGACTTGTCGCTCAGCTTGGCGCTGGTGGACGCGTAGCTGATCTGCGGGATCTGGAACAGCCGCAGGAGGTTGGCCACCTGCGGGGGCGGGGGGGGGGCAGAGAGGGCAAAGGTCAGAGACAGAGGTGTCCCCACTGCTGTCCGACCTCGGGGTCAAGTGTTCATGTGGTCGGCTGTGAGGTCCCCACCCTCGCCCCAAAGACCCGGATCCTGTGTTGCTGTGGCTCGGCCCCCCCGCCCCCCAGGGGCCGGGAGAGGGACCCGGCGAGCACAGGGCCCTGGGCCTCCTGAGCTCCTCTGCTGCCCCTCAGGCTCATGGCAGGTGGCCCATGGCCGTCGCCCAGGGGAGCCAAGGCAGGCCCGGCCCGGGAGGAGGTTGGCTGTCGGGAGGAGGAGGGCGCCAGATGGCCTCGGGTGCTCAGGGCTGTAGGCCCTCCGCCGTCTGGGCAGTAACCTTCCCAGAGTCAGCCCTGGTGGGATGACGGAGGAAGGAGGAAAAGGAAGTCCCGGATCTGAGGGCCCCAATGGCCGAGAGCCCGCGGCCAGGTCTCCCCGGCGCCCCACCGGCCGCCTGGCAGCCCCTCTCCCACCGGCGGCTTGGACCTGCCCCACCAGTGCCGTCTCGCCGAGGACCCGGGAGAGCGGGGGAGGCTGAGGGGCCCCTCCCAGCACCACACATTCTGCTTCTCCCCTCGGGGCTGCTCCTGGCTTCTATCCCCACCCCCCTCCACTTTCCAATCCCCGGAGAGAGGATCTAACGGATCCCAGGCCCTTGGCTGAGAGCCCTGGGTTCCCCTCGCCATGATGTGAGGCCTTGGCGTATGGCTGCCTCTCTCCAAGCCTCAGTTTCCTTGCCTATGAAATGGGTTAATAATAAGAGCAGCAGCCAGTACTGGCCATGCCCTCCGGACCCGCCAGCCCCCCTGATACATGCTGGGCGCGTGTTCCTTCATTACGTGCCCACCACAACCCTCAGAGAGGCAAGTGCTGTGAGTCCCGCTTTATGAGGGGAAACTGAGGCACAGGAGAGGGAAGTGGTGCCCAGAGCCACGCAGTAAGTGGGAAAGGGGAGTTGGAGGGGGGGGCGCTGGGATTCAAACCTGCAGCTCTGACTCTAGAGGCCTGGTACTACCTTCTTGGGGCTGTAGAACATCAGGTGTGTGTGTGTGGGGGGGGGCGGTGATGGGAGGGTGATGTTTCCCCTCACAGTCTCTAAAGCTGGGCCCCCATGTGACGGGGCCCTTTCTCAGCCCCGGTAAAGAGCCACACCAAGGAAGCTCCTAGTTCCTCCTCCAGGGTCATTAGGAATCTGGGGGCCCCGCCCTGCCTCTCTCTCCCGCCTCCGTTTGAGCCCCCCCATACCTGGATGGAGACGTCGCTGTAGGAGCCGCCGATGACCCCGGTGATGGCGGCCGGAGCGTCGTCCTGGGTGGCATAGGAGCCGTCGGGGCAGACGTGGCGGGCGCCATCGGCGCCCCGGCTGAGCGAGGCGCGCACGAAGTCCAGCGCCTGCTCGAGGGCGTGCGTGTCCTTGGAGCAGGTGTCCAGGATGTGCGCGCCCAGCCGCACGCCGGGCAGCAGGCGCGGGTCGCGGTTGATGCGGTCCAGCGCGAAGAGCATGGCCTCCAGGCGCTGGATGCCGCGGTGCTCGTTGACCGGCCCGCACTCCTCGGCCGGGCCGCCCTTCTGGTGCACCGGGAACAGCCCGCCCAGCACCAGGTCCCCCTCCAGCGTCAGCACCTTCCTGGCCGGGCCCTCGGCCCCGGCGCCCCACAGCAGCAGCGCCAGGAGCCCCAGCAGCGCTCCCATGGCCCCAGGCGGGGGGCGGGCACAGACCTGAGCCTCCGGGGGGTGAGGGCAGAAGCAGCAGAGGCAGAGAAAGGGGCAGAGGAGGAGCAGGAGCGGACAGACAGGAAGGAAGACGAGAAGGGGCCCAGCTCCTGCAGAGAGAGAAACAGACGGACAGACAGACAGACAGACGGAGAGAAGCAGAATCTGAGAACGGCTACCCCTGCGGACTGCCTCCCCCAAACCGCTGCCCCAGGCACGCAGGAGCCGGGAGAGTGATGACACGGCGGGCTAGGAGCTCCCGAGACACCCCGGCCCGTCTCCCAGCCTGCCCTGACCGGGGCTGGAGTGGGCCCTGTGTCCATCCCAGACAGCAGAGCGGGCGGGAGACCCCGGGCAACACCCATCTCCCCGCAAATCGAAGAGCGTCCCGGACCCTCACTAACCTCCCAGGACCCCAAGGTCAACAGCTTCGCAGCAGAGACCAGAGTCGACTTACAGACGGGCCCAGTGCCCACCCCGAGCCGCGGCTGCTGGCTGAGAGCCCGCCAGGGGAGAGGGTGTCCATCTCCAGGGCCCAGGGAGGCCGTGGGTGCCCAGGTGAGGCCCCGGGTCCTAGCCTCTGGTTCTTCAAAAGCCCCCTGACCTGCCCCCCGCCTGGGGGAGTCAGAGAGACCTGGGCACTGCAGTCAGGCAGCCAGGGGGCCCCAGGGAGGCCGCCGAGTGGCCAGGTCCTGAGGCAGCAGGGGATGTAGATGTGCGGGTGCGGGTGTCCGTCGGGTGGGGACGGCTCATCTGGTCCGAACCTCACAACCCGCTCAGGGCGAGGCTCCCTCCTGCTCTGCGCTGGAGCGTCTGGGACTTTGCCTGCGCTTCCTCTCCAGCTCAGAACCCAGCAGAAAAGTCACGTCTCCAGCCGCCCCACCCGCAGCCTCAGGGTCCTGTCCCCCGGCCCCGCCCAGCCCTCAGGGACCGTCCGTCCCTTCCTCTCCCCTCTGCACCCCTCGCGTGCCCCTGCCCTGCGCCGGCTCACGGCTCACGCAGCCACGCAGCGTGGGGAGCCGGGAGAGGGGACCTGAGCCCCAAGAAGGGTAGCAACTCTCAAAGACCCAAGTCCGGGCGCTTCCCGCCCTCTGCCCCTCGCCTCCCCTGGGCTGGGCTGCAGCCGGCGCCAGGGTGGGGGCCCGGGGTCCTGGCGGGCCAGGCACACCGGAGAGGGAGGGGAGGGCAGAGACCCGCTCGGAGGGGGACAGGGACCCAGATGGGGGCTGAGGCCCAGACCTGTCATACCACGAGCCTCTGGCAGGGGCGGCAGGGACAGAGCTCTGAGGGATGGGGACCGAACCCCGAGAGGAGACAGACCCTGCAAGCAGGCGGCCCCAGGGGCCTGGGCCCCAAAATCTGGGCAGGGAGCGGTCCAGCCCGAGAGGCTGAGACAAAGAGGCACAGACAGAAAGACAGACCAGAGGACGGGGGGACCAGAGGGACGAAGGGGAGGGATGAGGGAGCGCCGTGCAGGGTGAGCGTTTTCTGGGGAGGCAAGGCGGGACGCCCGGGGCTGTCTTTCCGCTTCTGGGTACCCGGGCAGGGACGGGGCGCCCAGGACCAGAGGGCCCGCGGGACTCGGGGACGTGGGGGCCAGGAGGTCGGCTGCAGCCACGGGCTTACCCTACCTGCGCGCCCGGCTCTGGCGCCGAGAGGAGCGGAGAGCAGCCGGGCGCGGGGCTCGGGCTCCCACCGGCTCGCTCGCCCGCTCGGCGGCTGTGAGCTCTCCGCCCGCCGCGGCCGCTTTCCATGCTGCCGCCCCGCCCCCGCCGGCCGGCCCGCCCCCGGGCCCTCCCCGCCCTCCCCTCCCCACCTCCCGCTCCCTCCCGGCCTCCGCCCGGAGCTGTCCGCCTCCTGGTGCTGAATCCGCGCCGCTCCCGCCAGGCTGGACCGGATCCTGGGCCCCCTGCGCCCCGCGGTCATACTCCGCCCCGGAGGGCAGCGGGCATGGGGCACCGGGCTGGGAAGGTCACTGAGCCCCAGGAGCAGGACAAGCGCTAAGGGTCCCCACCTGTGAGAGCACTGGGGCTGGCCTGGGGTCCCGGGGCAAAGGGGAACGTGGGAGAAGGGTCCAGGGCTCAGACAAGTCTGCCCCTGTCCTCACATCCACACACTCCTCCCCTCTCTCTCTCACACACACACACTCGCTCATGGACCGCAGTTTAGTCCACATGCCAGGCCCAGGCGGGGGCATGTGTCTTCAGCCCCAGGTGGGAGCTGGGGCCTGAGTCACTCGGAGGAAGAGAGAGGGGGGGTGTGTGTCAGAGCAGGATGGGGCCTCCTCTTCCTTCCTGCAAATGACCTTTAAGCTGCTACTTCCCCCCCCGAACACACCCACCCCCAGCCCTGACCCCCACAGTAATCCTCACCCTCATGTGCAAAGGCCGAGGGGTCTGTGGGCCAGGGACTAGGTCCCCAAGGGACACGCCGGGGCTGGCAGGGCATCTGGGAGGGCGAGGCCTGGGGAAGAGGCTCCTGGAACAGGCGGCTCCGTGGGAGGGAACAGGGGCTGGCGCCGGGGCGGAGGGAGGGAAGGGAAGGCGGCCCAGGGCAGCGGCCCAGGGCGCGTGGGGGACAAGCTGCGGTGCCAGCCTGTGTGAGGACTCGGGAGGGGCCCGTGGCCCTGCCCCAGCGAGCACCCGCACTCGCACACGCACACGGACACGTGCTGAGCGCACGGCAGCCCCACACGCTGCCGGGGGCTGCCCTTCCTTCCACAGGTGTCTGCAGGGGCAAGGCCAGCTCAGACACACGTTAAGGAGCACATGCCAAGCCCAGGCCCACAGGCACACACATCTACGTGTGCGTGGCAATTGCAGGGGGGCGGCGGGGGGGATAGAGCGTCGGCACGGAAGGACAGGCTTTTGCCTGGACACAGAATCCCGATGCCCCACTGCTCTGGAAAGAGCACAGCTGTGAACACACAAACACATCAAACCCTGACCATCAAACTCCACGGCTGACGGGAGGCGGTGGGGCAGCGGGTGCGGGTTCAGAGCTGTCAGACAGCTGGGGAGGGAGGCAGGCTGTCTCCCCGCTCCCGCTGCTCTCACCTCGCCTTGCGGGCTGGCTCAGGGACTGCTCCCTGGGGTGGGTGAGCCACGGGCCAGGCCTGAGCAGAGCGGCTGACAGCAGCGGGGCGCTGAGGTGAGAGGGGCTGCTCACCAGGCAGCCTCACAGGCGTGGAACACAGCGCCCACCCATGGCAGGGCCTGCGGCAGCACACGGACATGCAGTCACACACCCAGCCCTACGGAGCTGCACATGTGGATGTGGCCATATGTAGCAATACATGTAAGCACAAGCACTGAGCTGTACATGCAGACATGGCCCTAATACACAGCTTTATTATTTTATTTTTAATATATTCTCGTTGATTTCAGAGAGGAAGGGGGAGAGAAACATCAATGACGAGAGGGAATCATTGATCGGCTGCAGGCTCCCTACTGCGGATCAAGCCTGCAACTTGGGTTTGTGCCCTGATTCGGAATTAAACCGTAACTACCTGGTTCATAGGTTGATGCTCAACCATAGTGCCACGCCGGCTGGGTCATACATAATACACAGCTTTAAATGTGGACACACGTATGGCTGTCCACATGGACACCAACATATGGCCATACAGCACATCATGAATAATAGAGCCACCCCTGAGGCTCCTTCAACTGCCCTCTGCCCTGTGTGGTCACACACAGCTGCATTCACGCAGACACACAGAAAAAGACACTGTACACGTGAACACACAACCACACACACAGCTGTGCAGACACAGACACACACAGAGAGCAGCATGTGCAAAAAGCCCTCGGTGATGCTCCCGCCGCCAGCCTCACACCCGGTCACACAGCATCCACATGAACACGCCACCCCCAGCACATCACACCCTCACGCCCCCTTGGCACAGCCTCCCCAGCAGACCCATCCAGGGTCACACACAGAATCAAAAGCACGAGCACGTGTGCACGCACACAGGCAGGCACGCAGACACGGGCGGCACAGCGGGGACACCTCACCTGCGGGGCAGATGCCAGCATGAACACAGGCACACTCGAGCCACAGACACGAATGCATCCCTTACAGGCAGGCCAAGGCAGACCGTGAGCTCCCCACTCCTGAGCCCGGGGCGCCCTGTGCCCAGTTCCCACACCCCTCGTCCTGCTCTCCAGCAGCCTGGAGCCTCTGGCACTGCTGCAAGGGAGGGGCAGCTGCACCGGGGCCACAGAGCAGGGAGTGGAGGGCCTCCCGGAACCCTGTCTGCCCCCACCCCATGGTGCTGTCCCCCTCCCTCTTCTTGGGCTGGGGTGCTCCCGTCCACACCCCACCTCTCTGCACAGGGCTCCCCGAGGTAGAACACACACACACAAATGCACAGCACAACCCCAGGTGAAACAATAAAATCTTTTGCTTTATTCTGGTTCCTGGAAGCTCCAATGTGAATCTGAAAAAAGATTTAACAGAGGCAGCAGCCCGGGGCCGGGGCAGGGAACAGTCCCTGCTCCTTTTCCCTGGGAGCCAAGAGGGCAGTGAGGACAGGGCTTGGCTGGAGGCCGGGGGTTGAAGTCAGGTCCCCTGAGACCCCTGGCCCTCGCCTGGGCCCGGAAGGTGGAGGAGGAGGCTGAAGAGTCTGGTCAGTTCCTTAGTGACTGCAGCAGAGGACGGGGCCACGGCTACTCCTCGCCTCTTTCGGGGGTACTGAGCTCGCGGGGCCACTTGGGAGCTCCCAGGGGCTCAGCCTCAGGGCTCAGCCTGGGCTCCCCCAGGGGTCCCTCGCCCTCCAGGTCCAGCTCCTCGAAGGATGAGCCGCTGGCGCCCGACTCACTGTAGCTGTGCTCACTGCGGGTGTCACTGTCGTCCCAGCTGCGGCCGCTCACCCCAGGGGACAGTGTGGCCGCTGACGTCTCCCGACTGCCGGGACCCACCTCCAGGCTCACAGAACTCCCATCGCTCAGCGTGTCAGCTCCTGGGCCGGGAAGAGGAAGCGCGGTTAGCCAGCACCCGCCCCTCCTCCAGAGGACAGGCTCGCCCCCCATCCCAGCCACTCAGCCCGCACTGCTCATGAATAATAAAGCAGCCCGGCCCAGGAGGCCCATCCAGCTGCCCTCTGCCCTCCGCCCTGACCCGCAGCACTGACCCGCTGCACTGACAGGGCAGAGGGAGCAAGGAGGAAGGGGGAGGGCAGCCTGCTGTGCACGCCTCTCCCTGCCCCAAATTAGCCTCAGCTCCCCGCACTCCCACAAAGCCTGCCCCCTCCCGACTGTCCATTAAGCATCACTGGGCCCTGAGGGTAGAACAAAGAGACCCAACTGATGGCCCCGCCACCCCCATTTCAGGCTTGGAGAGAGGTTTGTCCAGTGACCTAATGTTGCCCAGAAGACGTGAGGATGGGAGACTGTCCCCCCGCCCATGGAGGGCCGCCAAGGAGCAGCCACATGTGGGAGATCAGCTGGCCCTGCCTGTGGCCCGGCTGAGCCTGACTGGAGGAGGGGGGGGGGGGCGATGGAGTCCTGAGGAACCTCTCCTGGCTGTTTGAAGGAGGGTGCTGGGAGGAAGCTCCCCTATGCCCGGGTCACCCCAGGGGAGCCCTTCCCTACCCCAAGCACTGGTGGTTCCTGAGCCACAAGCAGGAGGGGACCACGAGAGCACTATGCTGGCAGCCGGGAGCCCAAGACAGTGCTGCACGGGCTGCAGGGCCAGTCCCCCAGCCTGCTCCTTCACCCCCATCTGCTCCAGCAGCCCTTCCTCTGCCCTGCTGAGGGGCACCCTCAATTCACCTCCCAGATCAGAGGCCTGACAGCAGCTGGGGTGGCGAGGAGGGCAAAGCTCAGGCCCACCGTGAGGGGGAGCGGGACAGGAAGCTGACAGGCCCTCTCCTGTGTGTGTGTGGGGGGGGGCGGCTGTCCAACATCACAGAAGGTGAGGGGGGCCAGCGTCCCAGATCCTGTCTCCATAGTGATGGAGCCCAGAGCCAGGCTTAGCTGGGACTGCCTGGCGTTTGGAACTTTGATTAAGGCTCAGCTTGAATCAAGGGTGGGGTGGGAATTTGGGGTCTGCCCTCCTCGTCCCCTTGGCCCCAGGAAAACGCCCTCTGGGCCCATGGTGGAGGTGCGGTGAGCCCTGGAGGGGCCAGGCTGCTGGCCCCAGCGCCGTCTTCTTGCTGGTGCCCCGTCATGGCTCCCCTGGTGCAGGCATTCAAGAGTGGGCCCAGGCCACACCCTGACTTAGGGGTGGTTCCCTCTGACCGGGTCAAGACTCCAGCCCCTCATTTGCTCCTTAAACAGTGATCAGCGCCCCAGGGCTGCAGGCCTGAGAGGAGCAGAAGAGAGCGCCCCATTCCCTTCTCCTGTTCTTCCCAGGCCCGGGCTCTCTGGGGACAGGGTGTGGAAACCTCTCCTGCTCCAGGGCTGGGAGTGGTCAGGGAAGGAGCCCAGGGGAGCCCTCAGGCCTCCGAGCGCAGCCCCTGCGCGTGGGGACACTTCTGGCAAAGGAGCACAAGACAGGGAGTCAAACCCCCCCCCCCTCCCAGGGCTGCGGGGGCAGGGACGAAGCTGCCACCTTCACCCCAGGCCCCACCTCCTCCGCTGCCCACGGCCACCGCAAGGAGATCGAATCGCATCGCCTCTCTGGAGCTGAATAATACATCAATGTAATAACAGGCACAGGCAGCTAATCACCCCTTCCCTCCCAGCCCAGGGGGCCCAGCGGGGAGGCAGGTGGGACAGGCCGAGCCTTGGGTGGCCAGGCTCCCAACATGCACTGCTATGCAAGTGTCAGGCACCTGGCAGGCGACACCGGAGCCACCCTGGCCCCTGGCATCAGGGCAGACCCTGTCAGAGGGGGGCAGACCCCTCGGCCCCACACCAGGGGGGTGGGCGGGCGGGCTGGTGGGAGGACAGGCCCAGCACTAGGGCGTGGGAGCGCGGGCTGCAGCCGGCTGCAGCGGATGCCAAGCAGTTCTTCAGCACCCTGGCAGGTGGTGTTTGGGAGGGAGGCTGGGGGGGGGGGGGGGGCAAAAAACAGGGGGAGAGGCAGCAGAGAGGGGTTGAAGGAAGGTCAGGGCACTGCCCCTTCCTGCCCTGGGACTGCCTGGGCCCGCTGACCTTGAGCTGCATCCTGTGTCCACAGTCAGGGCACTGGAGCGTCTGCCAGCACTCCAGGAGGGTGGGAGTGGCGCCCCAGGGGGGTAATTAAGCGGCAGATGAAGCTAACTGTGCTGGACGCAGCCCCCAGGGAGTGGACTGCCGCTCACACCCCCACCGACAGCACAGGCCTCTCCAGGTGACCTTGGCTGCTGAAGGGACCGACAGAGGGAGTCTCCAGAAGAGACAGTGAGGAGGGACAGCCACTCTCCGCCCAGCCTGCACCACCCCCACAGGCTGGACCTCCAGACCCACATGAGGCTCCACATTCAGGGCCAAGGGTCAGACCCAGGACCACTTGGGATGTTCCCAGCAGGTCTCCTCACCCTTGGGCACAGGTCATAAGAAGTCATGACAGGAGGGTGAGCTGAGAACAGGCAGCAGCCGCTGGCCTGGACCTTGATCTGAGGGCTGGCTCTGGTGGGAGGGGCTGGGCACCGATCCCCTGCCCCTCTGCACGCTTTCTGGCTGCTTTTTTACAGGGGGAGAGCGGCTGGCTCTGGGCGGGGCCGTGGACTGGGGGCAGAAGGGCACCTGTTCCACTGACCTTTCAGGTCCAGTGCCAACCTTCTTTCCCGAGGAGCCCCACCCTATGGCACCTTCCCGAGCACCTCAGCCTCTCCCACTCACCCAGCTGCCTGTGAGCTGTTTCCAGGGGTTCCCCTGTGGCCCCGGAAGGGAATCAGGCAGAATCCGGGATCTGCGCTGCCAGGGGTAACGTGTATGAATCCACACCTACGTGGCCCCTTGTGTCTGGGAACAGCCAACTCTGCCTGTGGGTCCCGGGGAGCAGGTCTTCTTCCACCTCGGCCAAGCTTCCCCTGGACACCCACAGGCAGCTCACCTCGCCCCCCGGCCCTCGTACCTGTGGCGTCCATTTGGGCATCGCTGGCCTCCGCAGGCCCCCGGCCTTTCCGCTCCGTCTCCTTCACCTCAGGGACATAGAAGTCTCCCTGCCGGGCCAGCGGGCACATGAAATAGATCTGGTCCCGCTGGTAGATCTCCAGCCGAGGGTGGGCACACAGCTTCCGCTCCTTGCCAGACAGGGACAGAGGAGGAGTGAGCCCTGTGTGCCTCGTCCCCGAGCAGCTACCGTGCGCTCCTCCCCAGGGCTGCTCTGCCTCGGGGCCCGATCTCCCTCAAGTTTCCAACCCCACACCCCGGGCAGTGGTCCAGGGACCCAGGAGTCCTTGGGGCAATGCCCTGGGACAAATGCTGAGGGAACCCAGGAGCCTGTCCCTGAGTGTTCTAATGGGGGCTGGGACCAGAGGCTGTTCCAGAAACACTGGTCTCAGCCAGCAGCCTCACACCTCACACCAGACAGGGGCCCACGAACCACGGCCCGAGGCGCCCAAGCCAAGGTCTGACTTGCCAGACTTTCTATCCCAGGACCCCCGCCCTGCCCTCTTCTCCAGCTTGGACAATACTGAGTGACCCACATAGACCAGGAGAGGCCAGTGCCCTGTCCTTGCAGACATGTTCCTACAAACCCTGGACAGGGCTCTAGGCAGCTGGACCTAAGCCTCCCTTCCAGTACCGTTGCCCTGCAAGTTCAGGTCCATGCCAGCCTCTGAAACTGTCCCAGGCTGTCCTGCACCCGGGCTCAGAGTGTTAGCCGAGGGGGAGGAGCCAGACCCTAGGCTGGACGGGCAGGCAGGACAAGTAGATCTAACAGCAGACATTACCCCAACTCCCTAAGGGGCCCCAAGTTCTGGGACAGGCTCTCCCCTCCCCTCTGCCTGCACCCAGGCCCAAGACTCCCCAGCCCTCGGTGTGGGTGGAAGGGGCACAGACAGATGCCTGAGTGCCCTGAGGCGGGAACAGACCAGGACAGGGCCAAGTGCATCCTGCTCCTGCGCCCGCCCCTTCCTGCGATGGAGCACGATTACCACGGAGATGACTAGAGGCTCCTGCCCTCCACTGCTCACCCCCAGCCTTCACAACATGGCTATTTATAGCGCCTGCCGGCTCTCGCCACGAGCTCTGCAATGAGCCTTCCACTCAGCGGTAATGAGAAGCCCGGCGGCCGGCGGGCAGAAGCCACTCCAGGACTCCACTTGTCCGCCTGCTGGCCGAGCCCAGGCTGAGGAGCCCCTCCCTTAAAGAACGCGAAGAGGGGAGAGGGGGGAGCGAGGCTGAGAGCACCCGGGAGGGCCTGTGTCCTGCGCCCCCCTGCGCTCAAACGCAGAATGGGACAGCCGAGCCCTGCCTCCTCCAGGGCCAGTGAAGGAAAGTCACTGTTTTTAATAGTTGGAGCCAATCTTCTCTGCCAACCTGGGTGCCCTCTGGGCCATCTCACAGGCCATGCCCCGAGCTCCTCCCATCGCTGAGCACAGGGATGCTGCCTGGCTTCTCCATCCGCCCACACTGTGCCCTGGCCCCTCAGGAGGGGACAGAGCAAGGACACTTCAGGCAGCGGAGCGACCAGGCTCGGGACCCTTCCAATGCCAGCGCTCGGGGCGGGCATCGGCCAAACCTGAACGCACCCCTCTGGGTGAAAGGGCCGTCACCAAGGCTGGGGGGCTCCTGGAGGAGGTCCCGGTCCCTTCCTGGCAGCCAGAGAGAAGCGAAGGGAAAAGGGCCCCCGGACCCAACCAGGACGTGGCCTTCCCCAGCAGCCCATGCCCTGGGCATTCAAAGGGCCCACAGGGAGTGCCTTAGTGGCCATCAGTCACCTGGCAGCCTGGCTTTTGGGGGTGCCCCTGGAACCAGAACTTGTGCTCACCCAGAAACTAAGAACATTGGAGCCCTGCCCCTGCCTACACTTGAGCCTACATAGCTTCCCTTCAGGAAGTAATGGGGACGTTAAGAGGAAGAGTGCTCTTTCTACCCTCCTTTCTAAGCTGGGCACCAGGGTAGGCAGCGCCAGGCAGCCACCTTTGCCACCTGCTCTGCCATCCCCCTCATTGGCAGGCAGGAGGCAGCTCTGTGGCTGCTCTGCGCATCTGCCTCCTCCGGAGAGCCGGGCTCTGAAGTTGCCTGGCTGTGGACAGCCCTGTTGCCATGGAAACTGCATCCTCCATCCCTGCCGTCGCCTTCATCTCAAAGCCATTGGGGAGAACAGAGGAACCAGAGAGACAGAGGAGGGAGAGAAAACTGTGGCCTGGCCACACAGCCTCTCCTTTCCTGCCCAACCCTCCCTCCTCACAGCGTCCCACACAGGACGCACCAACTGCCCAAGCCTGCCCCAGGCCTCTGGAAGGGCAGCCTCATACCCGAGCCCAGCCACCACCTGGAGACCCTGGCACTCCCTGTTGGCAGGAGGTGCCGAGCTCACTGAAACCCCCGAGAGCTCAGCCCCAAGTCACTTTCACACATGCTGGGCCTGTCAACATTCAGACGCAGGGGCTTGAAGAAGACAAAGGCACCAACTTCCAACCCAGGCCCACAGGCAAGGGTCGGGCTGAGAAATGTCCCCAGCCTCTGTGTCCACTGAGCAGCAGGGAGTCCAGTGGCGGCTGGGGGCGGAGGGGGCGGGACAGGACTAGCCCTAGGCCCTGTCCCTACGTGACCAGGCGGAGGACGAGGTCTTTCCCTCCCAGCCTGGGGGAGAGGGGCCGTGCTCAGGTCCTTGCTGCTCAGCAGGAGCTGCGGCCCAGGCAGCATGTCCACGAGCTGGTGACTACAGGACAATCGTGAAGGAAGGCAAGGGCAGCTGCCTCCCCTCAGCCAGCCCCTGGGAGCCCTCGGAGACAGACTGCCAAGAGCCAAGGACATGGGGTCAGGGCCGCGCTGGCTGGCACTGCTGGGGAAAGGGGCCTGAAGTCCTCCCGGCCTGGGCTCCCCTTCCCACAGCCCAACAGCCAGAGGTTTGAGGAAGCGTCCCTGGGACAGGGTGCCTGCTCTGGCCACTGGCCATCTGATGAGGCCACCACTCAGGGCAACTCACTCCCACACACAGTCTCAAGGGGCCCCCGGAAACTGGACGTAGGCGTTCTAGTCCCTGGGACTCACCTCCAGGGTTCCCTCCCTCCTGGACTTCCCACAAGTAGAAACAAAGGGGACGTAGGACACGGGGGGAGGGGGTATTCTAGACCTCACTTCCCCACCCCCACCCCTGCACTCTCACCGGCTCCCTCACCAGGAGCGCGGGCAGACAGGGAAAGAGCAGTGGCCCCAGGCCCCCACAGTGCCACTGCCCAGCTACTTTGGGACATACCACCCTTCCTTGCCTGGATGGGGGGCTCACCTCCTAGTTGGGGGCAGGCATTCAGCCCACGCAGCTTAGGGCCCCTGCAAAGGGCTAACCTGGCATGCTTGGCTAAGGCTTCCCGCCGGACCCCCAGTCCTCCCCTAAAGTTCTTACTGCTGAGGGGAGAGGAGGCTGCAGGGGAGAGAACTACCTGAACTACCCTCACCCAACGTTCTACTTCAGCTAGGGTGGGGCAGGTGAGGGTAGATCTCACCCCAGGCAACCTAGAAGCTAAGTCTGCTCAGAGCTAAGTGACCTCAAATCCCCCAAAGGATGAGCGCTGGGTGCAGGCCCAGGACTGGTCACACATCTCCTACGGAGCTCTAGGCCCAGGAGGGGATGAGGTCTGCTCTTCCGGCTCCAGCCAATCACAGGTCCTTACCTCCTGGCCCCCTCTTCCCCCCCAGTTCAGCCTGAGCTGCTCAGTCCTACCCGTCCATCCACACCAGGCTGGACAGCCGGACAGCCACACAGCCAGCACACAGCTGTTGCATCGCACCTGAGGTGGTGGCATCTCTGCACTGGGTGAAGTGAGGCATGCTCATTGCTAATTACAGACAGCACGCGTACCGCCTGCACGCAGCCGTCCCTGCAAGTGGGGGCTCCGGCCAAGGAGGCCCCTCAGGCAGCTGGTCTGTACCGCACATGCAAAGGGATGCTAAGGAGGGGGGAGGCGTAGCTGGGCGGCTGGAATGCGGCACGTTGTTATTATTCTGCCCCGGAACTTCTGTCAACGTCCCCCTCCCTCACTCCCTCTCACCCCCACCGGCCTCCCAGCAGCCTCTGGCCAAGAACCTGAGCCTGACTGTGGGGCTGCTGTGACAGCAGGGAGAAGCTGGGAAGCGTTTGGAGCTCTCCCCTCCCCTCTGCAGCAGGGGGGCCCGAGGCTCTGAAAATGACAGGCAAAGGAGACAGAGAGGGGCTGCCAGCGAGGGCAGAGAGAGGACAGAAGGGGCCGAGATGGAGGCTGGAGCTGGAGCCGTGGCCTAGATGGGTGGCTTCTCTCTGGATCAATCCCCCAACTGTAAGATAAAGAGATCGAAAGAGAGGATCTCAAAAGAAGTGAGGAATTGGGAAAAATGAATAAAACACCATTACTTAAAGATCAGGCAACTGTACACTTGAAAACCCCCAAAAGAATCAATGGAGACACTTTCCCAAACATTAAGGCCCTAAGTAACCAAAGCACAGTGCCTTTCTGTGCATCAGTCACACAGGAAGTACAATGGGAGGAAGAGCTGAAGGCTCTCTTGGGACCGGTCTAGCCCTGGGTCCAGAGCCTGGGAGGACTGAGAAAGGGGAGTGTGAGGGAGTGGGTGCTCGCTGTGCCCACTGCTGCCGCTGCCTGAGACTTTTCATTTTCACCTCAAAGCCGGCAGCGTGCCATGCAATTTACACCTCTGCTCATATCCCCACGCCCAGGTCCCGGCTTCCCGGGCACGGCCTATGGGGAGGGCCTCAGGGGCGCTGGAGACCAGGGTGGGCTGGGGCACCGAGAAGCAGGGAGGTGATTCGCTCTGAGCAGGCGCAGGGGACTCCAGCCCTTAAGCACCATGAGCCTGGGTGGCTGGGAAGCCACCCCCAGGTTCCACATCTCAGCCTGCTCTGCCCGGGGAGCATGGGGGAGAGCCCCATAGGGAGTTGGGGGCGCAGTCCTGGGACCCCACCATTCTCCCTTCCAAAGGTGCGAGGGGTGCCAGGGCAGGCCCACAGCCCCCCAGGACAGCTGCCAACTTCTGGGGCAGGCCTATGCAGTCAGGGACCGGGCCCGCCCCGCCCCGCCCGGACAAGCCCATGCAACGCGGCTGACTGATCACCCAGCAGCAGGAAGGCTGCTCGGTGCAGATGGGCAGATGGAGCTGTGAAGCCGAGCACCTGGGAGCCAGAGGAACCAGAAAGTGCCAGAGAGCAAGGACAGGTGGGTGAGTGGGATGGGGAGGAGGGGAAGAGCGGAGGGGGAGGCCTGGAGGTGGGGAAGAAGAGGCTCTGACGTCTCATCTCAGGTGGCACCTCTGACCTCTGGCCTCTCAGGAAGCCCCTCTCCTGACCCTCAGCAGACAGCGGCTCTCCCGGTCGGAGGGCTCTCTAGGGCCAGCCCAGCCTCCTCCCGGAATCCCAGGCGGCTGGAGAAGAGCACAGGATTTTTCCCAAGGCCATCTGCCTGGGGAAGAGGCTCCCTTGGATTGGTAACCGCCCAGCCCACAGCACACCCAGACGAGCCTCAGCCCCCAGGGTCCTGCAGGGCTGCCAAGCGCACATACCCGAGCTGGTATTTTGAGAGTGGAAGCTCCCACGCCCGCCCCGGCAAAGGCTGGCTTTGTGCTTTCGGTCCTGGGGTAGGGGAGTGGGGAGGGGTGAAGCCAGAGAGGCTGACAGAGCGGAGAGGCCTGGCCTCCTGTGCCCCCCCACCCCCCGACATCTCAGCATCCAGGGACACGGCAGGGTCTCCTCCTCGCTTGGGGGGTGACTGGGAGTAGAGTCCCTGCTCCTCTCAGCTAACTTCTCACTGCGTTCAGAGCCCGGCTGTGGCCTCTGGCTCCTCTTCCCCTTCCCGTGTGCAGTCCTTTCCCTGAGGCTCACCTGCTCAGATGCCACCCAGCCTCCTCTCCTGGCCCAAACTCCTGCTTCTCCTGTCTCAGGCCACAAGGCTACCAGGCCATGCCCATGTCTGTGTCTCTGCCCAGCCCGCTTTCTGGCTGGAGACCACTACCTGTCCTTCAAGGCTCAGCCCAAAGGCCACCCCACCCCGAGGCTGATCTGCTGTCCCTGTGAAGCCGCCGTCCCTCACATCCATTCTTGCTAGGCAGGGCCACGCCTGTGGCGGGGGCTTTGGGGGAGAAAGAGCCCAGGACTCGTCACGCGGCCCCAGGTCCTGGCGCTGCCAAGTGCCCTCCGCTCTGGACTGGGCAGGCCCGTTAGCAGGTGGCCACACTGGCAGGTGAGCTGGCCCTGGAGCTGCAGTGAGGGAGCCGGGGACAGAACTGCTTCCACCTCACTCAGGGTGAGGACACGAGGCTTTCTGGGCGTGTCTGCTGCCAAGCCTCCCTTCATGGTGCCTGCTGGTAGCGGGCTCTTCCTGCCCTTTGCTCCTGGCTCCCGCCGCCTCCCAGACCACGGGCCAGAAACCCCGTGGGGAGCAGCATGGCCCTGGCAGTGGGTAAACGTGAGTAAACGCTGGGGTCACCTCTCTCCACATCTGCCACCTTTGCTGAGCTCATGTGGAAGGAATCCAGGCTTTATTTTTAATAAGGGAAGCCCTCTCCACGCCCCAGTGCAGTCATTTTCTCCTCCAAACAAAAGCTCCCAAGGTCATCAGGGGCAGAGCTAAGCCCTCATCCCGGCGTCCCGCCGAGGGGCACCTCAGCACAGACCCTAGACTCCCCAGAGCAGGCTGAGAACTGTGGTCGGGGTCCCTGCCCACCATCAGCCAGCTGTCCCTTTTTTGTTATTCATTTAACAAGCAGCAACTGAGCATCTTGCTGGGCGCATGCTAAACTAGGACGAGGCATATAAAGAGCTGAGCAAAGTTGGTAGCATGTTGGAGGTGTTGGGTAAGTGGCTTTTGCTCAACTGAAAACCTAATATGCAAATGAGGTCTGTCAGCGGCTTACTGCACTCTCCAGTTCCTCTCCAATTCCATGGAGAAAGAGCCAGTGTCTGACCTCCAGGGCCTGCCGACTTCCCAGCCAACCTCCTCCCCTCGGACAATGCCCCGAGCCAGGCCCGGAGCTCAGGGCCTCCCCCACCACTCCCTCCAGGCTGCTCCGTGTGCCTGACCTTCTCAGGAAGGCGGCCCCACCTGCGGAGGGTCTGGGGCCTCTCCCAGTGCTCTGGGCTGACACCTGGGCCTCATTTCCTCCGTGGCCTTGCAATTTCAAGGAGGCCCAGCCCCCTCTTTCAGTTACCAGGTCCCCCTCCAGGGTCAGGGAGCGCTCTCTCCCAACCTGGAGGCCTCCTCCCTGCCTCCAGTGGATGGAGCAGCCTGACAAAGTTGGCATCTTCCACAGACTGGCAGTCATGCTGCCCGCAGCGCTCAGCCGAGGCCCCAGCCCCTCCAGCCCCTCCAGCTTAGCCTGCCGGGCTGGGGAAGGCGGCCTGAGAGCCAGGGCTGCCACATGGATCCAGCCATCCTCCCAGAACACCCCGAGACCTGACAAATGGTTTTCTCTGGGCTCCTCAGTGACCCCAGGACCCTCGCTGTTCCACGAGACCAATCCTGCCCCAGGCTCACGCCCTACCTCCCCCCGATGCCTCGGGTCCCCCTCCCTCCCCCCCAGCGATGGCCAGGGCTTCTGAGATCTTCCTGCCATCCTGCCTCCTCCTAACACAGAAACTCCTGCCATTCCACGGGAAGCACCTCCACGACCCAGCCTCAGACCCAGAGAGCAGTCAGAGAGGCAGAGAACAAGGGCGTGTGCTTGTGTGCTCAAGTGCTCGCTCGCTCTTTCTCTCTCTGTCTCTCTGTCTCTCTCTCTCTCACTCACACACACACACACACACACACACACGCACGCACACGATTAAAGGCAGCCAGCTGTCAGGGCTGAGAGTCAGAAGAGCCAGTCTCATTAGCAGCCTCCTCTCCCTGGTCCCTGAGCAGCGGGACGAGGGCAGCGTGGGAGGGAGCCTTAGATTCTCTCTGTCTCCTGGGCTGAGACACAGGACCTCCCTGTCCACTGCGGGCTGAGACCAAAGCAGAGCCAGCCCCTTCCTCATCTGTCACTGGCTTTGTTCCCCAAGACACCAGGTCAGGCTAAACCTCCACCTCCAGACCCCGCAGAGCACCTGGCCACACCTCCCTGTGGGCAGCCGCATCTCCCCAGCTGGCGGCCAGGCCCAGGTGCCTCAGACACCCTTGGAGAAGCCCCCTGCTCCCCCTCTCCCCAGACTCCCTGTCCCAGACAAGAAAGAGGGTGTACTGAGTCCCGCCCCCCCCTCCAGCCGCACCCCAGGAGAACCAAACCCAGAGCACAGCTGACAGCTCCCACAAGGGGAGGAGGGGGCGGCACTGGCGGAGGGAGGAGGAAGAGCTTTCATCAAAGAGGTGACGTCAAAACCAGGCAACCTGTGAAGCTGTCAGGGGCCGGGGAATTTGGACAAAGGCGTCTAAAAATACACCCGAACCAGGAAAAGGCTTTGGTGGAGGAGTTGCTCGCCACCTCGCCACATGCCACGCATCCTGCTCTGAGGCCGGGACCCAGGAAGCCTCTTGCCAGAGGTCGGCTCCAGATTGGCCCTGCGGTGGAGGATGACACAGAGAGAGCTGGGGACACCACCACCAGCCTCCCTGGGGGTCCCCACCCAGGAGACGGGCTTCGGCCTTGGGCACTGGCCTCTCCCTTCCTGCCCGGACCACCAGCCAGGCCCCCAGCTCCTGCCACACCCTGACGACCCTCAGCCTCTGGCCCATCCCACAGGAAAGCCCCCCCTCCCAGGCCCTCGGCTGCCACCCCAGCTCCCAAAAGACACCTGTGTGCTGCCCTCCCGCTGCTCCTCTTCTTGAGCACCAAGGCCACGGCCGGTCAACCAGGCCCCACTCCTGGACTGCCCCCTCAGCCCGGCCAGTCTGAGCTTCCATTTCCATTACAGAGGCCCTGTCCCTCAGCCAAGCTGCTCTGGAGAACAAAGCCACCAGGTCCCTGCAAACCCACTGAGTTCACATTCCTGCTGACTCCTCCCACACCCTTTCCTCCCCAACATGCCATTCACCTGGTCCCCCAGTGCTCCCCAAGGACAGTGAGTATCCACCTCGTCTGCATCTCTAGAGCCACAGCCAGCCCAAGCCCGGGCACACTAGACTCCGTGACAGCCCCGAGCCAGGACCCGTCCCTCCAGCCCAGACCAGGTTACTTTGCTGCTGGAACACTGTAGCACCTCCCACAGCCTCTCCATGCCCCCTCCCCCGTCCCTGGGCTCAGAGCCCTCTCCTCCCTCCCCAAGGGCTCCTCCAGAATTGTGCCTGAGGTTACTACTCCGAGAGGCTGTCCTGGCCACTCGGTCCACGCTGGTCCCTGCCTTTCTCACCCTGCTCTTCCTGTGCTGTGCCTCCCATTCCTGTCTGACACTATCTCACACCTCTCTGTACTTGCCTATCTCATGCACAGCATCTCCCACCGTGTCCAGCACAGCACCTTCATACACACAAGCTGGACAGGGGACTAGGCAATGGCTTCCAAGCCCAAACTCACTGCCCTAGCGCCCGAGTTCCTGAAATGTTTTAGGGAAAGAAGGATGTGCAACAGGGAAAGTAAAAAAATCTCCTGGCGGCTGGCTCTCTGGCTTCCTCCGCTCAGACGGGTCCGCCAGCATTGCCAACAAGCAGACCAGAAACTGAAGGAGATGAGGCCCAGTCCTGGGCACAGGAAACGGGAACATGACCCCATAAGAGGCAGGGCCGGAGCCAACACACGGACCCCGGCCTGCCAGCCACCGGGAGCCGCAGGCCCCTTGCTCCGATGGGGCCAGGAGGCCTGTCCACCCTTCTGAGTCTGGAGTGGGCGCTGAGCACTGAGGACGTCTCTGGTCCAAGCACAGCTGTACTGGCCAGGCCAGGTTTCTGCACGAGCTCCCTATGCTCCCAGCAGACACTCCGGTGCCCACAAGGTCTTGGACATCGAGAAGAGATGCCAGCAGCCTCTGCCCATCTTCCCGCCCCACAGGCACCTGCCCACAGGACCCCAGGGTGCTGCCCTCCCAGCTGCCAAGTCCTCCCTGGCTTCCACCCAAAGTACTGGCTGCACCCACCGCCCCGGAGCACACACTCCAGGACTGTCTCACCTTGATGTAGGCATCCAGGGCAGGATGGACGCGGCGGGCAGCCAGCCAGATGGACAGGGCGGTGGTGTAGGGGAAGGTGGCTGTCACCACGTGGCTGGGTGCCGGGAAGGAGAACACCTTGAAGCCGAATTTCTGGTAGAGCTGGATGAGCTCAGAGGAGGGCGCCTCCTCCCCTTCACTCAGAATGCTGCCCACTGCACAGCGGCACTTCTCGGGGGGCACCTGGGGAGGGAGAGTGGGGAGTCTGTGTTGAGCAAAGGAAGGAGGCCCTCAGACCTGGGTTCTGTGCCAGCTCACACCTGGCAGAACCACCAGCTCCAGGAGACCATGCAGCCCCAGACACCAGGATGGAGAGCACTGCTTTCTTGCCTGGACCCGCTCATGGCCCGGGCCCGAGGCACCCTGCTGCAGGACCCCTCCACATTCCTCCAGAAGCACGCCAGGCCCCGTGCTGGCTGTAGAAGGGCTGCAGGAAGCGAGAGCGCGTGGAACTGTGGGCTGATGAAACATGTGAGAGCCCTTCCCCATTCCCTCAGCCTCCAGGCCTCCTCTCAGCCCATGCCCGGCCCAGGCCCTGCCCCTTCCCGGCTAGACCAGAGGTGGCTGGTCCCTCCGAGTCTTTCTGGGCCCCTGGGACCAGCATTCCCCTGTCTCCCACCAACCCTGCCAGTGGGGTGCCTGTGTGAGTCCCTGACACTTCCTAGGCCTGACTCCAGGCCTGCGAGGCCCAGCACTTGCTTCTCCTCCGGCCACCTGAGCCTGCCCTGCCCTCGGACTGAGCCCCCAGGGGCATATATGTTTCTGAATCAGAGACTGACGGCAGACTGCGAGCTCTCAATCCGGGCGCTCCTGGTCCCGGATGCACAGGGCCCGCTGGCCCCTACATTTACACTCTGCCTCCACCTGGTCCTCTCCCAGCCCGCCTTCTCAGCACTGTGAAGCCACTGTCACCTGTTCTCGCCTTGGCCCTCCCTCTGGCCTTTCCAAGTCCTGTCAACAACCCTGGGCCCTCAGCTTTGCTCCGCCTTTCTACCTGGCTATGCAGCCTGCCCTGGGCGGCGCACTCTGCCTGGCTCTCACCTCTACGCAGTTCCTGGGGGGTCACTCCGGCTCCCTGCGGCCCTGGCTCCTTGCTGCCCTTGAGTCCCAGGGCATTAAGCCTAGCTCAGGGCGTTAGTGGCAGGAAGCAGGGTACAGTGGTCGGGACCACACCTCTGGAAAGAGGCAGGCCGGGCATGAGTCCTGAGTCATGTGATTCCGGGCAAGTTCCTTGGTTTCCTGGAGCCCAGTCCCCTGATATCCACGTACAGAACTGTCATACTAACGCCTCCGCCTGAGGCCCGAGGCTGGGCCAGCACTCAGCAAATGCGCCATAACCGCTGTCGGTTATTAGCAGCGATGACATGGGCCAGGTAAGTGAGCCTTGGCCTAGAATGCCCATCCACCCAAACCTATGAACACGTCCCCCCTCCCTGCCCATCCTTCAGGTACAAACACCCTCTCAGGGAGCCGTAGGGAGGCTCATGGCACCCCACCTCCCACACCAACACTTTGCTGTAAACTCTTCCCCACATCAAGTCCTCTTAGCGGCAGTCACTTCTCTGGCCTGAGGCTCCTCCCACCCACCCAGGCTGGAGATCCCTGCAGTTCCAAATCTTGTCTCTAGATGGTGCCACGGCCCCACTTCACACCCTAAGAGGAGGCAGGCCCGAAAGACGAGGTTCGGCAGGGTCGGTGCCTGCTGAAAAGCCCGCCTTCCCATTCCCGACCCCAGCAGCCTGGGCGGGACAAAAGAAAGATCCACCATAAGGTATATGGACATTTGGACAGGAGGTCCCTTCATCTCTCGCAACCCCTGGCCTGCCTGGGTTTGGGTCCGAGGGTCTTTCCTGGGATCACTTCAGCAGCTCCACATCCTCCTCCGCCCCCAAAAGGCACCAGCACGTCTGTGATACTCCTGCTTCGTTGGAACTCGCACGGTTCCCAACTCACCTCCAGGATGACACTGGAGCCCAGCACGCAAGGCCATCTCACTGGCCCACACGACATTGCCCAGAATTGCCCGCACACTCAACTGGCACCGTTTCTGCATCCCGCGGTGCCCGCGGGGCCTAGAGCCCAGTTGGGCAGGTGCCCACTGCATGTCTGAGTAGCAGGAGGAGGGACAAACCCAGGCTCTGGCCCGGCTCACCTTGCCAGCCTCCTCTCCCACCACACCCCACAGGCCCACATAGCACTAGTGTGTGCAACTCCCTACACATGCCATGCCTCCCATGCTCCCCGCCTCTGCGCAAGCTAGTTCCTCTGCCTGGAATGTCCTTCCCGCCCTACTCCAGAGTCTCCTCGTCATTGATGTGTCTATCTCCCTCTCCCTCTCCCTTCCTCTCTGAAATCAATAAACTTTTTTTTTTTCAAAAAAGAAAAGAAAGCCCTGGCTGGTTTGGCTCAGTGGATAGAGCATCAGGCTGGGGACTGAAGGGTCCCAGGTTCGATCCCGGTCAAGGGCATGTACCTTGGTTGCAGGCACATCCCCGGCAGGGGATGTGTAGGAGGCAGCTAATCGATGTTTCTCTCTCATTGATGTTTCTAACTCTCTATCCCTCTCCCTTCCTCTGTAAAAAATCAATAAAATACATTTTTTTTTTAAATTAAAAAAAGAAAAGAAAAAAGGAGGAACTCCTCTCACAGGTCAGTAAAGCAGCCAATAAGAAGACGAGGCTCCTGAAACCCTGGAGGCGTTTGGGGCACAGGTGCTCCCTTCCTGCCTAAGCACCCTCTCAGTTCCACAAGTGAGGATACTCACTGCCCTCACCTGCCCTGGCAGCGACTCAGAGGCTATTCAGCAAGCTCACCTCCTGCCAAGTACCCCATACTGAGCTGGGGCTGGGAGGAAGCGGAACCAGCACCAGCAAGGAGGTGAGACAGGCCCTAAGACCAGCTGGTAAGTGGCAGGGGTGGTCTCGGAGCAGAGGGGCTCCCTGGCTCCCCGGCCAGCCAGGCCCGCCTCCAGGGGTATGGCCACCGAGGTGGAAAAGGACTCAGAAGGTGGGAATGTCCTGATGGACAGAACCCCACCCACCTGAGGTAGCCTGGGCTTACCAATCCCACCTGTCTACTCCCTTCCTCCCTGTAACAGGCATTTCTCTGGGTACCTGGGACAGAACCAGCACCGGCACAGAACGCACCGGGGAGAGGGAGCCAAGGTAGGGGACCCAGCACTTTGGGTGAAGGTAGGCCATTCGGAACCTGCCCTGAAAGCAAGAACAGCAGAGCCTCTGCTCTGGGCTGTGAGGCCTCCTGAGTCAGTATGTGAGGGGGCCCTGCCTGAAACTTAAAGCTCCCGGGCCTGGAGAGGCCTTCCAGGACCCCGAGAGGCTAGGATGAAGAGGCTGCCTAGAAACCTCACTGCGTCTGGAAACTGGACAAGATGGATTATCTCCAGGAACCGGGCAGCAAAATGGTGTCCTCTGGCTCAGGCCAAACCCAGGCCCTGGGTTCAGCAGACACGGTCAGCCGCAGGCCCACACCTCCATAACCTCACTGTCTGCCATGCCCAGGCCCAGGGGCCTGCCTGACTCCTCCCTGGCTAGCCTACCCAGCCCAGAGCTGCCCCCGGTAACAAGAGCAGGAGCAGTGCCTTCACTGGCACGGGCGCTCCCAGGGGAACAGGACAGCCGCACCTGCCCAAGGCCGGAGGCCGAACCGTGGACTCACTTACCCTCCTGAGTCCTACAGGCCAACACACCAAGCCCCACAGGTCCCACCGCCCTGGGCACTAGTCAGGAAGGACCTGGGCAACGCAGACCCTGGGCCAGGGGAGGACCTGAACTTCAGGCTGAGGGGAGCGGAGTCCGCAGGACACCCATCTCCAGAGTGGGATCCAGGTGCTTTCTGGGCACTCCCACTTAGAAGTGTGCCAGGGCATTGTTCACCCCCAGGCATAATCCTAGCACCAGTGTACCTGACAAGGTGCTCCCACCCGCCCCAGCTGCTGTCTCCCACGCATCAGCTCCTTTTCGAAACACTGTGCCACCCTAGCCAGTATGGCTCAGTGGACAGTGTCGGCCTGCAGACTGAAAGGTCCCAGGTTCAATTCCAGTCAAGGGCACATACCCAGGTTGTAGGCTTGATCCCCAGTAGGGGGCCTGCAGGAGGCAGCTGATCCATGATTCTCTCTCATCGTTGACATTTCTATCTCTCCCTCTCCTTTCCTCTCTGAAACCAATAAAAATATATAAAAATAAAATAAGCAGCACCGTGCAGTCAACACTGTTACCAATGCTGTTTCTGAGGCCCAGAGAGCTGGCGGAGGTCACACAGCCAGCCCTTTCCTGTGTGACTTCCTGGGCCCACAGCCAGACCAGGTGAGGCCTGTGTGGGAACCAGCCTCCCCGTGGCCAGCTGAGGCCTGGAAGGGGCGTGGCTAGGGAGCTGTCAGTCCACACCTCAGGGGCTGGGCAGCAGCCGCAGCAGGTGGCCAGCTCTCCACGGGGTCCCTCACTGCCGACTGGTTGTCAGAGCCTGAAATAGTCTCCCTTCCTCCCCATGCTCACAGAGCAGGGGGTCTGGCTCCCGCTGGGCTGAGCTGGGGAGGGAGAAAGAGGGGATGGGCACTCAAACAGCTCAGCTGACAGCCCATCCCTTCCTTCCCAGAACCACAATATGCAGGGCCCCAAGCTGGCCACTGCTGGGGGGCGGGGGGGGGGGCGCGCGCCCGGGAGCATAACGCTTGGGTTCCCAGGCTCCCTCAGGACTGACTGGAGGGACCTCTTGTCCAGGCTCCCGACACCCTCCACCGAGAGGGGCTCCCTGGTCCCCGTGGTGCCCCAGTGCCCAGCAGGTGGCACAATATTTGTTCATTCGAAACAAAAAATGACGAGTGACCCAAGAGAAGCACCTCAACTCCTGCTACCTGCTCTGCAGTCTCCTCTAAGCACCACCAGCATGGGCCTGTGGCCTCAGGTCCTGCGACAGCCATGAACTCCTAGAGGTCCGGGCTTCCCTGGAGCTTAAAAGCTCCCAGATAGGTGGGGACTAAGCATCCCTGACACACATCCAGGTGTCAGGAGGTGACCCAACTCTGAATGGGGACGCAGGTATCCTAAAGTGACCCAGGCCTGGGAGGGAAAGGACCAGAGGGGCCACTCTGACCATCCTCTGCTGGCCAATGTCCAGTTGTGCCATGGTTTAGGCCTGGATCACCAGGACTTAGCCTAACCATGCAGCACACCTAATTAGCATGTCTTTCCCACCCTTTTTATTGTTGCTGTTAAATATCTGTTGAGGACCAGGTGCTGGGGTGAATGCCTCACCTGTGCCACTTACTTTATCCCTTGCCAGCCTACCTACGAGGGCAGGGATTTTAACACTCTCTGCGGATGAGGAAATGGAGACTCAGAGAGGTTATGTAAATGCCCAAGACCACACAGCAGGACAGTGAAGAGACGAACCAGAATCATCAAATGCTGGCCTCAAAGCTATTTTCCCAGGCCACATTCCCAGGCCATGGTCCCCAAACTGGCACTGGCGGCCCATGGGGTCTACCGCACTTCCGGGAGAGCTGTATGGTGGGCTGCCTGGAAGCAGTGGCTGCTGGGTCAGGAGAGTGCCACGAGCCAGGGTTCTCCGTCTCACTTTTCCCTGGACCAGCCTCCAGTACGTACCCCAGGTAACCTGCTGCCTGGCCACTTCCCCTCCTGGAATGAGCCCCTCCAACCGAGGCAACGTGCTGCTGCTTCGGGAACAGGTGGGCAAGCCCGGGAGGAAAGAGGAAGCCACAGGACGCCCCTCCCTCCCCGGGGGCTTACAGAGGCCAGGTGTGGAAGGAGGGGCCGGGACTTACCCGAGAGAGGCTCGGGCAGGGTGGGGGTGGGGCACCCTGCCCAGGAGCTTTCCACGGGCCTGCCCCCTCTCATCTTGGTCCCAGTGCTTTTGACTCCCACTTACTGCCGTCACCCAGCTGTGCGACCTCAAAACCTTAATGTCTACTCATCCCTCAGCCAGCTTATGTCACCTCTCACCAGAGACCAGCCCAATGCCCTCCCTGGCCTCTCGGCCTTGTCTCCTTCCTTCCTCCACCTGGCACCCAGCAGCTTCCTAAATCGCAGATGGCAGGTTGTGCTGCACCTTTCCTCCCCTGCCTGGCCCCTCGAACCCTCCTACCTCTTTCTCCACGCCCCACCTGTGTCCTGCTGGCTTCCCCAGTCACCCTAGTCTGCAGGCCCTGGCGTTGCGGTTCCCTTAGCCACGAGGCCCTTCCCGGCAGAGCAGAATCCCACTCGGGCAGAAGGCCCAGCTGAAATCTAGCACCTCCCTGGGCCTCCCTGGCAGACGAGAGGCACCCTCCTCCAGACCCACAGGCAGAGTTCTGTGGGCATGGAGCACCACGCCTTGTTGGAGATTCATTTGTGTGAGCCTGACTTGCCAACCGCAGGAAGCTTCCTGGGGGCGGGGCCCCGTCTGCTCATCTCCAGGGCGCGGGCGTGAGCAGAAGCAGGCACAGAGAGGGCCAGCACACCCTTGTTTTGACTGAGTGCCCCAGTGAGGCCGGGGCAGGAGACAATGGGGAGCTGTGGGCCCTGCCCACGTGAGCTCTCCAGGCAAGGAAACCAGAGCCGGGGATTCCAAATGCCTGGTTTGCCAAGGCTCAGAGCTGGAGGCTGAAGAACCCTTCGCAGGGCTGCCAGCTGTGAGCACCGCCCCTGGCATTGCAGGAGGCCACATTGGCGAGCCCTGACTCACAGCAGGCTGTAGTGCAGCTGGACGCCCACAGGGTGCCAGTGATGCCGGCTTAGGCCCCAACCCCAGCATCTCAGGCATTCTGGGCAGCTCACCTGGCTCCACTTGCCCCCAAGGCCCTCTCCAAACCAGGCAGCTTGGCAACCCAAGGGATGCCTTATAAACAGGTCAGGGGTCGCCAGGATGACGGGGGGTGGGGGGGGTGGGGGGGGATGATTCCAAGTCCCACGCCCACGCTCAGAGCCTACCCCCTCAGCCCTTGAGAACCTAGCACCACAGCAGGGGAACTGAGAAAGGGAAGGCACAGAAATACCACGACAGACATGACCCCAAACGGAGGGCAGGATCTGAAGGCCTGGGGGTGAGGGAAGGGGGGACAGAAGGGAGGCGGCAGCGGATGAAAGCCTGGCTAGGGCCTCCTAGCGGTATGGTCCCCTGCACTCTGAGGCCCATAGGGAGCCAGGGGAATGGGGCCTGGGCAAGAGGAAACCAGCACACACTCCTAGGAGGCTAAATCTGGAGGGAGATTTGAGCTCAGAGAGGAGGGGTCTGCAGGGCCAACTCGAAGATCTTCCCACCACTTCCTTAGACCCCAACATGCCGCTCCCCCAGCCAGCCCTGCCCCAGGCCTGTCCGCAGGCAGGAGGCCCCTTACCATGTGCGGGCTGTCGTAGTAGACGGCGATGGAGCGGAGCCTGGGGCAGACACTGCAGCTCTCAGTGAACAGCCGGCCCGTCTCGCTGTAGGGCCCCACGTGGAACTTGTAGGCCACAGTGACATTGCGGAAGGGGGGTGAGCCGGCGCTCACTGCCACGCCGGCCAGCAGCCCGGAGTACCTGGCGAAGGCCAGCAGGGTCAGCAGCAGCAGCAGAGTCAGGCCCCCAATGAGGCCCAGCAGCAGCAGGTCCGACATGGCTCTGCGCCCCCGACGCTGCACCCCACGGCAGCTGCAGAGGAGACAGGAGAGAGGCTGGCAGCCTGCTCTGACCAGTGTGCCCACCTGCCCGCCAGCCTGTTCTGGCCCAACCCCAGCCCTGCCTTGGGTGCTCTGACCCAGGAGAGGGGGAGTGGCCAGAGGTGTTTACCCATGGAGTGACCTAGAAGGGAGCTACAAAGGATGACTGAAGCCACAGGCCTCCTTATTTCTTAACCACAACCACTGAGGCGCTCAGGGTTGCTGTGCCCGTCAGCTGGCAGCCTTGGTCATACCTGGGGAGACTGAGTCATAGAGGGCCCAAGAGTGAGTCAGCCAGGGACATGCTCCCAGCCCTGGCCAGCCTCCCCTGAGATGAACCAGACCTCAGTCACCCTGCCCTTCCCCCACCTGGCCTCTTCCTCCCCCCAGCTAAGCCACACTACCTGCCCAGCCTCCCAAGCCTCATGGGCCACTGCCAGGCAGAGGACAAGCTAGTGCCAGGGGCCAGACACTTATTAACAAACAGGGAAACCACGAGGAACAAACGGGATGGGGGTGGGGGGATGTGCCCCGGAAAGAGACTCTCTTAGGACATTCTCCTTTGCTAAGCACATCGTCGGGCCTGAGGAATCTTGCTATCCAGCAAGCTCACCCACCCAGAACCAGGGGACACAGATCAAAACAACCAAAACTCAGGCTGCGCTTCCCAGGCTCGAGCCCCAGTGCTAACAAGCTTCAGCCCACTTCTTCAGCCCACAGATTAGAAGCCTCGAGGAGTAGGACAAGGCTGCTGAAGGGGAGACACACAACAGGAAGAAGCAACAGTTACTGGTCCCTGGCCGGAGCGGTTCATTCCGTGGAGGAAGAGTGCTGGCCAGCCGAAACCGGTTTGGCTCAGTGGATAGAGCGTCAGCCTGCGGACTTAAAGGTCCCGGGTTCGATTCAGGTCAAGGGCATGTACCTGGGTTGCCGGCACATCCCCAGTGGGGGGTGTGCAGGAGGCAGCTGATCAATGTTTCTAGCTCTCTATCACTCTCCCTTCCTCTCTGTAAAAAGTCAATAAAATATACATTTTAAAAAAAGTCATCTTGGGATGGGGTGTGTGTGTGGGGGGGGGTGTCTTTTTTTCCTTTTTTGTGTGTATGTCATTTATCTGACAATTCTCCCTCCTCCCCATTGGCCTTTCCCCATTCCTCCTGTTCCTACAATACAAACAATAAGGACATTCATTTCAGGGGGAAACACACCGGAGGGGCAAACTATCCAGGAACAGGCCCAGGGGCACCCCATAAGCTGGTGTGTGTGCCCAGCCCGCCACCCCGCTGGGGGCAGAGTCCTAACCCTCCTGTTGAATGGAGTGGCCTGGTGGGGGTGGGGGATGGGGGTCACAGTACTGAGAAGACTGTTTAAAGAGGAAGGGAAGCATGTGAGCCCACATATTTAAAATTTAAAAGTTTTGGGCGCGCTGAAAGTCAACACTTGAACCCAAAGGAAAACTTAGCTCTATGGAATCACTTGCTCCCTGTGGGTTCTGTGTGTCAAACCTTCTGCTGAAAACACTGTCTGGGAGTCAGCTGCACACAGGGCTTCCTCCCTCACAGAGAAGCACAGCCAATGTCCGGATGCTGTGGCCTCTCCCACGGGTGCTCGCACCCACCAGGTCCTGCCCCCGCAGCCGCGCCGTCTTTTGGCCGCCATTCCCTGTCCTGCCCCTGGTTGGATTGCTCGTCCGTTTTCTTTGACGACGATGATGACGGATCGTCCACTAAGTACTGAACTAGAGGCCAGCCACTGTCTACACGTTCAAAGGCACTACTTCCTGAGTCCTCAGGACCAGGCGGGGCCGGGTGGGAAGTCAGTGCGCAGAGAGAGAGAGACGGGGGGAGGTCACCCCGGGACCAAACAGACCCGGACCACCATGCAGGCAGAGGGCGGGCGGCAGCCTCTTTCCGCCTTTTCCACTTTCCCTGTCCTCCCAGTGACAGGATTTCCAGGAAAGCCCAGGCGTTCCCCCTCCCTGGGCATCTCTGAAGCCCAGACCCTCAGCCCAGCGCTGTGTCTCCTCTCCCAGCTGCCTGGGGAGTGACCGCCCCGGTCCGGCCTCCCCTCCGGGCTGAACACGCCCCATCCCCCCCAAACAACTTAGTCCCCACCTTCCTCTTCCTCTCCCTCCTGAGGGCTCCTCCGAAAGGGGGGAATAAGCCTGAGGGCCCATAGCTCCCATCAGCAGGGGAAGGGAAGGCGGGGAGCAAAGTGAATCCATCCCCCTCCCCTGGGGCGAGGGGGGGGGCGGACCGAGGAGAGGGCAGGGCTGGGGGGCTCACCTGGAAAGCCAGGCTCCCTTTCAGCAACTCATGGCTGCGACCCAGGGCTCCAGGCGCTCCAGTGCTGGGGGCAGAGAGAAGGACCGCTGACCGGGGGCCTCCCGAGGAGCCGCGCCCCCATCACGGGGCTGCGGCGGCCTCCCCACCACGGCCCCTCGGGGCAATGAGAAGCCCAGATCGGCCTCACGGAGTGCCCTGCGCCGGGCCCGCTCCGGCCCCAGGTCTCGAAGAGACGCCTTCGAGGAGGGCTGCAGCCCCGCGCCCGGCCCGGAACGGCCCTGCTCTGAGCTGGGCGGCCGGCCCCGCCCGGGCCGCCGGGTGTCGCCTGCCGGTGCCGGGTCCCAGGCGGCGGTGCGCGCGGCTTCCTGGAGCCGCTCACGTGCGGCGCCGGCCCTTAAAGGAGCCGCGCGGGCGGGCCGGGCAGCGAGGCCTCGGCTCCGGGCGCCCCTGGGCCCCGCCCCCTTCTCCTCAGCCGCGACCTCAGGGGACCCCGGCGCCTCCCTAACTTCGGGGGCGCCAAAGTTTGCAGCAGCCGCGCGGCGGGCTCGGGGGACGGGCGGAGTTCCAGTGCGGCTCCTGCCTCCGTCCCCGCCCCACCCTCCGGCTCAGCGGCCTCGGGACCGGCCCGCCCCGCAGCCGAGACCGGCGGCCGGGGGCGCAGGGCCGGCCCAAGGTCGCGCTCAGGGCCCTCGGACCCGGCCGGGGCCAGGGGTCAGGGAGTCGAGGTGCACGGAGCGGCCTGGGCCGCGGGGGTCACGGAGGGAGGGGGCCGCGCCCGGGCGGACGGAGGTCCCAGGCCCCCGGCGCGCGGGAGGCGGCCCGGCGGGAACGCGCCCCTCCGGCCCGGGCTCACCTCAGCCGCCACCCGCCGCGGACGCCGACGCGCAGGCGGCTCCGGGTCCGGTCGCGGAGCCTGCGCGCGCCCGCCTCGCACGCTCGCTCCGCCCCCTCTCGCGGCGGGACGTGGCCGTGGCCGTGGGCGCGTGCGCGCGGGGCCGGGAGGGCGGCGGCCCGCCCCGCCGCGTCTCCATGGCAACGAGCGTGCGTCCGTCCTCGGGAGCCGCCGGGGGCGGGGCGCGCGGGCACCTTCTCGCCTCCCGCACGCCGCGGGGATGGCGGCGCGAGGAGCCCGGGGCCTCTGGGGCGACGAGGGCACCGGGGCGGCGCGGCCCCGGGCGCGAAGGGAAGGCTACCGGGTGGGCCGCGACGGGGCGCCGGGCTGGGGTCCGGGAAGCCGGCGCCAGAGAGGAGCGTTGGGCGAGGTTTCCGGCATTTCTGCGGCCCGTGGTCCGAGCGAGGCAGGGCCACTTGCCCCCGGCTTAGAGCGGAGTGAACTGAGGCCCCATCTGAGCGCAAGGAAGTGGAGCCAAGCTCCAGACAGCACACACATCAGCTTCCTGCCCCCAGCTCCACCGCACTCCACCCGCCACGCAAAGCACAGGCGGACCTGTCACCCACCCCCATGCCAGGGCTGTCCTAGGGGCTGCGGATACGGAGGGAACAACAACAAAAACCCAAGGCCCCACCCCCGGGGAGCTCGCCAGGGCCACGCCCCCTGCTCAGACTCCTCCCACAGGGCCTGGATGCAGCTGGGCGAGACCGGTCTGCCCTCAGCTGAGCATGTACCAGGTAACTCCCGGGCCAAGTGTGAGCTCCTTGAAGACAGGTTCCATCTTCAGCTCCTATTTCTAAGGACCTACAAGCCCTTTTAGGGCCCCAAAGGTAAAACCATAAAAACCCTGCCCTCCTGAGCGGCCCAGTCTTGCAGTGGAAGCAAGTCTTGCTGGGCCAAGAGTCACCTCGGTGCACCTGACACAGAGGTTGGATGCTTGGGAAGGCACTCCCCTTATTGCAGAGCTCACTGCCCCTGCTGCAGACTGGGCACAGACTCCCACAACTCCGGCTTCCTTTCCCCAGCTCCACGTTCCCTCCGCCCCCACAGGGCCACGCCTGGCCCAGCCCCCTGGGAAGCCAGCCCTTACCGGCACTTAGGGCTGAGCCCACAGGGTCGTGGCAGTTGTTCTACTTGTGAACACCAGGCCCCTGGTCAGACCCTTTGGGCAAGGGGTTCTACAATGGAAGCACTTCCTGGACGAGGGAGGGCCTGTGCACTGGCCCTGACAGCCGCTGGGTTCCGCTTCTCAGAAGCTTGTGGACTTCTCCCATGAAACCCTTGTCCGGAGCTGCCCTTTCCTTATCTGGTCCTTTCTGTTCACTTTTTTTTTTTTTTTTAAGAATATATTTTTATTGATTGCAGAGAGAAAGGGAGAGGGAGATAGAAACATCAATGATGAGAATCATGTATCGGCTGCCTCCTGCACACCCCTCACTGGGGATTGAGCCCAAAACCCAGGCATGTGCCCTTGACTGGAGTCAAATTCACAACCCTTCAGTCCGCAGGCTGACAGCTCTACCCACGAAGCCAAACCGGCTAGGGCACTGCTCACTTCCTTAGCCTGGCCGGGGAACTCCAGGGCCCCACGTCAGGGTGGGCCTTAGTTGCTTCAGCGCCACTAGGACGGCAAGCCATCAGCCTTAGACTTCCTCTCAGAGCAAGCCCCGCCCTTGTAGGATTCCTGCGAGGCCTCCGCTGGCCACCAGGAGGCAGCAGCCAGGGCACTTTCCTGGGGGTCGAGGGTGGGGGGGAAAGGGGGTGTGTGTGGCCTCCGAGCAGAGAGGCTCACCTAGCCATGCCCCACCCATGCTCCACTCCTAGTGCTAAGTCCCAAAAGCACACATTCTCCTTCATGAGCCCCGATTTGGCCTTTGTCTCCTGCCTTCCTCTATCCAAGGAATCCCCACAGAGGCTCTAATTCTCCCTTAGTAAATTTCCAGAGGAAGTTTTCCCAGGGCTCCTCCCCTCCTTTCCCAGCTCCTCAGGTTCCAAAGCCCTGGCTCTTTCTCTGGGAAGCAGTGGTTCCACCCTCCAACTCCTGACAAGGCCCCAGCCACTCAGCCCCTGCAGGCTGAGGACCCATCAGGAGCCTCAGTCCCGAGGCAGCTTCCTTGTGTCCTCGGAAAGGTAGTCCTGTCAGTGAGCAAAGGCAGGAAGCGGCTAGGAACTCCCCGGCACCATCACCTGCAGGGTCTGCGTTGTGTCCGCCCCTCATGCTATATGTGGTTATATCCCTTTCACCACTTCCCAAACAGCTGTGCAGACAATTCCTTGATCAAACAACATTGCCTTCTTGAGTTTAAATTTTATTTTACAAAAAGAGAAATAAAGAAAACTGATAGGCAGTTATACTGACTTACAATTGTTCTGTTTGCTTTAAAAAAGTGACATGAAACACAAGTAAAAATAAATACGTCATAGAAACAGCCAGTTGCCCAGTCTCTGGGGCAGGAGCACCTGCCCTGCGAGGGAAGCCCATGACTGCACCGGCTGAGCACCAGCCACAGGTGCTCCTCAGAGCCAGGTGCAATCCCAGGCCTCAGGGGGCGTCCTGAGGAAAGAAGACGGAAAACCAAAGCCAGGTGCCAGGTCCCTGGGGCCCAAAACCTCCCCCCCACTCCTGACAGCAATGTGGCCTTAGTGGTTATCCACTGCGACCCCTCAACCCACCTGGACCTCCTTCCCTGCCCTCTGGAGAGGGTACAGGAAAAACCAGTCTGAGCGGGCTAAGGGGATTCTTCTGGTGAGTCCCCAGCCCACCCTGAGTAACACAACCAGACAAGTCAGTTTACACTCATGTGCACATGAGCAGGTGTGTGCATGTGCACACACACTCTCACAGGCACACATGCACACACGCATACACACACCTGGGCTGAGCTCTCTCCCAGAGGAGGGTCCTGGATCAGGTCACAGTATGAGGTCCCCCCTCCAAATATCACCCCAGTAGTGGTAACAGGAAGTACCCAAATCTCTCCCAGCCTGGCTACCTCGCCCAGACTCAGATGCACCTAATCCTCGGTCACAGGCCCGAGAGGGGAGAGGCAGGCTCAGTCCCTGAAGAGCGAAGAAGTTGGACATTGCCTGCGCAGGAAGCTCATCGTAAGACTTGGGTATTCATAAAGGCCCAGGGCCAAGCTAGTGGCACAGACAGACATGTAGGTGTAACAGTGGAGTGCACAGGGCAGAAGAGAAGCGCCAGTAGGAGGGGAATGGATGGGGAGGGTGAAGGATGGAGAGCGAAGCACTCAGACAGGCCTGGAGGGGCAGGTTCCTGGGAACAGTGAGCAGAGGGCCACAGTCTCCTGGTGTCCACTGGGCAAAGGAGCCCCTCTCTCAGGAGCTTTGGTGGCAAGAGAGCCACTTAGCTGGGTGTGCAGGACGCCATGGTTCGGAAGGGAGACTGAAGAATCACAGGAGCTGGGAAACAGGAGGAAGGGGTCATGGCCAGGACACTAGGAACAAGGAATGTAAAGCCCCCAGACCTTCCACAAGGGACGAGCACTCAGTTCCGGAGTAAGGCCAGGCCTGCGGGCTGAAACAACTTGCTCTGCTGATGACTGGGAGTGACAGGCCCCCGATGCCTAACGTTTGGTTGACTGTTTCAACCCATCAGCAAAACTCCCCTCGCTCTGCTTCAGACCCTGGAGTGGGAAATGTCACATTTAGTTGTGAGTCACCAGTATAAAATTTCATCACTGATTCCTAGGGAAGAGAGCTCCAAGGACCAGCGGTATCCTGAAGGCAGGAGATGACAAGACAGATGCTGAAGCACAATCCGAGATGAAGACTTGGCCAAATCTAATCTGATCCAACAAGGTTCACTTACTTTCTTAAGTGGCTACTCTGTCTCTGTTCTGTTTTTATCCATAAAGATACTAAGAAAAGGAAACCGCACATCACTACACGTGGGAATCCTGAATCAAGCTGTACCATAGTCCCTCGGTGAGAACTCAGGCTGCACCAGCCTGATGGGACTTCTGTGGAGATGAGGGGAAACGCCCAGGCCAATCCCACCTCCCTCACGCAGGCCTGGATGGCAGGTGGGAGCCGCCAGCAAGTGTCTCTGTCAAAGAAGCTGCAGAACATGGTTCTTGGCCTCCGAGACAGTTCCTGCTTCCCTCACACACATGCTCACTGCCTACTAGCGCTCAGGAAGAGACAGCAGGAAAATCAGAAGAGTTTTCATGGTCATTAAGAAAATACACATGAAACTGGTAGCACTCCAATTTCCTGTGACCCCACCCCACCTGCCTACACAGCATAAGCTGCACATATCAAACAAAGCCTTCCCCAGCCAGGTCTGCCTCCCGAAGCTATGGCTTCTCTCCAGTTAAAGCAAGACCCAGCCCCTGGCAGCACTGGGTCGACAGCAGGCACACGCTGCCTTAGAATACCCATTCCTTCCCGGTTCCTCCAAAGCCCATCCCTCCAGGGACTAGTCTCAATTCCTGGCTGGAATAGTTTGTGGATTCTTGGAGCCTGAATTTTTAGAGGTGCACACAGAATGACCCCTCCTTAGACACACACACACACGCACGCACGCACGCACGCACGCACCCGCTCTGGGATCTCAGTGCTCAGGGGCCTTGGAGGTATCAACTGTGGCCCAAGGTGTGAGCGCGCTCAGCCAACTGGAGGTCTGGGGCAGCTCACCTCCACGGCACCAGCCTCAACCCGAAAGCCCACAACTAAGTCCACGTACCCTCCGCTCCTGGTGCACCTGAAAGAGAAAGCACTGGCTGGAGGTGCTAGTTTTAAATCACTAAAATAATTTGCATAGCTAAGTTGTAGATCTAAGGCTTCTATGAGTAGGAGAGTTAAGAGTCTGACAGGGTGCTTATGAAAACAGAAAAAGAGCGCCTTAAGTCCCATTCTTGGTGTAACCGGACAGCGCACAAACACACACACTTGTACATGCACACCCCCATCAGCCATCTCCTTGTCTCTTCTTTGGAGACAACACCCCGAGTGTGTAAGGCCCCCCAACAATGAAAATCAGCTGGAGAAAGAGTTGCAGAAGCAGCTACTAGGGGTGACCTGACTAAACTGCCTCCAGGGCAGGGGTGGCAGGGCAGCAGCTGCCCAGTGAGGACCCTCGGGGAGGGGTGCAGCTCTGAAGATGGAGATGGTGTGTTCACCCCCAAGAACTGCCTGGAGCGGCCTCAGCAGCCAGGGATGCCAAGTGGAAGACAGCCAGTGTTTACGCCTGAAGCTTAGATGCCCCGCCCTGGCATTGGCAGCAAGAAAGAGTCGACCCAGAATGGCTGATGTTCTTTTAGGACAAAGCCAGGCCTAAGGCTCCTGCAGAGGAAGGCCCCTCCCTGTGCCTTCAGAGGAAGGAGGTAGCGGACAGCAGGCCCACACTGACCGCCTGATAGCTGGGGAAGCCCACACATTCCCAATGGGAAAGCAAGTCTGTCCCTCAATGCAGCCGCGGTACACAGCACAGCGAGCCTGCCTCTAAGGTCACCAGAGGAGGATGCAACTCCAAATTTGGGGTCACTTACTTTCCAATAGCAAACTCCACGTCCCCCCCGTTTCCATCTCTGTGGAACGAGTCGCATCCACCAATTCTCCAGACATGGGGTTCCCTGGTCTTCCCGCAAGCGTGGCTGTTTGGTGCACACCTTGGCCAAGCCTAGCTTTCCTTCCATGGCCAGTTCGCCACCCTCAGGGGTGTACTCGCCGGCAGCTATGGAGTCTGGGGCATCTTAAAACTGCCTTTCCCTTCTCCTACCCCCTTCCCTACCCCAGCCTCCTCCTCCCACTATCAATAACAACAAAAAGACACATGAAAAGTCTAAATAATAAATAATTGCCCATAAGAAATAAATTACTGAGCTCTCTACCAGGGAAGGCAGGGCAGGCAAGGCCACTGGGACAGGCAGGGGCTCAGGTCCATCCTGTGAAACATGTCCTTCCAGCCTCGACGCCATCATCTCGCCCCACAGCACAGGCTCCTCCCACCGCCGTCCCTCCCGGGAAAGGGCTGCCTCAGAGAGGCAGGGGGCCATGCCCATTTCTCCTGTCGTCTCTCCCACACTCCACAACAATGTGGCTCTGACAACCAGGACTCGGGTTACCCGGCTCCTCTTCACCCACGAGAAGGAAAGTGTGGCTTCCTTGGCTCTGCGGGGCGCACCCTGACGTTCATGCTAACTGCCGACACCACCACACTCATTTCCATTTTTAAAAAGATAAATTCATTTTCCCCCTCATCCGTCCCTCCCTTTCCCCCCCAACTTCATCCCTGCTGTTACATACATGTACGTACATACACACACACACACACACTCACATACCACACATACCTGGTCTGCTTCCTTCCCACCCCCTAAAAAGACTCCACCTGGAGTCGCAGTCTGCTCTCCCTGCCCACTCCGTCCTAACCCGCCCCCCTCACTCCCCTCCCTTCTCCAGGCCAAGCTAAGTCACCCGGTAAGGCAGGTCTCTTGGGAGAGAATGTTCCCAAAGAGATGGGATGTGAGCGCCTACACTCAGAGGGGCAAGCGGGTGAGCTGACAGCTAAGCAAGGCGGCGGGAAGAGGCGGGCTGCTCGGCCCTCCAGTCCTGTTTGGGTCCCTGATTTCCCGCGATGGCTGCTCTGCTGGAATTCATGCCTCTTTGTTGAGCTGCAGCAGAGCCCTGCCACCATGGTCACCCCCTTCCTTGTCCTCTTCCTGTCCCTCCTGCCAAGTGCCCTGCTCTCAGAAGCCCAGACGGCTGCCTTCCAGCGTGGTGGCAGCCTGCTGGGGCCTGAGTGAGGTGGAGAGGGCTCCCAGCTACTTCCCAGTGACCTCGATCACGTCATCGTCCTTGTCCTCGTCGTCATTGGAGCTGAAGCCCACCTCAGCCACCTCGGGAGAGTCAAACGGAGGCACCTGGGGCTGGAGGAGGCCGCCAGCTGGGTAGCCCGCGTGGGAGGACATGTAGCCCGGGTAGACCGACAGGCCCCGGGAGAGGTTGGTGGGCAAGACAGGGGTGGGGAAAGGCGCAAACATCCTCGGCTCGGACAGGAGTGGCTGTGAGAACGGGAGTGAGTAGCTGGGCAGCATCCCTGGAACAGAGGGGTTCAGCATGAAGGAGGGGGTGCTGGCAGTGACTGAGGTAGCCGTGGAGGAGGAACTGACGGGGCCTGCTGGCGCCAGAGGGTCAGTAGTCACTGGAAACACCAGGCGGGCATCTGCCAGCAGATTGGACAGCTGGTAGTAGGAGGGGGGGCTGCCCATGAACAGGGAGTTCTCCCCAGCCTGGGAGCTGAAGGGGGCGGTGAGGTTATGGTTTAAGGAGACGGGCGGCATGGCGAACCCGCCTGCAACTGGGTACCCGTGTTCATACGGCTGCACGGGGGCTGGCAGATGGCCCTTCCTGGACCGCCGGCGGGCTGACTCCTGGGCAACAGATGGTGTGACCAACTTCCGCTTGTGGCCCCTTAAGTCCAAGACTGGGTGCCTGTCACCACAGGGCTGGCCGGTCACCAGGAGGGAACTGTTGAGGCAGTGGCTCCCAAGTCGAGGCTCCGTCCCGAGAGCGGCCCCAGGCACTGCACTGCCGTCCACCAGCTGGGCAGGGGGGCCCGGCAGGCCGGCGGCGGAGCTGGGGGAGCTCTGGCGGGACTCGCGGGCGGCGGCCACGTCGGCATACTGCTGCAGCTCGCTGAGGATCTCCGGGCTGTCGGGAGAGACGGGCCTGGCCAGCCCCTCAGGGTCGGGGGCTTTGGGTGATGAGGCACTGGGTCTGCCGTTGCTTGTAGACTCGAGAGAAGGCCCCTGGGAACCTGGGGACAAAATGTAGGTGACTGAGAACCAAAATGGCCAGGGAGAGAAGGAAGATATGGGGAAAGGTCCATGAAAGAACAAAAAATTTTGTGTCCCCCAAAATTCAAATAGTTGATGTATAAAGTTACCCACTTAACTTTCCCCTAGGAAACAGGTCTCTCCTTTCCCTGATTGTAAACCTCCACAAGGTGAAGCCACGGGGTCATGGACGTGAAATGCTAAGTCAGCAGTCCGACCCCGTCAGGCTGGCAGCGACAGGACGGAAGAAAAGAGGGACGTGCTTCTAACAAGACACCCATCCCGGCTGAAAACCGAACCAGAGCCGTGGCCGTGAAGACGGTGGGACGCTGGATCTGGCCTGGACAGCGGGCCCCATGGGGAGCTGGCAACTCAGCGTGACAACAGTGCTGGCTCGGAGGGGAATGCCTTTGTCCTGAGGCTGGTGTATGAAATAGCGAGGTGAAATGGTAAAAACTGATTTGCAAACAGTTCCGATAGCGGGAAGGGAGAGACAAAAGCGAGTGCAAGCTGAAGGAACAGTCATGGGTCTGGGCGCAGCTACATGAGCGCTCACGGTGCCCTCTGTCGCCTCGGCTGGCTGTGTGCACACATCTCCACAGCGAGAGCGGGAGCAAGCAGTCTAGCTCTCGTGCCTCCCGGAGGAAGGCGGAGGAGGACTCTCCCACAGAGGGGAGCCTGGCCAGAGCACCTCACTGTGAACGAGCCCACACACCCTGACCTGTGATCCACCCAGGTCTGGGGATTCTGCTGCAGATACGCCACGTGCCTGGGAGCCAGTTCTGCATGTGGAACAAGCAATCAGCACGGACAGGGGGCCTGAGACACACGGTGCTGTCCCACCAACGGATCTGTGCGCATCCTCAGGAGGCAGAGCTACAGCAGAGAAGGCGCCAGCCCTGGCTGCCTAGTGCTGAAGGACTAGCCAGTGGATTACGCAGTAAGTGAGCATTCATTTTAAAAGCACAGGGGAAAGTTACACACACGTTTTTTATCCAGACAGGCACACACGCTTTTTGTCCATAAAGACACAAACATCCCTGTCCTATATTCAGAATATCTCTGAAAATGACGGACGAGAAATGACTGGCTGGAGGTGTGGAGAAAAACTTACTGTTCACTTGACCCCTTTTTGTACCTTTTGAATTGTGAACCATGTACACATTATTTACTAAAAAATTAATTACAAGTGAAACTAAACCAGAACCAAACCCGTGGCCAGGGTGAACGGGAGACAGAGCCGCACACTCTACCTGAGGCAGCCATCCGACCATCTTCAGGGGCTTTGGGCTTGCCCGTCGCTCGGACAGCAAAGATCCGCCCGTCGCTGGTGCGGATGTACGTCCCTAAGAAGCACGAGGAAGACTGTGAGCAGCGGACATGCCCTCCTGCCAGCCTGTGGGCTGGGAAACAGCTGTAAAACTGGCCTCACGCCCTCTCTGACCTCTGGGGTGAGTGGTGAGGATGGAGCTGTGGCCCAGTACTATCCCTTTCCCCACACACACGGACTGCACCAGCACTGCCACAGGCCTGCTCTAGAGCCTGGCCCTCTGGGGGAGACGGACAGGCACAGGGGGACACACCAGGAAAGGCTCATGCAGTGGAGGAAAGAAACGGGGGAGAACACACCAGGAAAGGCTCATGCAATGGAGGAAAGAAACTCTGGCCCACGCCTTCCTGCCTCAATACCCTCTCTCTGTTGTGGGAACAACCCTAGAGCTGTTCTATTCCCACACCCTAATCTACCATCCCGTGTTTTTTATCAACCTGGAGAATCCGGCTGCTCCAGGCCGGAGACTGGCACACTTTTTCTTAAAAGGCCAGTTAGTAATTCTGGCTTTGTGAGCCATCAGATCTCTCTTACAACTATTCAACTCTGTAGCATAACAGGTAGGTGCCTCTATGGTCTAAAAATATTTATTCATGGATGCTGAAATGTGAATTTTGTGTAATTTCACGTTACAAAATATTCTTTTTTTGTTCCCCGGCCCCCCTCCCCCCGAACCAGCTGGGAATGTAAAGCCCATCTTGCTCACAGGAGCAGGGAGAGGCAGTGCTGGGTTTGGCCGGGGCACGGCAGAGCTTGCCCTTTACCCACCCCTGCTCAAGGCCCACAGGAGCCCGTAAGGGGCGGGTACAACCTCCTGTGTCTTGTATTTCACAGCAGCATCTTTTCCTCCAGCCTAAAGGTACTGCGAGCCAACAGAGGCCGGGCGGCCTCCTCACTAACGCCAAGCCTCAGAGCTCAGAGTGAAGGCTGACTTCCCGGGGGTGACAGGCGTAGACACTGTCTCCACAGTCCGCCCAGATTTCCTCCTGGCAGTGTCACCTCCCTTGTAAGGGGGCAGAGGCAGTGGATTTCCCAATGAGCACACTCTGACCCTACTTTTCCCTCTTCTAAATCCCACTCTTCTGTTTTAAATTCGCCAACAAAGAGTGAACCCACAAAGCCTAGCATCCCACTCTTGAACCCTAATAAAGGCAGAGGCCCAGGTCCATGTTCTTTCTCTCTCCCCCATGACCTCCATGTGAGACCCTCAAGCATAATGTCCCCCCAGAACCTGTGAGTAATACTCTTGTATCTACCACGTTCCCTGATGGCACTGTGTGTTACAGTCACAACAGCACAAAAACTGGCACCGGCTTCGGAGAAATGTCTATGGGGGTTCCAGGTGAGGCAGGCATTCCTAGCCAATAGCACCGCAATCAATAGGCTGAGACACAAAACAGGGTCTCTCCAAACCCCCCCGCCCCGAAATTTTCCATAAAAACAATGTCAAAATACAGGGATGCGGGGACCCTAACTCCCTTCTTTTAAGCCACGGACAGATCTCCTCGGGGCCCCGCCCACACTCTGAGCTCCTGGAAGTGTCATTTCCTCGTGCTTGCCCACATGCACGGATTCTGCCTCCCAGCCCGGACGGGGCCGGCGGGCAGGCAGTCAGTCTCACCTTTCGTCCCGCGGATGATGTGGATGCTCTCCCCAGCATTAATTCTCGCCTGGACATCTGTGGAGCTGTTGAGTCCAGGAATAACAATATCTAGTGAAGACACAGACCTGAGATTTAGATCACACGGGGCCTGACTAAAGCAGGGAAGGAAACCAGTCCACAGCCAACCCATTCCTCAGCGGCTCCTCTAAGGCCTCTCGGTGGGCAGAGGGCAGCACCAGGACGGCAAGGCCCGCCCGCAGCCCTCTCACAGCTGTCTAACAGAGAATACTCTGAGAACCAGTAACTTCTCAGAAAGCTGATCATCTTTTGGGTCAATTTCCCTGATTCAATTAAAATTTCATAGTTTCTGGTTTAGAAAAAGTTGGTTCAAATGGTTATTTTTTCTTCTGAGTTATTTGTAAACACCTGCTCCCACCCCGTTAGGATGTTCGAGGTGTTTGATAAACACTACAATCCCTGCGTGAACGAAGTGGTTTGAAAAGGGACAGCACCCAACCTGTGGTGGTGACCACCTTCTGCACAAGGACGCCCGCGCGCTGCAGGTAGTTGATGGGGAAGTTCATGGCTGGGTTTGTGCCGGAGGCACAGCTTACGCCGCCTCCCAGGGGGACATGCCGGGGCATCATGGGGATGGGGGTGGACTGTACAGGACGGACACTGGCCACAGGCTTCTCGTCGCTCTTCAGCGTTGGCTGCCTGTGAGAGAAGGACAGCGCACTCAGAGAGGTCGGCAGAACAGCCACCCTTCCCTCCTGCAAAGCCTGCGGAGCCCGTCAGACCCCCGCCCACAGCCTCAGCTGCTGCAGAGGAGGGGCAGTAGGACCGACAGGGCACTGTCAGTTCAAAAGACCAGACGCAGGTCTGAGGCAGTGGAGGCAGAGGCAGTGAGGGGTGACACCTCTCGGAGCCTAAGGAGTCAGATGGCAGTGGGAGGACACTTTTACAGGAATTCGGACGGTCCATCTACACACACCAGGCTTTCGTCCTTGGAGGAAAGTTAGAGGGAGGCAACGATGCCACAGGGAGGGAAAGTTCTTCAGAACCCAGGCGTGTGAGCTGAAGACAAATGGGTGGAACTTGCCCACTCACCAAGGAGAAGGGCTGCGTGATGCCACATGTGAGGTGAACTTGAGAGGCCACCTGTCCAACCTTAAGGGTCTTTACTCTCTGAAACTTCAAGTATCAGTAAGTAAGCAGACACCCCTCTCTCCTCTGCATTGCTTTTCATTGGGCTCCCCCTGGGCCACTCCCCAGGGTACCCTTCTAGTCACGACCACCACAAAAGCAGCCAAAACACTGTGCCCAGCAGCCAGGCCTCTCTCTCCATTAGCACCAGGCTTCTCCCCGCTCATGTTCTGAACTGTTCTATAAGTTTGCTCAAGAAAAGGGGTTTTCACTCAGGACGGGGGCACAGCCACAGAATGCAATCCCGTGAGCAGCAGCAGGACGCACTGATGGCACTCCTAGGCCCATGAAGACCTGGCCTTCCCCCTTGCGCTCAGCACTTAGCAAGGTCTAGGACCAAGGTGCTCTGGATAGGACGGGCTGTGCGGGAGGGCTGGGTCTCTGTGTTTTGGGAACCTGCACCTCCAGGAAAACAAATGGACTCTCCGGAGTCACAAGACCAGCAGCTCACTCTTCCCGCCAGAGCCACGTACAACCCGGGGCTGCTGAGAGCAGAGCCCGTCAGTTCTCGGCAGCCAAAGAGTGAGTTCACACAGCGCCGCAGTGGGAAGGGGTGGGCCTGGCTCCACAGCAGACTCACCAGTTTCTCTGACTGAAGGCGGGGATGCTGGTCAGGCTCTGGTCGCTGGCGGGGTAATACTGCGCGTACGACGGGCGGGTATAGGGGACGGATGTGCGTTTATCTTCCTCATAGCTTTTCTTTGCTGCTTTTTTCTCCGCCTTGGTCAGCTTGTGATCCCTTCGGTTAAGGAGCAATGACTCATGCTCAAAAGGCTCCTGGGGACAGAGAATATTGATTTAATTATCGGTCTTTGTGCAAACTGATGGGTGCACACTGAACCTTGCTTTGCCACAAAGGAAGGGCTGGCCGTCTCCAGCACTAGCGAAGAGCCTGCTCGCAGACCCACGCAGGTTCCTGTCCTGTGGAGAGTATGGCTCACAGTCTGACAGCACAGCTTTGGACCACCTTCCTCCGCCTTCCACACCAGAGGAGGGCAGAGGGCAGGGAATGACAGGCTACGTTTTTAAAACGTGCCATCTCTCTGCTAGGAAAACACACTAGCAAATTACTCCCCATGGCTGAGCCCAGCGCTTGCAGGACCAGACCAGGGGCAGGAACTGCATGGGGAAGGGAAAGAACCACGTCGTTCAAGTTGCCTGCGTGAAACCAAAGTTCGCGCGAAGACAACAAGCTCGCCAGACGGGCCTCCGCTGCTGGGCGCTGCCGTCCCGGGGCCGCGAGCACACTGGGCTCTGACCTTGGTGATGAGGTGAGGATACTTCCGACAGGCAAGCTGCAGGACCGGCTCCTTGATGCCCTCTATGTCCAAAGACGCTTGGGGAGCCGGCTCCTTCTCAACGAAGTGCAGTAGGTTCTCCACCTCCTTCCGAGTGAAGTTCAGCATTGGATTGAGATCATCCACCACGCGGTCTGGAAGGGAGCAGATGGGGACACCGTCGATCTGTATGTGGCAAAGACGACTGCAAAGGCACAGCTACAGAGATCAGCAGAAAGGAGAGAGGCTGTGGGTGGCACAACTGGCACTATACCTGAGCCACCGGAGGCAGCCCTCCATATCTGAAAGTTAAAGGTCTGAAGCCTTGGTGAAACGGAAATATTATAACAGAAACCTGCTAGTTCAGCTCTTATCGCTAAACCCACCTCCAACAAGTTAAGGTCAGTGCCCTCTTAGGCAATAATCTGAGTCAGAAGGAGCTGGGAGGACTGCTGGCTTTCCACACTGGGAAGTTGCTGTGCTCCCACATCTCCCTGTCCCCAGACGCCTGGGGACAGCAGGATGCAGCTATAGCAATGCATCTTCTGAACCGGAAGGCGGCCCACCTGACATGCCCTGCTTGGAAATCTGACGGTCGTAGATCTTCTTTTCGAGGGTGAAATCGGCCACAAGGCGGTAGATGTGGCAGGGCTTTTTCTGGCCGTAGCGGTATACCCGACACACTGCCTGGGCATCATGGCAAGGGTTCCAGGAAGCGTCAAACACCACCACGCGGTTGGCACCGATCAGATTCACGCCCAAGCACCCAGCCCTTTAAAACACAAACCAACAATCACAAGCCTTACATTTTAAAGAAAATTTTCAAGTCAGTTTTACCCACCGTGACTCCTACCCCAACACCCTCCTCTTTGTCCTAAGCCCCACATACCAAGGTTCCTGCTGCCCTGCTGGTGGACAGTGCTATGTCCTCACCCACTCCATTATGCCCGAACGTGCAACACGCGAGTGCCTACCAGCGCAGAAAGCAGCCCGCTCTCCTCCCTGCGGAGCGTGATGTCACTTGGCAAGAGAAACTGCTAACAGCTCAGGAGAACGACTGGCTCATACCCTCTCAAGGGCATTCTGCTTGGCACGAGACAAACAGACCAGCAGCCCTTTACAGCGCTGTTGCACTTGCTACTTGTTAAAACACCCTACTTTCTCTCCATCGTCTCAGCTTCAGCACACTCCGAGGGAAAAGCTAATTACAGCCGTTGTTAATGAGGGTGTCAAAGAACTCAATGACAATGTCACCGTCGCCCTTTACCACGGCTTCCTCCTGGTGTCCCTGTCTCTTCAAAAACAGTCACAGCCCAGCAGCTCTCCTCCGGTGGAAAGTGGACGAGCCTTCGGGGGGCCTCCCCCTGTGGCAGTCGCCCAGAACACCCCCTCTGGCCTGTCCTCCCAGGCCCCGCTCACCTTGTGGAGAGAAGGAACAGCCAGGTGGTGAGGTTGCTGGGATCATTGAACTGGTTAATGAGCCGCTCCCTCTCGAAGGCAGGGGTGCTACCGTCCAGCCCTAGGACAGAAGGGAAGCTCAGAAATGGACAGATGAGGGCAGGGACACAGCAAAATCCTGAGCAAATGTGTTTTAAAAACAAAGCGCACACACACTGCAGAACTCAGCTCTGCCCTGAGACCCAAGTGCCTATAACTTAAAAATACCCCCAGGTAGTTCCCATGAGCAACAAGGATTAGAAACTCTTTCTCCCATTAATATCTTGTGTCGATTCAAGGCCAAGGTTCCTACTTTAGAGTGCCAAGAGTCACCCTGAGTACGGAGGCTTGGTAGCCTGCCTCAGGTGGCCCTCTCCGCAGTCCTGCGAATCCTGGCAGAGCACAGACGGACCAAGGGCTTGTTTGGATAGAGATAATGTTCCTCCACTAGGAACTGCGTTGTTAACAAGCACCCCAGCCTGAGAACTTGCTACAGGGAGACACAGAGGAACAGGTAGAGAGCAGTGGGCGGGATATTGCAGTGAAAGGGGGAAGCTCGGAAGGAGCAGTGCCCTTCCGTTAAGAAGCATAAGGCCGGGAGGCTTCCTTTGTCACCTTGGGTAGGGCAGAGAAAAGGGCAAAGCTAAGGGTACAGACTTCCACATGGAGAACAAAATTGCTCCAGTTCAGTGTCACTGGCTGGTACTGGAGGCTCTCTCATCAGCACTCCAACCTGCCTTTTCAACCCCATTTCTCACAAGTTCAAGCACAGCTCAGCATGACTCGCTGGGCAAACCCAGAGACAATACAAAGCTCCAGGCCAGACCATGTGCCGGGTCTCCTCGCACCCCTGAACTCTCTGATGCTTCTCAGCAAGCACCCTGCACCCCACAGGAGACACCTGCAGGGCCTGGAGACACTGTCGGTTGGCATAACTGAATTGGTGCTACTGCCATCTAGTGAACAGAGACCAGGGATGCTGCTCAACACCCTGCAGTGCACATACTGCCCCATGACACACAATTACCTGGCCCAAATGTCAGCATCTGGTCAGTAAGGCCTGAGGTCAATACGTCTCACCCTCTTAAGGAACCTTTTTATACATTTTTTTCCAGTCACCATGCCCCCATGTAATTTTAACGCCACAGATCTATTGTATATGTTTACTTTCTGTATGCATATTTGTGCTTCATTCTTCAAAAAGTTTGAGTTTTTCTGCCCCAAGAACCAGTGTTCACTATTCTAGGGCTGCCATCTCCCCCACAGAGAATACATGATCTAAACTTGTGTTCACGCTACTCCTTCCCCCTAGAATGGCCTCTGGGCCACACAAGCCCTGTTATCTGTCAACCCCTCTCCATGTCTGCAAGTCTAGTGCAAGCTCTGCCTCCTCCAGGAAGCTTTCTTTGACCAGCCTTACCAGGACAATTCTGCCTTCCTTAGAACCCAAGGATCTGTCATGTTTCATATGAAGATGAGGCCTATGCCTACTTCTCTGTAACCCCCACCTCCATCTGCCTGAGCTCCCCAGCCCTAGGACAGCACCTCACACACGGCAGCTCACTCTCAGCTGAGCCTCTCTCTGCTCCTTAGCTAACCTCTCTGTGCCTGGTCTCTAGGACTGTGGCTACAAACAAAATATTTCGTAGAAAGAATGGAGTAGAAGAGAAACTGAGAGAGAACGTAAACCCTTAAGCAGACCTCACCAAGGCGCCAGGAACAAGGCAGCAGTGAACTCACGGAAGTAGCTGACGTTTCGAACCCACTTCTGTACTCCTTGCCCCTCAGCACCAGGTAGGCAGGGCACGTCTCGTTTCCCTAGGAACTCCTCGATGAGAGCCAAGGTGGAAAGGCTCTGGCTGAAAGGACAACACTGGGTTCAGAGGGCTCAGACCCACAGGCACCGTGCTTCCCAACAGGCCCACCGCTGTGTGCAGGAATCAGACCAATCCAACCTCTGATGGTGGGAGCTCCCACAACTCACTCCCCGTAAGAGGTACCCCACCGAGAACCACCCAGGCATTCTTTCTAGCTCACAGTGGGAGCAGTCACCACACAATTACTGCCGGCACTGGCTAAAGACTCTCTGCCCTATGACTTGCTCAGCTGGGGAATTCTGGGGTTTCACTCAGTGCCTAGTATCCAATAGCATCAGCATTAAAAACCCACACTGTGACCAGCCGGTGTGGCTCAGTGGTTGAGTGATGACCCAGGAGCCAAGAGGTCATTGGTTTGATTCCTGGTCAGGGCACATGCAGCCAATAGATGAAATTTCTCTCTCATCCATGTTTCTCTCTGTCCTCCCTTCCTCTCTCTCTAAAATCAGTAAGAGCCTATTTTAAAAATAAAACAAAAACCCACACTACATGAGTAGACATCAGAGCCGACTGCAGGCCACAGGCAGTCTCACGCGGCTCCCGAGGGAGACGGGCACTCAGCTGCTCCCGAGTGTGCAGAGCGGTGTCCTCAGGAGTGAGCCCTAAAGGCAGCTCCGGCCCGTCAGAGCATCGCTGCCCTTGCAAATGCGTCCCCCGCGGAAACCCTCATTCCGGGGCTGCCAGGCCGGGCCGCTGCCGCCGAGCTCTCCTTGGCGCACACTGGGCAGCACGGGGGAGAAGCAACTGCTCCGTGTCTGCTCCCTGAGGAGTCGGGCCTTGATGGGACTCCAAGCTCGGGCCAAACTGAGAATGTGACTCGGGAACAAACTGCTTTATTTGGCCTTATATACAAAGCTTCCTTATTTTAAAAAGGCCAGGAGAAAGAGAAGCAGATGAGACCAAGGATCTGCTGTGTTTTCCGTGAAGAGCCAGATAGCGAATATGTTTAGGCTTCGAAGACCAGTCTCAGCCATGTTTCCTTTTTCTTAAAACCCTTTTCAAATGTGAAATCTAGCCAAAACCGGTTTGGCTCAGTGGATAGAGCGTCAGTGTGAGGACTGAAAGGTCTCAGGTACGATTTCAGTCAAGGGCATGTACCTTGGTTGTGGGCACACCCCCAGTAGGGGGTGTGCAAGAGGCAGCTAATCGATGATTCTCTCTCATCGATGTTTCTAACTCTCTATCCCTCTCCCTTCCCCTCTGTAAAAAATCAATAAAATATTTTTTTTAAATAATAATAAAATGTGAAATCTAGTTCTCAAGCTATACAGTAACAGACCACAGGCCAACTGGCCTGGCCCCAGTGGAAGGATTAGACTATGATCTACAATGTTAGCCGATGGCTTCAAATTGTTGTCTGAAGAGAAGAGCATTGGACCAAGAAAAAGACAAAATGCAAGCTCCCCCCAAGAAGCGCTGGCTTGCAGAGGAGTGGAGAGTGGGAAGGGGGCTGGCATGATCCCAGACGTCTCGCTCTGCAGGGATGTGTCGCTGTTACCAGACACACAGTGTCATTCAGAAAGTTCTCTTCTACCTGAACACGAGGATCTTGTCGCCAAGCTTCACGCTTTCCTCGATCAGATGGAAAAGCAGGACCATCTTGGGAGAGTTCTCCAGGACCCCCGTCTGGTAATTAGTCAAAAGCTCCTTGGCCTGCGAGAGAAATGAGGCAGCTGAGCAGGTCCACAGGACTCTCTCCCTCCAGGACAGCAGCTCACGGGCCGCCTTCACAGATCCCTGCACAGGCCTGGGCAGCACGTGTGCTGCGCACCCACCCTCCCCCTCGTGGGCTTTACGTCCCTTCTCAGCTGTGCTCTGCGGCCACAGGACATGCCTGACTCACCCACTCATACGTGACGACATTGTTGCCTCGCTCCTGGAAAGGGTTGAAGCCGACCCCCTGCAGGAACTTGCTGTTGGCTGCCTCTCCCACCGAGGCGGCCAGGGTGCTGTCCTCCCCCTTGACTTTTGTTCCCTGTGACGGGCAGCGGGCACTAGGCCCCGCGGAGCCCAGCTCTTCCACGTCCAGGTCCTGCTCATTGGCCAGGTTCTCCTTCTGCAGGGCTTCATAGAGCACGTCGGGGTGATTCCAGATCTGAGGTCAGGTCAGAAACAAGGGGCACGGGGCTGAGAACAGTGTGAAGCTGTTCCAGATCTGGAAACATGTCCTTGCCCACACACACCTCCCACAGCACAACCACCACAAAATTAGACATCCCAACGCCCTCGGGCCAAAGACCTGCACATTCGTTTCCACTTACTGACTGATCACACGACACACAAACAGGAGAGGTCACACAGGGGCAAGCCAGTATGTATGGTACATAAGCCTTCATTCTATTCTTATTCAGTAAGAATGCTCCTGTTTCAGAGCGGCCACCGTCAACCACAGCGTGAGGCAAGACAAAGTCTCCCTGCGGACAAATGTATCTGCTTCCAGCTGACCAACTGTAAGGCATTTAAGGGGCCACTCCTGGACGGAGCTGAGAATCCCTGGGGAGAAGGGCTGGTAAGATGGACCCTGGCACTGCAGCATGCTCCAGACCATGCGTGTCCTGGTCTCTAGGGCTGTGGCTACAATGGAAATACTCTGAAATGCCATCTATGCCCAGCCACACTCCTTCAGCTCACGTATTAAAGCAGTGCCCAATCAGAAATGATGCCCAGCAGGGGAGCTGGAAGCTGCCTAAGAAACAGGTCCGCTGGGAGGTAACGGAGCATTTGCCAGGCCAAAGACAAGTGAGTGTCCATCAACTTGCTCACGAGGTGAGTGCTAAGGACACATGGCCTTGCTGTCCCCAACATCTGAAGCACTGTCAGGATGAAATACAGATATGGAAGGTGCCCCAACGACTAGCCTAAGCTATAGAGTTCTTGAGTCCAATCATGCAAGCAGGGACACTGTCCCACAATGTCCTACCATCAGCCCAGCAGGAGTAACGCCCGGGGGCCATGTGCATTCCTGGCCCGTGTCTCAGTACCCGAGGCCTCCACGCACCTTGCAGCACACACAGAAAGCCTTGAGAGGGTTCAGCCCCAGCCAGCCGCTGCTGCCGCAGTCCCGGAAGCGGTCCATGAACTGTGTGTACAGATCGCGCTGGATCTGGGAGAGCCGCACCAGGATCACGTTCTCTTCCTTGGCAGGGAGGTGGATCTTCAGCACAGTGTGGCCTCTCCTAGAACGCAGACCAGAACTGACAAGGCGCTGAGGCAGGGGCGTCAGTGCAGGTCAGAACAGACCTGCTTCCCGCCACGCCCACCTCTCAAGGTTCACAGCAACCACCAAGACGAAACTCATTAACAAAAAAAAGACAAAACTCATTTTAAGGATGAAAACAAAAGCAAGAGGCAGTGGCCTGCCCTGGGTCCCTGACAGGAATTCCAGGTTCTTACACCGATTCAGGGCTGTTCCTCTACGCTTTCTCCACACATGCCATGTTACCCAGGAAAAACAGGGGGCTGCTGGGGACCAGCGTAACTATGCGCACCAAAAGGCTGGCCCAGCAAGACCCACCCTGAGAACCACCCGTCCCCCGTTCACACGAGTCAGCTGGATGCCAGCTGTCTGCTCCTCAGCAGGTAAGGCGGGCATCCATGGTGACCACAGATCCAACTTTTGAGAGAAGCACTTCTGGCCAAACTTCCAGAGGATTGAAAGTGGTACCCAGCCTCTGCCAGCGACTCAGGACATGTCCTTGAGTAAAAGGAGGTCTTGTTCATGGCCCTCTGGAGTGCCGCCCACTCCTTCAGAGGACAGCTCACCTCTGCACGAAGCCCTCCAGCAGGCTGTGCAGCACGTGGCTGCGGTAGCGCATGAGGCGGACGTCCTGGGGCGTACTGTCGATACACTGTCCGTTCAGGATGGGGCGCTCGAACATGTTGCTGAACTCCTGCCGGGTGCCCAGAAAGTCCGGGCGCACGAAGTCCACCATGCACCAGTACTCGATGAGGTTGTTCTGCAGGGGGTACCCGGTCAGCACCACCCGGCGGCGGGAGCGAATGCTCTTCAGGGCCTGCGAGGTGCTGGCCTGGCAGTTTTTGATGCGGTGGCCCTCGTCGCAGATCACCACATCTGGGCCAGGGCGGCTCAAGGCCTTCTCAAACTCTAGGGAGGGAAGAGGATCCGCAGTCAGAGGGTGGGAGGGCCTGCTCTTAGTCAACAGTATGAGAAGTAGGGGTGCACCCTGGAGGAGACAGAAGAAATGAAGGAAGCAGGAAAGCAAGAGTCAGCCCCCATCGCTGAAAGGGAGCCAGGCTTCCAAGCTCCTATGTGGCCTGTGACGCGTGAGCCTGGCCTGTTGACTTTGAGTAAATCTCTCCCCCTCCTTTTCTCCCTGTTATGCTCAAAGTAAAACCAACTCGCGTTCCTAGGGCTTAGACCAACTGAGCAGCAGAGCGCATGGCTATACAGAGTGCCCGCTGAGGACTAAACGTGAGCCTGGGTGAGACTGACAGGAGTGGTCCGGACACTCCAGCTGGCTCTCACCGCGTCAGCATCTCGGTGGCAGAGGGCTCGCTGGGGAGCCAGCTGAGGGCAAGTCTTCCTGGACTCACGCCCCAGTCCTTGCTAAAAGGCCAACACCCACCCAGCTGTGTAACAGATCGACCCTACAACCACATAGCTGCCGGGTGGAGAGGCCTGCGGGACGGAAGGGCCTCTGGACCCTCAGGAAACTTTCTTCCCCAAAGGGACAAAGGCCCTTGGAAGAGGGAGTGGAACTATGAGAGGAATGGCTTTCACTCTGTTTTATAAATTCACAAGCAATAATGTCATTGCTCTGTGTATCTGTGACTAGGACTTTATAAACGTGTTCTTGGTGCTGTCTCAGATCACCGCTAGGAGGTGGTAAAGGCAGCAGTTACTGTCCCAGCTGCTCTGTGAGAGAAATGAACCGGATGGGCCGGGGCTCCTCTGAGCCAGTCTGGGGCCTGGTCTAACCACTCATCCACGGCCAAGAGCCAGGATTCCTGGTTCAAGGCAACACAGCTCACATCAATAGAGCTTCACACTTGCCGAGGCGCTATTGCAGACACTACTTCTTTTCCTGAAAAGCCCTAGGAAGAGCCCAGGAGGGGCTGCCCACCTCTCCGAAACTCCTGCTGGCGGTCTTCCTCATCCAGATCAATGATGACCGGGTGAGACCGTTTCTTGCTTCTCTTCGGTCTACCTGTGGCAAAGGATTTCTTCAGGGTGAGGAGTCTGTACATTTCGTACCCCATCAGCATCACCCCACCCTCCGACACCCAATCAGCCATCACTTTAGCTCGAGCTGCCATTGTCCTGAAAGAGTGAACAGAGAGAAAATATTACTGCTCCCGCTGCTCCAGGAAAAGGGCTCACAAGCACAGCTGTGCTGATGCACACTCAGGATCCTGACTGCCACAGGCCAGGGAGCTGCACAGGGCTGGCCGCTGCCCAGGGACTTTCCCAGCATCCTAGAGATCACAGCGAGGATGGACGGGGGTCACTGATGATGGTTAAATAGCAAAAAACAGAAATTCAAGGGCACCAGGCAAGCAAAAGCGGCAACCTCCTTGGATGTACTTGCATGACTACAATACCTGAGGGAGAGTTACTCCTACAGTGACTAGAAAGCACTAAGGCAAGGGCTGCTCCTGCACTCTGGCTGCCCAGGTCCTGGTAGCTGAAGAGCCAGGACAAGCAGGAGAGGAAGAGCAGCCAAGACCAAGGACACGCGGCACAGTCCCTCCTTCCTGAGCAGCTGAGCCCTGCTGCACGGGACTCAGTCCCGAGAGCTGAGCAGCAGGAGCAGGTGACAGCCACCTGTGGGCCGCCACCGTCTCCTCATTTACACGTGCACGACCGAGCGGCCGGAGGCAGCCTCCACCGAGGACAAAGCCTGCCTTCTCCATATCCGTGCCGAGAGGCAAGGGTAGCATAGAGGCAGGCCTGGACCAAGAAATACCTTTAGAGTTTTGGGAATCAGGTTGAATATATGGAGAGGAAATATAATTTTGTTGAAATCTGAAACAAAAAAAGGTTTGCACCTTTCAAAGCCTGGAAGTTGTACCATTAAAGGTCAGCTGTAGCCCTGGCTGGGAGGCTCACTTGGTTGGAGCGTGGTCCCACACACCAAAAGGTTGCAGAGTCAATCCCCAGTCAGGGATTGTGCAGGAGGCAAACGATGGATGTTTCTCTCTCACACTGATGTTTCTTTATTTCTTTCTCTCTCAAATATATAAATATATATATATATATATATATATATATATATATATATATATATATATAATTAATAAACATATCCTCAAGCGAGGGTTAAAAAAAAAGGTAAACTACAGATCAATGGTGCGCCGCTTGAAAGAAGAGGCTTATGGGCTGCTAAAAGGTCAGATGGGAAGTTCTGTGCTATCACGCTGAGCGGTATCCTGGCACACCTGGTGTAATAGCAGCCTCAAGAGGACAAAAAGTTTCCCGGCCACATACCCCACCTTCACCGAAAAGCCAGGCAGAGAAAAATGAGTGGCAAGAAGAGAGAGGGACACATCAAAACGCAAAGGAGTCTGGGAGGACAGGGCAGTCCCTGGACATCCAGGCCCCAGGAAGAAGCTAAATGGAAAGGGGCAGAGGGAGGCAGGCCACCTACTTGTGCTCATCGTTCAGGATGTGAACTTTAAAGAAGCGCGGCTGGACCTCCTCAGGCTTGCTGTCGGCGGGCAGGGCTTCGGGAGCCGGGAGCCACATGTTGAACTCCGCCAGCCAGTTCTGGAGAGTGTTAACCTGCCGGAGAGCCAGGCCGGAAAGAGCGCTGTGAGGAGCCAGCTCCGAGCTGAGCTCCTCCCTTTTTGGGGCTAGGAAGGGTTCCTGAGCTCTTTAGAGGGTGCCAGGCGGTGCATCCTGAACCCTTACCGGCACAATGGCGAGGACGGTTTTGGCTGGCGTGTGGCGGAAGAGGACGTCGACGAAGGAGATCACTTGCAAAGTTTTCCCCAGCCCCATGCTGTGGGCCAGGATGCAGCCAAAGCCACTGCTGGTCTTAAACCGCTCCAGGGACTCAACCAGGTTATCATATAGGAACCGGATCCCGCCAATCTGGCAAGGAACACACACATGTCAGAAGGGCTGGCAAAGACCAGGGCTCTGGTTCCTCACCTTGAATTAGTCAGAAGTGAGAGCAGCCATGACCCCAGGCAGCTGGTATGGACGACTACCCGTCCCCATGGAACTTTCTTTTTTTTTTTCTTTTTTTTTTTTTTTAAATATATTTTATTGATTTTTCACAGAGAGGAAGAGAGAGATAGAGAGTTAGAAACATCGATGAGAGAGAATCACCGATCAGCTGCCTCATGCACACCCCCCACTGGGGATGTGCCCGCAACCAAGGTACATGCCCTTGCCCGGAATCGAACCAGGGACCTTTCAGTCCGCAGGCCGACGCTCTATCCACTGAGCCTCACCGGTCCCGGCCCCCATGGAACTTTCGCTCACTAGTCCCGTTTCAGGCTCTGGGTCAACACAACTCCTGCTCCCTCCGTGAGAAAGGCCCTCAGACTCCGCCTCTCACATCCCTTCTGGAGCCTCACTTCTTCATCAAAGCACTGCTCTCCGAGAGCATCTCAACCAGCCTCACAGGCCCCCGAGGGGGCTCCAGGTCAGTAAGCCAAGGGATCCAGCATGCTTTATGTGGCAGGGCGAACCGGGGCTTGTCCCCTCCCATTCATGGGGAATCCTGAAGCATCAACTGCTAGGAAGAAGGACCAGGCCTTTCCAATAGCTGCTCTGGTACCAACAGTACCTCCCGGGCTGTGATGCCAACGAGCACGAGCAGGCAATGTCCACAGTGAGGAAGCTGGAAGGAAACGAGAGCCAAGCATTGCTGTACCTGATGGGGTTTCACTGCCCGAGCCAACTGTGGGGCCAGGAAGACGTTTTCCTCCTCCGGAGGGTGGTTCAGGTTGACGAGGACGCGCCCCAGAGCATCGCGCTGGTTTAAGACGTCGTTCACGTGGGTGCCACCCTTCTCCTCTTCCTCATCCTCCTCGCTCACAGACTCGCTGCTGTCCACGATGTGCAGAGTGTCCTCCTCGCCAGAGCTCAGTTCAATCACCTCTGAGACAGCGACAAGACAAAACAAAGACAGAGCCAGGAGCAGAGTGACTTCCTGCCCACGGTTAGTGACAGAGCACAGGAAGGCAGGCAGGCCTGGTTATCACCTATGATAGCTTCAAGGTAAGTCAAGGGGAGATTTACATTCACCAGGATGCCGCGGGGAATCTGTCACAGTCAGACCTCAGTGTGCATGAGGAAGGCCTGGACTCTTCTATGAAAGTTCTGGCTTCATCTTACCATCTCGGCTGCTTTGTTCATCCTCGCTGCCACTGCTACTGTCCAAACAAATGACTTCCTGGGCCAAGACCCGAGGGGGCAGCTGGGGACCATCACTTGTTCTTAAGACAATTTCTTCTAAGAAAAGAAGATGGAAGGGAACGTCAAACCACGTGTGGCAGTGTTCTTTTCAAATATCCCCTCCTTTTTGCTCTCACCAGGACTACCCCCAGGAGAGAAGCAGAGGGCATTCCAAATCCCCTTTTCTCGGGTGGTTCTTACTTCCTGATTCCACCTGAGCACTAGAGCAGGTCCCAGTCCTTGGACATGTTAAGATCCAAAGTTAAGGGGGGAAGGGGCCAAAATTTAACCCTTTGCACTTTGAACCCTTTGAACCATTCTGGACATTGGCTACCAGCTACTCGACGCTAACGGCGGAAACGTGCGTTGAATTAACTCAATTCCCCGTAATCACTAATAAACTGCAATGTCCCCTGAGAGGGGACATCCGAGTGATATGCTAGAATTCCGATGTCCCCTGAGAGGGGACAGCGGAGTGCAAAGGGTTAAATAAGACCAGTGTGAGGACCACACGTTCAGCCACCTGAACTTTGTAAATGAGATCCCTCTGCTCTAGAGCTCCCCAAGCTGACTGACTTGAAAGGCTCCCTGAGAGATCACGACCGGACTCCAGGTCTGTCCTTGCCCACCACAGGCTCTCTGGCCGCTCCTGCCGCACTGCTCACCAGGAAGAAACTCGAAGGGAACAGTGGGGATGGGAGCTGCGTAGTCCTTCCTCTGCTGCTCCAGGCGTTTCCTTCTTTCCAGCTCTTCTTGTTGTGCTGCTTTGGTAACTGCCTCCAACTGGTCCTCCCGAAGCAGCTTTCTAAAGGTCACAAGGAGAGGGCACTGGGTTCACTTGCGATCTGAGCGATGCAATGTGAAGCTACAGCGGACTCCGCATTGCTGAGCTCAGAGCACAGAGGTGAGAGGAGAAACATCATCCCACCAAACCCACGAAATGAGCAAGGCGTAAAGAAAAGGGACTTCAAGGCTCAGGAGTCCCTGGCCTTATATTTTATATATAGACATACTGGTCTCATATATTTTTTATAATATCATTTAACTTCCTGACAGATGCCCCTGCCGACTCATCTCTGCACATAACAGAACAAGAGTAAAATAGAGTAATATGTGATTCATAGAGCTGAAAAGCCGATAAAAATAGAGTTGGCATATGGAAAGGAGGATTATGGATGATTCTATAACCTGATTTCCCAAACTTAGAGTAATATTTTTGAGTTGTCATTATGTCAAGAAGAGGGTAGGAGGAGAAAAGAGCATTTCTCTCTGGTAGACGGAGGGCTGTTGGAATTTGGGCAGTGAAGGAAGTGCACGCTCGCTGATTTCTCAGCTCAAGGAAGAAGCCCTGCTCGGGACCAGACATCCCCTCCACTGAAGCTGAGTTCTACGATTAGAACTCAACTTCGTTTATCTCCTCTTGTTTTGAGACATAAGGGAAAAAATAATGGACGAACTGGGGTCCAAGCAGAGCACCCTATCCTGCGTGGGGCTTCCAGAGCGGGACACTGCCCGGCAGAGCTCGAGTGCCATCGTCTGGCCCTGAGCGGCACCTTCACTATTCATCTGGGCACACGGCTCACACGTTTGTCCTTTGGAAAGAAGACTCCGCTCAGCAGGCCTCCTGCTATGACAGCCTTCAGGTGAAGGAAAGCGCGGACCCCCTCCCCGCCGCCCCAGCTTCTCCTCTTATCCGGAGCACAGCTCACCGTATGTTCCTCCTCATGTGGGAGGGCTTCTGAGCTCTCTTCTTCTTGGGGTCGTCAGAGGCCAGGCTCTTGCCTTGGTGGTGCCTAAGCTGCTCTGAAGGCTCAGACTGAGATGAGGTAGTTGAAGTGCACCGCGGCGGCCGCTGCCCATCTTCCTCCGGCTGGGCACCCTCGGGGCCGTACATGTCCTCCAGGGATGGGTCTGAGCAGATAAGGGAAAAGAGGTGGCAGGGACCAACTTTTACTGGGAAAACGAGTTCTGATGCTGGACACACCTGGGCTCAAACTTCACCTCAGCAACTTATTAGCTGGTGATCTTAGGCAACTTACTTATATCTCTCGGGACCTCAATGGACTTGTCTACCTAATGAGAATAATGATGCCCACACTTCAGAGCTACAGTGAGAACTAACCAGTGCCCGTTCCTAGCACCAAGCCTGGCCCAGGGCAGGCCCACCAAAAAATGACAGCCATCGTTCTTGCTATAATTTTGTGCGGCGGTCTGAGAAAGGAAGCTTCGTGGCCTCAGTCTGCTCAGAAAGGAACAGCTGGGTCCAACAGCTCACTCTCCCCTGTGTGGCTCTAAGCACATCTCATCTGCCAACAGGAAGAACAAGTGTCGTCAAGTGCTCACTTGTCCAATTCACTGCCTACTTATGAGGGCATACAACAGGCAGGCACTGTCCTGGGTGTTGTAAGGACTACGTGTAACACTCCTTCCTCCAATAAGTCTGTTTTCTAGACAATCCGATTAAAGAATGGGCAGGGGACCTGGACAGACCCTTCTCCCCCCACAGGAGATACAGACTGCCAGTAGACATATGAAAAGATGCTCAACAGCACTAATTACCAGAGATGCAAATTCAAAACTATAATGAGATATCCCTCACACCCATCAGAATGCTTATATCAATAAATCAACACACAACAAGTGCAGGCGAGGGTGTGGAGAAAAGGGAAGCCTGGTGCACTATTGGTGGGAATGTAGATTGGTGCAGCCACGATGAAAAACAGTATGGAGTTAATTCAAATAATTAAAAATCGTTTCCAACCCCATTTCTGGGTATTTATCCAAACAAATCCAAAACACCAATTCAAAAAGATATCTGCACTCCTATATTCATGGCAGCATTATTTACAATAACCAATTGTTCACTAATAGACAATTGGATAAAGATGTGGTACATATACAGTGGAATATTACTCAGCTATAAAAAAGAATGACCAGACCTGGCCAGTTGCTCAGTGGTTAGAGCATTGGCCCTCATACCAAAGGGGTTGTTGGTTTGATTCCTGGTCAAGGGCATGTACCTCTGTTTCGGGCTCAATCCCCAGCCCTAGTAGGGTACATGCGGGAGGCAACCAGCTAGTGTGTCTCTCATATTGACGTTTCTCACCTCTCTCCTCTCCTCCCCCCCATCTCCCTTCCATTCTCTCTAAAAATCAATGGGAAAATAGCCTCAGGTGAGGATTAAAAAAGAAAAAAGAGTGGCCATTTGCCATAACATGGATGGATAGAGAGGATATTATGCTAAGCGAAATAAGTCTGACAGAGAAAAACAAATACATATGATTTCACTTATATGTGGAATCTGAAAAACAAAATAAATGAACAAATAAAACAGAAACTAATAGATACAGAGAACAAACTGAGTTGCCAGATAGGAAGAGGTTTAGGGGGCTGGGTGAAAAAGGTGGAGGGATGAAGTACAAGTTGGCAGTTACAAAACAGTCATGGGGATGTACAGCAGAGCTTAGGGGATACAGTCAATAATATTGTAATAACTATGTGTGTTGTCAGACAGTACTAGTCTTATTGAGGGGATTACTTCCTACGTATATAAACATCTGCCCAACCACCTGATGCACCACGGGAGGAAAGCTCAGCAAACTGTTTTCCTTAAGAACTATGGTTCCTTCAGGCCCTTCACGCCTCCACAGAGCTAATACCCCCCTGGGGTTGTCACATGACAGTATTGTCACCTTCTGCCTAACTCACAGCCCCTCACTCTTTCCTCCTAATAAACAAAGCCATCAAATCCCTCCTACCAGAGAACCAGGAGTGTGGACAGCAGACTCCTTGAGGGGGATAGCTACCGCTAAACGGCCACTTTCACCAACACTGCACCTTGACCTACACACCGATTACACTTGGGGCTGGGTTGGCACACTTCAACTTGGTGTTTTGCTGGATCCTCTGAACTGGTTTGGACAATGACCTTTGATGTTCTCCTGGCCTTAAGGCTTTTTGTTTTGTTTCTATTTCACAAGCAAATTTATTAAGTAACCACTCGGAAGAATAGTTGGAGGCGAGGTTGTTAGGGAGAAGGCAGATAAGACAGAGTCCAAGTACAGAGGGCAGGCCTTGAATAAGGCCAAGGGTCTGAACTTGATCTGCTGGGCCATGGGAACTTGTTGCCAACTGTTGTATTTCTTCCTTCTGGTTTGAGCCTTGCAGAGTGAACTGTTCCTGGGAGGAGGAAGAACAGAACCTGACAGCCTTTCAATATCACAGACAAGTTCACTATCAAACATTACAACTTGTGAGGCCTGGCTGTGAATTCTGTCTGGCAGAGGGTGGGTGTGGACATCTGCAGGAGGAATTTAAAATGATTAGACACAGCATATAAAATTCTCATGCACACTTGGTACAGACTCAGATTCTCCCTTTTCTTTATAAAGAGCTGGTCCACAGCTCTTACCACCGGCATTCTTTGAACGAACCCTCAGCCTGTGGTTCAACAACCACTGCTGGCTTGTCAGAGCTTCAGTTTACGGATGTGCTGATATGTAGTCTGTCACATAAGTCAGTGGTTTACAGCACTTCATGGCTGCCTCATGCTTCTTCTGAAATGTCTGGTTTCTACATAACAGTACACCACATCTTAAACTGTCCTTGCCTGGCTCGGTGGATCAGCTGGTGGAGTGTCATCCTATTCACCAAAAGGTTGTGAGTTTGATCCCCGACTGGGGGCGCATGCAGGAAGCAATGGACTGATGTTTCTCCCCATTCCCTTTCCCTCTCTCTAAAATCAATGAAAACATATCCTCAGGTGAAGATTAAAAGAAAAACAAACAAAAAAAAACAAAGACCAACAAATTCCACATCTTACTATGTGCCTCTTGGCATGATACAGTAGGATGTGTGTGCCAAAAAACTGAGTCTGCATCTGAACTCACCTTGTTATCTCACTCCCAGTTTGCAAAACTACAGGGGACTAAGGACAATGGTAAACTTGGCAAACATACCACAGGGGAGCGTGCATGCATTTTACAGATGAGGAAACTTGTCTCAAAGCTGTAAACAGTAAAGACAAGATTCTGTGTTAACCAGGTGGTCGATCTGGCTCCAGAGTTCATGCTCATAGCACCGCATTGCAGTCGCTCCTCTACCCCATTTCCCAGAAGGTCGTGTGGGGGAGAAATAGAGTTCAGAGACAGAGCTACATATGTTCTCTGCCTTGGTTTACAACAAGGTTATAGCAAAAATGCAATACAGAGTGCTGGAGCCATTAGAAAATAATATTGGGGGAAGAGGGCATGAATTTGACCCCTACCTCACACCACACAAAAATCAACTCCAGATAGATCATAGAACTAAGTGCAGATAAAACATTAAAGCTTCTAGAAGATAACAGGAAAATAGCTTTATGACCTTGGGGGGGGGGGGGCGACAATTTCTTAAATAAGGCATAAAAAGCACTAACTATAAAGGGGGAAATGATAAATTTGATTTCATTAAAATTTAATAATTGCCCTTGCTGGTTTGTCTTGGTGGATAGAGCATCAATCTGCGGACTGAAGGTTTGATTTCGGTCAAGAGCATGTACCTTGGTTGCAGGCACATCCCCAGTAGGGGATGTGCAAGAGGGAGCTGGTCAATGATTCTCTCTCATTAATGTTTCTAACTCTCTATCCCTCTCTCTTCCTCTCTGTAAAAAAATCAATAAAATATATATATTTTTAAAATTAGCACCACTTAATTTCTAACAAGAGATCACCCCAAACTCTGACTCAGGCTGCTCTGAAAATCAGTCCAGTGCTCACAGTGAGAGTCTGAACAGCACCTGTGAGAACCCAAGTAAATAGACCCCGGGTTCCAGGTACATCCCAAACCACCACCATGCAGGCCCCTGCCTACCTCCGCCCCTTGCTCTCTATGCTCCAGCTGCCACGGCTTCTACTTTTCTGATTCTTAAACAGATTTGTTTCCACCGCAGGGCCTTTGCCCTGGCCCTCTGCCTAGAACATTTTACTCCTGATTTCTTTACATTGCAAGCAAAGAGGACAAGTCAAATGGGGTCAGAGAAAAAGCAAACTTCCTGTAGAAGAGTCGGAGACCAGCTTTCCTTATCCATGGTCCAAGGTGGACGGAGCCAGCCTGAAGCCAAAGTTGACATCAAGGAGGCTTGCTGTCAACAAGATGTTTGTGAAACAGGTTACAGAGGGCCTAAGCATGCCGTCATCTCCCTGCAGTTCCAGGTTCCTACTATCCTGATACGCCATATAAAACAGACAAGAGGAAAATAAATAAAGAAGGCCTAGATGTTCTAAATCGATGTACCCATCGTGCCAATCTGTGTCCAGATCTTGATTAGCTAACTTATACTAGGGCTTCTCGGACTTCTCCATTGAGGGGTCCTACATGCCCAGCAAGAGATTAACCTTGAGGCTGAGCTGGAAGAAAATACTGAGCCAGAAAATAAGGAAAGCTCATTCCAGAGGCACCAGGTTTTGAATCTTTGCCTCTAACAACAGACCCCAAAGATGCTGACACCCAACTGTGCCTATTTCAAAAGAATAGAGAAAGCCCAGTATAGACATCAAGAGAAAAAAGCCAAAACCAAACAAAAACAAAAACTCCAGGGGAAGGAGGGGAAAGGGTGAGAAAATGCTTGTGGAAGGACAGAGCTAGCACTCAGAGGGAAATTTATAGCTTTAAACTACTCCAGTGCACGAATCTGTGCACCAGTGGAGTCCCTCGGCCTGGCCTGCGGGATCAGGCCAAAACTGGCTCTCCAACATCCCCTGTGGGGGTCCAGATTTCGAGAGGCGCAGGCTAGGCTGTAGGATCCCACTGGTGCAGATCATGGCCAGGGAGGGACCACAAGAGGGCTCCACAGCTGGACCCCAGCAGCAAACTAACATACTGGTCGGAACAACTACCCGCTGGTGGTCAGTACATGTGATAGCAAGCGGTTTAGTGGCCTTAACTTATCATTAGCATATTACACTTTGATTGGTTGAACAGCCGACTGGATGTGCATACACTTAGCATATTAGGCTTTTATTATATAGGATGCTTATATTAAGGGTGGGGGGAGCCTAAAATGAGCTAAGCATATTCTTACAAAGTTTGAAAGTAATGCAAAATAAATCCAAAAGAAGCAGAAAGAAGAGTACTGTAAAGTAGACATTACAAAGTGAACAAATACAATAGAGGGTCACCAAAGCCAAAGGACAATGGTTTGAGAAGGTTAGTAAGATGTTCAGATTTTTCTGTACACTATGCGGAAGCAATATAAAAGGGAGCTGCTGTTATCCAATAGAGGAAACTTCAAATAAAAAGTGCTAAAGTAATAGTTTCCTTTTTGAAAGTATTTCTCAAGCTCAGCGCTATTGACATGTTGGGCTGGGTAACTCATATAGGAAGGGTTTTCCTATGCAACGGATGTTTAGCAGCATCCCTTCTCTCTCCCCACAGGGGGCCAGAAGCATCAACCCTCTCTGCTCATGTCCACACAGGCAGAATTGTGAGTGTAATTTCAGGAAACTCTCAGACCACTCACTGCGACTCCTGTGCCTACCTGTAGCCACCTCATGGGTCCATGACACTGGGCCACAAAGTGTGGTCACAGGGACTCTGCCACTGGCTCCTCCACTTCCAAATCCTCAGACTTGAGTCTGCATGCCAGTCAAGGACAAGCTGAATAAATGCTAACGGTCCTTCCAGCACTAAAGCAAGGCTTATGTAGAATAGCCCACTTCCTGGGAAGAAGCATGTGAGTTCATGGTTGCTGTGTTTGCAGTCTCTGGCTTTTCATGATGGATGACCTAAGAAACCCAACTGGAAACAGCCAGCAAAGACTCCATTGGAAGAAAAGATAAGACCACCATGGCACTCACCATCCAGCAGGTCCTCCTCCTCATCCCTGCTGTGCTCTTCCACTGCCACCTCCTCCTCCTCCTCCTCCTCCTCTTCCGCATCCTCCAGCTCCACGTCCGGGTCCAGGTCTGGATCGCTCCCTGAGGCGGATTCGTCTGACATGGCTCCCAGAAGTCCTCAGTGGGCATTACCGACTCATGGTGCACTGCAGGGGTCCTGGGGAGAGGACAAGAGGCACAGCATCACCACGGGCTCTCCTTAGAGCACGATCCTTCAAAGAGAAATGCCTTCAACTCCCTGGAGCTTTCTAAGCAGGGCAAGGTAACACACCCACACTCAACTCTGCCCACAAGGACACTGGCCCTGCACTATGTTTTGCCAACTCTCTGCCCCCTCAGAATTCCCATTTGTTCATTCCTTCACACATAAACTCCCCTAAGCACCACCTCTCTACATCCATACATACCTATTCATACACACACACACAGCTATATATTCACAGGCACTGAGCTAGGCTTTGGGGACACAGCACAGAGCAGAACAAAGCATGCTGGGAGGACTGCAGGAGGGAGTATGCCAGAAGGAGCTGCTACTTTAGGGAAGTTTCCATTAAAAGAGGCCAGAAGGAAGAGGCAGCCACTCAGCCATCTAGAGGGAGAATATTCTAGGCAAATGTGCAGCAAGGGCAGAGCCTGGAGTGGGCGGTACCTGGGAGTGGGTCCTGTCTCCAACAGGCCAGGGCCGTCCTCGGAGCACAAAGAAGACCGTCCCCTCTCCAATCCCCCGGAGGAAGGGCTTGCAGTGGGCAGCTGGCTATCCACCAGTCACCCCTCTGGAACACGTGGCAGCCTCAGGCTGCCCATGGCGCAGAATGCCTTGTGCCCATCTGAGCTCTCAGGCTCTGTTCTACCTCTTGGCCCCGTTCCAGCTCCATTTCTCCCAAAAAGCCTTTGTCAACTGTCCCAAACTTCTGGGATCGTCTTCCCTCTTCTGAACTCCATTCGCCACACTGACATGCGGAACTGCAGTGAAGGCTTCATACGGGCTACCTTGCAAAGAGGTTTCTTACCCCCTCACCCCACAGGAACCCTCTAAGGGCAGGGACTTAGCTGGGAACTGTTTCGTTGTGTCCTGGAGCTGGAAGCATGTCCTATTCAGACCATTCATTCATTCCCATTCACTCGCTCATTTGCCAACCTGCTCTCCTCTGTCTAGTATGTGTAGGCGCTGTGCATGTCTGTCTGTTTCTCTCCCCACTTTACTATTAGCTTAAAGCCGGGGTTGGGGGGGAGGGGGAGAGAAACAAGATAAAAGGAAAGCTTTACCTTGCTTTGTGATAAAGCAAATATGTTAACATAAAGATTCACTGAGTTATTTCCATTTTTCCACATATTTCCATTTTTTTTCTTAAATATATTTTATTGATTTTTTACAGAGAGGAAGGGAGATAGAGTCAGAAACATGGATGAGAGAATCATCGATCAGCTGCCTCCTGCACATCTCCTACTGGGGATGTGCCCACAGCCAAGATACATGCCCTTGACCGGAATCGAACCTGGGACCTTTCAGTCGTTCCGACGCTCTATCCACTGAGCCAAACCGGTTTCGGCTATTTCCAATTTTTAATAATAAAATGTGGGGGAAGAACACAAGAGAAATAATCTTTACAAGGCAAGCTGCTGCAGACAACCAGATCAACAATCAGCTCACCCTAAAATTCCTACATCTCCCAAAATAAAACAGAAACACAGTCTCTAATTATTCAACACAAAATACTACTTCAAAGCTGGTATCTGTAGTAAGGTGTAGACACAACTTGAAACAGAACTTCTATGTTCTCCTGAACAGAAAGAGAAACAAAAGGAAGCAAGCTGGGCCCTTGAGAGCTGTGGGAAACTAGAACTTAAGTTTAGACGCTCAGGGTAAAGCCCCAGGAATTATGAATGTGTATGTCCTGATGGGGCAGATACTTAGCCTCTCAAAACAAGGAAGCAAAGAACAGCTGTGAAATGATTCAGTACCAAAGTTTAAATTTCAGCATTAATAGCACACTTCCACACTCGCTCACAAAGGGCACTGCGCTCCAGGGGAAAGAAGTGGTCCGCAAGTACAAAAAGTGTAGCTAATGCTGAGCCACCAGCCACTAAGTGACAAAGCAGATTCCCAGCCTCTGAAGGAATGACTCCTTATGTCTAAGTTCATGAGGTCTCAGAGAGGAAGTCGTAGATCAGCTGCTTGGAAAAGGAAGTTTCTTTCTGATGAGAATTCATCAGGAACCACTGTGTTTGGAAGCCGGTGTGTGTGATCAGCATAGCCCTGTTCATCCCGGCCTGCTCTGAGCTAAGTGTTTTGCTTACGGTGTGCTTGGCTGATTGTGGAGTGGCTTTGAGAGGACAGATTTTAATTAGCAAGTACGTTTAGGTCACCTGCATGCCTGTCAGTAGAGGGAAGAAAAGGTGTGGTGGGGGAGAATGTCAATAGGCAGAGGAAAAAGGAAACCCTAAGGTTTGCAAGAGCAGGGTGGCCCTGGAGATACAATGCTAACCGAAAGGGCCAATTAGAGAAAGACAGGTACCGCCTGGTTTCACTTACATGTGGAATCTAATGAACAAAATAAACTAACAAAATAGAAAGAGACTAATCTATACAGAAAATAGACTGACAGCTGTCAGAGGGAAGGAGGGTTGGATCGCTGGGTGAAAAAGCAAAACAAACAAACAAACAAAAGCCCATAAATCACAGGGCTTATAATAAAATTTTAACACTGTGCTGTGAAACCACAATGGTAAATCCCCACTGACGACTATTTCAAAGGCACCTGAAAGTGGAGTGTTATGTCTATGACTTTATTTCTTGCTTCCTGAGTATATTAAACCTAATTTTTGCCCTTTCATTCTGTTTCAGCCTCCTGTATAAGACCGTATTTTCTGCCCATCATACTTTGTAATAAAACTTGAACATTAAAAAAAAAAAAAAAAAAAAAAAAAAAAAGCCCATAAATCAGACAGACACAGAGGGAAAGGGCTGGGTCAGCAGAAGAGAGTGAAGGAGGGATAAATGGTGATGGAAGGAGACTTGACTTGGGGTGGTAAGCACACAATTCAATATACAGGTGATGTATTAGGGAATTGTACACCCGAAACCTATTTAAATTTTATTAATCAATGTCATCCCAATAAATTCAATAATAATGAAAAAAGCTAAAAGTACAAACTCACTGAAACTGGGGCAAAGTCTTACACTTACACTAAGCCTGTCTGCCCCACCTGCAGTGTGTAAAGGTGTTCTGTAAAAGGCACTCAATAAGCATACTGGTGACTGAAAGAAAAGAGGAGAAAAGAAATGAGCTCCTGGTAGAACTCGGTCCATGTGACCCCTCTGCATCCCCAGTGAGGAGGGGCTCGGCTCCCTCGGAGGAACCAGGAGAGGAGCTATGGCAGTGCTGACTTAATGAGGACTCTACTACAAAACAAACTCCAGGAATCAAAGTCTATTTTAATGAAACTGGAGAACTAGCTATTTAAAGGAACTCTAGAGAGAACCACTTTAAAAAGCAAACATTTAATCCCCAAGTAATGTTAATATCTACAGCTTAATATAGTGGGTCCCTAAAAGAAGACTATAATTATGAAGAATCCCACAGCCAATCCCAGGCCAGCCCTCACAGCAATCTTGAGAGGGAAGGAAAAGGCTCTACTGCCCTACATAAGTTCAAAGACAAGGACAACTGTCTGCAGAGCAGTGCCTGCCCAGGAATCAGGGGACTTGATCATGAGGGCATAGTCCTTAGACCAGGGGTCCTCAAACTTTTTAAAGTGGGGGCCAGATCACGGTCCCTCAGAGAGCTGGAGGGCCGGACTATATGAACTACTAATTCCTACTGTGACACCTCGGCTGCGCTCACTGCCCAAAAAACCTGGCGGGCCGGATCAGACTCCTCTGCGGGCCGCATGTGGCCCTCGGGCCATAGTTTGAAGACCCCTGCCTTAGACATACCCTAGGGGGGGATGGGGATACGCAGGAGAAACACACACACACTCTCACAGCCGGTGCTCACAAAGCAGACCATGCTTGGAGAGTCCTTACTGAAATCATAAACCTGCAGGCGCACCGGCCTCACCACAGCAGGGCAGCCCTTGCAATCTCAGAGATGTCTCAGCATCTCGATCCTGCCTTTGACACAAAACAATCCATTCCAAACTGCCATGTCCTCGTTGGTTTCTGTGACCTTCAGTAGTATATTGTCTCTTCAATCTCAAAGCAATTCCCATGGCAAGTGCCACTCACACTTTTTCCATTAAGAATATAAACAGCCCAGCTGGTGTGGCTCAGTGGTTGAGTGTTAACTATGAACCAGGAGGGCAAAGTTCAACTTCCAGTCAGGGCACATGTCCGTGTTGCGGGCTCTATTCCCAGTAGGATCGTGCAGGAGGCAGCCCATCAACAATTCTCTCTCATCATTGATGTTTCTATCTCTCTCCCTTCCTCTCTGAAATCAATAGGGAAGGGGGGTGGAGTGTTTGGGTGAAAAAGAAAAAAAATTAAAATAAATAAATAAATATACACACACACACACACACACACACACACACACACCCATACCCATGCATTTATGCTAATTTACGGGGGGGGGGTCTTTTAAGAGCATGAAAACATTCAGTCCAAAACTTTGGGCAACACCCCTCTAAAAAACCCTTTAGTCAAAGACGGGGGGTGGGGGTCAGTCCATATATGGTGCCTCTGGGAACCCACAAGACCCCTCCAGTCTGGGAGAGCCACTGGGGCGGATCTTTCCTGTGCAAGACAAAGGCCTGATGTGCCCTTCACACTCCCGTGGAGCCCAAATGCCTTCTGATGATCAGTCTCTTAAAAACACATTTCACACACACAAAGCCGCCACAGAACGCAACTCCCACAGCTCAAAATATTTGACTCGGAAATCTAATGAGACTTTGGCGGTTTGGAGCTGAGGACAAATGAGGAGGAAAGGTAAACAAACATCCAGGGCTCTAAGGAGCCGCCCCCGGAGACTCTCCAGCCTCCAGGTACCAAAGGAAGAGAGGTGGCGTTTTAAAATGTAGCCGAGAACCATGTCACATGAACATCAAAACCTGTTTGAACAGTCCATGCCACACTCCAATAAAAGCTACAAGATCAATTTGATACAAAAACAGTATACACACATTATTTTATAAATGTAATTAACCATCAAGGGCAAACTTTCTCGATGACTTAAGTTAATTCTACATTTGCAAAGTCAAATTTTTACTCCTACCACTGGATCTGGGCCTTTAAAATGGCCAACGGCCGAGGTTCCCTGTGTTCCCCCTTCAAAGATCCCTCTTAGGTCACTGGCCAGACATCCCAGGGGCCGAGTACGTAGGAGGAAAGCTCTAGAAGGCCGCTCCTAAGGGGAGCAAATGAAAGACTCTCTTCATTCTCCGTGGAATAAGCTGGGAAAGGAGGGGGGTGTATGGAGGAGGAGCCGGGAGAGAGAACGAACTATTGAGTTGGGAAGATAGGAGCTAAAGCAGAGATGGCAGCTTTGGCTGTGAGAAGCCTAGACATAGCCACTACTCCCCCGAGAAATCAGGGCTCTGAAAAACTCTCTCTCTCCCCCTCCCCCTCCCCCTCCCCCTCTCCCTCCCCCTCTCCCTCTCCCTCTCCCTCTCCCTCTCCCTCTACACACACACACACACACACACACACACACACACACACGTACATTAAAACATCAGCTCAGTGTAATCTGAGTGAGGGCGGTAAAAAAAGGAAGTTAGGGTTCCCACATCTCTGAACACAGGGACTGAAACGAGTAAAAGCAATGGGGTGAGTGTGTTACCTCTCAGCGTGGGAGCCTGTGTCTCTCTCCACCCCACTCCCGCTTCACACACAGATAAGGACCCACAAGGCAGGGGCATGGATGGCCACATCCTAGGCTTCTTGGAGCCTAAGTCGGCCCCGAGACCAGAGCCGCCTGAAAGCAGGTCAGGTTTACCTCCCCGGTGGTAAGACTGAGGCTTGGAGAAAAGCCCAGTCATGCTCCAGTCCCAGCCCTCCAACAGGGTCCCCCCCACCACTTCAGCCCCCCGACCCCACAGCCTCCCCGCAAAGCCCAGGCCTGTGAGGCTCCTCCCCCTAAGCGTTCTGCGGGCACAGAGCCACGGAGCTCAGTCTGAGCGCTTCAGACCAGACACACAAGCTGTGCACAGAGGGGATGTGTCCCGGTAACTCTGCCGTTGGCATGAGCTTTGGTAAAGACTTCTCTGTATCTGTCAACCTACTCACGAGACACAATCCTGAAAAGTTCTATGCAAACAGCATTTCAGCAAATCAAAGCTTTTATAGCAGGGACCCCGCGTGAAGCTTCTATAATACAACTTGTAATCACTAATTTTCTGAGTTGATGAGGATCACTTTAGATTTTCATTTTTCTTTTAAAATAGCTACACCTAGAAGGCTGTATGGTGAGTGTGGTCCTTCCTAAAAGGGATGACTGCTCCTTTTGTGATATGTTCTGTTACACTGTCAAATACTTTACAGGGAAATGTATGTACTAATGTCATTTTATTACATGGTTACTCAGGTTTTTCACTCTGGCTTTGCCAGTGCCTTGGACACTCTATATTTAGCTCCTTAAAGACATAGGTAAACGCTGGCTCCACTTCTCCCAGTTCTAACAGGAAAGGCAATGCTAGTCAGGTGCAGCCTCCTTAAGATACCCAGGGTACAAGACACAAGTGTAATTGGTATCACTCCTCGCCCCACCCTCTAAAAAAAAAATCAATTTAAAAAAGAAAATAGCCGAAACTGGTTTGGCTCAGTGGAAAGAACATCGGCCTGCGGACTGAAGGGTCCCAGGTTCGATTCCGGTCAAGGGCATGTACCTTGGTTGCGGGCACATCCCCAGTGGGGGGTGTGCAAGAGGCAGGTGATTGATGTTTCTCTCATGGATGTTTCTAACTCTCTATCCCTCTCCCTTCCTCTCTGTGAAAAATCAATAAAAAAAATTTTTTTTTTCTAAAAAAAGAAAGAAAATAAAACCACCACACACACAAACCAGCAGTAACCCAGGACTAACAAGGTTATTAGCCTCCCAGCTCCCCAGGTGCAGACAGGATGGTTCCTGCTGGGGGCAGCCTCTCTCCCCTCCCCTGGGCCCGGGAACTGGAACCACCTGAGGCAAGTCTCAGGGGCTCCTGTGGAAGGCTCTGGGTCTGACCAATGTCATAAACAAGCAGCACCCCACAGGCAGGTGGAATTAGACTCACCAGCTCGCCCTCCCTCCTCTGTGTAGATGTGGCCTAGTTTTGAGCAGTCTTCTAAGGAGACTTACATAATGGATCCTAGATTACACGTCTCACTGGCGTTTTATGGCCAAGGTTATCCACCTGTGCCCCGTTCCTAGGCTCCCTCCCACTCTGCAGCATGGTGGCAGGAAGGAGCTGAAGACTCGGACCACTGAACCATCAGTTACTCAGGGAAACTTGCCCTGTAAGTCTCTCTGTCATCTAACACTGGACCTAAAGACTGAAAAAAACAGTGCCATCTGAATATAAAGATGCTGTTACGTGGAGATAAGGCCAAATTTTATCACACCGAATGGGAGGCGCAGAGAACATAAGAATTCACACAGGGACCTATGGCCAGGAGCTGGAAGAGGGGATGAAGGACAGCGGCCTGAAGAAATATTGGGAAGAGAAGGCTCTCGGAGTTATTTTGGTGCTCATGGACACTCATTCCCCCTCGTCCAGGAGGGAGTACAGTCTGGGGTGGCACGGTTTCTCTCTGACCAGGTGAGGCTGCACCTGGAATTAAACTCCCAGCCTCTGCCTCATCAGCGCTCACTATGCCAGCTTACAACAGTTGGCGACCACCACCCTGCACGGTCCAGTGGCTGAGTGCAGAGCATAGCGGGCACCTACAGCAACTGCAAACCCGGTGACGGCTCCGCAGCCAGCCCCACAGCCAGCCTCTAAGCGAGACGGTTAATGAGTCCCACCTCTGGTCTTTCAGTCACAGGAGTTATTGAACAGGCTTATGGCCTGTTCTCCAGCGGACATGTCGCAGCCCTGCAGCCAAAATCAGAGTGTCCCCAAGGGAGAAGCGCCCCCAAGGGAGAAGCGCCCACAGCCGCTCGGCGCACCTGAGAAGGCTCCGACCTACACGGCGCACTGACCCGGGACACAGGTGCCACGCAAAGCCCCGGAAAGCCTGTTGGCAGCTGAGCCCGTGGTGGAATTGGCTTTCCAAAAGTTGATTTCTCTGGGCTGCCTCTGACCTGGACAGGAAGTAACTAACTTTTACGTAAGATCTGAAAATAGCCACGGCCTGCGGAGGGGATTATTGGAGAGGAACTTCAGTGAAAGGAAGGAGATCTTGATCTGTGGAGGACAAGCTGATACGCCGGGTACTCTACCAGCTGGTCACTAACTCCCCACATCTGGGCCTTTTCCAGGGGCAGGGGGTCAACATTTTCATTACCTGCAGACTTAACAATCAGTTGAACAATCACAAAAAAATACTGCCAAATGCTTCGGCCCAGAAAAGAGTTAAGAAATAACCCTTCTCTGCAAAATGATAGAGCAGATGCTATGGCATCACTGCTGCATTCTGATGACTTCTGATAAACACAGTGGGACAGAGCGGAGTGGGGGGACAGGGGCGGGGGACACGGAGAACATGACTTACAACAAACCAAGAGGTTCTTTTACTGCAGTACACACTCTCAGTGCCCTGGCATAAAGAGGCTCAGAGAGCTGGGATCAGGCTGTTCTTGAAGCTTCAGAGAACAGAAGTAATGACTGAGAACCAATACTTGGAAAGCTCTTACAGTGTATGAAACCAGAACCATTACTTAAGGCTGCATCCTCCTAGAGAACTAACTAGTCAACAAAGAACTGAACAGCAGTAGAGGTCAATTTTAAAAAGGAGGGAAAAGAGGGTTCAGCACAGGGAGCGCCAACATTTCAAGTGCCAAAATCAGGGGGGAAAAATTCAGGCTGTTTTTTGTTGTTGTGGGGTTTTTTGTTTTTTTTTAATATCCAGCAGTTCCGTGGCATTTATTCCCGCATTCAGGCTGTTTTTAATAAGTTACATCACTCACATCAGAAATTGACTCATACCTACAAGTTGTTAAACTTGACAAAACAGCCCATCACTGTGAGAGATTTGGTGGTCTTTGGAATGTCTCCATGCTAGTAGAATCACAGTTCCAAATACTCAGCTCAACAAAAACATATCCAACTGGGAACACACAGGTAGAGAGCACACAGGTCGGGGCAGGGCAGGTCAAGCATTAAGGGGAGCTCAGCCCTAGCTGGCTCAGTGGATAGAGTGCCAGCCTGTGGACTGAAAGGTCCCGGGTTCAATTCCGGTCAAGGCACATGTGCTGGTTGCAGGCTCGATCCCCAGTAGGGGGCATGAGGGAGATGGCCAATCAATGATTCTCTCTCATCACTGATGTTTCTCTCTCTCTCCCTTCCTCTCTGAAATCAATAAAAAAAGAGGAGTGCAGTCCAAAGTGAGTCTGAAGAAAGAGTTGAGCAGAGGTAACTGGCAGGGGGACGATAGGAGACCAGCTGTGGACTGGGGAGGAGTTCGAAGACAGGGAACTCTATAAACTCGTGGTTTCCCTTCCAGGTCCCCCTCCAGGGCCTTGGAGCTGCTGTCACTCCTGCCGCACTGCTGAGGGGCAGGGGGCAGGGCACCAGTGGGAGCTCTCTGGCATCAGAGGGTTAAGGGCTCACCGAATGGAGCAAACTGCTTGCCTTCTCCTCCTCTGGGCACTGACACCTGCGCTTCAGGGTTCACACAACATATGACCCGGCAACATAATCAGCACTCAATAATGCAGCACACGGCAAACAACCCCACACGGAGGTGAAACTAACCTTACGGTCTCTCAGGAAAGCACTGAGCCTCACAGCTCCAGCCCGGCGGGAACCCGGGAGCCGACACCCAGCCACCAGCATGCTCCTCTCAGAGAACTGAGGCTCCGCCTGGGGAGAGCCTGTTTTTATTTCCAGAACGTGTAACAACTTTCACCATAGTGTGCGCTATCTGGTTTCTAAACAAATAAAACCGGTTTTGGGGAGCTCTTCTCTGGAGACAGCAACTGGGATACTGTACAGTTTTACCCAAAAGTTAAGTAAAAACTTGGCCTCAAGCCCAGAAAACAGGCATTCCTCCCAGACAAAACTGGATGAACCAAGCGGCAAACAATGAGCGGAGAGAACAGTCCAGGGCGAGAGCCACGGCCAGCCCACGCCGAAGGCCTCCGGGGGGCGGAAGGGGACCAATAGGGCCTGGAACGGATCGGTTCGGATCTCAAGCAGTAGCTGGGGCAGAAGATAAGCGAGTGTAAGATACCAAAGTTGCTAAATGAAAAGTATCTGGGACATAGATATTCTCCTCTCACGCCAGAGAGAAGGTTTATGGAAGCAATAAGAACCGAATGTGCTACGCACATTAGGATTCAGGCTCATTATGAGTAAGGCAGCTGGGGACATAACCCGGGGAAGGAAGGTCAGCAGAGACAAAATTTACACACAGTAAATGTGGCAGAGTAACAGTTCCCACTTCAACAGGCTACTTTGTTGATGCTGCTGTTTCAGATTTGATTTCTCATAAGGAGTGTATCATTAGGATACTTCACAAGGCATTATCTGCTACTTTTACTTATGAAATAGCAAGAGAAGTGAATCTTCAAGGGACAAAAACTTGATAAAATGCCCTTGAGCCCTAACCGGTTTGACTCAGTGGTAGAGCGTCGGCCTGTGGACTGAAAGGCCCAGGTTCGATTCTGGTCAAGGACATGTACCTTGATTGCAGGCACATCCCTAGTGGGGAGTGTGCAGGAGGCAGCTGATCGATGTTTCTAACTCTCTATCCCTCTCTCTTCCCATCTGTAAAAAATCAATAAAATATTTTTAAAAATAAAATGCCCTTGAAATGGAATTGTTCTGTAAGATGCTGCCATAACACATAGTTTTTATTTTAAAAAATAAAATCAAGCCGAAACTGGTTTGGCTCAGTGGTAGAGCGTCGGTCTGCGGACTGAAAGGTCCCAGGTTCGATTCCGGTCAAGGGCATGTACATTGGTTGCAGGCACATCCCCGGTGGGGGGTTTACAAGAGGCAGCTGGTTGATGTTTCTCTCATCAACGTTTCTAGCTCTCTATCTCTCTCCCTTCCTCCTCTCTGTAAAATATCAATATATTAAAAAAATAAAATAAAATAAAATAAAGCTTTTTAAAAAATAAAAAATAAAACAAATCAAGCTTTTCTACACAATCTGAAATAGCCACTGCAGAGTCAGTAGGTGAAAAGCGAGTCCCCAGACTCACAGACCAGACAAGGTCACAGTCTCTCGGAAGGATCTGGGCTGAGAGCACCGTTGGGTCAACTGGTGAATTCAAATTTGCCCTAACCAGAGCGTGCCAAACCACCCAGTGACCCTCCTGAACACAGCTACCAACATGTGCGACACAGGACTCTGCCGAGGAGGCTTCTGAACTGCCAGAGAAGGAAGGGCCTTTCTGAGAACACAGAGACTGCAGAGCACATTTCAGAGCAAAAAAGATTTTTTAAAGAATATATTTTATTGATTTTTTACAGAGAGGAAGGGAGAGATATAGAGAGCTAGAAATGTGGATGAGAGAGAAACATTGACCAGCTGCCTCTTGCACACCCCCTACTGGGGATGTGCCCGCAACCCAGGTACATGCCCTTGACCGGAATGGAACCTGGGTCCCTTCAGTCCGCAGACCGACGCTCTACCACTGAGCCAAACCGGTTTCGACAAAAAAGATTTTTTTAAAGAATTGAACACTTCAGCGGAAACCGGTTTGGCTCAGTGGTAGAGCGTTGGTCTGCGGACTAAAAGGTCCCAGGTTTCATTCTGGTCAAGGGCATGTACCTTGGTTGCGGGCACATCCCCGGTGGAGGGTGTGCAAGAGGCAGCTGATCGATGTCTCTCTCTCATCGATGTTTCTAACTCTCTCTTCCTCTCTGTAAAAAATCAATAAAAAATACTAAAAAAAAAAAAAAAAGAAAAAAAAGAATTGAACACTTCAAAATGGTGAAATGTACGGTATGTGAATTATATTTCATAAGGAAGGAGAAAATTAAACTCCCCCTCCCTTTCACTCTAAAAAAGAAAAGAGCCCAGCCAGTGTACGACTCTCCAGGGCAGAGGAAATCATTTTGCCTGAAAAGGCTGGTGAAGGCTTCCCAGAGGCGGCGGCAGGCCTGACAGTTCCAGGACAAACACTTCCTTCAGGAGAGCGCGATGCCACCCGCAGGGAGGGCGGACTCCTGCGGAAGTCAGTTCTGGGGACCAGAGGCCAGGGGAGTCGATGGGAAACCCACTGCAGAGCGGGGAAGCAGACGGGCCAGGACCTTGCTAAGGAGTGTGAAGACCTTGCTAAGGAGTGTGAACTTTGTTCTATACAAGGATTGGCAAATACATGGCAGTTGGCACCACTTTTCCTGTCTGCCCGGCAGACATAACTATATGTCACTGAACCCTTCCCTGCTGAGCTCAAGCCCTTCTCTGACTCAGTCTGTCCACGCAATCCTGCCCCAGCCCGCATGCCTCTAGCAGGAGGAATCGCTAAAGGATCACGAGCAGGGATGTAGCATCAGAAACTTGTTTGGGAGCAAATGGTGCTGTGGTGCCACATGTGCTGAGTAGGGCATTTCTGAAACCATCTCCTCACAGCTGGTGGGCATTTCAAGGGGCTCAGTGGCTGCAGTGCTGTTCCACATACTAAAGGGTTCCGGGTTCAATTCCCGGTCAGGGGAGCAGTTGTAGAAAGGCGCATTTAGGAGGCAGAGAATCACCATAATGCAGAATCCTTGAAGTGAAGGTCAGTGTCTCCTTGGGTTTTTGTTAGGTTGTTAATCCTCACCCGAGCACATTTTCCACTGACTTAAAAAAAAAAAGATATGCCGAAACCGGTTTGGCTCAGTGGATAGAGCATCAGCCTGCGGACTGAAAGGTCCCGGGTTCGATTCCGGTCAAGGGCATGTACCTTGGTTGCGGGCACATCCCCAGTAGGGGGTGTGCAAGAGGCAGCTGATGATGAATTTCTCTCATCGATGTTTCTAACTCTCTATCCCTCTCTCTTCCTCTCTGAAAAAAAAAAAAAAATCAATAAAATATATATTTTTTTATTTTTTATACATATTTTTAAATATATTTTTTATTGATTTTTTACAGAGAGGAAGGGAGAGAGATAGAGAGTTAGAAACATCGATGAGAGAGAGTCATCTATCAGCTGCCTCTTGCACACCCCCTACTGGGGATGTGCCCGCAACCAAGGTACATGCCCCTGACCGGAATCGAACCTGGGACCTTTCAGCCCGCAGGCTGATGCTCTATCCACTGAGCCAAACCGGTTTCGGCAATATATATATTTTTTAAAAAGATATAATTTTATTGATTTGAGAGAGGAAGGGTGAGGGAGACAGAAACATCAATGAGAGATACTCACTGATATGCTGCCTTCTGCATGCCCCACACTTCAGATTAAGCCCACATCCAGGCATGTGCCCTGACAGAGAATCGAATTGTGACCTCCTGGTTCATAGTCATCGCTCAATCACTGAGCCACACTGGCTGGGCTATTTTCTTTCTTTCTTTTTTTTTTTTTTTTTTAGAGTGGAGGGAAGGGGAGAGACAGAGAGAAACATTTATGTGAGAGAGACACATTGATTAGTTGCCCCTGCACGCACCTCACCCAGGGCCAGGAATTGAGCCCACAACCAAGGCTGTCCTGATTGCCTCTTCTTTAGCAAACACACACATGTTCAATAAATATCTGCTGGGTGGGTGGGTGGAGAAAAGACCCCAGAAACTGTTTGAGCCCCATTTAGGTGAACGACTTCGCTAAGCCCTTCTGTGAGAGTAAATAAGGAAGACTCACCACCCTGCGAGGAGCACTACCGTGGCTCTCCCCCCTGCATTTCAAGATGAGAAAACAAGCTCCAAACTGCCCACGTTAAACAGCAGTGTCAGAGCTAGGACTGCAAATCAGGTCCTCACTGTTAAGAAAACACTGTTAATTTTTATTAGGGTAGAAAATAGCAAGGTAAATGTTTAAGAAAGAAAATGTTTTTATTAGAGACACACACTAAGTAACAATGGCTGACGTATAGCCAATAACAAATTTTTCTAATAAGTGGGGAGGATAATTTAAAGAAAAAAATGAGGAAATGTTGGTAATTGTGGAAATTGGGTACATGGGGCTCATGATACTATACTTCCTACTGTTGCATGTGTTTGAAATTTTCCATAATAATAAGCTACTCATGTGCAGCTTCCCTCGCTGCAGAGATGGCAGGGAGTGGGGAGTTGGTCAAACCGAGGGAGAAAAAGCAGCAAGGAAAACAATCTCTGTCCGGCAACAAGAATTCACCTCAGAGATGGTGTGCAGGAGGAAAACAGGACCAGAAACCAGAATCAAGAGACAGAGAGAAAGCAGTGGTAAGAGAATGGCAGTAAAAGTGCATTTTAGGTAAGGGAGGCAGGGAGAGGAAGGAGAGGCTGGAGCAGCACGGGAGGCCCAGAGCCAAAGTCACTATGGTTCTCCCTTGTATGCAGGTAAAAACAGAAAAGGGAGGGAAAGATAGAACGAAGCTAGGAGACACTGATTAACAAATCAATTGATCAACCAATCAATACTAGTGTACATGAAATAAACACATGACAAATGCTCATCCTCCTCAATGGGGAAATGTAAATTATTAATTATCTATGCTTCAAATTGGCAAAGATTAAAAATATTGATAATGTTCGGTGCTAGAGGAGAACTATAAATTGATACACTATTTATTGGATACTAGCTAGCAAACTTTTAAACCTGCTGTAGGAAATGGGAATCTGAGGGGCAGAGAGAGCTCAACTCAAGTGAGGCAGTGAGGCAGCGCAAACTGCTGGCAACCAAGACATCCCACTGTCCACAGCACAACCCCTGACACGGAGAGTCCAGGTGCAGGATCTCATTCTAAGTGTGTGTACAAAGTGTAACAATAGGTATACACTGTATACAAAGAGGCAGGCAAAGATACTATCTTCAAGGATGCTTGTAACTACAATTAAAACAAATGTCTATCACTAGGGACTAAAAAACTGATGCAAGCATACAATGTAATACTATGAAACTATTAAAAGGTATAATTAAAAAAAGATACGATTGATATATGTCCTAAACTCAGGAAAATACAAAAGCATTAAATGGGGGTCAAGGGGACGAAGCAAGTTACATAAGCGTAGATACAAGGTGTTTCCCATTTCTGCAAAGAGGATTTCTCTTTCTCTCTGTCTCTCTCTCCTATCCCTGTTTCTCTCTCTCTCTCTCTCTCTCTCTCTCTCTCTCTCTCTCACACACACACACACACACACACACACACACGTTAGCATACACAGTGGGGGTGGGAAATGTGGATAAATGCAGACCAAATTCTTAATAGTAGTTAACAATGAGACACTGAATTAGATTATTTTCCTGTTAGATATTTCTGCTTATGTATAACTCTCATCGACGGTGCTCTAAAACCTTACCTGGTGCTAATACCTCCAATGTGCCTAAGCTGACTAAAGTTGTCCATGTTTTAATTGCTTCTAATTTATACTGTAACAACTTCCTTCTCAACATCTCCACACTGCTTGCAGAAAGACTTCAGTTAACAGCTGCTTGCCACATTCAAAGTGCCTCTCGCTGTGTCTGTGTCCTTTTATCTCCTGTCAATGTTTATCTTTAATGCAGCCACAGCCCCTGTCATGCTTCCCTCTCCTCGGCCTGTACGCTGTCATCCGCATGACGGATACACCATGCAGCTTTGTTAAGTTTCCTCACATCTGGCTTCAGTGGAATTACTATGTGGTTTGATCAGCGATGAAATGAAATCAAAGTAATGTAGGTAGTATATTCTCTCAGTTATTTACCACTAAGAAGAAATGACATAATTCCTGAACGTCTAGGTTAATAACTCAGAACACACAGCCTCCTAACAGAATATACCAGTTTCAGTGTTAGCACAATATTAGGCTGAGCAAAAAAACTAGTAATAAGTTCAAATTCCTAAATAAAGTTTGGGCAAATAATCTTATAGTATCCTGAATATGACAACAGTGAACTCAGCCGAGTCTCCAAAAGGTCCATCAGCCAACAAAAGTCACAACATCCTAGTGTTGAATCCACTACGCACTCCAGGGCGGGCCGGTGTTCGCCTGGAGACCTTGCGGCCCAAGCTGGCACAGTCCCCCGTCTCCACAGGAGGACCAAGTGCTCAGGTCAGGAAGCGGTGGAAGATCTGGACGGCGCCATGAAGAACTGCTACCTTCTCTGCCAAAGGGAACTTCTGCAAGACCAGAGGGCAAGGACTAGCCCCTGGCCTCAGAATTATGGACATATGAAATGAGCAACACATTTTCACAGCAAACTAAATATTCCTCTTAGCCACCTGGAAATAGGAAGGCAGAGGAATGCTGTCTTTGGGAATACAAAGATCAGACACGGCCATGAAATCAGAACTGTCATCAGACCACTAACTCCCCAGGGATGCCTTCCTGTCATGTCATGTGCTGCGGTCATTCATCTGTTCACTCAACCAGCATTCACTGAGCAGCTAGTACTCTGTGTCAGCAGTGGTTAGGCACTGGATATAAAAATAAGTAAGACAAAGTCCTGCCCTCAAGTAGGTCACAACCTAGGCATGGAAAGCACAAAAATACTACAAGTTAAGAGTACAGTGTGATTATGAAGAAAAGCTCACCGCCACAAAGGCCACCCAAAGGAGAGGTTTTCAGCTTAGTCTGAGAAGCAGCAGGGATGCTTTGAGGAGGTGCAGTGCCTGAAGTCCCGGGCATGGGACGGGCACGCTGGGACCTTCCAGGCGCTTACCAGGGAGCCCTCAGGCCAGAGGAGTTGTGGCTGAGGAGCGAGCAGGCCAGAAGACACCAAAGAGGCCGGCTCATAAAGGTCCTTGGGAGATGCTGACACAGAAACAACGAGGAGCTGGATGTTCACACTATTTCAAGGCCAAGGAATATTATTTACCTTTAACTGGAGTTAAAGACCACCTAGCACAGAGTGGATTTGACTAAGGAAGACTAGAAGAGATTTAGAGCCAGTTATTTTGAATCCCTTACTTATTTTTCTCTTCCTTTCCCCCCGCCCCTCACAGGGAAAAAATAAAACCGAACAAGTCTATAACAAAACTGTGAACCTTCTGTTCATCAAAAATATTTCTGAGCAGAGTGCTAGATTCTATCAAAGTAGCTCAAATTAGAGAAAGATGACATCTGGAGACTTTCCAACACCTGGCACCCTCCAGGCAAAAAGACTGATGGCAACAGAAGCTAGAGAAACATCCAAAATAGGGGCCACCCAGACACAATGCTGCTTGGCATACCCTCACACTCTGCCAACAGGAATGCCCACTGCTCCCCAAACAAGGGCATGCCAGTTATGTCTGGCTTTTCCATAGGAACTTCCAGGAAAAAAACCTCCCAGTGCCAGGAATAACCCTGGACTCTACAGTGTGGACTCTTGCCCACCGTGCACCTTGACAATTCTCTCACCTGCCCAGGGTGCCAATGGGTGAACACAGTAGGCTGCTTTCCTCACCAGACAAGGAAACTGAGCCCCTCATCCATGCACAGGACAGGGCTCAGCTACACTCCTACTACTAGTACCACTGAGAACGTGCCACCATCACTCACTACCTAGAGTAACTCGTAGCAGCAAGCCCTGACCCCCACGAAGCCCCAGACCCTCATCTCCAGTCCTCACCACACCTGCAGAGAAGGTTGTATTAGCCCCATTTTACAGATGGGAAAACAATGAATAAAAAACAAGGCTGAAAGAGGCTACCAGCTTACCCAGGTCAAAAAGCAAGCAAGAGTTAGAGGTGGATAACTCCAAAGACCATGCTCTTCCTACTGTACTAAGCATCTTAGAAGTTTCCTAATAAAATAAAACCTTTAAGCCTTCTTTCAAAAAGTTTCTCAAGTTCATCCATTTGAGCAAGAGATAGATAAATCATTTCCTTGAGCAATCACTTTGCCTTCAAAGCAATAAACAAACCAGAAAGCAAAATAAATAAATAAATAAACAAACAAACAAACAAACCAGTTTTTATTTTCTTAGAGATATTTCAAAGAATGTATTTATTGCCCTGGCCAGTGTGGTTCAACAGGTTGAAAGTTGTCCCCTGCACTCAGGGGTCGCTGGTTCAATTCCTGGTCAGGGCACATGCCAAGGTTGCAGGCTCAATTCCCAGCAGGGGGCCTGTGGAAGGCAACCCAATCTGTTTTTCTCTCATATCAATGTTTCTCTCCCTGTTCCCCCCCTTCTTCTATGTAAAATCAATAAAATCATATATATTTTTAAAAGAATGTGTTTATCCAATTGCTTTGATTTTAAATGTCTTCATTTATTTTTGGTCAAATATAGAGGAGTTAGAAAAGAGAGCAAAGGACAAAATTCCATTTTACTAGATCAGAATAGAGATTACAATTAAAGCAAAAACCTATTCAAATATAATTTACATTCTATTTTATGCAGTACAAATTAAGAGCCAATTTCAAACAGTGTCTTACCTCCATCTTATTCTTCCTGTTCTAGGGGCCAGCACTCCAAGTGACCAGCAAACTCCCAGCCTACATACAGTGAACCAGACAATGGTGCTCCCAAAACCCAATGGTGCTCCCAAAACACACACATACACACACACAGAACCTGTGAATCCTCCTCATCCAGACACACACACCAAAACAAACTGTTTGCCTGTGGTCTGTCTGCACTAAGTTCCCAGGTGGATTTAAATAAAACAATCCATACCAAGTGAACACATTACAGCTAATCTTTTTCTATGGAAATATATAAAGATAATCAATGTCACTCATCAAAATCAATCCTTTATAAAAACCTTATTCAACAGCTTTACTCATCAGAAGCTTGATATACCTGAATCGCTTCTTCCTTCTGAGACCTACAGCCACTCTAAACTAAGAACTACTCTTACTTACTAAAGGGTCAAAAACATCACCATGGTGAAGGTGCCCAGCCCAGTGCCCGGCAGAACTCAACAGACATTGGTTTATGAAGAATGGATTTCTTAAGACAGAAAAATTCAGAGAGAGCCGAGACCGGTTTGGCTCAATGGATAGAGCGTCGGCTTGGGGACTGAAGGGTCCCGGGTTCGATTCCGGACAAGGGCATGTACCTTGGTTGCAGGCATATCCCCAGTAGGGGGTGTGCAAGAGGCAGCTGATCGATGACTCTTTCTCATTGATGTTTCTAACTCTATCTCTCTCCCTTCCCCTCTGTACAAAATCAATAAAATATATTTTTTTAAAAAATTCAGAGAAACAAAGAGAAAGAATACAATTGGCCCTAACCGGTTTGGCCAGAAAATAGAGCATCGGCCTGCAGACTCAAGGGTCCCAGGTTCGATTCTGGTCAAGGGCATATATAATACGTTGGTTGCGGGCACATCCCAGTAGGGAATGCGCAGGAAGCAGCTGAATCGATGTTTCTCTTTCATCGATGTTTCTAACTATCCCTCTCCTTTCCTCTGTAAAAAAAAATCAATAAAATATATATATTTTTTAAAAGAATTGAAGGAACATGCATATTTGTTTTAATTAAAGGGAAAACAATCCCCATAACTATCAATGTAACTACAAACGGTCAAAATTACCTCACATCTCCCTGACTGTCCGAGCATGCTAGACTCCAGCTAGCAGTACCTCCAGCACTAATGAGCCCGCAGCGCTGTGCTTCTGATCCTGTGTTTTCCACAGGGAGGTTGCCATCCCATCCATGGACAAGACACCAACTTCTGCATGAAGACTACCTCCAGAGCGCTGTGCACAGCTGCTGGCCTGCCAACTGGAGTTTGCACACTCAGTGATGAAGAGGAGACACCCTTCACAGATTAAATTCACTGAACACAGCTGGCTCTTCCCGGGAGGATGAAGTCCTGTGAGAGCTGACAGTCACGACTTAACAGATCTGCCCGGCTGGTGTGGCTCAGTGGGTGAGTGCTGTCCCATGAACCAGGAGGTCACTGTACCATTCCGGGACAGGGCACAGGCTGAGGTTTCCAGATCGATCCCCAGTAGGGGGCGTGCAGGAGGCAGCGGATCAAATGATTCTCATCATGGATGTTACTATACCTCTCTCTGAAATCAATTTAAAAAAAAAAAAAAAAGATCTAACAGATTCAACAGAATGACTTCATAGCAGTAGGAAAAGTAAAGCTCCATGAGTGTAGGGATATAAAGAATTTAAAAAAATTATTAAATTAATTGGGTGACATCGGTGAATAAGACTCCATAGGTTTCAAGTGTCCAGTTCAGTAAGGAATCCTGTCTATTGCATGGTGAGTTCACCGCCCCGTCAAGTCTCCTTCCGTCACCGCAGATGGACGCAAACAAGAACTTTTAACAACATAAACCGCTCAAGTTTTCACATCCCTCTCCAGAGCTGCGAAGCCATGACACCAAAGTAAGTGAACACAAGCCTAGACTGAGATTTCTAAAAACTGGACTAAAAAAAAAACACCCTCCCCTAGAATGTACATGTACTGGGGAGGTCTACTACAAACAGCAGCCACAGGGCTGCAAAGCAAGTATGAGTCACGATTCACACACAAAGGAGGACGAGACAGGCAGGAGGAGAGCTCTGACCCCGCACGCCCCGAGGACGTGCTTGGCTGCGAACCCGTCCGCGATCGCTCCCGTCCGGACCCGGGGTAGGAAGGGGGGGCCGCACGGCGCTCTCCCCGGGAGCAAACTCACTCCAACCCCCGGCCGCCCCTCGCAGCCCTCACCCGGCGCCGGCCGCCCGGGGATGGAGGCTGGCAGACCGGAGTCGCCGCGCCCCCGCAGCCGGAGGTCAGCCTCCCGCGAGCCGCTCCCGCCCGCGCCGCCGGGGCCCACCGGAGCCCAGGCTCCAATCTCAGCAGCCCGCCGCCCCCGCCCTCAGCCGCCCCCTGGGCCCGGGGACCCTCCCGCGGCGCCGCCCCGCCTGGAGCGCCGGGCCGCCCGGGCCGCGGAGGGAGACTCCGGCTCCCGGCTCCCCCCGGCCCAGCGGGGCTCGGCCTTTCCAGGAAACTAACCGCCGGCGACCTCGGGAAGCGGCTCTCCGCGCCGCTCCTCCCGCACGCCCCGCTCCGCCAAGTTTCCCGGCCTCGGGGCGCGGGGCGGGGGAGACGGACCAGCCGCGCCGCGCCTCGGGTCCGCGCCCCCAGAGGCCCCGGAATTCCGAACGCGAACCCCGCGTTCGCCCCACAATGGCCGGCCTCCAGGGCGTCTGCCCCGGGCGCTGGGAGCGAGCGCCGCCGGGGCCAAGCCTCCGCGCCCCCGAGCCTCCCTCCCCCGCCACACACCCCCGACATCCAGCCGCCGGGCCCGGGGCGAAGCGAAGGTCCCCCAAGCCTCCGGCCCCCGAGTTCCCCGGGTCCGACCCAGCGCCCCACGGCCCGGGCCGCCGGGACCGGCTGGCTGGCTGGCTGGCTGTCCCAGGCCGCCGGGCCCGGGCCCGGGCCCGGGCCGGGTCCCCTCCGGGCCCCATTGTTGCGGGTCCCGGCGGCCGATCGGGAAGCCCGGCCGGCGGCGGCACTCACCTCAGGCGCCGCGGCTCCGGGCCGCGCCGGGCCGGGCAGGGCCTCGCGCCTCGCGTTCCGCTGCGCCCGCCTCGGCGGGGTCCGGGCGGCAGGGGCGGGGGTGGCGGCCGCGGCGGGAAGCAGCCGGCCAGGCCCGGGCGCCGCGCACTGGCTCCGGCCGAGCGCCTGCTTCTCTGGCGGCGGCGGCGCTCGCAGCCTCAGCTCGCGGTCCGCGCCTGAAAGCGTCCCCCCCGCGGCCCGCGCGCCCGGAGGCCCGGCCGGGAACACACGCCGCCGCGAGGAACGTTCCGCCGGGAGCCGTGCTCCCCTCGCGCTGGGAACGGTGCAAATCAGGGGATGGGAGTGGAAGTGTGGGTTCCCAGACTGTGCAAAAGAGAAACCAGGCGAGAAAAAGAAAAGATCCAAACTGGAAAGGAAGACGTGAAATGGTTTCTGTTCCCGGGTGACATAACCTCTTACGTGTAGAAAACTCTCAAGATTCCACACACGAAAAAAGGGAGAGCTGATAAATTAATTCAGCAAAGTTGCAGGATACACAGCCGACACGCTTAGCTGCATTTCTACGCCCAGACGCTTGAGTGGAGCCGCCATCCCTCCCCGCACAGCGCCGTCTACACCGCGGATGCCGGTGTCGGGAGGGCGGGCGGGGGATCCCACCCGGGGATGCACCAGGGCCGGCCCGACGGGAAGGGTTTGCACCCCGCCGGCCACCAGAGAGGCGCGCTTGCCGCTCGGTGCTTCCGGGGAGCCTCGGTTCCTCCTCGTGCCTGCGTTGGCGGTAACCTTGAGGGCTCCTTACGATTGAATGAGTGGATGGACGTGTCTGGCGCGGAGAAAGGGGGCTCAGCGTTGGGGCAAGGCCATTGCTGATGCTCCCAATGGCTATTGCCACCATCGCCTCCTGCAGAGGCCGGCACAGCCTTCGGGGTCTCTGAAATTGGTGCGCACCATGTAACTCGGGTTTCCCACTCCCTGTCCTGTTTCTTGTTAGCTGAAGCTGTCTTCGGAATTCCCTGGAAAAGAAGCCGGCACAAGAGAAGCTTTCTTCCCTGACCGATGTGGCTCAGTGGATAGAGCGTCTGCCTGCGGACTGAAGGGTCCCAGGTCCGATTCCCGTCAAGGACATGTACTTTGGTTGCTAGCACATCCCCAGTGGGGCGTGTGCAGGAGGCAGCTGATTGATGTTTCTAACTCTCCATCCCTCTCCCTTCCTCTCTGTAAAAAATCAATAAAATATATTTGAAAAAAAGAAAGAAAGAAAAGCTTTCTTGATCACTGACACTTAAGAGATTAAGGGCGCAGGTTCTGCTTCCTCAAGTTGGCAATTGCTGCCACGTGGGCCCCAGTGAAGGACAAGAGCTTACTGTGTCTGCCTGACTCCACCAACAGGCCAGGTTCTCCCCCTCCTCCTCCTCCGCCTTCTCCTCCTCCTCCTCCTCCACCTCCTCCTCCTCCTCCTTTTTGTGAACACTGGCCAGATGAAGAAAACATTCTGACAGCGAATTTTTTAAAAAAGGTTTTGCTTTCCTCATAAAATCATTGGCTTAAAAAAATTCCCTTTTTCTCCTCTCCTCCCTTTTCTTCTGGGCCTTCGCACCTCTAGCATCAGACGTACCTAGCAAATCTATTATATATAATGGCTAAGTGACCTGCCGTCCCACCCACAGGCCGGTAGGCGTGGCACTCACTGACCACTAGGGTTCAGATGCTCAACACAGGAGCTGCCAAGGGACAGCAACTTTGCAGAGTGCCCTCTCGGGCTCGGGGACCCCTGGGGGATGTCGCACTGCGGTTTTGGCCGGAGCCCCTCAGGCCAGGCAGAGGGACCCACCTGCCAAAGGGACCCGTTCACTCTGCAAATGCCCTTTGAGCCCCAGTGTAGCCCTAGGCCCAGCTGGCCAGGAAGGTAGGGAAGGAGGTCGGCTCAGGGAGTGTTCCACCTTGCTGGCCACCTTCTAACTAATTCCCTTTCAATGTGCACGAATCCATGCACCGGGCCTCTAGTTAGGATGAAAAACCACAGGTTGTTCCAAACGAGCAATGGAAAGAGACAGGCAGAAGGCGCTGCCAGAAAGGATCACAGCTTTAGGTGTCTCAAATGTTCCATTCTCACTTAGTGCCTTGGTTCCTGAGACCCGGGAGGGCTTAGCTGGCTCCCCAGTCTCACTGGTCTGGAAAGACTTCACGGAAAGGCGCGCTTCTGTCCGCCACTGTGTCTCCCTCGTCTGCTGCCCCGTGGCTTGTCCTCTGGAAGTAAGGAATGGCCCGCCCAGTTGTAGTCGTTTTGGTAACCGCCCAGAAAGGGCAGGCTCACGGGATAAAAAGCAGCGCGCCCAAAACCTCCAGAGGTTCTCTGCTCCCTGGGGCAAGGGACTTCATCTTGTGCAACGGAAGGAGTCTTGCTAAGGAAAGGCGTTTGAGGGTAAGGAGGCCTGGAGGCGCAGAGCAGCGTGGGAACTACCAAGGATACAGGAAAGAGAGAGGCAGTCCTGGCTGGGCTGCAGGGTAGGCTGGGAAGGCTGGATGGGTCATTTTTGGCCTCTCACCGTAACTCCTGAAAGCCCAGCCGGGACCACGCCTAGATCACTGGAGAGCCAAAGTTTGAAGGGCTCAGGCTCCATTTAACCAGCCCTGTTAGGGCTGAGTGGGAAATGGGAGGGGCCCTGGACTCCAGGGCCATGGTGATATGCATGTGCTCCTCGCACATGGATACTCCCAGAGGCAGGGTTGTCTTCTCCTACCCACCCCCCCAGAGGAAGGGAGAAGGAGAGGGAGAGAGAAACATCAATGATGAGAGAGGATCATTGATTGGCTGCCTCCTGCACGCCCCCTACTGGGGATTGAGCCCAAAACCCAAGCATGTGTCCTTGACCGGAATCAAAGCTGGGACCCTTCAATCCTCGGCCTGATGCTCTACCCACTGAGCCAAATCGGCTAAGGCAGGATTGTCTTTCATGATAAAAACACTCAGCATGCCCTACTGGGCTTTCAGGAGTTATGGTGAGAGGCCAGAAATTATTCTCTCTCTCTCATTGATGTTTTTCTCTCTCTCCTTCTCCCTTTCTCTCTGAAATCAATATATATATATATATATATATATATATATATATATATATATACCAGCACAATAGAAAGAAAAAGAACCTCCTTAACATCATTAAAGGTTAACAAAAAATCAACAACTAACATTGTACTCAATGGTGAAATATTGCAACTTTTTTTTTTTTTTTTAAGTAGGCCAGCTCTGTTGGGAACCTGCTAATTCTTTTTTTTTTTTTTTTTTTTTTTTTAAATATATTTTATTGGTTTTTTACAGAGAGGAAGAGAGAGGGATAGAGAGTTAGAAACATCAATCAGCTGCCTTTTGCACATCCCCCACTGGGGATGTGCCCGCAACCAAGGTACATGCCCTTGACCGGAATCGAACCTGGGACCCTTGAGTCCGAAGGCCAATGCTCTATTCACTGAGCTAAACCGGTTTTGGCATATTGCAACTTTTTAAAAAGCTTTCTCCTTAAGACCAGAAATGAGACCAAGATACCTGCTTTCACTACTGCTATTTAACATTTCCTTTCACTACTGCTATTTAACATTACACTGAAGTTCTAGCCAGAGCAATTAGGCAAGAAAACAATGAAAGGCAACCAAATTGGCCCTTTTGTGATAAAAACAAGACACTCAACAAACTAGGAGACTCCTTCAACATGACAAAGACCCTCAATGAGAAGCCAGCCATCACTAACATCGCTAACATGGTATTCACTGACTTGACAAAAACTGAAACATTTTCCTCTAAGGTCAGGAATAGGACAAGATACCCACTTTGACAATTCTATTGCACACAGAACTGAAAGTCCTAGCCAGAGAAATTAAGCAAGAAAAAGAAAAGCTATCCAAATGGGAAAGGAAGAAGTAAAATTATTTTTGTTCACAGATGACATAATCTTACATGTAGGAAACTCTAAAGATTCCATGCACCCAATAAAGTTAGAGCTAATAAATCAATTCAGTAAAGTTGCAGGATACAAAACCAACACACAAAACTTTGTTGGGTTTCTATACACCAACACTGAGCGATCTAAAAAGGAAATTAAGAGAATAATTTCATTTACACTAGCATCAAAAATAATAAACTACTTAGAAATAAACTTAACCAAAGAGGAAAAAATACGTGAACACTGAAAACTAGAAAATGTTGCTAAAAGAAATTTAAAAAGATACAAATAAATGGAAAGTCATCTGTGTTAATGGATTAAGATGTCAATTCTGCCCAAAGCAATATGCAGGAGTGATGCAATTCCTATCAAATCCCAATAACGTTTTTGCCAAAGTATAAAAATCCACTCTAAGATTCATGTGGAGCCCTGGCCGATTTGGCTCAGTGGATAGAACATCGGCCTGCAATTGAACCAGGGTCCCAGGTTCAATTCCGGTCCAGGGCATATCCTTTGGTTGCAGGCATATCCACAGTGGGGGGTATGCAGGAGGCAGCTGATAGATGTTTCTCTCTCATCGATGTTTCTAATTCTCTCTCTCCCTCCTCTCTGTAAAAAATCAAAATATATTTTTTAAATAAATGAATAAATAAAAATAAAATTCATGTGGAATCTCAGGGGACCCCAAATAGTTAAAACAATCTTGAAAAAGAAGAACCATGCTGCAGGACTCACACTTCCTGATTTCAAAACTTACAAGGCTACCGCAATCAAAATAGTATTGTACTGGCATAAAGACAGACATGTAAATCAATGGAACCAAATAGAGAGCCCGGAAATCAACCCTCACACACATAGTCAAACGACTTTATTTTATTTTTTAGTTTTTTAAAATATGGAATGCTTCATGAATTTGCATGTCATCCTTGCAGAGGGGCCGTGCTAATCTTCTCTGCACCCTTCCAGTGTTAGTATGTGTGCTGCCGGAGTGAGCACCATAGTCAAATGGTTTATTTATTTATTTATTTATTTATTTTTAAATATATGTTTTTTAAAAGGAAGGAGAAAGAAAGAAAGCCAATAAGCACATCAAGAGATGCTCACCATCCCTAATCATTAGGAAAATGCAAATCAAAACCATAATGAGATACGACTTCATACCCATTAGGATGGCTATCCTATGTAATAAAAGGCTAATATGCAAATCGACCGAATGGCAGAATGACCAGTCACTACGATGTACATTGACCACCAGGGGGCAGAGGCTCAATGCAGGAGTGCTGCTAAGCCAGAAGCTGGACTCACAACTGGTGAGTGCAGTGGCTGTGGCCTCTTAGTGTGGCCTAAGCTGACAGTCAGACATCCCCCAAGGGCTCCTGAACTGTGAGAGGGCACAGGCCAGGCTGAGGGAAGCCCCTCCAGTACATGAATTTTGTGCACCAGGTCTGTAGTTATAAATAATAATATAAAAGAAAAGCAGAAAATTACAAGTGTTAGTGAGGACATGGAGAAACTGGAACCCTTGTATGTTGCTGAAGGGAATGTAAACTGATGGTTCCTCAAAAAGTTAAACAGAATCATGATGTGACCCAGCAATTTCCCTCCCAGGCAGATGACCAAAAGAACTGAAACCATGGGCTCAACAGATCTTTGTACACAATGTTCATGGCAGCATCATTCCCAATGGCCAAAAGGTGAAAACACAACAACACATAAAACACCCGAGTTCATCAACAATTAATGGATAAATAAAATGTGGTATCAGCCACACAATAAAATGTGGTATTTAGCCATAAAAAGGAATGAAGTACTGATTCGTATGGCAACATGTAGCAACATATTAAAAACAATGTTAAGGGGGGAAAAGCCAGACACAAAATGTTCCAATTGCATGATTCCATTTATATGAAATATCTGGAATAGGCAAATCCATGGAGACAGAAAGCAGGCTGGTTCTTGCCAGGGGCTGAAGGAGGTGGGCAGTGGGCGTGGACAACAGAGTAATGGCTTCATGGTTTTGTTTTGGGCTGATAAAAATGTTTTGCACACTAACCGATTTGGCTCAGTGGATACAGCATCGGCCTGTAGACTGAAAGGTCCCAGGTTTAATTCCGGTCAAGGGCATGTGCCTTGGTTGCGGGCAGATCCCCAGTGGGAGGTGTGCAGGAAGAAGCTGATAAATGTTTCTCTCTCATCAATGTTTCTAACTTTCTATCCCTCTCCCTTCCTCTCTGTAAAAAATCAATAAAAATATATTTTGCTTTCAACATTAAAAATTGTAAATTAAAAAATATGTTTTGGTTCTAGCCTGTTTGACTCAGTGGATAGAGCGTCAGCTGTGGACTGAAGGGTCCTAGGTTCAATTCCAGCCAAGGGCACATGCCTGAGTTGGGGAGTCCAGGAGGCAGTTGATCAGTGATTCTCTCTCATCATTCATGTTTCCATCTCTCTAGCCCTCTCTCTTCCTCTCTGAAATCAATAAAAATATATTTTTAAAAATGTCTTGCGACTAGATAGATGTGGTAGTTGCATAACATTATAAATGTACCATGAGGTGTTCAAATGGTTAATTTTATGTGAATTTTACTTCCATGTATAAAGAGAAACTAAAGCTCAGTGAGGTTGAATTACATGAGATCTCACAGCCAGTACCTGTAGAGCCAGAATTTAAACCCAGATAGAAGAATTCAAAGATATATATTGTATATGTATATATGTATATATGTATATATGTATATATGTATATATGTATATATGTATATATGTACATATGTACATGTGTATATATATATATATATATATATATATATATATATATATATATATATATATGATGGTCTCCACCTACAGACTCTGAGATCCAGAGAGAACTCGGAGTGTCTGGGAGGGGCAGTTAGTCCCTCCCAGGAGTGAAGGGCTCTTTCTCAGGGAGTAGGGTGGGGGTGGAGGGGGGGCCAGCTCCTCGCACATGCTGTGTGATCTTGAGCAAATTACTTAACCTCTCTGAGGTGGGTTCTTCCTCTGCAAAATTGTACCGCCCTGCTCGTCGTGGTGAGAAAGACGTGAGCTAAGGGCTTAAACACTGTCTGGAATCCTGAACACAGGGCAGGCGTATTCAGCTCAGAGAAAAGGCGGCTGACATCTCTGCTACTTCAAGTCAGCTCCGCCGCCTCCTCCTGCAGAACACTGTGGGCCGGATTCCCCTCCGCGTGAGTGTCCCTGCAGCTCCCCAGACTCCGCTGCACCCCTGCATGTCTCCGTCTCAACACCAATCTCGTTCTCACCGGAGTTGGGACCTGTGACCTGTGACCTGTGACCTGTGACCCCCTGATTCCTCAGGTGGGACCAGGTGGGTGCATCTCAGAGGCCTCAGGGGCTGGGACAGGCCTGAGCTCAGTGTGCCTGGGCTAAACGCAGTATCAGGGCTGTCCCCAACTGCCACTCGCCCGGAGGAGGTTTCGTTCCACGCAGATGGCCCTGGGGATCTGTTACACAAAGATGCCAGGGACGCAGCCTGGAGGGACTCGGCACACACACAGTTCCAACGCAGCAAGCCGCCAGCAGGGGGCAGAGGAGGAGATGCTTGGTTGGGAGACCCCAGGAGTCTAGTCTCCCCTTCACTTTCCAGGTCCTCCCCTCCTCCCATAGCAGTCCCCCATGTGTTACTGGGTCGTGCGAGGTAGGACCAGTTCAGGCCCCGAGGCCACCACGCCCTGCTCTGAGTCAGTGAGATGCTCCTGCCTTCAGGCCTGGCCCAAAGGCATGTCCTCCGGGATGCCTCCCGGAACCTGAAAGCCGGGCCTTCCCCGGGCAGTCTTGGCACTTTATCTCGCCTGTTAATTGGGCACATGGTGTCTCTGCCCCGGAGACAGCCAGTGGTGCACAACGGGGCCTCCATTCCCAGAGCCTGTGTCCCCTGGGGGGGCAGACCTCCGACGGGAGATACACCACAGGAGGGAGCATGTGCCCTGAGCCGCAGGAGACACCTTTGGGGTCTACCCAGCCCATTCCTCCTTTCCTGTGACCGCCGGCTCTCAGGAGTGAGGCCCAGAGAGGGTCCGGGCCACGTGGCCCAGTCCCCTCACCGTGGCTGATCGGCCCAGGGAGAACGCCAGACTGCAGATGGGCCAGCTGGATTCTAGAACCCGAGATATAAACTTGGAGTCAAATTTCAGAGACTCAGAAAACTAGGAAGCCAGCGTCAGAGAGCACAGCACGGGCTGAGAGCCGCAGAGAGAGGAGGGAAGGGCGGGTAACTCAGTTGGTTAGTGCATCATCAACCCCGTGTGCTGCGGTTTCTGGTTTGGTCCCCAGCCAGGGCAATTACAAGAGTCAATGAATGAAGGCATAAACAGGTGGGACAACAAATTTGATCTCTCTCTCTCTCTCTCTCTCCGCCCCCCTTCTCTCTCAAAATCAATAAATAAAAAGAAAAAAGAAAGAAGTAAAGGAGGACTAAAATTCCTGGGGTGGATCCAAAAAGTTCCCCTTTCTATGCCCTAACCCCGTGGTCGGCAAACTGTGGCTCTTTGGCCCCTTGAGTGTGGCTCTTCCACAAAATACCACGGCCTGGGCAAGTCTATTTTGAAGTGGCGTTAGAAGAAGTTTAAGATAAAAAATGTGGCTCTCAAAAAAAATTTCAATCATTGTTCCTGTTGATATTTGGCTCTGTTGACTGGTGAGTTTGACAACAACAGCCCTAACTGGTTTGGCTCAGTGGATAGAGCATCGGCCTGCGGACTGAAAGGTCCAGGTTCGATTCCAGTCAAGGGCACATTTCTGGCACATCTCCAGTAGGGGGCGTGCAAGAGGCAGCTGATCAATGTTACTCTCTCATGGATGTTTCTAACTCTCTATTCCGCTCCCCTCCTCTCTGTAAAAAAAAAAAAATCATTAAAATATATATAAAAAAAGAATGAAAGAATGGGTTCGAAAAGTTCCCCCTTCTCTCCTTACAATCAGTGCCTTGTTTTGCTTGAAGAATCTTTGTGGGTGGGAAGGGGTTTGAATATGATCACCATGGCAGTAACTAACGGGGGAGAGGGGTGGAGGTGGGGGTGGGGGCAGGCAGGAGCAGGGAGGGGAGGGGGAAAGATGGAGACGAGGGTGATGAGCAGGGGGAGCAGCAGAGGCCGAGGCAAGAGGTGGGGACTGCGCAGGAAAATGAAAAGAATGGAGGCGGGAGGTGTGACGGGGCCCTCTCGGAAAGCGGAAAGCACACTGACTGTCTGACAACTTGCATTTCCAGTGCTCCCAGGAGTGGGGGTTGGACACCAGCCCTGCGGTGAGGGGGGCTCTCCAGCGGTCCAAGCAGGGGAAGCTGGTGGGCTCAACTGGAGGGGCACGGATGGAGTCAGGGCTGCTTAGGGAGTGGCCGTGGGGTCCCGGTAACTGGAAGTGGATGGGGTTAAGGGAAGGGAGGAGTCAGGGTGACACCTACCTATGGGAAAGCCTTTAAAAAAACAACAAACATTTTTGCCGAAACCAGTTTGGCTCAGTGGATGGAGTGTGCCAGGTTTGATTCCGGTCAAGGGCATGTACCTTGGTTGCGGGCACATCCCCAGTGGGGGGTGTGCAGGAGGCAGCTGATCGATGATTCTCTCATCAGTGTTTCTCTCTATCCCTCTCTCTCTTCCTCTCTGTAAAAAAATCAATAAAATATATTTTTAAAAATGCATTTTTATTGATTTCAGAGAGGGAGAGAGAGAAAGAAACATTTTTTAAAAATATATTTCATTGATTTTTCACAGAGAGGAAGAGAGAGGGATAGAGAGTCAGAAACATTGATGAGAGAGAATCATCAATCAGTTGCCTCTTGCACACCCCCTACTGGGAATCAAGCCTGGGATCTTTCAGTCCACAGGCCGACGCTCAATCCACTGAGCCAAACCGGTTTCGGCAAGAAACATTCTTGATGAGAGAAACATCATTCATTGGCTGCCTCTGCATGCCCTGATCATGGATTGAGCCTGCAACCCAGGCATGCGCCCTAGAGGTTCCAGAGAATCGGTTGGGACTTGGTCACACGATGTCCTGCAGCTCCCCACATGGCGCCCTTTAGCCACACAATGGAAAGATGCACAAGACGTCCCTGGCGGGAGGATTCCATGTAAAATATCACTGACGCACCGTGCAGGGAACTTAGGAGCGACAGTGGGGAACCTTCCTGCAGACCAGGTGTGTTCCCAAGCACCCTGCCGGCCTAGACCACGGAGGCCCTGGGTGGAGGCGGGCTTGAATGAACGACCCCAAGGCCCAACCTGCAAACCTGGAGAGGCAGCACCCCCATTTCTCACCTGCCGCTTCCTACAAGCAGGCCATCAGGGCTGCGTGTCCGTGCAGTGGGATCTGGCCGCACGAGCTTGCCCAGGAAGCAGGTGGGAGAGCCCACAAGCGGGCCATCGGGGCGGGCCGCACCGAGGGGGCGGGCCGGCCCCTGGTCTGGGTCTGACCTCTCTGCCATGGAGCCTGGGCGCAGTGACCAGGACTTCACAGGGGCCCAGCGACAGTGGGAGCTCCTGCCCCCGCCCCCGGGTCTCGAGGAACAGGCTCAGGCCCCCTGTTCTCACCTCCTAGGAGTGACCAAGCCCCGAGAAATGGTCCCCATCCCCAGGTCCCCAGCAGACCCTTCGCTCCCCACAACCTGAGCCCCTCCAGACCCCACACAGCTCCCCGGGGTCCAACGGCCACGTCTGAGGCCCCCAAGGAATCCCCGCTGGTCCCTGTGGGGCCGGCTCCCGGGCCGGCGGGCGGCAGGGCTTTGTGACTTCACAGAGGCTGCTCTGTGACGGGGCGGGCCGGTGCAGCAGGAGCCGGGCACAGGGCCTCCCCCCAGGAACATCATGCGACTTCTCATGGACAGACACCTCCACCTCTGAGGCATGAAGAGGAAGGAGCTACCTCCCGGTAAGAGCCCAGGACACCCCTCCCCTCGCCCGCCTCGGCGGCCAGGCCTCCCTGGGCGCACCTGGCCGCCCCTGGCGCGCTCTCTCCGCGGCCCGGGGCCAGGGGCCGCCGGTGGTTACACAGGTGGTGGCCATGGTGGGTCTCCGGCCGCAGAATTGGGGGTCAGAGCAGCTTCCCCCCGGAGACAAGGCCACTCCTTTCTAGGCTTTTCTAAGCAGATGAGCTGGCCGAGGGGAGGCTTACCGTGACCTGGCGCCCACTCCCCAGAGTCCGCACAAGGGGGCCAGGCCAGAGGTTCCTGAGTCCGGGGAGGAAGTCGTGTGGCTGCAAACAGGGACTGCCTCCAAGCTCGGACCTCTCTCCCCAACGCGCACTCCGCTCTCTCTTCCCCGGAATGACAGCCGATTTCAGAAACTGGAGGCTGGAGCGCTGGGTGCGCTTTCTCCTTGTGGCCCTGCCCCTGCCCGCCCCCCACCCCCTTACCTGCAGCATTGCCAGCAGGGATGCTAGCTGGACCTGCCGGGGTGGGGGCTTGGGTGGCAGGGTTTGGCCCTCGTGCAGCAGCCCGTCTCTGTGCCGGGCAGGTGCACGCGAGGGTCCGCTGGCCGCCCCTCTGGCCTCCGCTCTGATTGTGACATCACCGCCCGCCAGAGAACCCCGGGCAGGGAAGTTGCTCTGGGTGAGAGTTCCAGATCCTTCCACCGGTGGCAGGGTGGCTGGCCGGCTAGGGGAGGGAGACATGTGTGGCTTGGCGTCCACGGGGCTCTTTGGCCTTGACTGCCGTCACCCCTGGGTGAGGGCGGCCCCTGCTGGCATGCGGGAGCCCGGGAGCAGGCGCTGTTCGCCCACCCTCTGACCCGCTCGGTCTTCAGTTCCCGCTGGGACTGGTGTCTCCGCCACTTCCCGGTGCTCCTGAGAACAGGCGCTGGGGTCTTTCTGGTAAGGAGCTCATTGCTCGCTTAACGAGGGAAGCCTGGGCTCTTCCAGCCCCCAGGACAGGGGGGCAGAGAGAAACCAGCGGGCGGGGCCGTCCTGAAAACCCTCGAGGGGGCGCGAGGACCCAGAACAATCCAAACCGGGGAGACATCCCTGCGCCGGCCTCACCGCGTGCCAGGCCGCCGCTAAGCACGGTACAGGCAGGATGGCATTTGGTCCCCAGAACAACGATGCTAGCAAGGAGGTGCCCTGGTCCCCACGGCCCAGGCAGGGAAGCGGAAGCTGGAGGGGAAGGCGGGGAGGCTGAGGCCTCACGGCTGACAAATGGAAGCACCGCTGTTGGCATGCACATCTGGCCGCCTCCAAAGCCGGCCTCGCTGCTGACCCGCCTCCTGCAGACTCTCCCCAATACTGAGGTCGCCGGCATGCTCACCCTGACCCCCGACATTTGGGGTAGGGGACTAGGGGACGGGGAAGGGCAGAATCTGAGCCTGATCCACCCAGATCAGTGGTCAGCAAACTCATTAGCCCACAGAGCCAAATATCAGAAGTACGACGATTGAAATTCCTTTGGAGAGCTGAAAACCGACTTCTGCGCATGGGCCACGAAGTTTGCATCGCACTGTACCTGGTGTTTTGTGGAGGAGCCACATTCAAGGGGCCAAAGAGCCGCATGTGGCTTGCGAGCCACAGTTTGCCGACCACTGATGCAGGTCGTCAGCTTTTGGGTGAGGGAGCCTGGACCGCGGGGCCTGTCTAATGTTTAATGAGACCCGCCGGGAGGCAGCGCTCCTGATCTGCTTGTTACTGTTTCTCAGGGGATTTAAACGAGGCCCCGGGGGCTGTAGGCGGGGAGTCCTTGGGGTCTGGGGCTGAGCAAGGGGTTCCGAGGTGGGGTTGCCAAATAAGATGGCTGGTTCAATTTTAGTTTCTCATAACAATGCTATTTGCACAGGTCAGTGTGTCCTAAACATTGCTGGGGCTCTGTGGGAGCTCCAGGCTCTGGCCGGCCTGTGGGAGCTGGGGTGGGGCTGGGCGTCGCTGCTTCCTGTCCCCGTTGAGCCCAGAGCTGTCTAGAGGGTGTGCTGTGGGAGCGGGAGACAGGGACTGCCCTGGAGGCTGAGCCAGGTGTGCACTGCCACTGTGGTCTTTTTAACTTTGTAAGAAATACATTTGTATTGGTTTCAGACAGGAAGGGAGAGGGAGAGAGAGAGACAGAAACATCAACGATGAGAGAGAATCATGGATCAGCTGCCTCCGGCACGCCCCCTACTGGGGATCGGACTGCAACTCAGGCATGTGCCCTGACCGGGAATTGAACCATGACCTCCTGGTTCATAAGTGGATGCTCAACCCTTGAGCCACGCTGGGCTCGAATGCTGTCTTTGTGGAGCCTCTGTGTCCCCTCTGTCAGAAAGAGTGGAAACAAGGATGGGCCCGGTAGCAGTGATTGCTTTGCACGCGCCTTGGGCAATGGGGGGTTTGTGTTCCGTTTTTCTAGGAGCTGTGGGGGCTCCCAGGTGGGGTGGCGGGTGGGGACTGGAGCACTGAGTGGATGAATGGAATTCCCGTTCTGTCCAGGCTGGCGTCCCCAGGGCCTGGCAGCCCGAGCCTCTCCTCGATGGCTCCTGTGCCCCCAGACGCCTGCAGGAGCTGTGCAGCCACCGGCAGAGTGGACGTGGGTGTGGGGCAGTCGGTCTCTCCTCCCAGCCTGAGGGAGTTGCAGGAGGAGGCACAGAGGTTGTGGTGGCACCAGGATGCGGGTGGGCTAGTGGGAGTCCTGGGTCAGGTGAGCCTGGAAGGAGGCAGTGGGAGGAAGGGGTGGGGAAAGGGTGGAGAGGGGGAAAGGACTCCCTGGGCCAGAGGACTTGGTGCTATGGGCTCTCCTACCCGTGGGGTGGCTACTCCCACCCCAGGGCGTGGCCTTGCTTGGGGGTGAGGGCAGATGGAGCACATCTGAGTCTGTAGCCCTTGGTGCTGGGGATGGGAGTGATGGTACACAGGCAGGTGGAGGGCTGGAGGAACGGAGTCTTGAGATGTTTTTCCAAAGAGGTCAAGAAACCTCTTTCAAAAAAAGAAATATTTTCCCAGTGATTCGGAAGCGATATGCCAGATCAAGCTGGCCATGTGGGCCTGGGTTTTCTGTGGCTTTGTGCTCGTGTGTACTTACATGGGAGAATGTTGGCTGCGTAATGCACAGGCGTGAATACATGGATCTGGCATGCATGCCCATCCTGTGAAATGTGTTAGTGAGCAAGCTTGGAATGTTTGGGCAGCCCATCTCAGGGTGGGGGGTCTGGGAGTGCCTGCAGGTGTGTGGTTATGTGTGTGGGGGGCTGTTGGCAGGGGTCCAGGGTAGACGTTACAGAATAGAGATTCTGGAGGGAGCAGTTTCTAGACAGGTCCTGTGTAGCTCCTGCTCTGTTTCCCCAGCCCCCTGAACCCTGGTTTCTCCAAAACCCCTCCCTCTCTCCCTTCTTCTTTCCCTCCCTTCCTCCCTCCCATCACTGACTCCGCCTCAGACTGGATTTCTGAAAGGGAACAGTGCCATCTGGTGGCAGGCTGAGGCTGTGCCAGGAACCGGTGAGCTGGACCCTGTGTTCTCATCAGGGCTCTGTCTTTCAGGGCCCCAGCCAGTGTGGAAGTCACCACTAACTAAACCGTGGACAGAGAAAGGAAATCTAAAGGAATGGAGGCTGAACACTCCATTCTTATGCATTTGGGTTTATGGCCCAGGGAAATACGGCAAGAAAGTCCGTGGAAGGAGTGCTGGTGGCCAGGCCTGGGAAAGTTACACCTCCAGCCCCTGGACCCACGACCCTGGGCCTCATTCCTCTCTGCACGCAGACGTCTCACCTGTGCTGGCGGCTGACTGTGTCTCTGCGGGGTGCTAGTGAAGGTTATATGGAACAGTGTTGGTAGAACACTTGGCTCAGAGCTGAGCCTGCTGTAAAGTCAAAGGAAAGGATAGTGGCCACTATTGATATAGCTATTGATCCAGGCAAAGTTCCAGAAGCACAGAGAAGAGAGCTGTGTGTCATGGGAGGAGGAAGGGAAGCAGAGAGGAGACCCGTCTGTGGCACTGCCACCCCACATTCTAGAGTCTGGTGCTTGAGCAGTTGTTCCAGTTACACACTTAAGTAAAGGTGGGAGACCTCTTTTCTGGAAAGAAGGGGATGGGGTGCAGTGGAGAATGGAATCAAGAGACTTCCCCCTGCCACTCCCTTCCCCCCCCGCAAAAAGAGACCCAGCAATCAGGCTAGCTTTTGTTGTTGTTGTTATTAATGTTTTGTGTGTGTGATAAATATTGATTCCACAGACTAGGCCTTGAACAGAAAGACAAAGAAAAAACAGCCTTCTGTTTAGTGGGGGATGTGATTTCTGATGTGCTTGTGGGAAGTATTGTCTTAGATCCTGGGATGTTAATGATGCTGCAAATGGCAGAACGGATCAAAAGCTCTGCCCAGTCACAGGGGGCGTGATAAGTACTGAGAAGGAAGCAAGCGTTTCTACCGCTGGCTGGGACGGACTCCAGTTCCTCCTCATTTTTCGCTTCCGCCTTCTGAAGAAGCCAATCAGGACACGGCAGTTCGCGTGAAGCCCAAAACTACAAATCCCAGAAGTCAATACGTTGGGGCCGAGTGCGCATGCGCCAATTAAGCCAGAAGGGCCCAGGCCCTAGAAGCGGAACTTCATTTCCCAGGCGGCTGCGGAGTCGGACCGGGTCCCGCCGCTCGCGCTCCCCCCGCCTGTCCCGAGCGATCCTCGCGCCAAGTAGGGGCGGCGCGCGCGCGCGCGCGCACGAAGCACGTAGCGCGCCGGTGACGCATAATATGTGGGCCGCTCCCGAGCCTTGGTCGCGCTGTGTGTGTGAGGGAGAGTGCGGGACCTGAGGCGGTGTGTGTGAACTGTGGCCGCTGGCCGGGTCGGGGGGAGCGGCGGAGCCGCCAGGGAAGGTGAGTGGGTCGGGGAGGGAGGCAGGTCGCTGGCTGAAGCGCGAGGAGATGGGGCGCGTGGCCCGGCGGGCGGGAGAGTGGGCGCCGGGCTGGGGGAGGGGCGGCACCTGCCTGGGCCGCCGGCGGGAAGGGGGCGGGCCGGGCCGCCGGGGAGGCCGGGCGCCGGGCCTGACAGGACGTTTCCTCCTCCAGGTTCTGGGCTCGGGGGCGGGGCCTCCGCGTTCCCCCCCGTTCCGCGAAAGCGGCTCCGCCAGCGGCACTCTTCCGCCCTGAGCGGAGGGGGGGTGTGCCCGCCCCTACCTGCAGGGGGGGGCCCTCTCGTCCCCCGAGTCACCTCTTCCCTCCCCACCACCCAGGCTCCGTTCCGTACGGCCTGGGGGGCTCCATCTTCCCCTCCGTACGGCGGCCCCCTTCCCACCCTGTCCCCGCCTCCGGCTCCAGTCACCTGGGCGGGAGCGCCCTCCCCTGCCCCCGCCGGCGGGGCGGGCCTTCCGGGCACTCCTCCCGCCCCACCCCGCGGAGGGGCGGGGGCCGGCGGCGCGGTCCTGCGGCGGGAGCCGGACCTCGGAACGCGGGCCGCGCCGCCCGGGAGCGCGTTTCCGTGGGTCCCCGCCGTTTCCCCCCGGGCGGGGGGGTCACAGGCCGAACGCCGTCTCCTCGGCCTGGACGGCTTCCTCCTCCGGTGCAGGGTTAGCGCGCGGGCTCCGCATTCGGTGAAGCAGCTTTGCAGCCTCAGTGGCGGTGCTCCGAGTCCCACATGACCGGCCCTGTCCGCATCGCGTTGTCTCTCCTCCCCCCACCCCACCTCTGCTTTCAGGGAAGGCTTTTAATTAGTCTGAAGTTTTAACGACGCCAGCAGCATCTTTCTGTTCGGAACGCTTTGTTCGTGGAGCGTGAGAGGTGCACGGCCAGTGTGGTCCTGTAATTTTCTGGTTTACTGGAGTTGACCTTTATGGTTTATGTAAGCTTGTGTGTTTAGGCTCTTTAGGGATCGATTTGCTTGATGCTGTCAAGATTTGGGTTTTATATGTGTGGATGTTGAGCTAAGAGAGACTTGGGGTGGTGAGAACACACAGTACGATAGACAGATGATACATTATAGTACTTTTATTAACAGAGTCACCCCAATAAAGATAATAAAAAATTTTTAAAAGGAGCTAAGAGAATGTGGGGGATATGTAGGAAATCATTAAAAAAATTTTTTTCCCTGATTTTTCTCTTCCTCATTTTATTTTACTTTTAAATATATCTTTATTGATTTCAGAGAGGAAGGGAGAGAGATAGTTAGAAACATTGATGAGAGAAACATCAATCAGCTGTCTTCCGCACACCCCCCATTGGGGATGTGCCCACAACCAAGGTACGGCCTGAGGACTGAAAGGTCCCAGGTTCGATTCCGGTCAAGGGCATGTCCCTTGCTTGCGGGCACATCCTTAGTAGGAGGGGTGCAGAAGGCAGCTGATTGATGATTCTTTCTCATCGATGTTTCTAACTTTCTATCCCTCTCTCTTCCTCTCTGTAAAAAATCAAAATATATTTTAAAAAATAAATAAAAATAATATCTCCCGGCCGGCGCTGGGGAGTGGGGGGTTGCAGACTGAGTTGACCTTTATTAGAGATAGTATTTTTTTTTAAACTTTGCCTTTATGTGCTCATTAGGCTGATTGTTTTCCAAAAGGTATTTCCTTATAGAACTTTTTTCCATTAAAAAGATTATAAAATTCATATACCATAAATTAACCATTACCAATTTTAAAGTGCATGTAATTCAGTGACATTTGGTATATTGAGTATTGTGCAGCCATCACCTCTTTTAGTTTGAAGATATTTTCATCATTCCCCAAAGAAGCTCTATAAAAGCCTTATATTATAAGGAGTCATTTCCTATTTCCTCCATCCCAACCCCCTGCCAACCACTAGGCAACTTTCTGTAGATGGAGTTACCTATTCTGAATATTTCATATAAATAGAATCATCCAGTATGTGACCTTTTGTCTGGTGTCTTTCATTTAGCATATGGTTTTCAAGATTCATCCATACTATAACATGTCTCAGTACTTCATTCCTTTCTGTGGCTGAGTAATAATGCATTTTAAGGACATACCACATTTTGTTTATTCACTCAGTGATGGACATCTGCAGCTGGTTCCACCTTTTTGCTAGTGTGAATATGCTGCTTTGAACATTTGTGTACAGTTATTTGAATACCTATTTTCAATTTGTTTGGGCATATGCATTGGAGAGGAATCGCTGGATCAGATGGCAGTTCTATGTTTAACATTTGTTTAATTTTAATTTTTAAAATTTGATTTTAGAGAGAGAGGAAGGAAGAGAGGGAGAGAGACACAGAGAGAGCAAGAAATATTGATTTGTTGTCCTCTGACAGGGAAAATTTTTTTTAAGTGGAATAACTTTAAAGATTTTTATTATTTCATTATATTTTACTATATGTTTTATTTCAGAGAGGGAGAGAGGGTAGAAACATAAATTATGAGAGAGTATCATTGATGGCTGCCTCCTGCACACCCCCTACTGGGGACCGAGCCGGAAACCAGGCATGTCCCCTGACAAATCGAACCCAGGACCATTTAGTCCATAGGCTGACACACTGTCCACTGAACCAAACCAGCTAGGTCTGACTGAGAGTTGAACCATGATCTTCTGGTTCAAAGGTCGACACTCAAACACTGAGCCATGTTGGCTGAGCTGAAAGTGTTTTATTTATTTCATATTTGTATTGTTTACTACTACTATATAGCAATACAACTAATTTTTGTGTATTGACATTGTACCCTGTAGCTGTACTTTGCTAATTTGCTTGCTTAATAGTTTTTTGGTGGATTCTTTTAGGATTTTCTATATATAGGATGATATAATTTGTGAATAAAGATAATTTTACTTTTTCTTTTCTCGGATGCCTTTTATTGCTTTTTCTTGATTAATTGCTCTGGTTAGAACTCCAGTACAGTGTTTGATAGGTGAAAGTGGACAGACATTCTTGTCTGGTTTCTGATTCAGAGGGAAAGCTTTCAGTATTTCGGCATTGAGCATAATGCTAGCTGTGGGTTTTTAAGAAAAGCCCTTTACCAGGTTGAGGAAGTTCTCCTCTGTTCCCAGTTTATTGTTTGTTGTTGTTGGTTTGTTTGTTTTTATCACAAAAGGGTGTTGGATTTTGCCTAGCGATTTTTCTGTATCAAATGATCATTTTTTCTCCTTCATTCTGTTTGTGTATTATATTATACACATTATATGTATTATAATGTGTGTGTTATATTAATTGGTTTTCATATGTAGAGGCACTTTTGCATTTTTGGAAGAAATCCCACTTGGTTATGGTATATAAGCCTCTTTACATGCCGCTGTATCAGCTTGCTAATATTTTGTTGAGGATTTTTGCACTTATTTCCATAAAATATACTGGTCTTGAGTTTTCTTGTGATGTTTTATCTTTTTTGGTATGGGGTGATGCTGGCTTTGTGGAATAAATTAGGAAAAAATGGTGCCTCTTGTAGTATTTTTAAAAAAATATATTTTATTGATTTTTTACAGAGAGGAAGAGAGAGGGATAGAGAGTTAGAAACATCGATGAGAGAGAACCATCGATCAGCTGCCTCCTGCACCCCCCCCACTGGGGATGTGCCTGCAACCAAGGTACATGCCCTTGACCGGAATTGAACCCGGGACCTTTCAGTCCGCAGACTGACGCTCTATCCACTGAGCTAAACCGGTTTTGGCTCCTATTGTATTTTTTGGAAAGGATTTAAGGATTGATGTTATTCTGTAAATGTTTGGTTACATTTTTGGTTCACCCAACCCCCTTGGCAAATACTTCTCAAGATTGTGAAGGTCATGAAAAACAAGGAAGGACTCAGACCAGAGGACACTAGGGAAGCGACAACTCAGTGCCAGTTGGGTGAGATCTTGGAACAAAAAATGGACATGAATGGAAAAACTGGAGAAATGTGAATCATGTCTGGAGTTTAGTTAGTAGCAATGTACCAACATTGGGTTTCGTAATTTTTGACATTGTACCACTATAAGATAGGATGGTAACAGAGGAAACCGAACTGGGTGAGGAGTATGCAGGAGTTCTATCTTTGCAACTTTTTTGTAAAGGTAAAATTCCAAGAAATTTATTTTTAAAAATGCATGTATAGTTAGTAATTACAGTAAAAAATACAGCCTGGGTTTTCTTAAGGTCAGAGCTCTATATTTGTTGGTCATACCAGCAGTATTTCCTTTTGTAACTTTTAATTTAATTTTAATCTTTTTGTTTTTGGAAGTGTTTGTTCTTTGGATTTATGAGTAATCCAGATGACATGAATCACTACTACTAGAACTCTCTCTACATTATTAAAATGCAAACATTTACATTTTAGATACTTTTACGTACTTCTTTTGGCCTTATGGTGGGTATCATTAGAAAAGTGAGCAGTAATCCTAGATCAGCTAGTAATCCCTTCCTGGTGTGAAGCTCTTTATAAAATGGTTGCTATTTCAATGAAAAGAACACATTTTGCATGGCAGGAGCTGACATTTTGAACCTAAAACTACATTGGCCAATAAGTTGGTCTATAAACCGTCTAAACATTTGGGTCTCATTCCGTTTGGAGCCTCTTGTAAACATCTCTTCCCAGTGTAGGTATGTCTCCTGCAGCTTCTCCAAGGCCTGCCTCAGCTCCTTGTCCTTATATAACCCCTGGCTGACCACTCAGCCCAGCAGCCTCCTTCCAGAAATCGCCCCAGAGAGGTTAGGAAGCCCGAGGACGAATGGGCTTATAATACTCCTTCCCATCTTTCACGTTGGTAATGATGTCCACTTTGTTAAGACTTAAACAGGGCAATGTTTATTTTTCATAGAACTTCCCCCCCCCCGAAGACTTTAAAAGAGCAAAACATTTTGGGGAGTTGCTTTTGCCACATTTTGTATTTTATTATTTTTATTTATATTTATTTAAATATATTTTTATTGATTTCGGAGAGGAAAGAAGAAAGAGAGAGAGAGAAACATCAATGATGAGAATCATCGATCGACTGCCTCTTGCACGCCCTCTACTGAGGTTCAACCCTGCAACCTGGGCATGTGCCCTTGACTGGAATTGAACCTAGGACCCTTCAGTCTGCAGGCTTATGCTCTATCCACTGAGCCACACCAGCTAGGGCTACAGTTTGTATTTTAAAAAATGTAGTCTCAAAGTTTTGGAGCTCAGCTGTCCAGACCTGGGATCATTTATGTATACACACTTTAAGGAGTGAAAGGGGCCATAGCTTTTGTCTGATTCCCAAGGAGTTTCCTGATCCTAAAAAGTTTAAGAGTCATGATTTCAGTCTGTGTCTCTATCTAATTTGACGTTGAGTGAACTGAAGCTGAGAGGTGACGACTTGCTCATCATGACTTGATGCGTGATTATCCAGGCTCCCAACCCCACGTTTCTCACTGGATCACAATCAGACATTTTCTAACGGGTTAACATTTTCATGCTTTTAATTATTTCCTATGCTTGCTTATTCCTTTCTTTTCCCTGGTTCCTGTTTTCCTACAGAATAAAATAAAAGCATCTTCTTTTTATTTTCTAAATTGATTTCAGAGAGAGAGGGAGAGGAAGGGGGGATAAAGGGAGAGAGAGAAACATTTTGTAAGAAGTGGGTCAGGTTTGTTTGTCTTTATTATTATTTTTGCTTCCTTAGGCCAAGCCATGACTACGGTAGCGGTACATGTGGACTCTAAAGCGGAGCTCACTACCCTGCTGGAGCAGTGGGAAAAGGAACATGGCAGTGGGCAGGACATGGTACCTCTTCTTACCAGGTATGAACAATCAATTATTTAAAAAGTTACTTTTTAAAGAAGGAAAACTTGTAGAATAGTATAATTTTATATACTGTACCACTATTAGGAGAGAGAGGAACATTTCACCTTAACTATGAATTCTGAATCCATTTATTTCCCTTTCAAAACTAGTCTTTATCTTCCTACTTCTTGAAGCTCTTTACATTCCTTTCTTTTAAATTTAATTAAAAAAATGTATCTTTATTGTTGAAAGTATTACAGATGTCCCCCCCTTTTTTCCCATTGACCCCCTCCATTCCGAACCTGCCCCTTCCACACCTTCATAGATTATGCATATATGCATATAAATTCCTTAGTTAATCTCTCCCCCCTCCCATCCCTCCTTAAGTTTCTTACCTTTCCTCTCAGGCCTTTTGTCATTCTCCTCTGTAAGTTCTTCTATGTGTGTGTGTGTGTGTGTGTGTGTCCCCTGTTAATTGATTTCAGAAAAGAAGGGAGAGGGAGAGAATGGGAGAGAGAGATAGAAACATCAATGATGAGTGAGAATCACTGATCAGCTGCCTCCTCCACGCACCCTTCTGGGGATTGAACCTCCTGGTTCATAGGTTGCCGCTCAACCACTGAGCCATGCCGGCCGGGCCTGTTCTGCCTGCGTTTTAAGTGCGGGGCTTGTTGGTGGTTTTCTTTTCCATTCATGTAAGTTTTCTACCAAGATGGTTTCATCTCCATACATGACTTAAAACATTATTCCTATGTTAACTTTCAAATCTCTACTTTTACTTCAGACCCCTCTTTTTTAAATCTCAGATACATTTCTCAGCTGTTCGTTTCACACATCTTTACCTGTGTATTGCACAGACACCTAAAACGTACCATGTCCAAAATAGAGTTTATAGTCTTCATCCTTCCTCCCTCCTGTTCACAGCTTATTCCATGCCTTGGAGTAAATGGCTTTAACCTAAAAAACTGAAAACCATCCTCTTTAGTGTATTCCTCTACCAGCACAATTGAGCCATCGTGCTCTGAGGATTCTGCTTCCTCCTCTTCACCAGCCCGGCACTGCTTTCCTCATTAGGCATCAGCTGGTCCTGCCTGGCCCTGAGGCCGGTTTGTCATCCCCGTGTCCAGCTTACCCTCTCCAACACACCCTCCCCTTTGGCAAAAATTCACCTTTCCATACACAAATCCGATTGTCCTCTCTCAGTTCCTGATTCTTTCCTGGTTCCTGTTTTCCTGCAGAATAAAATATAAGCATCTTATTTTATTTTCTAAATTGATTTCAGAGAGAGAGAGAGAGAAGAGGAAGGGGGGGAGGGAAAGAGAGAGAAACAATGATTTTTTGTTTCACTGTTTATGCAGTCATTGGTTGATTCTTACATGTGCTCTACCAGACATCAAAGCTGCAACCTTGGCATATAGGGAGGACGACCTAACTGACCAGGGCTAAAATGTAAACTTTTTAGAATGGTTTATGAGGCCACTTACATTTGGCCCCCACCTCCTTTTTCTGCTTCAGAGTGTTATTTCTTTCAGGAAGGAGTAGTACCGTATTTTCTAATGTCTGGTGTGTCAGGACTACGCTCTGATCAACTGAGTCACCTGTCCAGAGCCAGTGATCTATTTTTTAGGGATAAAGAAAACTGATCTAATGAAAGCTTAAACAGAGATAAATGCATTTGTTCATAACTGCTCTGATACATGGGGAACATGTGAAAGTACAGAGGTTTTTTTTAAGGACAGTTGTTGACTGGTGGGAAGGGGGTGTAATTTGTAGAGGCATTGGGGATTAAGAACTAATCACAAGATACTTGAAATGCAGCCAACAAGTGAATTTTGTGCAGTTAATATGTGGATTATTGATGTAATTGAAAGAAGGAGAGAATCATAAGTGGGGATCACTTAATTGCTCTAAAAATTTTATCAAACACATATACTCAAAAAAAAAATTCAAATGTTTTATTCTTCAAGGCTATTTCACATCTATCGTTATTGATCATAATTGTCACTATGCTAAGTTATTCAGCAATGCAAAACCTAAAATAGAGGTCCTATGTTCAAGGTGCTAACTTCTCGGAAGCAACTAATGGATAAGAAACAATGCAGAATAGTACAAAATAAATGCTAAATCTGGCACTTACTTTCACAAGTATTGAAAATATTGAAAGTATTGTTCATAAATATTGTGGAGGTTATGAGAATGGAAAGAACTTGAATGAGTCAGTTTCTTTTATTCACTCAACAAATATTAGAAGACCTTTTGTGTGTCAGAACTCAATGAGACACTTCTCTGAATCTCAACTTCCTCATTTGTTACTAAAAGTATCACTGAGAGTTATATTGTTAAAGCCGTCCTCAGAGCTTCTTGGGAAAGCCGCATAGCCAGATAGTGGAAATCTAAGGCTAGAATCCTGGTTTTAACTCCAATTCCAGTGGGCTTTCCAGTACAGGATGAGGTAAAGTTTCCTTGGAAAAGGGATTTGAAAGGTGGTAGAATATAGCTTGATGAAAAGCAGAGAAATAGGTTTTCTAGAAAATGTGGAAAAGGTGACTGCAAAGGCATTGAGGAGAGAAGGGACTGGCATAGTTTGTAGCAGCGAGGAAATGGGCCCCACCAGAGTGGAGGGGCAATAGAAGACCGGAGTGGAAAGTGGTATGGAGTGAAATCCTAAAAAGATCTTTAAGGTTAGAGGGTCTGAGGACTGGAGGATGAATTCACAAGTCTAGTTTGTTTTAGATCGGGGCAACTTCCACCGCCTCCAAAGGGGTCTGTTAGTGCACCAGAGAGTCCTTGGTCCCTGCATGTTTCCCCGCTCCTCAGTGCTGCAGGTGGGGGTATTGGCATGTTTCCTGAGAAGCAGAGGACCTGGCTGTGTGGATGGGTTGGTTAGAGTGCTGTCCAGGCACGCCAAGGTTGCCAGTTCTATTTCAGGTCAAGCCACATACAAGAAGCCACCAACGAATGCATAAACAAGTGGAACAAATCCATGTTCCCTCCCTCCTCCTCTCTCTCCCCCCGTCCTCTCTTTAAAATCAATACATACAATTTTGTTTTTTAAAAGGAAGAAGCAGGAAATGAATTACAGGCCTATTTACTCTTTTATTGACCACTACTTTTTTATGCTCTTTTGGCAGTTTTCCTAAGAAAAATGTACCGCTGTTTATAACTTTAATTGATTTTATTTTTTATGTTAGTTTGTTTATTATATCAAGCCTTTGACTTGGTTCTGTAAAAAGGGCCTGGCATTGGGCCAAGCTGTGTGAACTTAATCCGCATTATTGAAATAAACTTATATATTGTAAAGTACTTTGCTTGATGGATTTTTTTACTTGTAAAACCGTCATCCAGATCAAGTTGTAGAATTTGTGTAGCACCTCCAGAAGGCTCCGTCCTGCCCTGGGCCAGTCAGTATCTACCTTAGTTATTTTCTGTTTGTCTTTGATTCTCATTTTCATTTTATTTTTTAAAATATATTTTATTGATTTTGTACAGAGAGGAAGGAGGAGAGATAGAGAGTTAGAAACATCAGTGAGAGAGAGTCATCGATCAGCTGCCTCTTGCACACCCTCTACTGGGGATGTGCCTGCAACCAAGGTACATGCCCTTGACAGGAATCGAACCCGGGACCTTCCAGTCCCTAAGCCGACGTCCCATCCATTGAGCCAAACCGGCTCCGGCTGATTCTCATTTTTAATAGTAACAACACCTAAATAGCTTTCACATATCAGGCTTTGTTTTAAGCAGAGTACATATATTAACTAAACCTCAAGGAATAGGTACTGTTACCATCATTTTACAAATGAGGCACAGACAGGTTAAGTAATTGGACACACGGTTAGTGAAAGGTTTGGACCCTGGCAATCTGGCTCCCAAATCCTTGTTTTTAATTTCTATTGTGCTATATTGCTTAGTTTCAACTGGAGATTCTAGTAGGTCTTATGTAATTTTACATATATTTTGTGTACCGTAACTGCCTTTTGTGGCAAAGATAATTTTCAGTTTAGAAGGAAAGATAGAGTAGAAATAATTCTGAGTATTGGTGGGGAAAATATACTAGAGTGGGTAAGAATTTTTGCAGGGAGCTTAACCCTAAGACTAGGAAGTATGGTTTTGTGGAAATGAAACATATAGGAGAGTTTGAGTTAGGATAGCATCTAGATATTGGAGGGTGGGACAGCTTTGTATTTGATTGTCATTATAGTAGATTATAGTGTCAAACTTGCTTAGGGTTCTCTTGCCCTAGCCCGTTTGATTCACTGTATAGAGTATCATCAGCCTACAGACTGGAGGGTTCGGGTTTGATTCTGGTCAAGGGCACATGGCCAGGTTATGGGCTGGATCCCCAGTAAGGGGCGTGCAGGAGGCAGCCAATCAATGATTCTCTCGCTCCCTCTCTGAAATCAATAAAAATATATTTCTTTAAAAAGTGATTTAAAAAAAAATTTTTTTAAAGTGATTTTCTTGTTTCAAAAAGAATGCATGAATGCAAAGGGACTCTTTTTCGCTCTCTCTTGCTTTTTCACTCTCTCTCAAATCGATATAAGATAAAAAACAAAACAAAAACTAAGACATATTCTGTGAAAGTAGCCAGATATAAAAAGAGTGTAAGGATTCTGTTTATATGAAACTGTGGAATAGGCAAAATATCTATAGTAAGAGAGAGAAGATGAGTGGCTGCTTACGTGGGGAATGAATGTTGTAGGCTGAGGCAACAGCGCAAAGAAAGGCCCTGAACCAGTAATGAACTTGGACTGTTTGAAAATCAGAGAAGGGCATGCTACTGCAGCTTAGTGAAAGAGGAGTGGAGGAGAAGTGGTCAGAGATGCAGACAGAATCTAGATTATTCTAAGCCATGATAGTGCTCAGTTATTGGGGTGAGTCATTGGAGGTTGGAGGATGAATTGTCGGGTCAAGCACGGAAGCAAAAAAGCGAGACCAGTGCAAGCAGTCCAGGCAGTTGATGATGGAGGTCTGGACAGGACTGGATGGGCAAGATTTGGAGAAATAATTGAAGTTGAGAGGTATTTGGAAGGTAGGACTAACAGGAATTGTGGGGGATGAGGAAAAAACGAGGGTTTAATGATGACTCCTAGACTTTTGGCTCTGAGGGATGACAGTGGAGGTGTGTGCTATTTTTTGAGGCGGGAAAGGGAGAGGAATGATCTTGGAGTAGAGATTGTTCTATAAGATGGTTGCTTAGATCTGTTCATCAGAAAAACGCCCCTTTCCTAACTTTTTGCTTTTATTTACACTTAGTTGACTATTGTAGGTGGTGGTACATGTTTTTATACGCTTGTCTAGAGTTGACCCTGTCTTCCCTTTGTGCTAGGATGTCTGAATTGATTGAAAAAGAAACTGAAGAATATCGTAAGGGGGATCCAGACCCATTTGATGATCGACATCCTGGTGAGACCTGTGTTCTCTTAAATGTGGCTCTAATTTCCTTACAAAAGAAAATTGCTTTTAGAAAATAGTTTTCAATTGAAATAGCATATTTCATGCTAAGTTTTAAGACCTAATATTTGTTAAAATATTGCTCAAGGTTGGAGCAGTGAGGAAAAATAAATTTCTGGGAAAATGGAAATAACTTATAATATTTACACATCAAATAAATGTATGTATACTTTATTGACTCATTTGGTGTGATTACAGAGCCTTAAAAAGAGAAAAATGTTTTTTCTTTCTGACTTTTAAGCCAAAAAATGTCTGTGCCTTTACCTTTCTAGCAATGCACTGAATGCATTCTCAACCACATTCCCGGTTGAGAATGCATTCAGTGCCTTGCTTTTTTATGAAGTTGATACTTGAATAATAAACAGATTTCTTGATGTCTGCTTTAGTGTTTGGACAGCTAAATATGCCCTGTCATGATTTGGTTTTATTTTGGGGTGATTTAATTAGAGTCATGACAACCTAACCTGCTTTGGCATGGAATTTGCTATATGGAACTCAAGACTGCTATTTCACGTTCTCTCTGAGGTAGATAAGCAGTGGGTAAAGCTTAAGTCATGTAGGGGCCTACACTGCACTAGACTTTCTCTCTCAAGAGCCAGACCTTTGTGGAAAGAAATTGAAATTTAGAATATGGAAAGTAAAAATTAATGGGAGTTACAAAATAAGAACATTATATATCCACCTGAACGTTGCAGGGTTTATGTCTGTTTCTTAGACATTTGTTCTCAAATGTAAGTTAGGCATTTCAGATCGAGTGTCCAGTGTTTATGGGATGTTACTTGCTGCCCTGTCCTCGACATCCCCACCTGTGACTTTAGAGGACTTATTTACTGTTTAACCACATTTTCAGTGAGGCAATCAGAGTACGGAGTATGAAAGTAAATGTGAAATAAGAATTTTAGTTAATGTATGACATTATGAAAAAAACTAAAAGAGATAATCATACTTAGTGATGCTGCCTTAGGAAGGATTAAATGGTAACGAGGTAGAAGGGAGGGACAGAAAGATTTGCTTTTTTTCAGTAGACATGTAAAGAATTTTTTCCTCCCCACTTCTCATGTTAAGCAATATTTGTCATTAACCCTAAATTCTATTAACAAATATAAGGTCTTAGTTCCATCATTTCTAAACATAGAAAGTTGGGAATCTGAGGTCCTCATTTGTTTTTATGATACTCTTTTTTTAAAAAAAAAATATTTTATTGATTTTTACACAGAGAGGGATTGAGAGGGACAGAGAGTTAGAAACGTCGATGAGAGAGAAACATCGACCAGCTGCCTCTTGTACATCCCCCCACTGGGGATGTGCCCGCAACCAAGGTACATGCCCTTGACCGGAATCGAATCTGGGACCTTTCAGTCTGCAGGCCAACGCTCTATCCACTGAGCCAAACCGGTCCCGGCTGTTTTTATGATACTCTTCTCTAATTTTTCTTTTTTGTGAATTACTTTGGGATACTAATTACAGCTTGGGAAAAACTTCATATCAGCAACTTACATCTTTTTTTCATCCTTTGACTAAATTTTTCACTCTAATGTTTTGAAAAGAAAACTAAAGATAGATAGTATCTCTTTTAAAAACAAACCTCTCCCAACCATTAACTATTTTGCCTTTAGGCTGTGTGTTGGGTAAATCTTAGGTTCTAAGACTCATTTCTTTCCCCAGGGGCTCAGAATTCAAAGCCAAGGTTACTTAGGGAGATATGTGGGAGATAAGAGATCAGCCTAAGGACTTGTATGCATGCATATTAGCATAACCAATGGAGGAAAAACTCTGGGGAGGGTGGGCATGTATGGGGGAGGGGAATGGTAAGATATGTACACATATAATACCTTAATTAAAACAAAAGAAAAACAAAAGAAAAACAAAAAACAAAACAAAGCCAAGGTTACTGTATCTTTAGAGTTGCTTAGTGGGATTCCCACTCCTACCCCCAGCCTGAGATGGCTGCGGGTTCGAGGACACATCCCTCCTGCTGTTGGCACTGTGGTTGAAATGGGGACTGGATTTGAAGCCTGTCTTTCCCAGGCCACCCACCAAAAGCAGTGTTTCTACCTGCCTGTGGCTGGGAAGTCAGGGTTTTTCTTTGTTTTAGGCTCTTTCTGATTCTTTTTTTTTTTTTTTTTAATATATTGATTTTTTACAGAGAGGAAGAGAGAGGGATAGAGAGTTAGAAACATCAGTGAGAGAGTCATCGATCAGCTGCCTCTTGCACACCCCCTACAGGGATGTGCCCGCAACCAAGGTACATGCCCTAGACCGGAATCGAACCTGGGTGGGACCTTTCAGTCCGCAGGCTGATGCTCTATCCAAACTGGTTTCGGTTTTTCTGATTCTTATGTACACATCTTGTATGCATTTGTGGATCTTGTATACATTCAACATTGCTGGCCTAGTCTAGAGCTCATTTAATTCCGCATTTCTATGTAGGCAGTAACCTGGGAGATGTGACTGTGAGCTTTTATATTGTCACTTTTAATTTTAAGAAATCTAATTTATCAAGGAATCTTTTTTTGTTTGTTTCTTTTTGTTTGGTATTTTAATAGTATTTATAACAGCCGGGGTGCCATTACAGAGGTCTCAGTTGCTTGACAGGGATGGCTTACTTTTCCTTTGCTCATTCCCCTCTTCTTTTGGCAGGTCGAGCTGATCCAGAGTGTATGCTGGGCCATCTGCTGAGAATACTCTTCAAGAATGACGATTTCATGAATGCAGTAGGTTTGCTTCTTACTTTTCTCCAGTTTATCAACAGTTGATACTGTACATTAGTGTTTTTTCCTAAATAGTTTACCTTCTCCTGAGGCCTTGACAAAGGTGGGAATAGAGTAGATAGGTTTCTAATCTGGTGTTGGTTCAGTGAAATGAGAAGAATCAGTCTCCAGGCCGACGCTCTAACCGGCTGGGGCCCAACCATTCTTCACTGTAGAGTCCAGAAATCTGTCTAAATTGCAAAAGTTATGGTACCCTCTTGCTTAAAATACACGAGTGGTTTCCTGTTGCCCTTAAGATAGATCTTAAATTTTTTAGTTTGTTATATATAACTGATCTGTCTCTGGCCTTTATTCTCTCAATTTTCAGTTCTTTCACGTTGGCCCTCCTCTCCTCCCCTCTCCTGCTTAGCTACTTCTACATGCCCTTAAGTTCTGGCCTGGAACCCTTACCTGTCTACAGCCTTTGTGGTTCCTCTGCAGGGCTTGTGTGGTCTCCTCCATGCTTCTGTAGCATCCTGTACTCATGATACTTGTTTTCTCAATCTCACCTTTGTTGGACTATGAACCCTTTGATGGTGGGACTGTGTCTCATTTACTGTTGTATACCCACTCAGAAGACAATGCCACTTTGTAGTAGAGATTCAGTAAATACTTGATTAATACCCAAAGAAAAGTTTTGTTGATACATTCATTTATATATCCTACATAATAAAAGGCTAATATGCAAATCGACTGAATGGCGGAACTACTGGTCTTTATGACATGCACTGGCCACCAGAGGGCCGACGCTCAATGCAGGAGCTGCCCCCTGCTGGTCATTGTGTTCCCACGAAGGAGCGCAGCTCAGCCAGAAGTCAGGCTCAGCTGGTGAGCGCAGTGGTGGTGGCGGGAGCCTCTTCCGCCTCTGGGGCAGTCGGACACCCCCCCGAGGGCTCCTGGACTCCTAGAGGGCGTAGGCTGGGCTGAGGGTGTCCCCCCAAGGCACAAATTTTGTACACCAGGCCTCTAGTTACAGATACAAAAATATAAAATTCACTTTTCTCATAACTCTTGTCAAGAATCTGGTGGGGGTGTTTATCTTTCCCTGCTTTATCTTTCTAGGGCGGGGGGGGGAAGTATATGAACATGGGGGGATGATTCCTTGGTGATATTGTTGAGCTTTAATTTCTATGGTTGCTGAGTTGTTTTGGGGGAATTTGATGGTAAAGCTGCAGAAGAGATTACATATGATGCCGTCGTGGCTCAGGGGGATCATAGCTATAGTATTAAAGGTCTGCCTAGCTGGTGTGGCTCAGCATACCTGGGCTCCACCTCTGGCCCCATTGGAGCTGGTGTGGGAGACAGCCAGCTGGAGCAGCTCAGTGGCTGCGCTTCGAGCTATAAGCCAGGAGGTTAAGGTTCCATTCCCAGTCAGGGCACATGCCCGGGTTATGGGCTCGATCCCCAGTAAGGGGCATGCAGGAGGCTGATGGATGATATTTCTCTCTCTTCTAAATTTCTATCTCTCTATCTCTTTCCCTTCCTCTCTGAAATCAATAAAAACATATTAAAATAAATAAAAATCAATAAGTACATATTTAAAAGTAATAATAATTAAAGGTCTAAGTAGTAATTATTAGGTACAGTCTTCTTTAATACCTGTTAGGCAAGTGATAAGAATATATTAAGGATTTGTTAGGCGTTATTAATTTGGGTTGAATTTGAGACAAAAGATATTCCTTCTTGTCCTGGACAGGTAGCTTGGTTGGTTAGTGTCATCCCGTGTACCAAAGGCTGCGGGTTCAGTTCCTGGTCAGGGACATAACCTGGATGGTGGGCTCCACCCCAGGATAGGGCTCGCATGGGAGCAACATTGTTCTTTTTCATGTATTTCTCTCTCTCTCTGTCTCTCTCTCCTTCCTTCTCCTCCTTCATTCCTTTCCTCCTTCCTCTCTCTAAAATCAATAAACATACCCTTGTGCGAGGACTATAACAAATAAAAACTATTGCTTCTTTCTTTGCAGCTGGTGAATGCGTATGTGATGACCAGCCGAGAGCCCCCTTTAAATACTGCCGCGTGCAGACTTCTCCTGGACATCATGCCGGGGCTGGAAACTGCTGTTGTTTTTCAAGAAAAGGTATTTATGAGAAAGAAAAACCGCCTTATTTTGTATTTGATATGTTGATTTACCTTTGTTAAAATAATTGTTACAGTTTTTTCTTATAATAGTAAAATATATTAAAGAAATGGAAGAAATCAATACAGTAAGAAGTTATTTTTATTTTTTTATTTTTAAATATATTTTTATTGATTTCAGAGAGGAAGGGAGAGGGAGAGAGAGAGAAACATCAGTGATGAGAGAGAACCATTGATTGGTGCCTCTTGCATGCCCTCTACTGGGGATTGAGCCCGAAACCTGGGCATGTGCCCTGACTAGGAATCAAACAGTGACCTTCTGATTCATAGGTTGACAATCAACCCCTGAACTACACTGGCCAGGCAAGAAAAATTTAAAAAGTATTTTAATGAGGACTTGCTGCTTATGTGCCACAAAAAGAATAACATTGTAATTATTGCTATAATTTGCAATATTGTATATTAAAATCTTTAATTAGCTACCACTGCAGGAGACCAAAAAAAACCACAAAAAACTGTATCCTTGTGAGTTAATAGTATTCTCTTACTAGAGGCCTGGTGCACGAAATTTGTGTATGTAGGCGTGGGTGCCCCTCAGCCCAGCCTGCACCCTCTTAAATCTGGGACCCCTCCAGGGATTCTGACTACCTGTTTAGGCAGTCGGACATCCCTCTCACAATCCAGGACTGCTAGCTCCCAACTGCTTGCCTGCCTACCTGCCTAATTGCTCCTAACCACTTCTGCCTGCCAGTCTCATCACCTTCTAACCATTCTCCTGCCAGCCTGGTTACCACTAACTGTCCTCCCTGCAGTCCTGGTCATCCCCAACTGCCCTCCCCTGCTGGCCTGGTCTCCCACAACTGTCCTCCTCTCAGGCCTGATCATCTCTAACTGCTCTCCCCTGCAGGCCTGATCCCCCCCAACTGCCCTCCCCTGCTGGCCTAATTGCCCACAACTGCTCTCCCCTGCTGGCCATCTTGTGTCCACATTGGGGCACTCATCTTTGACCACATGGCAGCAGCCTTCTTGTGTATTGGAGTGATGATCAATTTGCATATTACTGCTTTATTATATGTGTTGGGGTGATGATCAATTTGCATATTACCTCTTTATTATATAGGATTCCTTTTATTTTTGTAAAATTGATAGTAATGTCTCATCTTTTTTTTTTTTTTTAGACATATATTTTTTATTTTTTTTTTCTGTTATTTTTTTATTTTATTTTATTATTATTTTTTTAATAAGTTTTTATTTTTCATATTATTACAAATGTTCCTCGCCCCCCCCCCCCCACCATTGCTCTCCTCCACCAGGTTCCCACCCCACCCTCTGCCCTTTCCCCTCTCCCCATTGTCCTCATTCATAGGTGCACAGTTTATGTTCAGTCTCTTCCCACGCCCCCCTCTCCCCTTTTCCCCAAGAATCGTCAGTTCACTCCCCTTCCATACCTCTGATTCTATTATATTCAACAGTTAATATTGTTCATCAGATTTTTTAAATTTCCTTGGTTTTTAGATTCACTTGTTGATAATTACGTATTTGTTGTTCATAATTTTTATCTTTGTTTACTTTCTCTTCTGAAAGAACCCCCTTCAGCAATTCATATAATTCTGGTTTGGTGGTGATGAACTCCTTTAGCTTTTTTTTATTAGTGAAGCTCTTTATCTGGCCTTCGATTCTGAGTGATAGCTTCGCTGGGTAGCTTATTTTTGGCTGTAGGTTCTTGCTATTCATCACCTTGTATATTTCTTGCCATTCCCTTCTGGCCTGCATGGTTTCTGTTGAGAAGTCAGCTGACAATCGTATAGGTGCTCCTTTATAAGTTACTACCTTCTTTGCTCTTGCTTCTTTTAATATTCTCTCTTTATCTTTTGCTCTTGGAATTTTAATAATGATGTGTCTCGGTGTGGTCCTCTTTGGATTCCTTTTGTTTGGAGTTCTGTGCACTTCCTGGACTTGTAAGTCAAATTCTTTCACCAGGTGGGGGAAGTTTTCTGTCACTATTTCTTTCAGTATGTTTTCAATATCTTGCTCTCTCTCATCTTCTGGAACCCCCATGATTCTGATGTTGGATCGTTTGAAGTTGTCCCAGAGGTTTCTTACATTATCTTCAATTTTCTGGATTCTCTTGCCTTCTAGCTTCTGTGGAGGAGTGTCTTCTGGCTCTTTATGTTCCAAATCTTTGACTTGATTCTTGCGATCTTCCCTTCTGTTTTTAGGACTCTGTAGAATATTTTTTATTTCAGACAATGTATTCTTTATTTCTTGTTGTTCCCTTATCATTTCTTGATGGTCTCTTTTCATATCCTCATAGGCCTTATCCATCTTTTCTAGGAAATTCTTGAAAAACCTTATAAGCGTAGATTTGAACTCTATATCCAGACGCTTTTTGTCCTCCATTTCTTTCGTTTGTGATCTATTTTGTTGTCGCATTTCGCAGTTACAGATGGGGCGGGGTTTCAGGGTGGAGCCTGCAGCTTTGGCTTCCGTCAGCCCCGCCCTATGCGGGTCCTTCAGTGCTCACTGCCGGCGCCTCTGAGAGAAAGGTGCCCTCGATTTTCGCCTGCTGCCAAACAGTCTATGCTCTTCCACAATGAGCCCGGTATTGGGGTTCAGTTCAGTTGGAAGTGGAGTTGGAGGTGGCGTTCACAGCAGTCTGGAGCCCCAGTCTCCTTCCCGTCAGGGCAATCCCGCGGCACAGCCGACCGTCCCTTCTCTGGGGGCAGTGTGCGCGCCTCTGGGACCTCCTTTCTCCGCTACCCCGGGGTTCCGACTTACAGCCCAGCTCCCTATGGCTGAGCCTGAGTCCCCGGGGTCTGGCCCAGAACGGGGGTTCAGAGCAGTCAGGGGCCCAGCACAGTCGGAGTTTTCTCTCCTTCCCGCTTGGGAACGCCCGCCAGGCACTCGGCCTCCCTCCTTTCCGGCTCTGTCCTCTCCGCGCGCCCTGCGTGTCTCCGTACCTTGGGCTTTTACAGCTCCTCCGTGCTTCCTTCTGGTTTTCTCCTTGCTTCTTGTTGTAGGATTTCCAGTCAGTCGACTTTCCTGTAGTTCTGGGTAATGTCCATTTTATATTTTAGTTGTATTTTATTAAAATTGTTGTGTGCGGCTGCGGCTAGTTGCCTACCCGAGCAGCCATCTTGGATTCTCCCCTCTTTTTTTATTTTTAATATTTTATTCATTTTTTACAGAGAAGAAGGGAGAGGGATTGAGAACCAGAAACATCGATAAGAGAAACACCGACCAGCTGTCTCCTGCACACCCCCATCAGGGATGTGCCCGCAACCAATGCACATGCCCCTGACTGGAATTGAACCTGGGACCCTTCAGTCTGCAGACTGACGCTCCACCCACTGAGCCAAACCGGCTTTGGCATCTCTTTTTTTTTTTTTTTTAGTATATTTATATTGATTTCAGAGAGGAAGGAAGAGGGAGAGAGAGAGAGAAACATCAACGATGAGAGACAATCATCGATCATCTGCCTCCTGTTCACCCCCTACTGGGGATCGACCCTGCAACCCAGGCATGTGTCCTTGACCAGAATTGAACCTGGGACCCTTCAGTTTGCAGGCTGATGCTCTATCCACTGAGCCAAACCAGCCAGAGCTCATCTTTTATTTTTGATTCCAATAATTTGAGTCTTTATTTTTCTTGGTTAGTCTAGGTAAAGATTTGTCAATTTTATGGGTCTTTTCAAAGAAACAACTGGTTTCATTCATTTTCTACATTTCTCTATTCACTATCTTCACTCCAATATTTATTTCTTTTTAAAAATATATTTTTATTAATCTCAAAGAGAGGAAGGGAGAGGGAGAGAGCAATGGAAACATTAATAATGAGAGATAACCATTGATTGGCTGTGTTCTGCACATCCCTTATTAGGGATTGAGCCCATAACCCAGGCATGTGTCCTGACCTGGAATCAAATCGTGAATTCCTGGTTCATAGGTCAAAGCTCAACCACTGAGCTACGCCTGCTGGGCAGGACTTCTCAGCGTTAATAATGTTAAACGTGCATTGTGAACTTCAAGAGGGATGTAAAAATTTTACTGCTCCCCACTTGGTCATGGAACCGTTCTGGTCTTAACATCTGAAGTAGGTCAGTATTATGTGGCTCTTGATTTTTAGCTTGAGTTTTAACATCTAAATAGGATTGTATTTCACAGGTGCATAGACATTTAATTGAAACCATCTACTATTAGACACTTAGTTTGTTTGCATTTTTAAATTTTATGACCAACGTTAAATATTTTTCATAAGACTGAGGTCTTCGCTTGCATCTTTAATTATGAAAATAGTATATTTTTCTGTAGGCTCGATCCCCAGTATGGGGTGTGCAGGAGGCAGCTGATCAGTGATTATCTCTCGTTATTGATGTTTTCATCTCTCTCTTCCTCTCTGAAATCAATAAAAATATATTAAAAAAAGAAAAGAAAATATTTTTTTCTGAATTGTACTTTTTCATTTTCTTTTCTATAGGAAGGAATCGTTGAAAATCTTTTCAAATGGGCCCGAGAGGCTGACCAGCCATTGAGGACGTATTCTACTGGGCTGTTGGGAGGCGCTATGGAAAATCAGGACATCGCTGCCAACTATAGGGATGAAAACTCACAGCTGGTAAGGACTATATTAAAATGAATTTTTGTGGCCGAGACCGGTTTGGCTCAATGGATAGAGCGTCGGCTTGGGAACTGAAGGGACCCGGGTTCGATTCCGGTCAAGGGCATGTACCTTGGTTGCGGGCATATCCCCAGTAGGGGTTGTGCAAGAGGCAGCTGATCGATGACTCTCTCTCATCGATGTTTCTGGCTTTCTGTCTCTCTCCCTTCCTCTCTGTACAAAATCAATAAAATATATTTAAAAAAAAAATGAATTTTTGTGTAAGACAGGAGAAAAATCAAGTTTTTTCTTGCTACTTAAACTTGAATAGGTAGATCTTATTTATTACTTATACTGGAGTGTACCTGTAATTTCAATATTTTCAGATTACTTTTTATAGAGTTTTGATTTTGATTTTTTTTAAACTTGGAAATGCTGTTTTTCATTTTGTCAAGGATCATGGTAGTTTATATAACAAATAAAAATAGAACCATTTCTTTTCTTCCCTAACAGTGGGTTATGAAAATTTTAAAACATAGGATGAAATTGAAAGAATTTTAAGTGAACAGATGTATATATACCACTTAAATTGTGAATATTTTACTATACTTACTTTATTACATATTCATCCTTTTTTTCCCTTTAAATAAAAGGAATTTTATTTTATTTTTTGCTGACATACCATGAGGCCAAAAAAAATTGACACCATACAAAATAACTTTATAAAATATAATTCACATATTTTATTGGATTTACAGCATTCTGTGCATGTTAAGGTTTATGTAAGGAGGTGAAAAAACACTATGCCAAATTTTAGTATTATTTATATACACACAGTAAGAAACAAAGCAAATAACTGTTAGGGTTTCCTTGAATTTTATTGCAAAAATAGTGCAAACTACTTAACCTAGGAAGCTGTAAAACAGCTAAGCTCAGACATGACCGAGGTGCTCAGCGTCTCTGCCTGGAGCTTTCTCCACCGGTTTTGCTTCTGTCCGTCCAGACCACACCCCACCGTTTGGTTAGGGGGCAGCAGGGGCGGAGATGCAGAGCCTGGCTCCCCGGAGAGGCCGCTGCCCCGCTGCCCGGGGCCAGCAGCTCCTCGAGGTCATGCTACTCAGTGGTGACCATGTGAGGCCTGTCTGTGTTGAAAACGTGTGAGATGCCACGATGGTTAAGTCTGACCTTAGCAACCAGTTACCCAACCTCTGCATGGCACGGAGACCCGATCCAGGACGCAGCGCGAACGGGGAGGACTAGGACGTAGCTGCTTGCCCACGCCCTCTCTCAGGTGTGGCGGGTAGAGTATGATTCTACTTGCGGGCAACCTTTGAACCCGATGGTGAAGTTAAAAAAGAAACAAAAGCCGTGGTGTCCCTACAAGGGTCATTCGGTCGGGTCCGAAAAGCATAAATCTAAACAAAACAGCAAAACAAAAGGCTACACACAAAGGCTAAAGAAACAGATGCATCCCATTCAGGCTCTTTCTTGAGGTACCTATATAAATCCAGCCACCCGCCCCAGGTACTTCTGTTGGTAAAGCAGCGCTTCCTGGGCAGCCAGTCGCAGGGCAGCTATTATTACTGAGAAAGTGCAACAAGGCCCATCCTTATATGCAGCATAAAGGGTGATTCACTCCTTTTTTTAATGCAGTTCAAACTAAAATGTGGACATAATCTCTCTCTCTTTTTTTTTTTTTTTTTTTTTAACACATTTTTATTCATTTTAGAGGGAGAGGGAGAGAGAGATAGAAACATCAATGATGAGAGAGAATGGTTGATGAGTTGCCTCTTGCACACCCCCTACTGGGGATTGAGCCCACAACCAGGCATATACCCTTGACCAGAATCAAATCTGTGACCCTTCAGTCTGCAGGCAGATGCTCTATCCACTGAGCCAACCTGGCTAGAACTCCCCCCCCCCTTTTTTTTAAAAGATATTTTTTATTGACTTTAGAGAGGAAGTGAGAGGGAGAGATAGAAGCATCAATGATGAGAGAAAATCACTTATCAGCTGCCTCCTTATTGAGCTCACAGCCTGAACATGTGCCTTTGATGAGAATGGAACCTGGGACCCTTAAATCGATTGGCCAATGCTCTATCCACTGAGCCAAACCGGCTAGGGTCCTCTTTTTATTTTTTATTTTTATTTATTTATTTTTTAAAAATATATTTTATTGATTTTTCTTACAGAGAGGAAGGGAGAGAGAGAGCTAGAAACGTCGATGAGAGAGAAATATCGGGGATGTGCCCGCAACCAATGTACATGCCCTCCACCGGAATCAAACCTGGGACCTTTCAGTCCGCAGACCGACGCTCTACCGCTGAGCCAAACTGGTTTCGGCCATAGGGTCCTCTTTTTAAAACTAAGCACAATACCACATTTTAGGATTGGCTCCAAAAAATACTTAAAAGTAAAAGATAAATGATGAACTTGAAAAACAGATTATGTAACTATGTATAATGTAGATGGCTATTTTTACCAGAATATAACTTATAACATACAAGTTTGAGAAACCACATATAATTTTCCAAGACCCTTAAGAGATTGTAAATACTATATATCTTAGTGTCTGCCTCTTTAGGTTGCTGGTCCATCCAATTCTTCTTGATCCTGAGAGGTCAGTTGTGAATGACGTGGTTTATGTGCAGGTCTTCTGGTTTGGGTTCTCTGGGAAATTTTATGCGGAATTAGACTGTTAGCTGTTGCTTATTTTATCAAGCTGTAGAGATCAAGTCAACATATTTATTAAATCTTTACTGCTACCACGCATTGGGGTAAGTGCATCGGTATCTAGTTCTCTGTACGTGGGAATAAATACTTGTTAAGAATTGTTTCAATTAAGATGCAGAAGGGACAATCCTGCTGATTCCAATATCTGTTGATAGGTAGCGATTGTGCTTCGCAGACTCCGGGAGCTCCAGCTTCAGGAAACGGCTGTGCGGCAGGAGAGCAAGCGGCCCAGCCCCCGGAAGCTCTCCTCGGAGCCCCTGTTGCCTCTGGATGAGGAAGCGGTGGACATGGACTACGGCGACATGGCCGTGGACGGAGTGGACGGCGAGCAAGAGGAAGCCGCCGGAGACATGGAGATCTCCTTTCACCTCGATTCAGGCCACAAGACCAGCAGCAGAATGAACTCGGCCACAAAGCCTGAGGAAGGAGCATTGAGGAGGAACAAGTCAGCAAAACAAGGCGACAGAGAGAGCTTCAGGAAAGCCAAGCAGAAGCTGGGTTTCTCAGCATCGGAGCCAGACCGCATGTTTGTTGAGCTGTCTAATAGCAGTTGGTCAGAAATGTCCCCCTGGGTGATCGGCACCAATTACACCCTTTATCCCATGACTCCTGCTATTGAACAGCGGCTTATTCTCCAGTATCTGACTCCTCTGGGAGAATACCAGGAGGTAAGCTTATTGGAAATACTACATTCCCACTTTGGAATTACTGTGCTTATTTCTGTGATATTTTATGGTAGCATTTCTACAATGGTGTGTTTTTACTCTGATACAAAAAAGTCTTTGCCCCAAACTGGCAAACTCTTATATAGGTCACTTCTGATAGGGCCTGTTCGATCGAAGTGTGTTGGTATGTTTATCTTCATAAAGGGGGGGAGGGGGGGAAGTGCCTTATTTCTTCCGGTCTCAGAAGGAAGAGGAAGTAGGTGGAGGTAAAGCCACATGTTAAGACTTGTTCTTGGTCTTCGTTTCAGTTACTCCCCATATTCATGCAGCTGGGGTCCCGGGAGTTGATGATGTTCTATGTTGACCTGAAGCAGACCAATGACGTCCTCCTTACGTTTGAAGCACTCAAGGTAAAGTTCTTACCAATGTTTGGTGACTGAACATTTTATCGACAGGGATGTGGCCTATGTGTTTGGTATGTGGCATCTTGGGTTTTTATTGCTGGGGGCTTTCTATTGCCAGAAATATCAAAATAGGAACAAACAAAAAATCCTCGTTTAGCTAGAAGAGAGGAGGCTTACCAGATGCCTTTTTGGCAGTGGCCTGGGTGTTAGAGGGGAAAGCTCTGTATGGCTGCTTTTAGGGGTGGGAGTGTGGTAGAGGGTTGTGTAACACAGAACACAGAGTGGGCGGGATTTGAGTACTGTAAGGCTGAGTCTGGGTGTTGGGAGAACTTCTGAAGAGGGCACATATCTGTTGTTGCTGCTGACTTCCGGGAGATCTGCACAGGTAGCAGTGCACGTAACTGTAAATCTGTTTCCTGTTTCTGTGCCTGCATCACCACCCGGAAGACACCAGACTCCATGAGGAAGGGAGAGGGCGCTCTAGCTCTTCCAGGTCCCTCCTCATTGGCCCGCACGCGGAGCCATAAGCAGCCTGCTGCTCACACTGCACTCCCTGTCCTTACATCCCGAGAAGATAGGTCCACCCGGAGAGGCTGTGGGCATTGAATAGGGAGTTAAGACAATCTTTCCAAGTGTATTTAAGCTACATTTTGATCAGTTCTGGTTTTGATAATTTGCTGAAGATTGTTCTTTGGATAATATATTTAAGATCAATGTAAATGAAATGACAAGACAGAAATGGAATCTTAGAGTGTTTTTTAATTTGTTTTTCTTAAGCACTATTTGTTTTATTTCTGTTAAGAGGATTCCCTGTATTTAGCAGCTTAATATTTTGTGAATTGAATTGATCATGTGATTTTTCTAGATCAGAGATTTTCCATCTTTTTCATCTCATGGCATACATAAACTAATTATTGAAATTATGTGGCACACCAAAAAGTATTTTTGTTGATCTGACAAAAAATAGGTATAATTTTGATTCATTCACATCCGATGGCTGTTGTTCTGCCGGCTGTTGCGTTTCTTTATTCAGTAATTTAAGGGAAAAGAGGTCAGTGCCCCTTGCTAAATAGTCAGGTATTGCATGTCTTAAAAATTTTTGTGGCACACGGGTTGAAAATTGCTGTTCTAGATAGTTCTATGGTAAAATGTGTCACCTTTGTTTAGCATCTAGCATCTCTCCTGCTCCATAACAAGTTTGCCACAGAATTTGTTGCACATGGTGGAGTACAGAAATTACTGGAAATTCCTCGTCCCTCTATGGCTGCAACTGGTGTGTCCATGTGCTTGTATTACCTGTCCTACAATCAGGATGCCATGGAAAGGGTAAGTCCCGTCCATTCAGGTGTATGGGAATGGCTGGGTGGGGGGCAGTCTAGCATATTTATAGAAAAAAAAAAGAATAGCAGAAACCGGTTTGGCTCAGGGGGTAGAGCGTCGGCCTGCGGACAAGGGTCCCAGGTTTGATTTCTGTCAAGGGCATGTACCTTGGTTGCGGACACATCCCCCACCGGTGGGAATGTGCAGGAGGCAGCTGATGGATGTTTCTAGCTCTCTCTCCGTCTCCCTTCCTCTCTGTAAAAAATCAGTAAAATACATTAAAACAAAAAAGCAAAAAGCTCCCTGATCAGTATCATTCCCTGGTTGAGTGCCAACCTATAAACCAGCAGGTTTGATTTCCAGTCAGGGCACATACCCCCATTGCAGGCTCAGTCCCCAGTAGGGGCCGTGCCGGAGGCAGCTGATAGATAATTCTCATCATTGATGTTTCTATTTCTTCCTCTCCCTCCCTCTCTGAAACAATAATATGTGTGTGTGTGTGTGTGTGTGTGTGTGTGTGTGTGTGTGTATATACACACACACATATATATAATGTTTTTTTTCTCTTGAGATCAACATTATGCATGGGTATGTAGTTTTAAGTGTAGGTTGTTTTCAGGTTTGGACTAGATTGTTATAAAATTTCATTTGTAACTTAAACTTTAAACTCAGAATGACTTGACCAGGAATGATCATTGTATTGACACTGGTGAATTTGCCATCTTTTTGCACAGGTTCTTTTACCCCCAAAATTTAAAAATTGTTTTATTTTTATATTTTTCAGGTTTGCATGCATCCCCACAATGTCCTGTCTGATGTGGTGAACTATACCCTGTGGTTAATGGAATGCTCTCATGCCTCAGGATGCTGCCATGCTACCATGTTTTTCTCCATCTGTTTCTCCTTCCGGGCCGTGTTGGAGCTCTTTGACCGCTATGACGGTCTTCGTCGCCTGGTGAACTTGGTGAGGCTCTTAGTGGCTTCTCTTTGCAGGAAGTGGGGGTCTTGCTGGGCGTGGCTGTCCTCCAGCAGCATGGAGAGGAGGCTCACTGGAGGAAGTCTGCGTCTCTCTTTCTCCCTCCGTCACCGGTTTCTCTCCTCATCAGTGTTCGGAGGACTCTGTGCCGTTACACTCCTGCCTTGAATTTAGTAATCTGATAGGGGGAATTCCAGTCAGTAATCTTTCTAAAAGCAAAAGGTTTTGTGCCTTATATTTTTAAACAGGATTGAAGGCTGTGGAATCTTTCAGTATGGGTTTACTGTTTTGCTCTCATATGGCTGCTCTTAGCACGTTTGGAAAGATGTGCAGTGTTAATTGGCAGTCTTGTTGGACATAAACATTTACTGAAATCTTTTCCCTGTTTTCTTCTTTTTTGTTCTCTGTTCCCATTTACCTCCTCCTCCGCCCCCCGCCTTTGTCTGATTCTTTTGCTTCTTTCTGAATAGATCAGTACTTTGGAGATTCTGAATCTGGAAGATCAGGGCGCACTTCTGAGTGACGATGAGATATTTGCCAGCCGCCAAACTGGGAAGCACACCTGCATGGCCTTGCGCAAGTACTTTGAGGCGCACCTGGCCATTAAGCTGGAACAAGTGAAGCAGTCGCTGCAGAGGACCGAGGGCGGCATTCTGGTGCATCCCCAGCCCCCGTACAAGGTGAGGGACTTACTGGGCAGGAGCTGGGAACTCTGAACCACTGTGGGCCTGAGACTCATAGTCACATCAGCAGAGTCTGCGAATGCGCATTGTTGTGGTACACTTGACCTTCATGGAGGCAGGTGACCTGAAAACGGATGCTGCAGGTGGGTCTCAAGGATGCATTTCATTCCCAGATGTGAGTTGCTGGGTTGTAGGCTCGATCAGTTTCAATTCTGTTTACCAAGGGGTACTCATGAACTGAAGTGTGTGTAAAAGGGCTGTCTTTTATGAAAAGTACTACATGTCCTACTTCCTATGTGAAATTTCTGAAAGATGCATCTATAACTTCGGTTCTCAATCATTTTTGGACTTGCTATGTTTTGGGAAGAAGATTAATTAGTATTTGCAACAAGTTGAAAAGAAACCCATTATTTTACACGCGCTTTTTTTTTCTTCTTAAGCTGGGAAATAGATGCATGAGCTAGCAAAATGAACATTTTGTTACCTTTTTGGACAAAATGTATTGTGAGTCCAGTTATAAATGAAAGATTAAACGTTCATTTTTTCACATGTGGACTATCGACAGAAGGATTGTGGAAGTTTAAAGCTGTTATTACTTAGTTTTTTTTTGTTGGTCATTGAGCTGCGCCGGAGAAGGTAGCAGGCAGATGATACAGTTGTTTAATAATACGTCTTCTCTCCTTATAGGCATGTTCGTATACTCATGAACAGATTGTGGAAATGATGGAGTTTTTGATAGAATATGGCCCAGCGCAGCTCTACTGGGAACCCGCTGAAGTCTTCCTCAAGCTTTCCTGTGTTCAGCTCTTGTTGCAGCTTATCTCTATTGCCTGCAATTGGAAGACCTATTACGCCAGGTGGGACCAGAGGGAGGTTTCCAAGGAAATTAGGTTCTGCTTTCTGCTGAGGTTGAATTCGGTTTCACAGAGTGTATGCTTAGCATACTTGGTAAACAGAATTGAAATTTTGGCCTCAAACCTGAGAAACTAGATTAAGTATGATGATAACTTTTTAAATTTACAGACGATTCATTTATATTTAAGGTCCTGGTGCTTATAAATACTGCACACAGGCAGGGGTCAACTTCTGTAGTCTGAGAAGTTATGCAATGACATGGTGACAGCGCAGAGGTAGGATGGAAATCCGTGTTCTTTGCCGTTAGAGACTTCAGGTGTCTCTGCTGCTTGACAGTCATATATATGCCTATCTCTTCCTCACAGGGAAGTGTGTGTTTTGCTTTTGATGTGATTTTCACAGTTCAGTTAAAAGAAGTCAGCAGAGCAGGATGAGGCTCTGAGAGGACAGCTGATTGCATCAGGAAGAGGGTGGGTTCTGTAGGAGGAGGATGGAAAGGAATTACAACGATACTTTGGTAAAGAAGGAGTCTGAAGAGAAAGAAAAGTTTTTATATATAGTGGTTCTTTTTAAAAATGTACTTTTATTTATTTCAGAGAGGAAGGCAGAGGGAGAATCATTGATAGGTTGCCTCCTGCACCGTCCCTCCTCACACCCCCACTGGGGATCGAGCCCACAACCCAGGCACGTGCCTTGTCTGGAATCGAACCTGGGACCCTTCAGTTCCCAGGCCAACACTCTATCCTAGGGGTCCTCAAACTTTTTAAAGTGGGGGCCAGATCACGGTCCCTCAGAGAGCTGGAGGGCCGGACTATATGAACTACTAATCCCTACTGTAACACCTTGGCTGCACTCACTGCCCAAAAAACCTGGCGGGCAGGATCAGACTCCTCTGCAGGCCGCATGTGGCCCGAGGGCCGTAGTTTGAAGACCCCTGCAGTATCCACTGAGCCAAACTGGCTACAGCTCTTAACTTTCCCCATCCATCCATTGTCATAAAGACAGGAGAGGCTATTAATGATGTGTGTAGTTTGCTTGCTAAATCCCAGGACATTAAATCCAGGGGATCCTCTGGAGCATCCAGTTTCATACTCTTTGATACTTGGGACCACTTTCCCATATTAAAAGTAATATATTGAGACCTCCAAAGAGCTTTTGTGTCATATCTGGCGATATTTACCATGTTAGAAATTAAAATAGAAAATGTGACTATATTTATGAATTTATTTAAAAATAATATGAACCCATTGCATGTTAGTATTTTTTATGAAAAATTTCCAAAATAAAACCAAATGATTTCAGCAAGTTTTTAAAATGTCTGGCCTAATCTCTTATATTTGCTTTTATATTCAGTCTTTGGTGACATCACATATGACATAGTTTCTGGATAGCTCCGTTGTATACTAGTGAGACAGGAAGCAGCATTTCACTATTACTCTGAAAACAGCTTTAATATCACAGAACCTTCTGGGAGGTCTCAGAGACCCCCCAAAAGTTCCCCAGCCACACTTCGGAAACAGCTGTTTTGGGGTATTCAAGTAGGTTATTGTATTTACTTCGAGAATTTTGTTTAAAAGGTGATGAAAGCTCAAAAGATAATGAGGAAGGTTATACATACATTTTGGAGTGGTAAAACCTTACATGGATTATTAAGAATATATAAATGTGTTTGGAATATGTCCTTTAAAAGTTTTTTTTTTTAAATAAAATTAAATACTTCTGCTTAGAATATAAAAAGTCTTACATAAAGAGAGAAGAAATTATTTTTAGCTACTGTTAATTTCTTCAGTCTTTCTATAATGTATGTACGTGTACATAATTGAGGTTATAGTATTTAATCATATTCATCTTTTTTATGAAATACTTTAAAATATAGAAAGGTACAGAGAATGCTGTGACTGTTCCATACCCAGGGTTGGCATGTTGCTGTATGTGCTTCTCTCGGAGTTCTTTTGCATTTCCTGCCTCCCAGAATGGCCAGTCTTCTGAATGTGGAGTGCATTCTCTCCATCCATGTGTCTATACTACACGTTTGTGTGCACGTGAACACTAATCTAGTCCTCTTTTGTATGTTCTTATATTTACATTGCAGATTTTTTCTCATGTTTTTGAGTTTTATACATGATAATATTTATTTGAACTCTTGTATTACTATGTATAGTTTGTTCTATTGGTGGATATTTAATGTTTGTTGTGGGTCTTTATTTTTATTTTTTGCTTCCAAATGAATGGTACCATAAAACTCTTTTTGGAGTCTTTAGCAATATGTCGCACTCGCAGCCAGTGGAATGAGGCATGCAGCCCCCTGCCTGGGAGTTTGATGTGTTTGCTAAGAGGATATGATGTGTGCAGTTGTGTCTCCATTTCCTCTTTATTGGTTTGCTAAAGGGCTTGGAAAATGACCTATCGTTATCTTGTCCCATTGGCAGTATATGGAGTTTTCATTTCTCTACCTTCTTGCCAGTACTTCGTATTTTCAGATTTTATATCTTAACGTTTTCTGTTCATTAATGTTGAATTTTGAGCCTGTCCCCTTGTCCTTTAATAAGAGTTCTTTGGAAAAAAAGAAAAAGAAAAAAAAAAAGAGTTCTTTGAAAACAGTTGTCAGTACCTGCAGAACAGCTCATCACTTGAGTGTATCATAACTAACACATGTATTCCTGTTGTTTAGGTAGATTTTCTAATTCCTTTGCTGTTTGTTTGTATGATGTGACAGTGGACATCTGAATACAGAAATACTTGTTAGTATGTCTTGATTATTTCCTTAATTCCAAGCAGTGAAATTCCTGGGCCAAAGGTTAAGAACATTTTAAGAATCTTGTTTTATATTGCAGGTTATTTTCTAAAAAGAGTGTCCTAATTTCTCCCCCTCAGAAGTTGGAGAGCGGTAGTCTACATTGCTACAGCATAGGGGAGTATTCTTAGTTTGCAATCTTAGCAGTTTGATGGGGAAAATGCCATCTCCATGTGTTTTGCAAATAATGTCACAGTGACTTATAAACCGTCTTGCTGTTATGGTTAGGGACAGCCCCACAGGTAGTGATTCTGACCCATTCTCTCCCCTTTTTTTAACTGTTCCTGTGGCTGTTCCCTATCTCCCTTTGACTGATTCTTCTTCCTGTCCAGGAATGACACTGTGCGCTTTGCCTTGGATGTCCTGGCTATTCTTACTGTTGTGCCAAAAATCCAGCTCCAGTTGGCAGAATCAGTGGATGTGCTAGATGAGGCTGGCTCCACCGTCTCCACTGTAGGTAGGTTGTACTTGGCCATTTTGTTACTGGTTGGTCCGGATTTCTTTCCTTTTGCTATTCTGTTTGTGGTCACTTAACTGACCTAAGTAGTAAGAAAAGAAGGTAGTAGGGGAGGGTGCCTTGTCTGTCCCATCTAAGTCATGCCATACAGCTTCATGTAACGGAGTCATGTTAGTGAACTCGTGTTCTGAGTGGTACAGGCATTTCTGCTGTCATAGTGTAAATCTGTCCTCTGCGGAGTCACGTGCTGAAATGAGGTGGACAGGAGAAATGGCTGGGGCAGATAGTAAAAAACTTAAGCTGCTTTGTAATTTAATCCCTGATAAAATCAGTAATTGGCACGCAGCTCAGAATGGATAGAAGCTATCATACACAACAAAAGGAATACACACTGTTTGAAAATGCTACTCTCTGTTAAGGGCAGGGCTGAGGGGGTTGCTGCTAAGTGAGCATGGAAGTGTGTGACCGGCTGTGGGTCCTGGGGCGCTGCTCTGGGGAGCGCAGGGCACGGCCACTTGTTTTTGACTTTGCTCACGGATAGCAGAGAGTTTCTGCTGCCCCGGAGCGGCCAGGCTGAGGGTTTTCCTTTCCTGTTGAAGGTTCAGGTTAAATTTAGTCCCACTAGTTTTCATCTTCTTACCAGGAAAATTGCATATTAACCTTAGTGACCCGCACATAGTATTGACATCATTCCCCTGTTTAACCATCGTACATGAGGTATTGCATTATAAAGGTACATGATAGTACAGCTGATCGCATTTTACATAATTCCTTATACATTTTTTTCTTAAGGTGTGGTAGTTTTAAGTGGAACAAAATGAATAGAACTTTAAATTTTGACTCTCAAACAACCATTGAAGTAGGCCTTGAGTTTTGTGAGAGAGAATATAAAATGTATTGTCTCCCTCCTCCCCCCTTTCCTATTAGGTATCAGCATTATTTTGGGAGTGGCTGAGGGTGAGTTCTTTATCCATGATGCTGAGATTCAGAAGTCAGCCCTTCAAATTATCATCAACTGTGTGTGTGGCCCGGATAACCGAATTTCCAGTATTGGCAAGTTTATCTCGGGAACTCCTCGGAGGAAGCTGCCGCAGACTCCCAAAAGTAGCGAGCACACCCTGGCCAAGATGTGGAATGTGGTCCAGTCCAACAATGGCATCAAGGTGCTCCTGTCCTTACTGTCCATCAAGATGCCCATCACAGATGCAGACCAGATCCGGGCCCTGGCCTGCAAGGCCCTGGTGGGCCTGTCTCGAAGCAGCACCGTCCGGCAGATCATCAGCAAGCTGCCCCTTTTCAGCAGCTGCCAGATCCAGCAGCTGATGAAGGAGCCCGTGCTGCAGGACAAGCGCAGCGACCACGTCAAGTTCTGCAAGTATGCCGCCGAGCTCATCGAGCGGGTGTCGGGGAAGCCCCTGCTCATCGGCACCGACGTGTCCCTGGCTCGGCTGCAGAAGGCCGACGTGGTTGCCCAGTCCAGGATCTCCTTCCCTGAGAAAGAGCTGCTCCTGTTGATACGGAACCATCTCATTTCTAAAGGACTCGGGGAGACAGCCACTGTGCTGACAAAGGAGGCCGACCTGCCCATGACTGCTGCCTCCCACTCTTCTGCCTTCACCCCAGTCGCCGCTGCTGCTTCTCCTGTCTCTCTCCCCCGAACCCCTCGCATCGCCAACGGCATTGCAACTCGACTGGGCAGCCACGTGGCTGTGGGTGCCACTGCTCCTCCTGCCCCCACTGCCCATCCTCAGCCACGGCCCCCCCAGGGCTCACTAGCTCTGCCCGGCCCGTCTTACACGGGCAACTCCCCTGTGATCGGAAGGATCAGTTTTATCAGAGAGAGACCCTCACCCTGCAATGGCAGGAAAATCAGAGTGTTGCGGCAAAAGTCGGACCATGGCGCCTACAGCCAGAGCCCGGCCATAAAAAAGCAGCTGGACAGGCACCTTCCTTCCCCGCCGACGCTGGACAGCATCATCACCGAGTACCTGCGAGAGCAGCACGCGCGCTGCAAGAACCCCGTCGCCACCTGCCCACCTTTCTCCCTCTTCACTCCTCACCAGTGTCCTGAGCCAAAACAGAGGCGGCAGGCGCCCATAAACTTTACCTCCAGACTGACCCGCAGAGCATCGTTTCCAAAGTACGGCGGGGTGGACGGCGGGTGCTTCGACAGGCACCTCATCTTCAGCAGGTAAGGGTCCCTGGCAGTAGTGAGTAGCCCAGAAAGCCCTTCATTGGCTTGAAATGCCCGAGATGGTCACTGCACGTGAATCAGTGAGCAACGTGACTACTCCCCTTTGTCAACCATGGTTCCTTGTGATTGAATCCCATGTGTTTTTTTTGTGTGTTTTTTTAAAATATATTTTATTGATTTTGTACAGAGAGGAAGGGAGAGAGATAGAGAGCTAGAAACATCGATGAGAGAGAGAGTCATCGACCAGCTGCCTCTTGCACACCCCCTACTGGGGATATGCCCGCAACCAAGGTACATGCCCTTGACCGGAATCGAACCCGGGACCTTTCAGTCCCCAAGCCGACGCTCTATCCATTGAGCCAAACCGGTCTCGGCGAATCTCATGTGTTCTTATCACAACTAGTGTGTTTTCTAGAGCCTTGGGGACCCGCTGTCTCTAGGTCCCCAGCTTGTTTCTGTGCTGGTCCAAGCTGTCTCTTGGTTCTTTACAGATCTTAGGTAAAGGTATTGGGTTGCAGGCTTTAAACATGGGAACTTTATTGTTTAAACTTGTGGATAGAGGTCCTTTTCTCCCATTTGAAATGAAAATGAGCTACTAAAGGTCATGAGACGTGTTGTGATGTATTTGAAACACAAAAGCTCCGTTTTTCTTTCTTCCTTGTAGCAGTTTCTTTTTCTGAGTCCCTGCACATTCTGTCTGCTCTCTCTCCGGGGCAGGTTCCGTCCTATCTCAGTGTTCCGGGAAGCCAACGAGGACGAGAGCGGCTTCACCTGCTGCGCGTTCTCAGCGCGGGAGCGGTTCCTGATGCTCGGCACCTGCACCGGGCAGTTGAAGCTCTACAATGTGTTCAGTGGACAGGAGGAGGCCAGCTACAACTGTCACAACTCGGCCATCACACACCTGGAACCTTCTAGGGTAAGGGTCCCGTCCTAGGGTGTTCACCGTCATTCTTCTAAGATGGGTTGGTGAGCTTTGGTTCCATTGGCTGGCTGGCTGCCTGTGTGTATACATAAAGTTTTATTGGAATATGGCCATGCTCATGTGTTTATGTATTATTTGTGGCTGCTGCTGTGCTACAAAGGCAAATTGGAATAGCTGCAGCCACGTGGCCCACAGAGCATAAGGTATTTCTCCAGCCTTCTGAGTAAAAGTTTGCCAATCCCTGTTGTAAGATCTGGAGATATATCTACCCTGTTTCCCCGAAAACAAGACAGTGTCTTATATTAATTTTTTCTCCCAAAGTCGCGCTAGGTCTTATTTTCAGAGGATGTCTTATTTTTCCATGCGCTAGGTCTTATTTTCAGAGGATGTCTTATTTTCGGGGAATCACGGTATTATCCATGTATCTGTCTACGATCGATCGATTGATACAAATATGTGTTTATATATATCTACGTATTTAAATATATTTTATTGATTTTTTACAGAGAGGAAGGGAGAAAGATAGTTAGAAACATCGATGAGATAGAATCATCGATCAGCTGCCTCCTGCACACCCCCTACTGGGGATGTGCACCCAACCAAGGTACGTGCCCTGACCGGAATCGAACCTGGGATCCTTCATTCCGCAGGCTGACGTTCCATCCATTGAGCCAAACCGGTTTCGGCTATATCTACGTATTTTAATTTGCCTCAGTTGGAAACTGAGATTACCAACTATGAACATAAAATGTTCTTTTTATGTCAGACATTTCAAATTACTGTGACTTTTAGGAAAATAAGCATTGTATGATTCCAGTGGGTCATAGTTTATTAGAACTATTTTGTGGATGGAATTGACACCTTTGCTATTCCTAAAAGTCAGGACTATTAAGATGACGAGGATAATTTTCCTGATTTTAGAGTAAAGGAGGTTTATCCTTTATTGAGTTTTCTCTTTGAAAAACCTTTAAGAGTCCTAGCTAGAAAGTGTAGAAAATATTTTTAGTTCACTGATATTTCAAGGATGAGGAATATGGCCAAATATTAATAAACGAGGAACCAATTTGGTCTCTTTCCCAGTCTCCCCCTCTGACCTTAGAGCTATTGTATGTTAGATCATTAGCTCAGGAGGGCTGTGTTGTCTTAAATGCAGGTAACTTTAGGGTGCATGTACTGTTATCCTCACACTTTCTGACCACTTCTTGGTCCATATTTTTAAAACTGCATTAAAAATGCTAATGGCAGGTAGTGAAACTCAATGGGCCGCCTCCTTCTTTCAGGACGGGTCCTTGCTGCTGACATCTGCTACTTGGAGCCAGCCTCTGTCTGCACTTTGGGGAATGAAGTCAGTGTTTGACATGAAGTATGTATCTACTTGTACAGCCTGGTCTCTGTGTTCATAGTTTACCTGCTTATACCCCCGTCGCCCTATTCTTAGAGCCAGAGCCTTTGGGAAAAGAGAAACGCTGTGAGTTATTGCTAGTTCCTCTCTTCCTCATCCCTGGCTTACGTTTAATAAGATAAGATTTTATCTTCCTTAATTCCTAGATATGCTGACTAGGAATATACATTCCCATCACACAACAGACCTTTCCCTGACCCAAAATGGCAGATCATTTATTTTCTCCCGTTTACATGTGACAACTGCATTCTTTGCTGGGACATAGTTCCAAGGCACATGGGCCTTCTTAGTCATTTTTGTTGTTGTTGTTCATCCTCACCAAGGATATTTCTCCATTGATTTTTAGAGAGAGGAAGGGAGAGGGAGAGACAGAGAAACATTGATGTGAGAGAGACACATCAATCAATTGGTTACCTCCTGCACCCCATCCAGGGATGGGGAACCTGCTACTAGGTACATGCCCTTGACCTGAATCGAACCTGGGACCATTCAGTCTGCGGGCCGATGCTCTATCCACTGAGCCAAACCGACTAAGGGCATTAGCAGTTTCTTTAATCATGTAATTCCCGTTGATTATTTTGCACCTGCTTGGATGAAGGGATTATCTTTTTAATGTGAAGTGTCTGATATTTCCCTCTCTGGGAGCGACTCTCCCGGTGAGGGAGGTGTGTTCAGTCAGTGAGGGTCTGTGCTCTGTGTCCGCAGGCACTCCTTCACCGAGGATCACTACGTGGAGTTCAGTAAGCACTCTCAGGACCGCGTCATCGGCACAAAAGGGGACATCGCCCACGTAAGTACCGAGCCCGCTGCTTTCACTCTGGTTCGGCCTTTGTTACACTGAGTGTCCGGACTGGGTGAGCACTGAGGTCCTGGGGCAGCTAGAAACCGCTCAGCGATAGTCTTTCTGGGAGAGTCTGCAGGTGTGAGGCGTAGTGAGCTCTAAGCTGTCCGGTGGGATGTAAAAGGAGTGGACAGGAACTTATCCAGAAGCTGAGAAGATGTCATTGGTACAGCAGTCCTGTGACCCGCTGTACGCCATAGCGTGTGTAGACCAAGCTGCGTACCTTCTCCACAGGCCACACATGTCCATAAAATTGTTTTCTTTCCTAAGTGGCAGTCCTGACCAACTTTAAAATCACTTTTCCTGAGAATTTTCAGCTGAGAATATTCAAGAACACCCGAATTGCAATATATTTATAATACTCATTGCAAATTTAGTTTTTAAATTAAATTCAAAATATCGTGGCATGTGGGGATGGTTTCCGTTTTGGATGCATGGTAGTTAACTGGTTAAAATACTAAGTTTTAGATGAAATCAAGTCCCTGCCTCACTGGGGAGACAATAAATAAAGCAAATAAGTGGTGTATCAGGTAGGCGCTGCTGAAGAACGGGAGCAGGTAAACGGCAGAGAGCGCTTGTTAGTGTGCGGAGTGCTGTGTTCCCTCTTGGGTAGCGGGTGTGCGGAAGCTGTGTCGTGAAGGAGGTGTGGGTGCCGTGCAGGTCTCCAGTGAGGCAGCGGGAGCCAGGACAAAGGTGCGCCCTGGAAGAGCAGGGAAGACCTTTAAGAAAGGATGGATGGACTGGATCAGAAACTGCTGACGAGTTAATTCCATACGATGAGAATTGAGAGGTGACCTTTGATGAAACAACATGGAGGTCATGGTTAAACTATGTCAGGAGCTAGTTCCATGCAAGTTTCCCTGAGATAGAAATCTGATGGAGTGGGTTCAGGAGCGAAGAGGAGGAGAGAAGCGGATGGCACTGAGTATTGACGGGTCTTTTGAAATGTTTTGCTGACAACAAAGCAGAGAAGTGGGTAGTAGCTTGAGGTGAGGGATATGAGATGGTGAAGAGTTTCTCCCAAACCTTTGTAAGTGTTAAAATATGTGGAAGAGTCAAAAGAATAGTACATGTACCTACCACCGAGATTCATCAGTTTGATAATTAGCCATATTTCTGTGTACATGTGTTGTTTTTCTGAATCATTTGAAAGTAAGTTGCAAACGTCATGACGTTTTATTCCTGTCTTACAGCATATACTAGTATATCCTAACAGAAAGGACATTCTTACATAGTCACAGTTATCAAGGTTAAGAAAATTCATAGTAATTCCCAAATGTCATCAATATCCATTCCATACTCAGTTTTCCCGATTGTTCCTGATATGTTCAGTTTCAAATGTTTTTTTTTTTTTTTTTTTGTTTTTTTTTGAACCAGGATCCAGCCAAGATTCACATATTGCATTTGGTTGTTATGTCTCACTAATGTTTTAAAGCCAAGAATCATTTCTCCAGTTTTCATGATATTGACTTTTGAAGAGACCAGGCTAGTTGTCTTGTCCCATGATCTGGATTTGTTTGTTTCCTTGTGGTGTCTCCTTATTTGTTTCTATATTAAAGGAGGATCTTTTTTAAAACAAGATTGAAAATCTTATAGCATGTCTAAGCTGATGGGAAAGGTCTGGTCTCTAATGGGCTGCACATTGTAGACTTGGAACTTACAGTAGTTAGGGCTAAAGTTGGTACATTGGGAGATTTTAAGGAGAAAAGCGTACTTCATTAATGCCTTTGCCCAAAAGTTACCCTTAAGATATTCTATGGATAACTGCTGGTTAGTCCCTATGGAGAATCGCCCAGTTTCTTTTTTCTTTTTTTAAATAAATCTTTATTGTTCATATGATTACAAATGTTCCTCCCCCCCCCCCCCCCCCCCCCCCGTAGATCTCCTCCACCAGGTTCCCACCCCACCCTCTGCCCTTTCCCCACCCCCCATTGTCCTCATCCATAGGCGCACAGTTTATGCTCAGAGAATCGCCCAGTTTCAATCTTAGAAACACTTTCTGTTTCTTGAACGGGGGGAAGAGGAGGGTTTTCTTCTCCCTGTTGCAATCACATTCTCATTGTCCTCCCCATGAGGACTCTTCAAACCCTGGATGGCAACCAAAGCACTTAAACTTGGCTGTGATGGTTGTGGTCTTCCTATTTCCCAGTTATTTTGTAATGTCAGGGCTTTTGTAATTTTGGTGGGTTTTAGAAAGCTTGGGAGAGGTATTTTATACAGCTTCTCTTTGAATTTGTCAACGAATGGATTGGTCTGATTTTTCTCTTCCCATCCCTTCTTCTCTAAAGATTTATGATATTCAGACTGGCAACAAGCTGTTGACTCTGTTTAACCCAGATCTTGCCAACAACTACAAGAGGAACTGTGCCACCTTTAATCCTACAGATGATCTGGTCTTAAATGATGGCGTCCTCTGGGATGTCCGCTCTGCGCAGGCCATCCACAAGTTCGACAAGTTCAACATGAACATCAGTGGTGTTTTCCATCCGAATGGGCTGGAGGTCATCATTAACACCGAGATTGTATCCTTTGTGCTGACCCGGTCTTACTTTCCCCTTCTCTCTTTGTGAGAGAGAGGAATTCACTTTTTGCCAATTCCTGTTGAAAGTGTCACCCAGGCCCCACACGGGTGACACTCGGTGCCCTGCTTTGGTTTGAGTGCTAGTGCCACCCCAGGGCACTCCCGTCCGTGGTGATTACCGAAGACTCCCATTAGCACGTCTGTGTTGTGGAAATTGACCAGATTCCTGCTTTTCGATTTTCCAAGTATTGAAGTGACTTTTCTCTATCTTCAGAAGGATTTATTTTTGCTCTATAGAAGTCAACTGCTAAGCGTAAGAGTAAAATGAAGTTCTACTGAGAGGAAGGCAACTCGTAGCTTTCATGTATGTGAGGATACTGAAGGAGATTTTTTAGGGACATTATTCTATGACATGCTTTTATTTTTACCCTGATCTCATTGACTTAAAACACTAATACCAGTAGGGGCGGGCAGGCGGGGGTGGGGGGGGGGGGCAATATTTCAGAATTCCCACCAGGTTGTTAGATAAGAAGTTATGTATAAAATAGTTTTTCTTTAAAAAAGAAAAAATAAACGTTTTCCTTGACCACTCCCCTCCCAGTGGGACCTTCGCACTTTCCATCTGTTACACACAGTTCCTGCTCTGGATCAGTGCCGAGTGGTGTTCAACCACACAGGGACAGTGATGTATGGAGGTAATACCCTTTTCCCGCCTTCGCTATTGTCTGTCTCCCTTCTCTCCCCCTCACTTAGATCAAAACTTCCTTTTTGGAAAGTGCTCTCAAATGTGAATTGGAAAGCATTTGAAAGTTCTTGCATAAAAGATAAAATGATATACAAATGATGACAAACGAGAAGATGAGAGATACGTTGATGTAGGTAGGGTAAGAGGCCACTGGCTTGAAGATAAGTGAGTCTTGTATAGAAAGCGATTCCGTATGTATCGTTGTGAATTAGGAAAAAACTTGTCCTTGGTGTCCTGTGTGTTGTCCACCCCCCCTGCTGCCGTTGTCGGGAGAGACGCGAGGTTAAGGGCCCTGTGTGCTGTTCGCTGGGGTTTGCAGGGACACCACTGTGAAGAGGGCTCTGGTTCTGACAGTGCTGCCCTCCCCGCTCCCCTTCTTCCCCCAGCCATGCTGCAGGCAGACGACGAAGACGACCTCATGGAGGAGAGGATGAAAAGCCCTTTTGGATCGTCCTTCCGAACCTTTAACGCAACTGACTACAAGCCCATAGGTCAGTGTGAGGGGCGGGCCTTGTGCGTTTTGTTACATTTTGATGATGTAATTTTCATTGAAAAGCTGAGGAGTTACGGAAATATTTGTGACCAATTGCCTTGAATTCCTTGAGAGGAAAAGCTGATTTTAAGGCCACAGCAATAGTCCAGTCCTGAGCCTTGTCACCTTGTTTTCCAGCAACCATCGACGTGAAGCGGAACATCTTTGACCTGTGCACAGACACCAAGGACTGCTACCTGGCTGTCATCGAGGTAACGGCGCTGCGGAAGCCTGCTCTTTGGTGGGGTGGTTCGGGTTTTGACCGATGTGAGACATGTTATAAAGTGGCTGCATTCCTGATGGGAGGTTATTGATAACCTCATTTGCTGGGGTTTGGGAGACCTGCAGTGTAAGAAAAATAAGCAAATGCTGATATAAAACAGTGTGCAGAGTCCTGTCTCCTACTGTCTTGGACTCACATGCCACCCTTTTTTAGAGGTGTCTGCCCCTCTCACCGGAGCACGTCGGGTTTGTTCCAAGGATGGCAGTCTCTCGTGTTTATACCCCTCACTAACCCAGCCTTCTCTTCTGTTTTTTATTCCTTCTCTGGGTCCCAGGTATTTTCAGAATTTCAAGAATTTGGGGTGTTGGGGCCTTGGATAGCTGAGGGTCAGGGTGCACGGGTGCCAATCAGAGCCGAGGTGTGGGGTGGGGCAGGCCTTCTGAGGACTCACCGAGAACTGGGTGCCGTTTCAGAACCAGAGCAGCATGGATGCTCTCAACATGGACACGGTGTGCAGGCTGTACGAGGTGGGCAGGCAGCGCCTGGCGGAGGACGAGGACGAGGAGGAGGACCAGGTCAGTGTCCTCAGGGAGGCCATGCTCTGCTTTTCCCTTCCGCGTTTTTTAAAGAGCAGCCTTTGCTGCCTGTTGGCATATTCTGAGCCCGGCATGTGCTCTTGATCCCTGAAACTCACAAGGAAGTAGGTTTTATGGCAGAACTTCAACCAGAGCCTGCTGGTCCTGTGCGTTCCACTCTGTGAGGCCAGTGTCCGGCTGCCTCCTGCCAGTTCCATGCAGTCCCCTGTCAGACGGGAGAGCAGATAGAGCTGACAGGGAAGAGAAGACTGATGCTTTGGAGATGAAAGCTGTATGAAACGTGAGTGGATAGTGTGTCCCAGGGCGGGTCAGCTTTTCCTTTCCGGGGCGTTAGTTTATGGTCATGTGCCAGGCAGCGCCTGCAGTGTCGTATCAGTTCCCAAGAGCTTTGGCAGGTCTTTCCTGTGCAACACCAGTGACCAGGGCTTCACTTTCTTGTTGCAGAGTTGGGTTCCTTTCGTTTTCTCCTTCCGCTGTGGCATTGCTTAGTTTTGGTGCTTGTCTCTTGAAGGGCAGAGGTGCTCTGGGTGGGGAGGGGGCCACCGCAGGAAGAGGAAGCTTGCCTCCACCTGCCCCTGCTCTGGTGAAGGCTGCTCCCTGGCCACGGAGGCAGGAGGGAGAAGGCAGCGCCCCGGGCATGGACGGCGAGGGCCAGGCGGCAGGCTCCGAGGCCCCGCCTGGGGGAAGCCCGCAGCTCTCCGGCTGGAGACGGTGTGGGTGTGGGGTGAGGGGGGCGAGTTAGCATTGCCTCTGCCTCTCACCGGATCCGGCACATCTCCTACCTGCTGCGCCGTGGCCCTCTCATAGGAAGGACATCCATTTGAAAACTGATATCACCCTTAAGCCCTTGGTGTTTTGATTTAGATATGTTTTAGTGGGATAGGGGAAGGGAGAGGGAGATAGAAACATCAGTGATGAGATAAAATCATTGATTGACTGCCTCCTGCACCTCCCTCCTGAGTATCCAGCCCACTCTCCGGGCTTGTGCCCTGACTGGGAATTAACTGAACTGCGACCTCCTGTTCTTAGGCTGACACTCAGCCACTGAGCCACGCCGGCTGGACTAGACCAGTGGTTGGCAAACTGGCTTGTAAGCATATGGGGCTCTCGAGTCGAGGTTTGCTGCTAATGAGTTTGTTGACTAATGAGTTTGCTGACCACTGTGTAAGGCATTATTACCCTTACCCAGAAGTTTTGACTTTAGGTTAAAGACATTGGTACATTATTAAAAAGGTGGTTTTTTTTTTAAGTGTTTCTCCCTAAAGCAGTAGTTGGCAAACTCATTAGTCAACAGAATGGCAAACCTCGGCTCTTGCCCCAGTTCGCCGACCACTGGGCTAGGCCATGTCTACTGAAGCAAGTTTTCTTAATTCCGCTGACTCACATGCCCTCCTGCGTCACAGCGGTGCTTTGCTGCATTTACTATCTCCAGCACATTCCTCCTGGCTTCTCCCCTTCCCTGAGCGTGCTTCACCTGGTCCTAAACCGGAGTCTTACTTTGCATGTCATTTGCTATGTAAAGTGTCCTCACCTGGCCCTGTGTGCAGGTCTCTGGTTCAGGCGTGCCTCAAGTGCGAGGGATGCAGGCACCTGGAGCAGCGCCTCAGAATTTGCCTCCCCTCAGCAGTGCACTCAGCCTGACGGGCAGGTGCCACCGATCAGGGCCTGGCACAGCTACGTTCTGGTTCTTAGGTTGCTACGCTGCGGCCTTCAGGCACTTGGTAAGAGGGGAGATAAGCCAGCCCCTTGTCAAAGCCTCTCTTATGGACTGGAATTTTGGCATTTGTGTTTTTAAAAGTCAATTAAATCCAACTTTGTTGGCTTTTAGGAAAATTACAAAATCAAAGATTAGTAATTGATAATAGTTCCTAGATTTTGAAAAGCCAATACTTTTCAACTAATTATAGTTAACCTTACAACCTTACATTTATATTAAAAAGCAAGGGGCTAATACTTTCTCCATCCATTTTGGAACCCGGGACCACTGCATGCTGTGCTTTCCGCGTGCTCCTGCGGCCAGGAGCATGGTGGGGGTGTTTATGGGCCACGCTCCTGCTGCAAGCCTGGTCAGCTTGCCTTTTTTTTTTTTTTTTTTTAAAGTTTAAAATGTACGTGAGTTAGATTTTTCAGTGAGAAGAGAAAAAACAAGTATTTACAACTCTGAAATGAACTTGTAGCTTTTAAGGACAGTTAACACCAGGACAAATGTCAAAGGGAAGAAAAGCAGGAGTTTAAATTTTACAAAATATGACATGTTGAAATATCAACGTAGGCTTGGGCTTGAATTACATCTTTAGAAAAGTTATTCTGCTATTCTTTTTTAGATTCCCATCTGAAAGTATGACCAGGCGTTTGTTTTTCTAAGGGACTGGTTGTATTTTTGAAGGGAATAGAGGCTAAAAGCTATTTAACTCCGAGGTAATCTTGTGCTTCCTGGCTCTTCATTGGGGGCACCTCACAATCCTGGGAACCTTTCTAAGCTCCACCCGGTGGGCTTCCTTTGGAGAGCCTGCTCCGTGGTCCTGAATGTGGGTTAGCACGTGTTTTGTCAGGTGATTCTGATGCTTACACCTGAGCACTCACCGACTTAATAAGTCACCTCAGTTAACAAGAAATTGGAATTCTACGAAGTTGGATTAGCTAGGTGGTCAGTCAGCAGTCATTGCTGTGACTGGGATGGGCAGCTTCTGGAAGGACTAAGGCCGCAGAGTTGCGTCCGGAAGTGGCAGAGGAGGGAGACTGGTGAGCTGGCTGATGGAGTAAGTGGACTATATCTTATTATTGCGGGAAGTGGAATCTTTTTCCTACTTGCCAAGCTGTTGATATTTGAGGAGTTACAAGTAACTGCTAGTAACATTTACTTGGAAACACCTGTCGGTCTTGGTCAAAGCTAGCTAAGAGGCGCTGTGTCCTCTTTGCTTGAAGGAAAACAGTTTGGATACTAGTGCAAAACGGGATCTGTGGCGGAATGCAAGGGCCGACGGCTTCTCTAGCACAGAACACAGGCTGTGAGTGTTCCGGACGGTGAACGTCTGCTTTGTTTGGCTCGGACCCCGGTTGCTTATGCAGCACTGGGACAGGGCTGTTCACGTCCCTCAGGAACGTGAGGGCTGAGGAGCTGTGCTCAGCAGCCGTGTTGTTTCGTTAGCTGGAGAACAGCCCGATTTCACTTGGGGGTTATTAGCCAGGAGGCTCGCCCTCCGTGGCGGAGGCCTCTGTGAAGTGGGTTTCGGTTTCTTTGGAGAGGGCTGCGTGGCCAGGAACGCCTTCGCGGAGTAAGTAGTCATCCTGGCCTGGTGTCTGGGGGCCGTGTACATGCCACATGCCGGTCGCTGCCTCACTGATGTGTCTGCTAACCGTGGTGACCCCTCTCTATTGGCAGTTCCCTCCCGTCCTTAGGGAATGGGCCAGGCCTGTTTCCTCCTAACGGACCTACTGCTCTCTTACAGGAGGAGGAGGAGCAGGAGGAGGAAGATGACGATGAAGATGACGACGACACCGATGACCTTGATGACCTTGACACTGACCAGCTGCTGGAGGCGGAGCTGGAGGAGGACGACAACAATGAGAACGCAGGGGAGGATGGGGACAATGACTTCTCTCCTTCGGACGAGGAGCTGGCTAACCTTCTGGAGGAGGGAGAGGACGGGGAGGACGGAGACTCCGATGCAGACGAGGAAGTGGAACTGATCCTGGGGGACAGTAAGTCCAGGACGACCATGGGGCTGCGCCTGGGCCTCCAGGGGAAGACGCCTCCCCTGTGCCGGCCCCGCCCAGTGTGGAAGCCACACCAGGAGTTCTCTGCTCCTGCCCTGTCTGTCCCACCCTCTGGCCCCTGAGGAAAAGCATCTATGGTTTCCCATCTCTGACCCTCTGCTCTCCCATCAGACTCTGTAACCAAACCGTGTTCTCTCTCATCCTTACAATGGAGGCTGGCAAATGACTCTGTAAAGGCGGGACAGTAAATGTTTTACTTTGTGGCCACATGGTCTCTGCTGCAGCTTCTCAGCTCTTCTGTTGTGTGCACGCAGCCAGACACGCGGGGTCAGGTCCTGGCTGTGAGGAGGGGAGCCTCCGAACAGAGGCCGAATGCGGTTCCTCCCCGGCCCCGCTTGCTCCTTCCCCGAGTAACAAGCCTCTTGGGGGGCTTTTCTGTCTGCTTTTGCCTTAAAGACCAGGGGCACAGGTCTCTTGTGTTTTTTGTCTCCCCCCCCCACCCCCCCATTCCAAGTTAGAAAAACTCCGTCTGCAGCACTTCCCACTAGGAAGCCTCTGAAGTCGAACTGCCCTGTGTGCTAAGGAGTCCTGAGGAACCAGGTGACGGTCCTCAGGGTCTGCCAGCCCCACAGCTCACGGTGTTTCCAGAGGACACGGTGGGCAGCATCTCTGAGGTGGCACTGCCTGCCTGATGGCATAATCCCTGCGACAGCCAGTCTTCCCACAGCCAGGGCGTCACACCCAACACAGCCACTAGCCACGTCGTTCTGAAAGCTCCTTCCTCCATGTCCACGCTGCCAGAGCGGGAGCCTGTGTGCTGCCCTTGAAGGGCGGATCCAGAACACTGACTTCCCTGTGTTGTGCTGGCCTGGGCCCGACAGACCAGTGCTTTACAGTATGCTTAGTGTTTGACAGCCAGGAGCAGGAGGAGAGCTGATACATGCTCTGGCCCTCAAGCTTGAAGGCAGCTGCCGAGGGAAGCCTTCCTCACACCTCTGGGCTGGGCGGGAGTGCTGTGGACCAGCTCCACTGTTTCCATGGAGGTTAAGTGACTCAGTGAAGGAAGCTTGTTTTGTCCCTAGCCATGGTCAGCGCCAGGGAAGAGGGACTAAGGGCCAGGGGACAGTATTGACAATCTCAGGGCAAGTTTTACCGAACCCTTCTGTCCTCTGCATAGTGACATGCAGGCCCCAGTTCCGTTTCCCTCCAAGGACAAGCGGCAGGTGGGCTAAGGAGCAGCAGGTGTGGTGCCCACCATGACCTCCTTCACTGGAATACAAAGCCAGCGCTTTGTTTGCCTGTTTACCGCCTCCCCTGCCTTTCCTGTTAGTTAGGAACCCCTTTCCTAACCTCGGCCACCTGGAAAGCCTCAGGCCCGCCAGCTGCTCTAACTCGGTGGATATGTGATGTGGAATGCCGTGATAGACGCGGCTCAAGGACGCTTTAGCTTGGGCTCGAGCTGAGGGTGACGAGGTGGCACCTGCAGCGGGTGCGCCATCGCTCGTTTTCACACCACAGCTGCTCGCTCGGCAGGGAACACTCTGGGCCCTTGTCTGCCGGCCATCCGCTCACAAGGAGCTCAGAGCAGCTGCATGGTTTGGGGCTGTGGAGCCTTTTAGGATCTGAGAAGCCATCAAGCCTAGGAAGCCACACCCGGAGCCCCACCCACCCCTGCAGAGGCCTGGGCCCCAACCTGGTGCTGGATTCCCTACGCAGAACCCCAACTCCTGAACTGAGGTCTCTGTTCCAGTCAGTTCCGTGCGGCCCCCTCTGCCCCCGCCTAAAGCCTCATGTCATAGAGCAGCAGGCTAAATGGTGCCAACAGGGTTCCCATCCGCACGGCCTTCGCCTTCGGAAAGGCCCCGACCAGGGTGTCTGAGCACTTGGAGGCGCTAAAAGGCCGAGGTGGGCAGGGGGGCGTCCTGACCCTGAGCACGGAGCCCTGACGGTTCTGACCTGCACCTACACTCACGTGCTTCAGGGCTGGGCTGTGATCCTCCTCCGGCCTGGTCCCGGGCCGGGCTGGAGGGCAGGTGCCGGGCGTTGGTCCGGCAATGGCGGCTCACAGCGGGGGCACCTGGGATATGAACTTGGCTCTGGGGAGCAGGCTTGCCCTTTGCCGCTGCACTTCCTCCCCGAGTCCTGGCAGCAAGGCCGCCGACGCGCTGTGGCCAGCGTTGGTTCTGTGATCTGACTCGTGCTGTGCCTTCCAGCCCAGGAGTTTCTCGGCTGCTTCTCAGGACTTCCTTGAGTCACGGCCATGCTTTCCTTGGCTTTATTGATCCACTTCCGTTTCCGTCCTAAAGGAGAGTGTAGTGAATGAAGGTTTGGGAACTCCCTTCCTCAGCTTTTCTGAGTCCGTTCTCTCAGTCGCTGGGCCCAGCAGCTGGCCTCTCCTGTGGGAACCTCAGGGCCCGTGGGCAGTGGGGGCTGTAGGGCAGGGTCTGCCCACTCCGGGAGCCCCTGTTACAAACCATTTCACGGCTGTGAGTGATCACAGTGGGCATTAGGCCTTCCCCTTACCTTCTCTCAGCAGATAACCAGAGTCAGGAGTGAGCTCCTAGGCTTCCGGCTGAGGCCAGCCAGCCACAGGTGCCAGGCGGCTACCTCTGCAACAGCCTGCCCGCTGAGGGAGTCTGCTCCCCGCAGGCCATACTGAGGAACTGCAGGGCACAGATCCCAGCTAGACAGTCTCTGCCTTGAGCTCTTTTGGGAGAAGGGCTGCGTTAAGGAGAAATCTCCTTCTTGCTTGGGCTCAGGTCCTGGGCTGATAGGCCGTGCCCAGCCCTGAAGGACTCAGAGGCCCAAGGGCTGTGGGGCTCCCTCTGCAGCTTTTCAAAGCATCGTGGGTAGAAGCTTGCGGGGGGTTTGCCTGGTCCTTAAGGGTCTGTAAGGCAGGATGAGCCGCTAGGACTGAGGACACCACAGGCAGGCCCTCTGGGGGGAGAGCAGGAGGTCCCAGGGGTGGCTTGGTGCCTTTTCCTCTCTGGAAAGGTAACTGGTTCCAGACACAAGTGTGTGCATCTCAGGCGCTTCCTCCTGAGCTCCTGGAAGCCCATGGTGACCTGGCCTCTCCCTCTGCTTACCTTGCAGCCGACAGCTCGGACAACTCTGACCTGGAAGATGACATCATCTTATCTCTGAATGAGTGAGAAACAGCAGCACGTGGAAGAGTCTTAGCAGGCGAGAACCTAAGTCAAATGAATTCATACCACCTTCCCCCCTGCCTCCCTCCCTCCCAGGGCTGTGCTAGGGAACGGCCTGGCCTGCGCTCAGAGGACTGTGGTCTGGAGAGTCCCCTGGGCCCCGAGGACCCGTCCAAAGCTAATAGCCACCAAGACACCTGCGGTCAGGCCCTCGTCTGTTCCTTCTCCTCGGATGGACATACCTTTCCTCAAGGGAGAAACATGTTTCTGGGGTCATTTCACAATATATTTTCTTTGTAAAATGTTCTTTACTTAAAGAACAAGAAATAGTTTTTTATAAAACTTAAAAAGAAAAAAAAAAGCCAAGCATTTATAATTGAGGGTATGAACTTGTATCCTCCAGGTCCTTGTCCCACTGCATTTTCTGCGGAAGAAAATGGCGTCTAAAGAACAATGCGGAGGCATTTTTACATTCGTATTTAAGTGAAAGGAAAATCGTGGTTTCTTAAGCTGATGAGGATGAAGACTATTTTATTATAAATATAATATATGATTTTTAACCTGTTGTTGCCTCACAAGCCATCAGGTGGACTGCTCTCCTGGGGCGGGCAGCAGGGCTGGATGCTGGCTCGTGGAGTCCAGGGAACTTGGGATATGAGTTCACTCCCTCTAGTTTTCTTTGTCTTTGTTTTTCAAAATCTTTTTTTCTCTTTCCTTTCTCCCCAATGTGGAAATTACAAATCAAAGGCCTTTTTCTTTAATGTAAAGTGTATTTATTTAAAAAAATACAAAATAAACTACAAGCCTGTCTTTGCTACGGCCTTTCCCTGTCCTTTTACCAAAGCGGGTCTGTCCCTTTCCTTGCAGCTCTAGCCATGCGGGAGAGAAGCCGCCTTCCGAGAGGCAGTCGGCACGGTGGTAAGGACACCTCTGCCCAAAAAGCTCTCTGGGGAGAAGGGGCTCAGCCGCAGGTCTGCCCGGCCTGGCCTGCAGCTCCCCAGACTGTCTGCATAGGAGCCCCTGGCGCGGGCTGCGGGAGGCGGCAGGGTTCTGACCAGGAAGGCACTCTGAGCACAGGCCCCACACGGGGCTGGACCGTGGGCTCCTGGACATGGGGACGGATGAGGCAGAGCTAAGGGGCCGTAGCTCCCTGGGAGGCCAGTGGCAGTGCAGGGGCAGCTGCGGGGCAGCGGGCTGGCCAGGCGGGGCTGGCAGCTACTTCACAGGCTCTTGCAACCAGCCTTGGGGTGAACCGTGCCACCACCAAGGGCAATGCCAGGTGCTTAAACCCCCCCCCCCCCCCCCCCGCCCATGAGAGACCCTGCTGCCTTGCTTCCTGTGAGTTTGCCCAGTAACAGCTCTTGGTTTCTGTCACGTAGGTACGTAGCTCAGAGAAGAGGGGACATTTGGTTTGAAGTAAACAAGCAAGACAGACAGCTAGACTCACCAGGGGCTGGTGAAGCCCGGCTGGGCTCGGAGCACCACAAGCTGTCACACACCGAAGCCCTGTGTCGCTCAGGTACCTCCTGGTCCTCTAGAGCAGAGGTCTCGGCTCCTAAGGTGCGTCATGCCTCAGCTTAAAAAGGTCGCTAACACCTAACCAGTAGATAGATTGCTGGTGCTGAACGGATTAGAAGAAAACGGGTTAAAAGTAAAGAAATGGTAAAAGCACTCTTTCTCCCAGTCATTATCCGAGCACTGTTTCCCTGACACTGGCAGCTCCTGGGAGCACCCGGGCTCAGGGGAGGGGCCTCGGCAGGAAAGCCAGATTCTGGTTGCCTTGACAACACACCCAAAGGGGAGCACCCTGAGAGGCCACGGAAGCCTCAGCCCTCGTGCTCAGGCCACCAGGGCGCAGGCGAGCTGCTCAGGAGCCCTCTTGTTGATTTTGCTTTTAAGCAACACGCCCGAGAGGACCCCAGAGGAGGGCCGCGCCTGCAGTGGCAGCTCAGGCAGCATCTGGCCGCGGGCCTGGCCCACCTGAGCTGCCTCGGCCCCACAGGTCCCGGCACCCTGTGTGCTGAGTGGAAGGAAGTGGCTGAGAAGAGGGTGTGAGGGACGGGAGGGAGGTCACACTACAGGCTGTGGCTCGTCACCAAAACTCCGGGGACCAGAGAACACGGACGTAGCCCCGAAGGGGGACAAGGTGAGGCTGCAGTCTCCAGCCAGGTTTCCCGGCTTCTGTTCGGGGAGGGCCGCAGGCGGTGTGCTGGGTCCCGAGCGCCCACTCGGCAAGCACCCCGAGATGCCGCTCTGGCCTGTGGCCGGCAGAGACCTGCAGGAAGCCTGCCGGGCGGCCAGCCCTCCCCTCCAGCACAACAAGCAAATAAACCGGCGGCCCACGTGGTGCGAATGTTTGTCACAAACGCGCTCCTTCCCCTGGGCCGAGCACCAGCAGAAGCCCAGAGAGCAGCGCCCCCCGGGCACCTCCCCCTTTTGTTTTAAATCTCAAGGTCTCAAGACACCTCCTTTTCTGTCTTTGTGGGCAGGCGCCCCCAGGCCCTCATGGCTGTCCCCCCAAACCACCTAACAGTCACCTGCACTGCCAGCTGGGGTCGCCAGCTGGGGTCGCGCTAAACCTGCAAGCAAGGCCTGGCCCCGTGGGGCTCGTTTCTCTCACTGGAGCTTCCTTCTCCCTCATCCTGACAACGGCCCTTTGGACATCCAACCACAGGAGCATCCCATGGGCTGTGGATCTTTCTCCAGTGCCAGAGCTGGAGGACACGGCTTCCTTGGCCAGCACTGGCCACATGTCTTACCAGAGATGTGTGACATTTAATGCTGCAAGCGTTCCCCCTCCCAGCTCACGCGCCTCCACGCCCCTCCGGCCTGGCACCCCGAGGCTGCCCTCCCCCCAGGAGCCCGCATCTCCCCGGTCTCCACCTCCTCAGTATCCTGGCAAGAGGCCTAGGCACACTCACCTTGCACCTGGGAAAGTTAGGCCACAGCATCTTCCTCACCTGCCGCCTCCGCGGCAGCATCACAAACATCTTCAGCGTCCCCAAGCTCTAGGCCTCGGCACATGACCATCAGTTCTGAGCGCCCCAGGGAGCGCTGGGATTCACAGGGCCATAAGCAAGCACAGCGGCCTCCCACCCTCCTCCAGCACGTGGCCTCTAGTGTCCCTGGGAGTCTGACAGCTCCGTGTCCAACTGGGTGTCCCCGGGTGGCTGCACCAAGGCCAGAGGGAGGCGGAGAGAGAGGGAGTCCGCACGGTCTGTAGCACCAAGACCCCTGGGCAGCACATCGGATCCCACAGCTGCCAGACCACCTGCTTCCAAAAGGCCTGGCGACGGGAGCTGTCCAGCAGCCACAGCTCAAACCGATGGGCACCAGCTGTTTAGGCCGAACAACCCAAACCAACAACCACCGCAGCTGCTCCCCATGGACCCGAGGACACCCCCTTCCTTTGCATGAGCTCTGCAGCTGGCGGCGGGTGCAATCGGAAGCCACCTGCTCTCAGCCAAGATGGAAAGCCAACGTGCATCCAGTTGTGACTCAGCCCAAGGAGTCGAGGGGCTGAGAACCGACGCGGCAGGACGTGGCAACATGCCGGTGCCAGGAAGACGACGTAGGGCATTTGTGGGCAAGGTCTTCCATCTTTGAGGGGAAAAACTTGATTAAACCAGGACTCTGAACAGGATTAAAAATCCATCCTGACAAAGGCTTTACTGACAACTTTCCATACAGTTAGTCAAAAAATAAAAAATACAGAACACAGCAGACAGTATCTCGTACACTAGAAAGCAACATGACAGGAGTCCCTTCTCATCGCGGTAGAAAAATCCCCAAAACCTAAGGACTGCTTTGGTGGGGACAGGACTCTGGTCTCCCACCTAACGAACCAAACCACCCAGCAGAGAGAAACCAAGGGGTGGGGTTGAGGCAGCGGCCAGTGCCGCGAGCGGAGCTGGGGCCGGCGGGCTAGGCAGAGTCCCTCACCAGGACGATCACCATGTGCTCCTCCTCCAGCTTGCCCAGGGTCCTCAGCGCCGACTGGAGGTACTGCTGCGAGAAGTCGCAGGGCGGGAAGGCGTAGAGCATGCCGGTGCTGTCTCTGCCCTTGGACCCCCCCACGGGCAGGCTGATGACCCCCGCCGCCTGCTTCTGCTTCAAGTAGGAGACCAGGTTCCTGAGAAGCCGCCTCTGCAGGCCGGGCTCCACCAGGGGCACCGCCTCCGGGCCAGGCCCGCCGGGGGCGGCCTGCGTGGCCAGCAGCACCGCGTAGCCGTTGGGGCTCCCCTGCTTGATGCGGCGCGTGACCTCGTCGAGCTTGGGCTGGTCCAGCCGGAGGCGCTGGGCGATCTTCAGCCGAGTCAGCTTACTCCCCGAGGAGTGGTCTCTGAGGAGCCCGCCGATCACCCCCTGGTCCCCCTCCAGGACGTGCATGGCCGTGGGGAAGCAGCTGTTCTTCAGCACCAGCAGCCCGCTCCAGCCCAGCGGCAGCGTCCGCGCGTACTCCGAGAGGCTCTTGAGCTTGGGGGCCTCGTGCTTTGGCTCTTCCAGAGGCTTCGGCTCGGCCTCAGCGGTCCGGTGGTTGCGCTCGCTCTCCCGCGTCTTCTTCCCGTGGGCAGAGTCCGGAGCCTCGTGGTGGTGGTGGTGGCCCCGCTCCTCAGCCCCGTGCCTGCTGTTGCTGAGGGAGTTGCCGCTCGGCTCCTTGGTCCCTTCGCTGGAGTGGTTCTCCTTGCGGCTGCGCTCGGGGGTGCGGTCGGAGCCGCGGTCGGCCTGCTGCCCGCCACCCTTGGTCCTGCTCCGCTCCTCGTAAGGGGAGTGGGCTGTCCTCCCACGGTCACTGGAGAGGCTCCTCCGCTTCCGCCTCTCCTCCCAGGGCTTGGGCAGGCCCCGGTCCCCGTCTCCGCCCCAGCGCTCCCCGCTGCGGCTGCGCACCGAGCGGCTGTAGCCCTCCAGGCTGTTCCTGCGGTCAGAGCTCTTCCCGGGGCTGGTCCAGCCCCCTTCCAAGAAGGTCCGGTCTCGGTCCGAGTACAGGAGGTGCGGGGGCGTCCTGTCCCGCACCCGAAGGTCGGGGTCCAGGTTGCGGTGCCGGGTATACCCGTCCGGGAGAAGCTCGTAGTGCACCGGGAGGGGCGAGGCCTGGTACTGCTGGGGATACCGCGTCTCCTCCGCTTTGGCAAAGTCCACTCGCAGCCTGCGGTCTGGCCCGCCCAAGGGAAAGCCCCTCATCTTGGCGCAGGCGGCCTGGGCCGCGTCCAGGCTCTCGTACTGGATGTAGGCGAAGCTGTCCCCTTTGACGTGGTCGATGGTGCGAATGCTCCCAAAGCGGTCAAACTCCCGGGCCAGGGCGGCCAGGGAGGTGTTGGGCCCCAGGCCGCCCACCCAGAGCCGCGTGGTGGGGTTGGCCTTGCCGTAGCCGATCTTGATGGGGTTACGGCCAATGACCCGGCCGGACATGGCCACCTTGGCCCTGTGGGCCATGTCCAGGTTCTGGAACTTGAGGAAGGCGTACGCGCCGCCCTGGCCGCGGGCGGGCCTCTTGATGACCACCTCCTCGATGATGCCGTACTTCTCGAAGGCCCGGCGCAGCTCCGCCTCGGACACGCTGTGGTCCAGGTTCCCGATGAAGAGGTTGCGCGTGGCGCGCTGGTCGTCCTCGGGCATCAGGTCCTCCTCGCACACGGCCGGGTAGGCGTAGGGGCGCCCGCGGTCGTCGTACAGCCCGTAGTAGTCCAGGGCCCGCTCCCGGGACAGCCCCGGCGCGGCGGCGGCGTCCAGGGCGAAGGCGGCGGCGGCGTGGCGGGCGCGGGGCTCCCGCAGGGGCGGCGGGGCCACGGGGGACAGCGAGCGCTGCTTGTACGGGTAGCCGCCGTGCAGCGGCAGGTAGCCGAGCGGGTCGGCGGGCGCGGGCGGCCCCGGGGGCGGCGTGGAGGCGGCGGCGCTGCTGCTGCTGCTCCTGCGGCTGCTCCCGCCGCCGCCGCGCAGGTACACGGGCTCCACCTTGAGCGGCCGGTCGTAGAGCAGCAGCTGGCGGGCCAGGGCGTGCTGGCGGGCCTCGCGCGCGTCCTGCGGGTGCCGGAAGTTCACGTAGGCGACGCGGCCCAGCTCCGGCGTGTGCGACAGGCGCAGGCTGATCTCGCCGAAGCGCTTGAACTGGTGGAAGAGCCGGTCCTCGAGGTGCTCGGCGGGCAGCGCGGGGCTCAGGCTGCTGATGAGCAGCGTCTTGTACTCGGACGCGGCCGCCGACGAGCCGGGACCCGAGGGCTCGGCCCCGGGCGGCGGGGGTGGCGGCAGGGGGGACGAGCGAGGCGAAGCGCCGGAAGCTCCCGGGTCCCCGGAGGCCCTGCCGCCGCGCCCCCCGCCGCCGCCGGAGCCGGAGGAGCGGCCGCTGCTCACACGGTGGTTGGCGTCCCCGGCGCCGCGGCCGTCACGGTGCCCGCTGCCGCCGCCGCCGCTGCCGCGGGGTTTGTCGCGGGTCCGCGTTGGAAGCGGGTGCTTGGCGCCGACGGAGGCCTTGTGCGCCGCCCGCCGCCCGCCCGCCTCCGCCTCCCGCTCGCGCTCCCGCGGCCGCTTGGCTGAGGACGACGAGCCGCGCCCGCTCGGGCTGGAGTCTCGCTCGCTCTGCCTCTTCATGGCGCCGGCGCGGCGGGCGGGCGGGCGGCCCGCAGGCCCCTCACAGCGGCGGAGGCGGCGGCGGCCGAGGAGGCAGCGCCCCCGGCGCCGCCATCTTGGACAAAAGGACTCGGCGCAGCGGCGGGGCGGGGCGTCGCGTTATCAGGCTGCGCCGACGCGCCACGTGACCATCGGTGGGCGGGGCGAGGCGGCGCCGGCGTGCGTAAGCGGACTGCGCCGCCCGAGGCCACCTGACCCCGCGGCCTGCCCCCGAGCCCGGCCGGGCGGTGCTTTGGCGCCACCGTGTGGCCAACGGAGCTGAGGCTGGGGCACCGCTCCCGACCCTCTGTGCGCGCCCAGGCACAGCATCCCTCCCGCCCCCACCGCGGCGTCTCCGCCTGGGGCTCAGGGCTGACACCCCAAGGACTGGAGCACGCTGCTTCCTAGGCCCGGTCCAGGACCCCCACGCTCACAACTCGGTTCACCTGCTGCGCCCCCAGCTGCCCATCCCCACCCACCAAAGGCCGAGACACCCCTGCAACTTATGGGGTGGGAAGAGGCTCCTTGACCCCAGATAGCTGCAGGGCGCAGGGCAGGCTGAGTCCACCAGTGAACCTCACTGGCCAGGGCCCTCCTACCCCTCGTCCCGGGGCTGGCCCTCCTCTCCGAGGTGAAGTGAGAAGCCAGGGGCAGGTGCTGGACCCATTGCAGTGGCTGCCCACCGCCTTTCCTCCCACACTGGACAGCAGCTCCGGGGCAGCGAGATAGGTGCGAAGGAAAGGCCCTCACACACACCTGCAGCACTGCGCGAACTGCTGCCACCTGCTCCTGCACACCATGGGGCCGGCCCTCGGGCTGTCTTCCGGTGGCCTGGGGGACACGGAGGCCCTGGGACACAGACCTAGGGGGCTGAGCTGAGGTAGCGCCATCTTCTGGCTCCCATCATAGATTTTCCCAGCCTTTTTCATGGGCTCAGGACACTGCCTGCCAGATCTTAAGAGCTGCCCTCCAATCAGGGGAGTCTTGGCCTGAGAAGTGGCTCAACCTCCTGGCGTTCCTCAGACACGGGGCTGCCGCGCACTCGTGGGCTGTATGGAGGGCCTTATGCAGGCGGACTGAACGCAGGCTGACAAGTCCTTGGCAAGAACTGCTTGTCTTTGCCTGCACGTGGTCTCCACGGGTCCGAGACAGAGGTCTCCCTTGAGTCACAGCTCCTGCTGACAGCTGGGTTTCCAAGCACCAACCCCACAGAAAGCAATGGGAAAACCAGGTGTGGGAACAAGCCCCGAGCACCTCAGCTGCTAGGCCTCTCGGGTAAAGACCAAGGGCAGCCTGGCCCGGCTCTTCTGACAAACCGACCCCTCCTGGTCCTGCAAAAGCCCAACGAGGCCCGATTCTAGACCACAAACTCCGACGAGCAAGGACCTGCAGGGCCAGATGTGGAGGGGAGGAGCCAGGCCACGAGCATCTTAGGAACGTGCACCCTTCCCTGGTATCTCGGACTCCACCCGGTGCCTCCCAAGCAGCCGTTCGGCTTCCAGCCCATCTTCCTCCTGGTCCCCCCCACCCCTCACCCCACCACCTGACAGCCCAGCCCGCGTCCCACCCTGGCATCTCCAGCACTGATGGTCGGGGCACAAGGTGAACGGACCGAACAGTAAACCAGGGAGTGTCGGTCGGTGGGGTCTTCATGGGGGAACACCCTATTTCCGAGTTCAATTCCCCAAGGACAGCTAGAAGTTCTCTTCCTTTAATAAAAAAATCCCAGACACACTTTGAAGTCCCAGAGAAAACCAGCAACAGAAGGAAGCGACCCCCCGACAGGATGCTGGAGAGCCAGCACCACCAGGAAAGCTCCAGGCTCCACAGCGGCCATGGTCAGGAGCTGGTCTAAATAAATTACAAAACGCTGTTTGGGGAAGACACCGCTGAGCCGCTTCTTCCCCCAAGTGCCGCCCGGTGCCGCCTACAAATCAGTCCGTGCGCCGGCCGCCTTGGGGGCGTACTTGGGCATCAGTTCGTGGATCTTGCGGATGTAGTCGGACTTCTCGGCGCAGCCTTTGCAAGTCTCCCCCCAGTCGTCCAAGATCTTCTTCAGCTCCTTCACGCGCAGCTTCTTCAGGTCCACTGTGCTCAGGTCGATCTGCTTGTCTGCGGAGAGCGGGAGAGTTACCAGCTGGGGGCGGCCAGACCCCACAGGCCAGGCGGGACCGCACAGCCAAACCTCCCCTCGGACCAGCAGCCCTCCTGGCGCGGGGGACAGCTTCAGACACACGGGGTGCTGGTGCCCATGCCCCAGGGGCTCCGCCTCTTCACCAGGAAGGCGGGGCTCCTGCTGGCCGTGTCCACAGACAGGCAGTGTCGCCGGGACAGGGATGGAGGCACGGCCTGTCCCTCAGGAGGAACGTGGCTCCCACTCGCCCGAGCGCCTCTGTGTTAGTCATGGTGGAGGTCAGGCTACGGTAAAGGGGCAGGTAGACCCCCAGCCCGTGTCCCAGCACAGGCCTTGGTCAGGCCCCGGTCAGGCGCTCACGCTCCACTCCGTGTGACCGAGAGAGCCCTGTGCCACCGCACCTCCAGGGTCTCTCCCGGAAGTCCAGACGTCCCTGACACACTGGGGGAACACAGGACTTTGGGCACACACCCAATGAAATGCGTTGGTGACACTGGAATGGCACAGAAAACCACCAGTCCCGGCCCTGACCCTTCTCCAGCAGAGACCGGCGACTCCGGCCCGCCCGCTCGGACGCAGCACTTCCTTCAGGGTCAGAAAGGGCTCTCCCTCAGAGCTTGCAGCCAGGAAAGCCCGTTAAATCCCACACCCTCCCAGCCCTCAAATCAATGGCCCCAACTCTGTCCAGACGCACAGCCAGATCTGTCTGCACCAACCTGCCAGGCGCCTTGTGCCCAGCTCACCACCTGCCATGCCACACTGGCGGCCTCTGCACTGCCCATGTCCTCTGTCTGGACTGTTCTTCCGTTCCCTTGGCTAATGTCCCGCCTCCGTCTGAGTTTGCTGAAAAGTCACCCCAACGAGACCTATTCTGGCCTCCACCCATCACAATGCCTGACCTGCACCCCCACTGAGCACCACCCGCCGCGTTCAGCCACATACCCCGGCTCCCGCGTGCCACCCGCTGGAAGGCAGAGCCCGGCGCGGGCACCGAGCCGCAGGGTACTCACCGTACTTCAGCTCGCAGATCTGGCTGTCCTTCTTCTTGAGCTTCTCGCACACCTTCTCCACGGGGATGTGGTGGGCCAGCGGCTTGGACACCTCGTTGACGATCTTGGTGGCGGCGTCATCTGTGGCCCCGATGTAGTAGCACTGCAGCAAGAAAGGACACAGCCTTCAGGAGCCGGCGCTGGAGTGGCCACGCCTCCAAAACACACTGACATCTCACAGCCCCTCCCTCCTCTGCCAGGGCCTCCTTTCCCCAGGCCGCCCTGTCCGGGCGCAGTCAGGGTAAGCCCCGAGATGTAACACACACTCAGTCCCAGAACTGGCAGCCACCACACGAGGCTAAGAGCCACCAGGGTTCAAACCTTTAGTCAGACAGACAGACAGACAGACAGAACCAGACTGCCAAGAAAATGAAAGCTACAAAAACAACCGCCTCCCGGGGGTGGTCCTGTCCTCCATGGGCCCGGGCTCACCCAGTGCACACTGGCTCCCCTGTCCTCAATCAGGCCAAGCTCGGTCTGGCCTCTGGGCCCTCCCCCTGGCTGTCCCTTCGGCCCCCACCCAGGACCCTCCCCCAGAACGACTCTTGACCCGCACTGTCCTCTCCACCCCACCGTCCGTCCTGCTGCTGCCCGTCACCTTTCTCCCCAGACAGCCAGTGCCGGCACAGAGCAGGTGCTCAGTCACCAGGAACAGGGCAAAACACAGACAACTGCAGAGGAAGAGTCCCCGACAGAACTCACTCAGGCTCCTGGCCAGACAAGTGGCCGCCCCGCCCAGGCCTGCGAGCAGGGGGTTACCGGCCGGCGCCAGCGGGGAGCCACCAGCTACTCACCAGCCGATTCTCTTTGCCTCTTGCTTCGCGGCAGAAGTTTACAAGCTCTTTTTCGATGGAGGCTGGTGAGAATGTGACATCTCTGTCTTTGAGGTCCTGGTAAAATCTTCCCAGGTAAGAAACACAAACTGGAAGAGAGAGAAGGGAGGTGAGGCTCAGCATGCCCAGCTGCACCCAACCCACAGGAGTCACGGCCGCGGTTCTAACCGGAGGCACCGAGGGAGGCCATTTCCCACCGCCGGCTTTCCTCCCGGGCTCACCGGGCCCCGGGCCCCCAATGCCCACGGCAGCTCCTCCGTCTTCCCCGTCAAGTTTGAGCCCAGACGGAACGCGGCCTCGATGGACTCGCTGTGACCTCACAAAGGGACACGCTGGAGGCCGAAGGGCAGACGAACCAAATGCTGCTAATTTCCGAACAGCCCTCCGGCCCCCGAGGAGCGGCTTCGCACCCCCACCGGCCCGGCGGGTGCCCGGGGCCGCCCTCCCGGGAGCCTCTGCCCAGCGGCGGGGAAGGATGAAAACTCCGTTATCCCCGCTCCCGGCCGCTCTCGGCACGTCCTCGTCCTAACTTTTTCTCGCCCCACGTAGCATTTTCTGTGCCCAGCGCTGGCCCCTCTCCGGGCAGGTCCCGCTGGGACAGGCCGCCGCCGCCCCGCCGGCCCCGGCCCCTCGGCGGCTCGAGTGGAGTCAGGCCCGCCCGGCCCCGCCGTACCTTCGCAGTCGCCCGGCCGCAGCGCCCGGCCGTCCGGCAGCACGCTCAGAGCCAGCGCCACCGCCAGTCCGTGCGTGGCCCACATCCTCCACCGCCGCCGCCGCCCGACTGAACCGCGCCCGCCGCCGCCTCCAGGTTCCGGACGCACGCCGTAGCTCCCCATTGGCGGGCAGCCCCGCGCCCGCCCACACGCCGCGCCCCCATTGGACCACGCCTGCCAGAGCCCAGACGGGCGGCTCCACGCTGCCCTTCCTCATTGGCTGGCAGCGGCACCGCCCCCGGCCCTAGACAGTTGTCGGCCGCTGATTGGAGGGCGTCCGCAGGAAGCGGGGGCGGCGGCGGAAGCGGCACGGCCTCCATCTTGGGTAGGGGCAGCGGTTGTGGCGGAGGCGGGGTGCCTCTGGCTCCAGTCCGGCGCCTGCAGAACTGTCCCGCCTCCGCATCCTGAGCCCCACGCCCGCCCGGGGCCTCGCGGGGAGCCGGCGCGTGCGGGGCCCGCGGGCCGGGTCCGAGGGCTCCCCTGGGAAGGCGAGGTGCCCGCCGCCCGGCAGTGGGCGGGGGGCTTAGGTTTGTTCCCCGGAGCAGCTCCCCGAGTCTCCCAGCCCCGGAGCCTGGCCGAGGTGCCCGGCGCCCCAGCGAGCGTCAGGCCCGGGGCCCGGGGCCCGGAGCAGCGCGGCGCAGGCTCCCTCTTTGCGGCCCTCTCCCGGCCGCAGGGCCGGCCGCCCGCCCGCGGAGGCGGGGCGCGGAAAGGCGGCTCCGTAGGGGCTGAGGTCGGAGGGCGCTGGGCTGCTCCTGCCAGTGAACGCAGAGGGTCAGTGTCAGGTATTCATCTTTAATTCACATCACAGCAATCAGGAGGGCGGGGAGGGCGAGGTCAAGGGCAGATATTTACATCGGGAAGTCACATTACTTGTTAGAACATGCGACCACAATATATACAGTGAAGTACCTCTTGGGACACTAGTACATCTTTTTCTTTTAACTTTGCTCTCTGGTACAGATAATTTTTAAGTCACCCCTCCCCTCTTTTAAACATAAATACACAAAAGAAATGGTTAGAAGTGTTCTAATTTTAAATAAGCACAGAATGCCCAGAGGTTAAAAACACATTTATAGGGCTGAACACCAATTGGACATCACACTCTATACATTTTTTGCTCAAATTCCTGTACAAATACACAGCATTCAAATAGGTATTTACAAATAAGCTCAAAAGAATGAAAATCAGTATTTCACAATCTTCAGAGGATTCTCACCTCTGACCTCCCACTTCCATTCAGACTGGCTGATTCTCCAACAAAAGGGATTTGGAATCTGTTCTTTCCATCCGGGGAGGGAAATGGAGGGCAAAACCCCACTGGCTCACCCTGCAAAAAGGAAGGCAAATGGCCCCCCACTGCCCTCTGCCCTCCTGGCCACCTGGTGGAGAAGGTAGGTGTGGGGCGAGGACAGCCTTGTCCGGGACAGGTTCAGGAGCGTCCTAAGGCCTGCCCCCTCCTACCTAAGGGTCACATACAAAGCTGGGGCCCAACCCTACACTGACCACAGCCGAGTGGCCTGGTGACAGCCACGCCAGAGGCCGGAGCATCCTCAGCACCACCCTCGCCCTGACGGCAATGCTGCCCTCTGTCTTTCCTAGAAGGTTACTGGCTGGCATTCCTATTAAACAGCTGGTGTTTGTTTACCAGAGAAAAACACCCTGACCACCCTTGTCTGCTTGGGAAGAGGGGCAATGACGAAGGGGGTCTTGGGCCCAGGGCCGGCCAGGAGGCCAGCCAGGCCAGCAGAAAGGTGCTCGGGAAAAGGTGCTCAACAAGGAGAAGGCAGCCTGTGACCATCAGAGCTGTGAACTCGAGCAAAAGAAAGAGTGAGTCTGTGTCGACTTAAAGTAACTTAGAAGCACCCTGGTAGAATACTGCTGCTTCCTCCTCTTCCCCCCTCAATGATAAAGCAAGAGGAAAATCGGCGCTCTGACCCGAAAGTTCCCACAGAGTCCACTGCGCTCTGTCCAGCAGATGGGAGGCTGGAGAAGCTGCCCTCCTGCCCGCCCTGAACCCTGAGTGGTGGTCCTCACCGCCCGGAGCAGGGCCTGCGCTTGGCACTTGGAAGAGGACAGTTCACCTTGCATGGCTCCCTGACTCCACAATGAGACGCCCCTCCTCAGCCTGCTCCCCGGGAGCTCGCTGAACCTGACCGTGAGTCCTCAGGGCTTGGCAGCCTGGCTGGGCAGCCAGCCCTCTGCTCAGAGGTAGTGCTGAAAATCCCTGATTCAGGAGCTGCATGTCAGGCAGGCCGGCCACCTTAGAAAGCTCAGGGTTTCCGGCCCCTGCCACACCTCGGCCTCACTCCTCTACCAGCTCATCTCTCAACTCGTGGCCGCCTGGCCTTGGGGAGGAAGGTGGCTAGTCCCTTTGGTTCCACATCTCCACTCGGGCCTAACCTTTGCCGATCCATTCGCCAAGGGGGCTCCTGCAGGGCATGAGGCGTATGAGTGGAAGGGAGCAAGTGGTGAGAAATGAAAGTGATGGAGGGAAAATCCAAGACAGCTGGAGGCAGGACTGGCCGGTGAAGCCTGGCAGTGTGCCCCGGGCATGCAGTCAGGCCAAGTCACATGCCTGAGCTGGCAGGTTGGCCCACCCAGCCCTCAGTTGAGTGTTCCTGGACAAGAGTGGCAGGTGGGCAGGCATTTGTGCAAAACGGCTTGTAGCCACTTGTCCGCCACCTGTGACGTGTAGCCCACGTGGCCCGCGCAATCCCTGAATACAACCATGAGCTCTTCCGTCCACAGCGAGAGAAGAGGTCCTAGTGCAATTTCCGTTCTGTGCATCTCCACCTGGAGGGCCTGGCTCCTGCCCGAGGCCCCGCGAAGCGGTTCTGTCTGTGCAAAGCCTCGCAGAGCTCCACGGCCTGGAACTGCAGGAGGAAGAAAGCATCTACTGCGCACAATGAGGGGAAAGCCCGCAGGAATGGAGACGGAGACATGAAATGAAAAGGGAAGCCACAACCCTCATGCTGCTGTGGCCTCTGCACATGGCAACACACAAGTTCACGGCAGTAGAACGTAGACTCGGTGGTTCTCTCCTGAGTGCCAGGCCTCTCTGCTCCCGGGGGCCTTGCTTCAGACCTGGAATGGTCGGCGAGCTGCTCCGAGGGCGGCGTCCCAGCCGCCGGCCTGCCTCACTGCTCCCCGCGGCCGTGCTCCCAGGCCAGGCGGGCCTGCTCTTCCTTGGCGCTCCCCGGGGGCAGCGAGGCCTTGCGGTGCAGGCCCCGCGGCCTGTCGGCCTCTTCGCGCAGCAGCACCCCTTCGTCATGCTCCAGGGCCGGCAGGCGGGGGTGGTAGGGCTTGGGCGGCAGCGCAGGCGGGTCCATGGGGTCCTGAGGGATGACGCATCCCGGGGCGGAGTGGCTGCGGCATGGCTGGGCCTTCATGGAGTCCAGGACGGCCGACTCGGAGAGGCTGTAGTGAACAGGGAGGTAGGGTGGCTCCAGGTCTTCGTCGGCATGCCAGGCCTGGCTGGGCATGGAGTCCATGGTGTCGGTTCGAGGCGGGGCCTCTGAGGGGTGCCCAAAGTTACTCTCGCTCAAGGAGGACACGCCACTGCTGGCGCTGCCGGACAGTGTGGAGTTGCTGCCGTCCAGGCCCGACTGGGGGCTGGTGGGGGAGGCTGGGATAGGGTGGAGAGGAGACTGCAAAAGAAGAGTGGACACGTTAGCATTCCTCTCTGCGGACAGGCTGACAGCCGCGGTATGGAGAAGGCCAAGCTGCTTATCAGTGAACTTCAAAAGGACCTTCCGCAGCAGCCGCTGCTCCCTCCGGCCCCCGAGGCCCAGGGCCCAGAATCACCTGCATTTCTGTGACCAAACACGGCCCTGCCCTGGCTGCTGGGCGTCTGTGCCCCCTGAAGCCGGGCGGGGCTACTGGCTGTGGCTCTCGGGCGCTTGCAGAAGGGCTAGGGCAGGCCGGCTGGGCAGCAGAAAAACCTAGTTGGCCACGGACCAGATGAGTGCATTCTGCTGCTAAGTCCGTGATAGTCTCTTCCAATTTGCAGGAAAATTAGTGAGTTTTTAATAAAGCTTTGGTGCCTGATGTGTTATGCTTTGACTGGACTCTGGTTTAAAATGCTCTGCCGTCCATCACGGGCTGCTTCTTTACCTCCTGAGCTGTGTGCTGACACCACAGGCCCTCTAACCCTCTCCCCCGTCACAGTGGCTGCGGACACACTGGTCACCTGCATCCCCAGTGTGGCTCTGGCCCCATGGAGCCGGGAGTGGGGAGACCCGGGGGAGAGCAGAGGAGCGGACACCTACAGCCGCTGGGGCTGTGGCTCCAGTACATTACCTTGCGCAGGGTCCGGGCAGGGAGGGCCGGGGGGGTGTCACCCAGGGGGTGGTGGAAGGTGTCAAAGTGTAGGGAGTAATGACCTGCAAAGGGAACAGAACCACAGCCTTAGCTGGGGCCTCTCTCGGGCTGCACACCAGCACATCTACTGGGTCAACAGGTCAGACGAGGGAAGAGCATCCGGGGAGCCCTCAGCACTGAAGGCACAGAAACATCTCAGTGAAGTTCTCCAGAACACAGGCTGCTGGAGTGACAGACACTCGTCAAGAAGGCCAGCGTGTCAGCCGTGGAACAGCCGCCAGCAGCGCAGTCTCCGCCCCCTGCTGGGTGCTGACAGTCAGGGTCCTGGTCTTCGCGGCCGGCGGCCTCACCGAGCTCACTGGCTGCACCCCAACCCCAAGCCCGGCAGGGCTCCTGGGGCGGGGCTGTTCTTCCTCGGCTGGGTCAGCCCAGAGCGTGGCCCGTCTTCTCAGCCTGGGGGGCTGCTGCCTTTGCCCCTGAGCAGAGCTGGCGACCAGGGACTACCTGGGGACCCGCTGGAGGTCTTCTTACCATGCAGCAGGCTTCGGGGAGGCACTGGGGGCGCGAGGATGCGCCCCATGTGGGCAGACAGGAAGGGCTGGGCCTCCCGGGCTCCGCTATCCAGGCTCCAGCTGCTGGGGGCTGCGGGCACCGCTGAAGGTGGAAACACATGGCATGAAGGCGAGTTACTTGCTGAGCCGCTCGGTGGGAGAAGCCCACCTGCAGTGTCTGGGTCTCCAGGTGGGCTCTGTACCCAGCACGCGTGGGAGGGGCCTGCCAGCCCCCGGGGCAAGAAACACTGGCCAAGCAGTTCACTGGCCTGAGGGGGTGGCCAGGACCACGAACAGCAAAGATGGCAACAGCGGCCTGAAGCGTGAGGAGCACCCAGGATGAGGCAAGCTGCGAGAGGTGCCGCGCAGGGAGGGCCTGCAGCCTCCGGTTTAGCCAGGAAAAGAGAACAGAGGCGAGAAGAGGGCAGACGGGGCTGAGGATACAGGCCAGAGGGGCTCTGGCCAGAGCTGCTCGGTAAGGAGTCCCGGAAAGCAGGGAGCAGGATGGGCGGGAGGCAGAGACTGCCCCCCAATGGGCCTCACAGAGGGCCAGTGGTAACACAAGTTTGGCCCTTCCCGTGGCTTCTGTGCCCCCCCCGCGGGGCTTGGGATTCACGAGGTGTTTCCTAGGCAAGATCAGAAAACAGCGTTCACTGTCCCCGCGGGAGGGCGAGTACAAAGCACATGTCACGCCCAGGCATGCCCATGGTGCTCGGGGGCATGCAGAGCAGCCCAGTCCCGCATCTGCATGCCGCGGATGCTGGTGATGTGGGCCTGGGACAGAGGGAAACAGTGTCCATCTAAGAAAGGGGTCAGGGCCAGCCTCCTGGCCCCTCGGCCACAGCTGGGCAAGTGACTTCCCAGAGGGGACGGGAGAGGAGGAATGGCGGGACGTGGGGGCTCGAGGGCGGCGGCAGGAGCGGCAGGGACGTGGAATCCCGTTAGCCAGCTCCTCCTGAGAACGAAGACGAGAACGAAGCGGGGCACGCGGCAGGAGGGAGCGCACAGCAGGGCCTCCTCTCGGGCTTAGCTCCGAGGCGGCCATGGAGGGAAGTGAGCCTGAGGGGGCCCGGGTGTGGGTTCTTCCTGCTCCGGGGACAGATGGGCAAGCCAGGCCCAAGGGGCCCGAAAGGCTCTGGAAGGGAAGGAGCTGGAATCCAGCCCCCAGGCCTGGCCAGGAGGAGGGGCTGTGCCCCAGGCTGCCCCCCCCTTCTCCTCCCCGGTCAGGGTAGAATCCGCTGCCTGAACAGCCTCCGTCCCAGGGCGGTGGCTCAGCCCCGGGATGGTTGTGGCTGGGGCCCGGAGGGAGGGCAGGCGCTCGGCTGTTGGGGGAGGGGAGGAAAGAATGCGGATTCGGCTGGGCATCAGGTGGATTCCACCAGGAGGCCCGAGAACCGGAGCCGAACAGGCCCTGTTCACAGGCTCTCCCGACGCAGCGCCAGCTCCTGCTCCCAGCACCGAGCACTCTCCCCAGCAGGGGAGTCTGTCTCCAAACAGCTGCTGGGCCTCAGGGAGTGAGTGGCTTGGAGGTGGTCTGGGCAAAGGGGTTCTGAAGCCCGAGGTCTTAGGTGCACATCTGGGCTCAGAGAATCATGGGGGTGCAGAAGTTCACCCAGGGCCCCTTGCACTCGGGAAGGCTATGGGGAGAAAGCAGCGAGGCTGCAGTGGTTTAGGGGGGCCCTGGGCCACTCCCTATGAACCAGAGACCAGCAAGCTGGCCTCGCAGCCTGTGCTGGGGAGCAGCGAGGCCAGGGAACCTCTGCCAGGCAGCACATGGGCAGTGGGCTGGAGGAGAACCTAAGGTGGGGTGCTTCTTAGAAGAGGGGAGGCCCCCGGGGTCCCGGCCACTTCTTTCTGTGTGTGTAACTGTGGCCCAGCGCACAGCCCCGAGGGCAGGCCTGCCTGGTGAGGGACTCACTGCCTGGCAAAGAAAGGCATCTGCAGGTGAGACGCGGCGCCCTCCCGGGACTCGGGAGCCTGGTGACGACAGTGGTGACAATTCATCCAGTCCCTGCCCCGGAGGGTCCAGGTAGAGACACGGGGCGTTTGACTTTGACCTGTGTGTTCCCTCGAGGCACTTCTGGCCTTGTGGCGTGGACACGCTTGCTCTGGACTCAGCTCTTTCCTGGGACACTCTTCCTCCACGCCGGCGGCAGTGTGGCCGGCTTCCGGCGCAGCCGCTCCCGGGCGGAGAGTCTCCTGCATCCGGCGGGCGTCCGGTGCTTGTCTGGCCGCCGGCACACGCTTGATCTCCGAGCCCGCCTGTGCTCTCGCCGGCTCTGCGATGGCTCCACTTCTCAATGAAGAAAAGCGCGGAGGGCTGTGGTGGAGGCCACAGGGGCCTCTGGCGTGGGGCGCGGGGCACAGGGCACAGGCCACGGCACGCAGGGTGCACCCCTGAGGCCAGGAGGGCATCTTCAGGCAGTTTTAAGGCCTTTCCGGCTGAGCACCCAGCAGTCTGCCGTGCCCGCGGGCCAGTGTTGGTTGTGCTTGGAGGACACGGCATGTCCCCTCTGAAGAGCAAGGCAGCAGCAGGGACAGTACGCACAGCAGACATCGCTCGCTGAGGAGGGCAGGGGAACCCCCGGGAGATGGGCAGATGGGGCCCAGGTTCTGTGCGGAGTCCCAGAGTCTGAGCAGGCTTAGGAAGAAACTCTGTGTTAGAGCTACCTCAGGTCTCCAGGCCGGGGCTCTGGGCCAGGTGGGCCCCAGGCTGATCCCCCATCAGCGGGGACAGAGCACAGGGCAGAGCTCCTGCTAAGCAGCGCTGCTCTCGGACTCCTGGCCGCACGCACAGCTGGGCGCTGGCACGTGTGAGAGGGCTTGGCACTGTGGCCAGAGTGGCTGCGGGACTGGACTCCCTGCTGGTACCTGGGCCTCCCTTCCAGGACTTTGTCTGGCAAGTCCACTCTGGTTGGCCTGTCCCCCGTTCCCCTGGGGCTTGCTTGGCTGCAGGCTTGTTCTGAGCAACAAGGGAGGTCCCTGCGGGCCCACACCGACAGGCCAAAGGCCACAGGCCTGCTGAGTGCTGGCTGCTCTGCAGGCACCTGGGGAGCGGCAGCCTGCTTGCATGTGGCACCGAGTGTCCACAGAGGTGGCCCAGGGCAGGTGGTCGTGAGGACCTCTCTGAGCTGGGCACTGAGGATGGAGAGATATGAACTAACAGGATCCCAATTTTATTTATTTTTTATTTTTTGGAACGTTCCTGATTCTCAAATTTTAGTTTATTTTTTTTGTTAAATCTTCACCTTAGGGTATTTTTCCGTTGATTTGTTTTTATTTTTATTTTTTATTTTTTTTAGGGAGAGTGAAAGAGAGAGGGAAAGACAGAGAAATATCGATGTGAGAGACACACATTGATTGGTTGCCTTCTACCAGGGCCAGGGGCCGAGGAGCCTGCAACCAAGGTACATGCCCTTGACTGGGATTGAACCCAGGACCCTTTGGTCTGCAGGCTGATGCTCTATCTACTGAGCCAAATCGGCTGGGGCAGGATTCGAATTTTAGCATCAATCAACAGTGGTTGAACAGTGAGCCCAGGAACGGGTTAGCACTCTGGATAGATGGACAGGCCTGGATGCTGACATGTGGCTCAGCCTAGGCCAGTGGTGCTCAGGGTCAAGAGTCAGATGCTCAGGATGGAGGCACTGGGGTGGGAGTTGGGGGTGAGGGAGGGGAACTGGGGAAAGGGAGCAATACCTTTCTCAGCCACAGACAGGTTGGGGTCACTGCAGGGTTTGCAGGCTCCGGTCATCTGATGGAACAGGGCTGGCTGGAAATTTGGCAGCTGGGGGAAAGAAAGCCATGAGAAGAGGGTGAAATGACCAGTTACACTTCGGGGGCAGTGTGTGGGCCACAGGTGCCAGGACACTGCAAAAGCAGACAGGGAACTCAAAGTGGAGGCACAGCTCACGCCTGAGGTGCCAGGAACCTGGGCGCCGGGGACGGGGGGAGGGGGAGGGGGAGGGAGGCTGTCCTGGGCATGGCCAAGAACACAAGCACTGGAGGCTATCTAACTGTGTCTGTCTGTCCTGCAGGGAGACTCACTGGCGGAAAGTATTCAGGGACCCTTCCCCCCGGGTGCTGGCCAGTTTAGCCTCCTGGGGCACTGCCAGACTTTAGGAATGAGTCCAGGAGGCTGGCCATGCCAGCCCGGCCACCCTCCCACCCATACCCATGCTGCACTCTGTCTGGGTGGCTGGTCCCCAGAGTCCCTGCAGTCCCCACCGGGAGCCCAGCGGCCTCCGGAGGTCTTGTGGGGAAGGAGGCCCGGAGGGCAGTGCAGGAAGCTAGCACGGGTGCCGAGCGAAGCCCGGGCGGGCACACGGTGGCGGAGGGCGGGCCGCAGCTGGGCTGCTACCTGTCCATTCTCCAGGATGGCTGCTGGGTACATGGCGCTGCTCGGGCGGTCCCGATGCGTGGGCAGCAGCAGCATCATTTCCCGGGCGTGGCGGTACTTATCTGGCAGAGAGGGAGAGCCTGTAACCGAGTGAGAGCAATCACGCACACATGACGAGTCACAGACGGAGCGCCCTGGGGCCAGGGAGCCGGCAGTGAGCCTTGCGGTGGGTGAGGAGCTCAGCAAGCACGAGGAATGGAGCAGCTGGGGGTGCACGGAGGCGGGTGCACAGGGCGATGCAGCCCCCCGACAGGCCCCCTCCCGATGCCCAGGCAGGCTGTGGGGAGAGCGAGGAGAGCCAGGCCAGTCTCTGGTGGAGAGGGGTGTGGCCTGGATGCTGGTGCTCAGAGGCTCAGCTTGCAATGGAGCCGTCACAGAGACAGACATCGGACAACACCGCGGCACGTGCTGACTGGACACACTGTCTCCACACACTCACCTGCTCAGCCAGCCTCCTCCCTCCTTTCCCCGATCCCAGGCCCCAGGCCTGGCTCTGCCTCCAGGCCATTGTGCTGTGGCCCGAACCAGGTGTCTCTCAGGGAGTCTCACCCTGAGACCTGCACCCCGGGCACAGGGTCAGGGGGTCAGTGTGGGAGTTGTGGGGCTTCCCCCAGGCTTTGGGCTACCTGGGCTCATGCTCCTCCTGTGAGGCCTGTGTGACCTCCTCCGGCCCGAGGGGTGTCACGAAGGCCAGGCCCCATTGCTAGAGGCCCAGCGCCCTGGGAGGTCACGTCCTGAGGGGACCTTCCGCAGGAGCAGTGAGATTAACCGCCGTCTTCCCTCGGGACGGATAACTTGGAAGTTCTCCAAATGTGCACACTCCCTGCCCCTGGAGGCCCCTGTGGTGCTATGACAATGGAGTGCTCTGTGCTACCACTACCTGTCCCAGCTCTGCATCTCCCCTCCCCAGAACTGCGCTCTGCTCCTTTTTCTGAAAACATTTCAACTGTTCCTAAGCTGACACAGGGCTTCCGTGTTGCAGGACTTCACAACGATACAGGGGCGTCTGGTGACCCCACATGGCAGTTACTCAAGGAGGGTCCATCGCGGCCCACGCGTCCTAGTCCGTCTCTGACCACCAGGGGAGCTGCCGACCTATCGGCTCGAAGGTGAAGCCATGGGGACCACAGCCGAGTGTGGCTGGGCCCTGTGAGTAAGGCCACTGCTGTCATGGCCGCTCCTGGAAGTGGGGGCGTGACTCCAGCGTGCGGGGTCCTCCAGAGTCCTCTCTCCAGGAAAGCGTCTCCTCGCCATGACACCAGCCAAACCCCACCAGTGAGCACCTCCTCTGGGGCGGGGCGCCCCTGCTCCTCGGCTCAGGCCGCCCCGGGGCGGCTGGCCTCCTGTGCCTCACAGGCCTGATGCTGTGTCCGGTCAGGGCGGGCACGGTCTCCCAGGTGGCCAGCACGTGGATGTTGGAGCCAAAACCTAACTTCCTGCTCTTTCTTACCACCATTTCCTACTTGGGCCCAAATCTATTTCACCTTCTTTGTTTACTTTTGTGCTCGGTACTGCTAATGCCAGAACCGGGAGGGATTTCACAGCTGTTCTCTACCGACAGCGGGATCTGGCCATTGTGACGGCGTGTCTCCAGAGACGGTGACCTCAACGATCACCTCCCCGCACACACATGCCCCTCTCCATGAGGCGGTGTCCCCCTCCCCCCCGCCCCACGCTCCTGGGCTGGCCTCCGGACGCACAGCTGTCACCACCCTGCGCAGCCAACCCGGGCGCACTAGCACTCCGCTGCCGCAGCTGATCTCATTCCACTCAAAGACTGCTACTGAAAAGGACAAAAAAATCAAACCTCACTGCAGTAACTACTATCCAAATGTAAAGAATATACTGGCTCTCAGAGAACAATATCTGTCCGTTTGAATAAGAAATCAAGCAAAACTGGGCGAAGTAAAGAGCTGTTACAGAGCCACCTGCCTGATCAAGCCTTCCCAACGGACAGCTCCCAGCGCTGTCAGAGGAACGGCCCCCAGGGTTGACTTTGGCGCTCACGTTGAACGTCCATGCTGTGCATGACGCCTGCTTCCTCAAACGCCCTGCTGCCTAACTCTGGCCTGTCCTCTGGCACACATTTCAGGGGGAAGCACTGAGCTTCTAGGCCGTGTCATCCTACTGAGGTGGAGTGCCAAGAGCTGGCTGCTTGGGGGCAGCTCGGAGCGGGTCTGACAACAGCCAAAGAGCAGTCAGGAGCTAGGACATGCGTCCTGAGCGCTGGGAGCACAAGTGCGCATGCTCTCAGAAGCCACAGGTGAGAGGAGGACAGCGGGGTCACGAGGCCCTTCCCCTCTGCAGGCGGCACTGCCCCCTTACCTCGGGCACTGGAGGGGGCGGAGGCAGTCATCTGGGAGGGCGCTGAGTGAGTGGAGCTCAGGCTGGAGGAAGAAGGGCTTGCCTGGGACGAGGACAGAACAGACACGTTGGTGACTGAGCCCTGGTACCTGGGGTTGGGAGACACGAGCTGCAGAGGAAGAACCACAGGACAGAGGTCTGAATGGCCAGGACTGTGGGACTGGCCTAGACTTGGCTTCTTCAGGCCATGAGTTGCCTGGACCTGGTGTCTGATGCTGTGCCCTGGCCCTGATGGAGGCCAGGCTGATGGCTGGCACGAGGATCACCCACCCCCTCACAAAGCAGGACTGTGGGGTGGATTCTAGTGATGGTGCCCCTGCGGGAAGCAGGGCTCAGCCATCACGAATGCCAGGCAGGAGTCCGGCAGAGGGTCCTCCCCGGGACTGAAGCTGGACTCCCTTCTGGGGAACAAGGCCTGGGTGCTGTGAACTCAGTAGCTGGAGAACTAGGCAGGAGGCCAGGCTGGCCCAGCGCCCCAGCAGAGAGGAGAGCCTCCACGTGTGAGCTCAGGCCGGCTCCCGAGCAGCCAGTACCTGCATGTGGTGGTACAGGTCCTCGGGGGCCTCGCCCATGGAGCCGTCGCCCAGCATCACCACGTTTCCCGCTTCACTGGACGCGTGCGAGGAGAGAGAGGACGAGGAGTGGCGCCCGGCGCCCATCAGGTTCATGGGGCTGTGAACAAGAACAGGACACAGGTAAGCAGTCAGGTCTGGAGCCGAGGAACCTTGCTGGTGGTGGGGGACCGTGGGAAAGGGTGTGTAAATGTCATCCCAGCCTCAGCCAGCTGGTGCGGAGGGCCTGGGGCAGCCCCGAGCCCGCTGCGCTGAGGGCCTGTCCTGGGCGGACCGATACTGGCGGGCACTGGTTCCACCTGGGACCGACTGGCTTGTGGCCCCGCAGACTCCTGACAGCAGCAGGTTCTCAGGGGGAAGGACAGAGACCACCGGGCCTGGCCCCAGGCCTGAGTCCCCTGGCTATGGAGGTTCCTCTGAGCTGTACCCCCCTCTGCTGATGTGCTCTGTGGTCAGGGGTCCTCTTGGAAGGGCAAGGCAGCGAGAGGGCTGCGGGAAGCACCTCAGGGCTTCCTTTCGTGCCAGGGCCATAGCTTGCCAACAGCGCCCCCCCCAAATACGAGGCGGCCCCTCCTCCCCTCTCACTGGCTGAGTGCACAGCTGGGCTGCCTCACTCTCCCACCCCCCTGGCCTGGCTTCCTGAGCTCAGACATCCCACCACCACCTGTTCTCTTCCTGAAACCGAGTGGCGTCCTCATTCCCGTGGGACCAAGTGCAAAGGGATGACTGAACAGGCCACCAGGGCACTGGGTCCCCCGCCCCCCGGCCCCTGCGCTGCAGCCACCTGGCTCCATTTGCAGTGCGGACCTGGCCGGCTCTTTCACACCCAAGAGAATGTGCGGGTCCCTCTCCCTGGGTCTTGCTCCCTCACCTCCTCCCCGAACTCCTTTCTGCCCTCAAACTTCTACTTATCTTCTACTTATCTTCTATTTATCTTTCACGGCTGGCTCACCCCAAGTGACCCTCCTCCAGGTCCCATGCTACCACGAGTTCTCTGTCACCCAGGATGACGATGCAGAGCGTGGCTCTGTGTACCTGGGTCAGAGGGCATGTGCGTGAGCTCATAGGTGCTATTTCGGACTTCCTTCTCTGACCTTAGACACCGAGACTGACCTCTGTGGAGGGCCGCGCCCAGCCCTACGGCCTACCTGTGCCGGTGTGTCATCTTGAGGTTCTCGGGGCTCACGGGGCTGTGGGAGGCTAGGACACTGCCCCGGGGGGTGCTGCTGCCTGAGCACGCAGGACTGAGCTTGTCCAGACCCGGAAACTCCTGGTGAGAGATGGAACACACGTCAGTTCCTAAGGCTGAGCGGGCGGAGCGGCCCGGGGTAGGGATGTAAAAGGAGATGGGGATGTGGGCTGGCTTAGGCTATGCCTTACAGCTTTAGGCTCTTGGGATGGAAAATACCTCCGAAGAGACCTCTACGTGCACTCTGGCTCTTTCCCTGGCATGTGGAAGCCTCTGTTCAGGCCACAGTACCTTGGAAAAAGGTCCTCTGCCCTTGAAAACCTGACGCCTCCTCAGGGAGGGAGTGAATGAGGGGCTGGGCCTCCCTCCCTGCACAGAATGCCAGCACCCCCTTTCCTTCCGCTTGCCCCCGGTGGAGGGAGTGCCACCCGGGCCTGCAGCAGCAGGGGCAGCGCGGGCAGCACTCACATGGTAGAGGCTGGCCCGCATCATCTGGAACTGATCGATCAGCTTCTTGTGCAGCGGGCGCATTTCCGGGTGCACGAACTTCTCGTGGACTGCCAGCCCCACTCCGAGGATGTGGACCTGTGAGGGCAGACACGCTGCCTGTAGCAGGGAGCAGCCTCCTGGGCGCTGGCCTTCCCTCCTGGCCCCGGCCCCGCCCGCGAGCCCACCTGCTCCTGCATGAGCTCCTTGAGCTGGGCGATCCTGTCGGCGTCCCCGGGGTGCTTGGTGATGTACTCCTTGTCGAAGAAGGCCTGAGAGAGGAAGCCGTCAGGAAGACGCTCCCGGACGGCCGCTCGGAGGGGCCCAGGCGTTTCAGTCTGAGGGGCCACCTGAAAGGGGTGGGCTGCCCCTCACAGGACGCACCCCATTTCGCCTCCAGTGGACCGCTTGACCCTCCCGCAATTACAGTGCCCGTGTGTCTAGGGCCTGATGGCGGCCAAGTCACCTAAGCCTGGATACTCGTCCTGTCCTTCGGGGCCAGAGGGCCTGGTAGGGTAGGCGGGCTGGTGGCCAGGGTGGAGTGAGGGGTTAGGGTCTTAGCCAGTCCCCAACGCACTCCTTGGGAAGGGCTGGGCTTAACACTCCTCTGGGGCCACTTACCATGTCTCCCTTCACAGAAGGGGTCCTAATTTGGCCGAGTTCAGGGAGAAAAAGGAAGGGTCCCCCCAGAGCTGTGCCTCCGCAGCAGGGAGGGGTGCCTAAGGCCTCACCCAGCACCCTTAGTGAGCCGAGGCAGAAGAGAGGGCGATGGGAGGCGGGCCTGGGAGGTGGGCTGGCGGCCCTGCTCACCTCCTGGTAGCGCGCGATGCCTCCGTTGACCGCAGCATCGATGACGCCGTTGAGGCACATGCTGAGCAGGTTGACGTTGCCGTGCACCTGCTTGTGCTGGTACTGGCCAATCAGCGCCCGCAGCTCCTGGTTCTTGTTCTCCACCACCTGCAGGGCGTTCTCCAGCGGGCTCACCTCCACCTGGCAACGCACACGGTGCGGTCACAGGCCCCGCAGCCCTCCCTCAGCACAGACCCGGAGCCGCGCCCCGCCTGTTCCCGCGGACGGCCTCCGGGGGTCGTGGCACTGCGAAGGGGGGGAGTGCCGGCTGAGGTCAGAGCGCGGAGGGCACTTCCTCCCTGTGAACGGGAGGCTGCAAGGGCGCTGCCTGGTGGTGGAGGCCTGAGAGAGGGTGCGACAGCCCCCTCCTCTCCCCCCCTCCCCCGCCCCATTGCCGCTCGGCTCACCAGTTCCCGCCTCTCCACCTCGAACCACCGGGAGATGCCAGGCAAGCTGTGGGTCAGGGTCAGCGTGGTGCGCTCGATCCACAGGCTCTGCGGGAAAGTACAGGCAGGGACAGGCCGTCAGGTCATCATGGCCACCCGCCCTCCTGAGGATGACGCAGTGACAAGGTCCCGAGAAGGCGCCCTGCCCTGTCCCTGAGCGCTGCCCGCTGTCCAGTCTGATCACCTTGAACTCGTTCTCCTTGTCCTTGGGGCCTTTGTGGAAAGGCCTGTCGTACCGGAACTTCCTCACGTTATTGACGCGGTAGAAGCTCTTGACGCGATCCGGGACCCTGTCCATCTGCAGGACGTCCATGCAGTCCGGGATGGGCGTCACCGCGTAGATCTGCAGGTCTGCGCAGGCAGTGAAGGGAACCCAGATTTGCCAGAGGTGAACCCGAGTGGCTGGCTCACGTCACCCAGCCTCTGTCCTGATGGAGGAGTGACAGCCCTCGTGGGTCAGACCACGTCTGACCTGGGCCCTTCCCTGAGCCCACATGTCTCCTGAGCACTCAGCCAGCTGAGCTGTCAATGCCAAGTGCTCGGTGCCCCTTTAATCTGGAGGGGAAGGGCCAGGGGAATGCAGGTGCCCCCAGGAGTGAGTTGCCGGGGCCGGGCCTGACCACTGTGACTATTTATTGCAAAATAACCTTTTAACAAAATATTCTTTCCGGGAGAGAACCTCTGGGCATCCGCCTGCCCCGCCGCCCCCGAACAAGCTGCCCGCTGTCGCGAGGGCTCCAAGGCAGCTGTGTGAGGCCCAAGGGCCAGTGTCTGCCTCCTGACTCCCACCCAGACCACAGGCGCTGCCATCTCCTGCCCACTCCCCCCGCCCATCCCTAAGCCCCCCTCAGTGCTGACAGATACTCAGGAGTCACAGGTGCAGGCGGAGCACGGCAGGGCAGACCTGGTGGTGTCCCTGTGGGCCCCCCCATCACCCTGGACAGTGATTGCTCCTGATTACCTATAAGGCCTCAGAGAGCAGGGTGAGGGTGGGTAGCAGCCAGCCAGAGGGACAGAGGTCCTTCTGAGCTCTGATGCGTAAGGCGCCCCCACGGCTAAGGGCATGCCAGGGCCTCCTCCGGGAGCCACGAGTGCCCCACTAACTATGGGCTTGGTGAGGAGGGCATGCTCTGGTCCAGGACCTATGGGTAGCCGAGTCTCCAAGGCCAACGGCATGGCCGAGGGGCAGCTGACCGTGGGCCTCCCCCTGCGGGGCCCCGCCCCCTTCCCTCGCTGCGTGGAAAGATACACTGGGCGTCGCACTGCAGGATGGTGTCGTCCGGGTGGTTGGGGTGCTGCATGGCGACGGCCTGCGGGAACTCGCTGAGCATCCTTTGCTGGAAGGCCTCCAGCCTCTCGTAGTCATGGCCACGGCACACGTATTCTTTATTCTGTCCAGAGAGAGAGCACACTCTGTGTCCCGCCTGCGGCCCCGCCTCCCCATGGGCCTCTGAGGCAAGGCCGGTGAGCCCAGGCAGGCCCGGGCACAGGCTCATCCACCCACAGGGGAGAATGGTCAAGAGGAAGGAAAACTGCACTGGGAGGTGGCAGTGGGAGGGGCCCAGCTGCTGGAGGATGGATGGCACCTGGGAAGGGGTGCCAGGTGGGGTGGCATTCTGAAAAGCGTCCTAAAGGCCCAGTTGGGTCAGCCTGGGGGAGAGGCAATCTATGTGGGTACAGCGCCAGCTGGGCGGGCAGAGGTACAGCTGGAGGAAGGTGGCGAGGAGAACTGGCGGGGTAACGGGGGAGGCCTGGGTGTGTGCTTCTGAGGGGCCACTGTGTCGGCCAGGAGAAACCTCTGCCCAGTGGCTGGCAGGGATTCAGGACTGTTTATTGCAGTGATTCCCTTGCCAATGCCGCAGCGGAACAAACTGGTATCACGCTAAGCCCGCATTTCTGTGTTCTATCACACTGGGTTTGGGTGAGGTCTCATTTCTGCCCCTAGACTGAAGTCACAGGCTCCCTCAGCCCTCTGCTGTCTGCCCCCAGCGGGGGGAGGTCCCCTGGAGCCTGCGGGCCACACGCTCTGCCTGTCCAGCTGCGGCCAGACCCACTCCGACAAAGAGGCGTGAGGCAGGCAGCTCTCCTGGCCTGTCTCGGGGGACAGACAGGAAGAGGTTCCACAGGCCGGCAGACACTTTGCGGACGGGGAGGGCCTCAGCCTGGCTGGAGTAGGACTTGCACCCCTCCTCTTTCTGTAGAAGCCAGCTCAGGTGAGGCCACATGTCTGATGGCTTCAAACGGAAGGGCAACCCCAGGACGAAGTCAAGGTCACAAGAAGCCGGCTGGCCTCCTCAGTGGACCAGACCAGCGGTCAAAGGACAGAGACACTGCCAAGCCGCTTGCCTGATAAGCAGAACAGACCAAAAAGGGGAGGAGGAAGAACTGGCCTTTCATACCCTCTCCCAATGTCCCACCTCCCAGGATCTGCTCCCGGTCAAATGGAAAGAACTCCCCTGAGCAGGGGCGGGCTTCCTGCCTGAGCCGGCTCAGACCTCACTGGTGAGGGAGGCAGCAGATGGCCTGGAGAGGCCACGCTGACAAAGCCAACGTCATCGATGGCCTATGTGAGTAGGGAAAACCCAGCGGCAGGCAGGCACACAGCGTTGACCTTGAGGCTCACTGCCAGTTTCATAGCTCAGGCGAGAGCCCCAGGACCCGACACGAGACAGAGCGGCTGCCGAGGCCCTACACTTTGTCCTGCCACCCACCAGCAAACAGCCACCTCCTCTGGGACTTCCCCCACTTGCCGCAGATGAACTGGCAGCAGAGGGAAGGGAAGGAGCGCAGCCCGTGGCCAGACCGGGCCGTGTGTAGGCATGAGTCACCGTTCCCAGGGACTGCACCTCATGCGCACATGGGGACAGATGGACACCGTTATTCTGCCGTTCCTGGCCCCTTGAAACCACACCTGGACGGCCCGGCAGCAGCGCCTGGTGGCTCAGGTGCAGGTTCTGAGCCAGGTACCATCGCAGATTGCTCCGAGGGCCCCGAGAATGCTCTGAGCCCCGAGACCCCCTCTGGGCCCTGTGACATGAGCATGAGGGCTGGGAGCCAGGTCCAACCATGATGACACCTCCTGGTTGGCAGGAACAGAAATGGGGACACCAGGGCGTGACTCTGTAACCTATATCCAACATGATGACGCTTTGGAGTAAAATTTGGTTTATCATATGCAAATTGTGGGACTGAAAAGGAGATTAAAACGACAATAAAGCACAATTTGCAAAGGTGACAGGAGAAAGAAGTTACAGTGCCAGGATCGTTCATTTGTCAGAGGACTTTCTAGGGAGGCTTTTGGCTTCTCATTCCCGGAGAAATCCTCCGCCTCCGGCTGTAGTGCCATCTACGCCGAAGGGGCAACGAATGCGCCGCTTCTGAAGCACCTGGGCTGGGAGGTCCCTGGAGTGTGAAGGAGGCCCAGCCCCCAAGAGGGCCTGGCTCACTCGCATTGTGCTGCCAGGATCACAGCTGTGGCTGGAACTGCAGCCTTCCTGGGATCACACTAAGCAGTGTGTGCGGGCGCCCGGTCAGTATTATCAGTTCCTACAGAAATCCTTTTCTTTCCACCCGGAGATGTGCGAGCTGCCCTGCCTTCCATCTGAGCCCGGGAGGGCCTGGACTCTGACTAGCAGACAGGCTTTTTAAAAGGAGCATGAGCACAGTTGACCTTTGATGCGATACCAAGCTCACGGCTCACTGGCTCAAGTGATGTCTCCAAGGAGACAGGATCCCAACCATATCGAGGAGAGTCTCTGAACCTTCCCGTCTGCGTGCTGAGACGCGTGGACACTGAACCTCAGTAAGCACTGGAACTGGGGCCATCGGAGCTGCCTTAGGTCTCAATTGCAGCCCCAGGTCCGCCCACAGCACACTTCATTGAGAGCGTCTGAGACTGACAAATCCTATGGCCACAGCCCGCAGCTGACTCCTCCGGGAGCCTCCGGGTTGTGCTGAATAACGGAGAAAATCACAACTGCTCAGCTGGGGTCAGTTCGGCTATGCCCCGTCATCCCTCCATGTTCATGCTCCAGCCCAGCCTTCCAGGCAACGGGGAAGGGACATGTTTGTCTTCACCTGGGCAGAGAAACAGCTGCCTAAAGGGCTTCCCACAGCCCCGAGCAGGGGCTGGCCTCGCGTTGTCTCAGACCCACAGCTCTCCATGCTGGCTGCACAGCCTACGTGCCACAGGGCAAAGAACTATCATCTCACAGGAACCCTGAGGCCGGCCCACTGCGAGGCCAGGGCTGTCCTGGGCACTGCCAGCTGAGGCAGGCGCATGGAGGAGGCCAGGCACTCAGAGCGGGCGGGGGAGGCTTCTAAACATGCCCACGTGACAGGCTCAGACCCTGGTCACTTCCTGCGGGAACCTGCTCAGGAGACATCAATAGCAGAGAGCAAATAGGGTCTAGAGCAGCCGCAGTGCAGGCAGGAAAGCCAAGTGCCTTCTGTTGGCTGGCCAGCCCTTCCAAAGGAGGACTCAGGAGACCAGGGAGCACCGTGAGGACACAAACAGGGCAGGGCAGGCTGTCCAGGAGCCTGCGGAGCGGGATGGCCCCGGGCCCGCTGAGGGACTCACCCGGAGGAAGAAGGGGAACTTCCTGCCGTAGAAGCCGACGCGGAAGAACTCGGGCTCCAGGCGCTGCTGCTCCATGATGCTGTCGTAGTAGCTGGCTTCCATCTTCTGTGGACGAGAAGCAGCCTTCAGGCTGGCTCCACTGCTAGTCCCGAGCAAGTCCTCCCAGGCCCACTGGATACGGTCTCTCGTCAGGAGAACCCACAACGGTCTAGATGAGACCCCTGCTGGGCCTCTCCCCAGGAAGCCCCTCCTCTTCCACTGTCATCTGATGGGGGGAGGGCGCAGGCCTGCCCTGCAGCCGGGAGGCCGTCCTGCGTGTCCTTCCCAGTGGGTGGACCCAGTTCCACAGAGACACAGGCTTCTTGCACATTTAGGGCCCCCACTCACACATGAAGCATGTGCAACAACACAGCCCTCCCCCGATTTCTGGTCTTGAAAGACACGGCGCAGACCCTGGGCGAGCGCTGCTCACAGTGGCTCACGGCAGTTCTCAGAGCCATTTTGCATCAGCCCAGCTGCATTGCTCTGATCATCTATCGTGGGGCTAACGAGGCTAAGGAAACTCAACTGTCAGCGTTACGGTTCAATTTAGGAGACTTTAAACTTTAAAAGCTGAGCTACCACCCATGATGCCTAGCATTTCCCAGGCCAGTAAGTATTAGTTTTGCTGACCTGGCTTTACATTCAGAAAAACTCCCTGGATTCTAACTGAAAGCCAGCACTCCGACCCCAGCACTGGGGCAGGAAAACCTCGTGGAGGCCTTCAGAGCCCCTGGGCATTTCACCTGTTTTAAATACTCTGCTTCAAAGAAGGGAGAGAGAATGAGGTCCTTAGCCTCAACAAAAGGGACCACAAGCCACAGCAGGGAATGGCCACATGTTTTCGGACAAAGCATTCCTGAGCAAACTATTTCAGGAAGCCCTGCTTCTGAGGGCGGCCGCACCGCCTCCGGAAGCTGCTCCGGCGGGGTGTGCCGCTCACTTCCTGAGCACGTGTCACAGTCTCTGACCAATGTGCGTGCTGTTCCCCAGCCCAATGGCAAGGGTCTCGAAGGCCGAGGCCTGGCCTCTGCCCCTCCGTAACGCCCAGCAGCATTAGGCGGGGCCTGGGCCTGCCGTGACCGCTCCCTGAAACCGCGGCCGGGAGAGCGGGGCTGGGGTGGGGAAGGGCAAGCTCACCCGGATCCAGCTGAGGCTCTGATAGTCGTAGAGGCTCTCATACTGACACGCCAGCTCCCTGCACAGCGGGATGCCGAACTCCCAGCTCTGCGTCAGAAACAGGAACAGCTTCAGCTCCTCAGAGTCCTCGGAAGGGCCCGCACCCCCACAGCGGAGGGCACAACCAAAGCCTCTGTACTTCATGCCACACAGACCATCTGCTCAAAAGCCCTCTGAGCGCCCAGCACCCAGCACTGAGGCTCTGCAGCGCGGGCGGCGGCTTTCCCGCTTCTCCGGGAATGCTGCCTCCTCCGCCCCGAGGCTGCTCCCAGGCCGCCTGGCGGGGCAGGCGCTCGGTCCCTGTCCTTACCGAGCTGTCTCATACAGACACCATCACATTCCTGTTGTGTGAGTCTCAGTTAGAGGATGGACTGCAAGAGGGCAGGGACCCTGTCTGTTCACTTTATCTTCAGAGCCCAGAACAGACTAGGCATGAGCTGGTACTCAGTAATGATTTAATGAGTTAATAAAGGAAACAATGACATTTAAAGTAAGATTATGTAGGCTCGGAAACAAGTATGGAAACCAAACCTGCTAATTTCTTTTATAGAAAGATTCAGATCTCTTTTTAAAAATATTTTTTTATTGACTTGAGAGAGGATGGGAGAGGGAGAGACAGAAACATCAATGATGGGAGAGACACATTGATTGGTTGCTTCCCGTGTGTATCCCAACCAGGAGCCAGGAACTGAGCCTGTAGCCGAGGAATGTGCCCTTGACCAGAATCAAACCTGTGACCCTTTGTCCACAGGCCAACACTTTGTCCACTGAGCTAAACCAGCCACGGTGAAAGATTCAGATCTAAAGTGGCTTCAGGTAGTCCTTGCCTAGCCAGGCCCAGGTTGCTTCCGTGGTGTGGCTCCCGTTATGGTGACAGGCCCACTGAACCGGTGCCTGAGGAGGCTATAATGGCCTTCACTGTAGAGCAATATTGTCCATTTCTTCTTTTTATTAAATTTTTTAAAAATTATATTTTTATTGATTTGAGAGGAAGGGAGAGGGAGAGATAGAAACATCAGTGAGATAGGATCATTGATTGCCTGCCTCCTGCCCACCCCACACTGGAGATTGGGCCTACAACCGGGTCTGTGCCCTGACCAGGAATTGAACCATGACTTGCTGGTTCATAGGTTGACGCTCAACCCCTGACCTATGCCAGTTGGACCATTTATTTTTTTAAAATAGTGCTTTTCTCTTGGTTAAATCGAGAACCACTGGTTATTTCAGCCAGGTTCTTCTCAACATCTAACTATGATTTAAATTTCTTACAGGAAATGTTAAACACACGGAAGAACAGAATAGAAGAATGAAAGGCTAGGTACTCAGCAGTACCTAGCTTCAACAATGATCAATTCATGGCCTGTCTTGTCCCATTCATGACCCACCAACCGACTCCTCCCTACAGTTTCTGAAGCAAATCTCACATAATTTCACCCATAAATATTTCAGTATGAATTTGAAACACCAGCAGGGAGAAAGACAATGTTTCTCAAAAAGAGGGTATTATTTCTAGCCTTCGGAGTGATTAATGCCATATGGATCAAAACTGCAGGTCCAATGAAAAAGATCAGAAAAAAGAAAGAATTTTATTTTATTATTTTTAAAAATATATATTTTTTTATTATTTTCAGAGAGGAGGGAGAGGGAGAGAGAGAAGCATCAATGATGAGAGAGAATCCTGGATTGGCTGCCTCCTGCACACTCCCCACTGGGGATCGAGCCCAAAACCTGGGTATGTGCCCTTGACTGGAATTGAACCTGGGACTCTAGTCCACAGGTCAAAGCTCTATCCACTGAGCCAAACCAGCCAGGGCAAGAAAGATAAATTTAAATAGACTTTGACTCCCTGCCCCAATACAACACCTTGGGCCTCAGGGAGCTTGAAGGCCTTTGCACCCCCATATCCCAGCCTTCCAGGGGCACACCGCTGGAGCTTAGACCCTCTCCTTTCACAGCCCGTTTCATGGCGGATGAGGAAGCCACAGGCAGCGAACAGAAGTGGGGACCAGGAGCCTGTGTAGGCGCTTCAGCACTGATGGGGAAAGCTGGTATGTGGAGTTGTCTCTCATTCCCCAATCCGGAACTGGCTTCCAAGCTACAGAATCAGCGACTTTTCACCCCTCGCCCGCCGCCCAAGAGAAAACCATGCCGCCTGCAAATCTGGTGCACATCTGGGCATCCACCAACTCCCTCCCCCCTCCTCCCCCCACCCCCCAGACATGCCCCTGCCGGCCCTACCTTGCCCTTGCTGAAGTAGTGGATGATCTTCCGGCACAGCCCCTCCTTCCGCTGCCACTCGGACTGCGAAGGGTAGTGGAGGAATTCCCGCAGAGGCCGCTCCTCCCACTGCAGCAGCTCGCAGTACAGGAGCAGAGTGAACGCAGCCTCTGTGGGACGGCAATGTGGTGTCAAGGACAGGCAGACGGCGGGCAAGGCCGTGCAGCCCAGGTCAGGGCCTGGGTACCAAAGGGGAGGCAGGAGCTGCCCAGCCATCGGATAACCACAGCACGAAGGGCCTCGTCCCTGTCTGGGCTCCAGATGAAGGCTGGCCCAGCGTCGGGGAGCCGGGCAGTGCCTTGCTCAGGGAGACATGGCATGTGAGAGCCTCCCGGTGGTTTTCTTCTTTTCAGCTCAGTTGACTAGAGCTTCCTTTCCAACCTCATCAGCACTGGCTCTAGGAGTGAGCACTGACCAGGCCTCTCTGCCCTCCCTGAGCCGGCCTCGCCTCCACCTTCCCTTTCTGACCTTCTCCTCACTGCTCCGTTTCTAAAGGACAGAGGGAGGAAGTGCAGTGGTGGTAAAGGTGTGGTGGCCTGGAGCCGGAAGCTCCATCCCAGAGGAACAGGATGCTGATCTGGACCCAGGGCAGAGGCCCCGTGACGCCGCGCCTGCATGGGTCCAGGTAGAGGCCACGTAAAACGCTGCTCAAGACCCTGGCCCCTAAATGCCACGGACGGGCCACAGTGAACGACAGCGCTGCCTGGGCTCCTCACGGCACCCTCGGCTCCTTCCGCTCCACTTGCTCATCTTCATGGCTCCTCTCCTCCTGTCAGGGAACTAGTCCTGGCTTCTGCCTGGCCTTCGGGTCCCACTCAGGCCTGTTCCTCATGACTGAGAAGCGCCTGTTCTGATGATTTTGTGACCACTTCCCGTTTTGGCCAGGCTCACTCGCTTGCAGACCCTCCGGGCTCCTCGCCCTTGCCGCTCTGCCTGCCCTCCGGCCACAGGACCCACCTGCCCCAGAGGCACAGGCCCCCTCCTGGATGGGAAGCCTTTCTCTCCGAGACAAGCCCCTGGCACTCAAGTCCCGCCTCTGAAGCTTAGGAAACAGCACGTTCTCCTCGGATGTCATTCCTGAGCCACTAGTGATAGGTGGAAGCGGTCAGCCATCACTTGGCTGCCCTCATGGAGGGGTGCTGGGGTCACGGTGGAAGTGGGCGCAGAGAAGGGGCGTCAGGCCCGTCATCATTTAATTCCCGCCAGGCCGTGCAGTCCGAACAGGCGGCTCTGTGCCCAACACTAACATCGAGAGACAAGGAAAAAGGATTCTGGCTGAAGCCGGTTTGGCTCAGTGGTAGAGCGTCGGTCTGTGGACTGAAAGGTCCCAGGTTCAATTCCGGTCAAGGGCATGTACATTGGTTGTGGGCACATCCCCTGTAGGGGGTGTGCAAGAGGCAGCTGGTCGATGTTTCTCTCTCATCGACGTTTCTAGCTCTCTATCTCTCTCCCTTCCTCTCTGTTAAAAATCAATAAAATATATTTTTAAAAAAAAAGAAAAGAAAGAAAAAAGAAAAAGGATTCTGTGTCCGTAAGTCCATCGAATTTTATCCACGATTGTGGGTGATGGCTCGGATTTCCTGTCCAGCACACACACATAAGCCCTGTGGCACAGGCTGAGATATGGCAGCCGGTCACCGTGAGGAAGGGGCTGTGGGGGGCTATGGCCAAGGTGAAGGCGGACTCCTGACGCAGAGCGGGGCTCAGTGAACAGTGTACAGGCACAGCCAATGCTTCCAACGTGTCCCGGGGGAGGCCTGTCACGGTGAAATGTGGGTGCAGCCGAAGGGCTGTCAGGAAGCCCGCTCCCGACCCCGGGAGCTCCTCGCTGAGTGGTCCGGAGGCCCAGGGCAGGCAGTGCTCGTGTCATGGCCGCACCGATTCCCGCGGTGCAGGTGCTTAGAAAGGCTCTGCATGAGGAGTGGCGGGGCTCAGGACGCTCTCACCTGGAGCAGCAGAGCCCGGAAGTCACCCAGGAGGCCTCAGAAGGGGAGTACGGGGGGGGTGGGGGGGAGTAGGAGGCATGAAGACTGGAACAGCAGTCTCAGGCAGAGGACATGGCAAGAGGCACAGATGGAGTCCCGCCTGCTTTCTCCACCATGTTACCAAGGGGCTGAGGGAAAGGAGTGAGGTGAGGGGGCGGCGAGGCCCAGCACCTGGCTAAGGCCTGGCAGACAGCGCCATGCTGCCAGCTGTGCTTATCTGTCCCATCAGTCCGCCCCGGGAGGCCGCTTCCCTCTCCCGCTCACCTGTGTAGTTCTCCGCCTGCAAATGCATGTCACAGAGCTTATGGATGTAGCGGATATACATCTCTTCTTTGTTAATCTCCGATTTGTAGAAGTTCTGTAGGAGGGAAGGAAATACACACAGATGGCGAGGCTGCCATGGGGGAGGCCATCCCTGACTCCAGGCAGCTGGCCAGCCCTGGCGTGCGGGCAGCAGTGCGGCAGCTGTGGGGGCACCAACCGGAAAAGGACAGCACCCACCGGAGGGCACACCAGCACGGGGTGGAGCCACTGGCAGGTCTTCGGGAGTCTGAGTAGTAAGAGGAGGGCCAGTGCAGACTGGGTCAGGGCAGGCTGGGAGCTAGGGTGTCAGGGCAGGTGGGACCCCAAGGCTAGAGCCCTGTCCAAAGAGCAGGTCATGTCATTCCTTGCCCCGTGGGAACAGGACTGACGAGAGGCCTGAATGGGAGGTGCGGACGACACTCGTGGCTGACAGCCAGCTGCTGGAGGCCGGGCCAATCGCACTGCAGGGCAGGGACCCCACCAGCAGACGGAGGAAGGCACGTCCTCTCACCATCAGGTTAACCGTGCAGCCAACCTTCTTGTTCTCCGTCTCCTCGCCTTTCATGCAGTCCCTGGAAGGAGAGTGCAGGTGAGCCCCCTGGCATGAGGCAGGGCCGCTGGGACCACACGCAGAGCTGCAGTCCTGCGGAGGCACTGCCGTGACCCACCCGCCTGGGGTGCTCTCCAACCGGAACTGCTTTCCTGAGGCGTCCCCCGGAAGATGAGCAGGAAGACTTTTCTAAGAGCTGTGAGCCTCTGCTGTGGCTGTGGGCAGTGGCTGCCTGGGCCTAACCAGGGGCTGGGCGGCCCGTGTGACGGCAAGAGCTGGCAAAGGAAGGCTCCATGGCCTCCAGCTGCCGCTTCCAGGTGGAGGCTCTGATGGAGCCCAAGGGCCGGGCAACTCTGGCTCTGTCCTGTCTGTTCCAGAGACCGGAGAGTCCTTCTAGGGCTCTGCTTCCTGAACTGGGAAACACAGTTGCTACCAATGAGCATTTTTATATCCAACACAAATGTCTGGGGTTCGTGCAGAAGTTGAAGACATGAACCCAGAGGTGAAGAGGTGCTTCTCTGAGTCCCCACGGTTCAGGCCGGTATAAAGCGCTCACCCTGTAGGTTCAAGGCATTCTGGAGTACAGCCTAGTGCCTGTTTGTAAATATATACATGTATATGCACATATTTAGCTCTAACACCTATTCTCCTAGTAAGTTCTTGTTGCACTAGATGCACTGGGCTAGAAGAGGCTTCTGGTTTCTGTTTAACCTTCCAGTAAGTTTATCCCATTGATAACCTGTGCTAGGCACCTGCCAGGGACTCTCCACCCTCCATACGGGACCCAGGAGCCAAGGACCAGGTCCCTGTCCTCAAGGAGCTGGTTCTCTTCTGCTGGGTGAGTTAGAAAGCTGACACAGGTCATCATCCAGGGGACGCATGCTCCGGAAGAGGTGTGCGGAGACAGCGGCTAAGCTCCTGGGAAGCTTCGTGATGGGGTGCAGACAAGGAACCACACGGGAGGCTGGACTGTGGGCGTGGGGAGTGGGGATGGCAGGAGACAGGGCTGGAGATGGGGGCGAAGACCTGTTTATGAAGAGCCTCTGGTGTCCTGGGAGAGGGAACTGGGTGCTGCAGACACACCACTGAGATAGAAATGGGGGGACAGAACAGGTTTGGCCACAAGTTTGAGTTGCTTGTGCAAGATGCCGGAGCAGCCCCACAGCAGCCAGGACTAGGCCCGGAGCCTGAGAAGCAGCGCTGCTCTTTCTGAGGCCACAGGGGGCGGGCCAGCCGGCAGGAAGCGCCGTCTCCCCTGCCTCCGGGGTGGCGGCAGGCACAGGAGACGAGGCCATCCTAGTCTCTGGGGGGAGCAAGGAAGTCATCTGTCCTACAAGGGGCTCCCAAAGGCCACCTGTGACCTCACGAGGCCCAGGAACAAGAGTCTGAGTTCACACAAGCACAACTGCGCTACAGGAAGCTCAAGATGCGAGCACTTTTCTCAGGAATTCCATTTCCGCACCCAGCCCTGCCCTGGACCCTGAGCCCTCTGCACAGCAAGAGTCTTGGCACAGCAGCACCTCCTAATCAGCAGCAGCAGCTGGGGGCTGACCTCGCGCACATTCCTGGTCCTGGGGTGACAGGCTCCCTGGTGCGCCCTGTCTTGTGGATGCCTCCTCTCTCCTGCATCTCCCTCTGAGCCCCAAAGGCCCCCGAGCCTCTGTCCTCGCACTCTGCTGAGAGGACAGCCACGGCTGTCGTGGTAGCTCCACTGTCACTTTTAGACGAATTCAAAAGCCATGAAGTGACAGAGAAGGCGGGTGTTCATGCCAAAGCCACTTTCACATGAACTCCCAGACTGAACAGAACGGAAAGACCCTGCGCTCAGGCACGGTCTGCTGCCTCTATCTGCTCACGGCCAGCGCCAAAGGACAGACACGAACAGACCTCAGGAGAGGAGGCAGGCATGGGAAAGTGGGGTCCCCGGACCATGGACACGCCAACCGCAAGTCCTTGTGGGTCACACTTCTGTCCCAGGCAACACTCCCTGCCCCCCTGCCACAGGCCGAGGAAGGCCACACCGAGCACCCACAGCTCGTCCCCGCCTTGCTTTCCTCTCCCTCCTGCCGAGCCCACTCCTCGGAAGGACAGCCAGATGGCTGCGTGTCCTGGGTGTTTCCGGGGAACATGTGCCCACATATCAGGAGGGGTCCCAGGAAGCAGCCCTCCCTCCACTATTAGTCGATTCTTAATAACTGGTGACGGCATGCAACACCAACCCAGTCCTCCCCTGGGGGCCCTGGTCTCAGCTTCAAGGCCAAGGATGCTCTCGCTAGAGTGTCCTGCGGCCGGAAGGCCTGAGCAGGTACCTGTAGTCCAGAAGGCGCTCCATGAGGCGAGTGACGGAGGTCACAAAGGAAATGCCGGTCTCCCGCCATGTTTCCTGCTCAATCTTCTCCAGCAGGCTGCGCGGGCGAGGGAGGGAAACAAACACAACATGCAATTCATGAGCTTCGCTGGCACCGGAGTGAGGGCCAGAGGCCGGGGCCCTGGCAGATCTGGAGACAGCACTCACCACACCACAGCCTTACCTGGGGTAGGGCCCAAACAGCTGGGTTCTACTCCACGCAGCACAAAGCAAGGACAAGGCAATTACTGAACCGGCAACAGCGAATAAACACCTTTTCCATTTTCCGGTACGAGATCCCAAGAATGCCCCTGCACCGAGGAGGGGTATCAAAGCCCGGCCCCGCCCAGTGTCCGCTGTGCGGTCTGCTCTGGAGCAGCAGCTGAGTGAGAGTCCACTGAGGCTGGGCCTGGCCTGGCCAACTGGCTGACAGCCTCCATCACTGCTTAGCACCATCTTCAGCAAACATAAGTCAACCTTTCACGCAAAGTGAAAGATTCCTGCCAGGCGCGAGGGCCCAGCTCGGGCCCCGGAGCTACATCAGCCACCTCTACCGTTGGGGATGCTCCATGCAAAATGTGCCAGAACGCCCAGTCCCCACCGCCGGCCCAGGCCCTGCGACCTCAGGACGGCTGCGCTTCTCCAAAGAGCCGGCTTCCGAGAGCTCTGCCTTCCACAGGCCTTCCAGACTCTTCCACTCGGTCCCTTGCCCTTTCAGCTCATGAGAAGTCACCTGGAGTGACAGGCCGAGCTACGGGCACACCACTGGGGACTCACAGCCACAGCCTGGCAGCCATTAATGCTGCTCTGAGGATGACCATCTGAGCGGAGACTTCTGGGAAAGTGAGGGTTTCCCAGGTGACTAGAAGGGAAGGCAGGACCACTGGCTCTGGCCACTGGCCCACGTGGATAACCCCCGTGTCAGCATCCCCCAAACTGTGCTCAAAGGAGCACTGCTGTCCTGGAGACAGGGAGGTGTTTTGTGAGCAAACAAGCAGGGAAGTGCTGAGCGCAGCACCCTCCTCTTGCAGACGCTCACATGTCCCCGCACATTAAGGGCTCCGGGGATTCTACAATTACAGAGGCCTGTTTCATTTTGTCCAGGTGGGACTTTTCTAAGTGAACCAGCCATGGCCCACTTACTCTTTCCTCTAGCATACCTACAGTCCTCCCCAAACACAAACTGGGGCACGCTGCCCCGTCACCAGTGGCGTCCAGCCTCAGACCGGTTAGAGGGTTTGCGAGGCTCTACTGGGTCAGGTAACTTAACTGCGAGCTATTTCTGTGCTATGTCTTTCCTTGCAGTCAAGTCATCCGCTCTTGGCTCAGAAGAGCTTTCTTTGTCTTATTCCACAATCAGAAACAGCTTCAGCTAAGGGAGAAATGCTGAAAGATGGATGCACTTTCACAAATCGTAAGTATTTAATTTCAGAGAAAGTCACATTTCACTGCGAGCCTCCTCAAGGAACAAAGTGGGCGTGGCCGGACAGAAGATTCCCTTAAACCAGAGCAGCCGCCGCCCCAGAGCTGCTTCCAGGCTCTGGGCTCTCACCACCTCCGTTCATCAGGGGACCTCACCCTGTGTCGTGAGGATTAAACAGGAAGCGTCAACACATTCTGGGCAGCGTCCAGTTCTAAGCACATGTGCAGTGTTATTTCTGGGAAAACTTGTTACAGGGTTGTCTTCACTAAGGCACTAAAACCAAGAAAATCTTCAAGTTGGAAATGAGAGAGAAGGAACGAGAGCTGTCAATGTCTTAACATGTTTTTAGGAAGGTAGAATATCCAACGTCACTGTCTGTCTGGGCGGACCACGGCCCCAGAGGCCCTCCATGCGGACTTAGTCCTGTGGGCTCTTGGCTGCCATGAACTCAAGCCAGGAGCCATGAGCGGCGGGCCTGGGAGAACCCTGACGTCATCGGCACAATCTCCTGCTCTGCAGGGCGCCTGGCCTGGAGCGGGGGATGATGTACTCAAGCCACAACATCCACGCCAGTGTTTCGCAGGCGGCCGGCACTCTCACGAAGCAGGGATTCACCCCTCCAGCACAGAGCCCTCATTAAGCCCCAGGAGCTGTTTGCCCAACTAGATCAGTGCATGCTAGGAAGACATTAGCGGCCTGGCCTCTGCTGCCAACCGTGGCGATCGCGGGGAGCCTCCTGTCACGATGCCCCATTTTTTATGGACAACAGGTGACCCCTGCTCCCACCAGGAGCCCAGGTCTCTCCTGACACCCAGATTCTGAAGCCTGCCCAGCGTGGGGTTACACCTCCCTCCCTGCATTAGCCCTCTTCACCCCTCCCCCACCGCAGGGAGCCTGGGGCTGCACAGCTTACAGCAGGCCGAAGAGCTCCCGGTAGCTCTCGTCGCCTTTCCCTTCCGACACCATGCTGTCCAGCTTGTCAATCAGCTCGGACTCCACCTGGAGGGAAGCAGAGACTCGGTAACCTGGAGCGGACCCGGCGGCAGGGAGGGTGCTGGGGACACCTTCCTGCTTTGCCTTTGCACCGAATGAACCCAGGGAGGCAGACTCTGATCTTAGCCAGAGAAAAAACGTCTCCCCACCCCAGCCAGGGGGACCCCGCTCCAGTGGTTTCAATCCCCAGACACTGTTTCCCAGTTTATGGGCAAAAGACGAGGACTCTCTGGAGAGAAACGTATTTTGGATCCAAAAAAGGCCTTTGTCAAGGTTCTTCTTTCTTAAAAAATGTTCATTCAAAGTAATTAGTATGTAGAGAGCACATCTGGTTAGACTTTTACCCTCCGGTCAGCCAGTGACGAAGGGAGGGAGCTGGGCTGGGCCCCCCGAACACCGTTAGGCTGGGCTGAGGGCGGGATCTCCTCCCAGATGCTCCTTCAGGAAGAGGCTCCCTGTCCCCCAGGACTTGAGCGCCGGGGCCTCAGCGGGCCCTGCCTCTGTTGGACTCTTCCACCGTGAGGAGCAGTCGTGCTACCACTGCTGTGCAGGGCGGGCCTGCGCCTGGCGGCCCCACAGGCCCCACTGGGTGGCTCTGAGGTGAGAGCCGAGCTGGACGTGATGGGAGAGAAAATCTTTAGAACTTTCATCAGCCTTGAAAACATGGAATCGTGGCATTATTTATATAGACATTTCATATGAACAGAAAAGGGCACGGCTGCGTTCAATAATAAACTGTAAGAGAAAAATTTCTCACTCCAACAGGGCCAAAGAGTCCTGAGGCAATGAACTAAGGAAAGAATAATTAAATTAGGAAATTCGTTGCTGGCAGTTACAGTTTCTGAAATCCCATTAGCAGGAAAGGAGGCGGACAGGACGGCCCTCCCACAGTGCTGTGCGGCCTGATGGGTGAGCCGCTTGAATGTACTCTTCACCGGGAACAGCCAGTTGAGGCCAGGGGCCCTGAGGCCTGATGCCCCTCCGCCCCCTTGTGGACAGAAGAGGCGCCGGCAGGGACTCCTCTGGGGTGAAGTGAAGTCAGGAAGAGCGGCAAGAAGCCAAGGGCCTCCTCTCGGCTCAAAGCTGGTCTCGTCTCATTGGTCAGGCAGCGGGCACCCTCCCAGGGAAGCCGGTCAGTGTGACAAGGGATTTCCCTTCACGCGTGCGGGTGCAGGTAGACTGTGCTGCCCACACAGGCAGAGGTGGGAGGGCCTGGAGCAGCAGATTCGACAGCCAGCATGGCAGAGCAGTTCCCTGGAGCCCCAACGGCCCTGGGCCAGCAGCACCGGCCACCAGAGATCTGGTTAGAAACCCAGTGCCCAGGCTCCCACTGCAGCAGAAACACAGCGGGAGGCGGGGGGCTGTACTTCAACGAGCCTCCGGGAGCTCAGACGCATTCAAGCGCCAGACCTCTATGGCAGGCAGAGGAGCTGGCGAGGCGGGGATGGGGACGCTCCTGCATCACCCTCTGCGGCCCCGAAACAGGAAGAAGCCAGGAGAAACGGAGGGATCCAAACCGGGTGCTGAGGGCCCGTGTGAGCAAAAACCAGGGACCCCACGTCGAATGCGAAGGTCTTCAGCCACAGCATGTTATAACTGGCAACACTGACCATTTCAGGTGTGAGGGGTCACTTCATGACTAGAACCAATATTCCCGAAGCACCGCCTCAGAATCCATCCATGCAATAAGCATGTTCCTGGGACCCAGCAGCTGCCTGTTCTGGAGCAATGTCTCCCCGAGCCAGGCCTCCTCCCTGTGAGCCAGAGGTGCTACCGTGCTTCCTCAGCCTGGCTCCGCCTGGCAGGTGCTCCGTGGGGGTCAGCTGATTTTCATCTCCGCGAACCCCCGTGTCCCAGACCCCTGGTGGGTTCTGGAAGGAAAGCAGGAAACCGTCCTGGGCCGGCCCCAGTGCTGCTGCCTGGACACAGCTCTGAGGCGGGGCCACCTCCTCCACCTCGGGGCGGCAGTATTGTGCAGAGGGAAAGCCGCAGCCCCACAGTCCAAGCCAAAGAGCAGGGGCGCTCCCCTGGCACTCTGACAGGCTAGCAAAGCCTGTAGTACCAAAGGATGGCCACCTACCCACGGGCAATCCCAGTGTGCTAACACCCCTACCCCCAACTTCAGAGCCAAAGAAGCCTGCGTGGGGAACACCTCTCCCCCCTCCGGGCCCCAGCCTCTGTGCAGGAGCCTGAACTCTGGGCTTCCCCTGCCGTGAGAAGCCATCAGTCCTAGCAATGCCTGGACCACACACTTCGGGGATCCCCTCCCAGGGCCCTCTCCTAAATCAAACCGGAGGGGCCAGTCCTTCTCCCCTTGGTCCGAAAGGGCCTTCCACATGACATTCACGCCTTTTCTCTGACTTTCCTGGCCTCTCCCTTTATGAAGACAACCCACAAACCCATCCTGGCCGACAAGTAAGAGAAAACCCTTAACAGGATTCACGACGGCCAAGCTACAACTCACCCGTAGGACCCTCAGCCCGGCCACCAGGCCCTTCCTGGCGGAGAGCACTCCTCACGGAGAGCCCGACACTGCGGTGTCACCTCACCTGCTTGAAGTTGCCGTTTTTCCTCTGCTCCCAGTCCATCATGTCATGGAAGATGGGAATCATGATGTTCCGCACTTCCGGCTGCGGGACCAGCGTCACACCCAGAAAAGGACCGATCATCCCCGGAATAAAGTGGATCTTATGTTCACCTGAGCGACAGAAGCCAACAGATCGTGTTTTTACTTGCTCTGCTTCTCCATGACGCGCCCCAAGTGGGCTCATGCTTTGGGGGCCCTGCAAGCATCAGAGCAAGCAGGCTCTCCCCTCAGCTCCTGGAGGTTCTCCCTCTCCTGGCTGTGCAGAGTTCATGGACAAAACTGGCCCAGCCCAGTGAAAACAAGCTCGACGGGCACAAACTGCCATCCAAAGAATTTACCGGAAGTTCCACTAACGACCTGAAAGCCATTCTGGGGTCAGGGGCAGAGTTCACTGCTCTAGCCTGGGGAGGAGCTCAGTCTAACCTGTGACCGTTGCAGAGTCTGCTCACAACAGTCATTTAGCAAGAAAACCCATCCACATGCAACGCACGCTCCCTGGGGTTCCTACCTCTAGCCCAGGGCATCTCAGTGTTAAGGATGCTCCTCCCTGGTCCAGCCACTAGAGATATGAAGCCCAGGGCGGCTACCCTGTGTAAGCCAAGTGCCAGCGCCCCGCTGCCCGTCCTTCAGACAGGGAGGAGGAGAGACAAACCGCGGGCGTGTACCAGCCACCATGACAGCAAAGTCAAGTCATTCTCGAGGACCAGAAAGTGCCATTTCCATCAAAATCAATGAGAAAGGATTGGCTTTATTAGGCAAATGTGACGTCTTTTAAAGCTCTTCTATTTAAAAAGCTTATTTGAGGCTCCAATGTTAGCCTGAGGCTGACTTTGCATATTCGGACCTTGGTGTTGGTGCAGTTGCCAGTCCACCGTGTTCCTGGGCGTGTCGGGGCCTGCCCCCTGTGCTCGATGCAGAGGTGAGAGGCCTGCACGGGGAAGCCTGATGGGGAGCACCTCTCCCTCCCGGGGGAGGCCCCGTGCATGTCTCAGGAAGGGCTCACACTCCGCCTGCTCCTCTCGTGTTAGAGACCGGGATGGTTAATGAAGGACCATGAGACTTTATGGCCCTCACTCCTAAGGCTTCAGAACCACGCGCTCAGCTGCAAACAGACTTTACTAGGAAGAGCAGTAGCGCTGCCCAGCACTCTGACAGGATACAAAGCCTGCAGTATCAAAGGATAGCCACCCAGTGTGCTAGCCCATTCAGACCCAGAGCGGTGGATATCAGAGAAGCTGTACAGAGGGCACCGTGAGAAAGGAAGCCAAGTCTCACCTACGGGCTGAAATGCCCTTCCTCATCCAGCCTTCACGCGGTGGTGACAGGAATGTGAGCTGCTTGCCTGAACCCCAGGAATCCAGTAGGGCTTCAGACTTCACTGAAATGCATAGCTGCCCTCGCCACGTGCTGCTGAGCACCTTCGAGGCCTGAGCCTGCAGCACCCCGATGGCAGGAAGAGCAGGCGGCCTCACAGGCAGGTGCTCAAACTGGAAAGTACGACTGGGCCCTCATCCTCTTCCCCCCCCTGTGACGGCTGGCTCTCAAAAAGGGGACTGAATGTGAATTGCTGGGTTCTTAGTTCTCAGCCCCCCTCTCCTGCCAGGGCTTGGTGCCCAGGCGCTAACCACCCATCTGAAGTGCTATGTGAAAGACACGGGAAGACTTCTTGGGTCTAAATTAACTTTCATCAAACCTGGGGAAGTTACTAGTCTTGACACTTTTTATCTGGCTATGCAAGATGCGGAAGGGACAAATAAGGAGAGAAGACCTACCCAAATTCTGCCACATGCTGAACAGTTCATAAGCCATCATGACGCGCATGTCCCCGTACCTGGACACAGGAACACAGGAGCCAGTTATTAGTGGAGAAGGTTCGGGAAGACAAGGCTACACCAGGGAGGCCAGCACGTCAGCACTATTTCTGGTGCTGCCCCTACTCTACGCCCTCTGCCTCCCACGGGGCCTCGGGAAGCTGCTCGGGCCTGTGGACGTGAGGGCCTCCCGTGGAAACAAGCCCATTGGGCCCGTGGTAAGGAGGTAAGAGACATATGTCTTACTTATCGAGAATCTTCTTCCTCTTGGCTGAAGTGATGATTTCTAGCTGGAGGCTCGGCTGGTTTATGAACAGAACTGCCAGGCTAAAATAAGAATTCCACACCTAGGAAAGAGAAGAACATGTGGCAGATTCTAAATACACACATGTGGCACAGAATTCATTTTACAACTTGAGATCTTAGTGTGTTTTTTTTAAATTTCTTTGCAAATGGTTTTTCCCCTCCTTTTTTGACTCCTCTGAAGCCAACAGTGTTAATTCTGGCTGTGAGGCGTACTCAGGGCCGCCTGGCTCCCAGCACCTCCCGAAGTGGAGCGCGCTCTAGTGATATTCTAGTCACTATCAAGCTTGGAAGCCATTTGATACTACGAACATTTAATAATAATAAAAAGATCCGTGAGCTCTCCCCAGTCCTCGAGCTGACACGTAGCTGAGTGTTCCTCAGATTCCTGACCTGTAAACTGTAAGCAAAATGGAATGGCTGTTTTAAGTGAAACCAAAACAAAACTATGAGCGTGGTTTTTAGCTTCCGAGGGTCATTACAAAGATGGCGCAGGTCTCGGGGCACCTACCTTGAAGTCAAAGTCCGCCTCGGTGAAGTTCTTGTGCAGGGCGGAGGACAGGTACTGCACCGTGGTGACTATGACGCTGCAGGGAGGGGACAGTGTTGGCGGAGTTAACAGACTCGCAATGGCATTTGACAGCTTAGCACCAACGGCCTACAGCCCCAGTGAGGGGCGTGCAGGAGGCAGCCAATCAAGGATTCTCTCTCATCACTGATGTTCTATCTCTTTCTCCCTCTGCCTTCCTCTCTAAAATCAATAAAAAATACCTTTTTAAAAAGCCCTAAAAGAAGAGGCTGTGCTTACAGGCTAGGCTGGGGGCCTGGGAAGCTCTGAGTGGAGCCGAGAGACAGAAACGAGAGGGAGTCGAGTGGACACCCACTGTGAGGAACCGCCTGTGTAAATCTGGTTATGAGCACACTCTGCTCTGCTCTGCATAAATGTCTGCAGTTCTGGATACAGAAATAAAGGGCGCTATCCCAGGCACAAAGTGGAAAGACCGTGCTGACGCTCCCTAACACAGCAACCATAAGTAATCTCACATAGACCGTGTAATCCAGCATGAAAGGCCGGTCGGCGGGAGGAGGCAGCGGCCAGTGGCCATCTGAGTGGAGGGAGACCAGGTGAGGCTGCCCTCACCTCTGGCATCACCTCTCCGGTTTGTCAGTTAGAAGCTCCAGCCAGCGGCCAGCGCCAGGAGTGGTCAGAGCCTCGCAGCCAGGCCTCAGGGGTACTTAGCACTGACTGTGGGAGGCAAGCAGTGTCTGGCAGACAGCACAGACCAAATGGGGAAACTGCGGGAAGCTAGAGCCTCAGAAGCCAATGGCCACAAAACAGGCTCCTCAGAAAGACCCCTCCTCTGGGTACGACATTTCACACCCTCAGCGTCTCCTTTTCTCCCCTCACTATGACATGTTTGCCAGGCACCTAGGTTCAATTAAAAAAACAACCAACCAACCAACCATCTTTGATCCTTTCTTCTCTTTGAACTTATGATAAATGGCCAAGTCCTATTTATTGTGCCTAAAACACTTTTTTCCCCCATTCACCCTCTCCTCTCTTCCCCATGGCCTTGGTCTTGACCTCTTCCTTGCTCTCTTGCACGGACACGCTCTCCTTAGCCTGAGAACAACTCCACGGATGCTGGTGGAGGCCCTTCCACACTCACTTGCTTGTGAGAAGTCTCATCACCATCCAATCCCGAGGAAAGACACTCATCTTCATCAGGTTCCGGAACACACAGAAAATCTTGAGCAGGAATTCCTGAAACAAGAAGGAACTTACGGGCATCTTCCAGAAACACATTTTAAACGGGGAAGGGCTGTCACCGTTATTATCGTAGTTATTAGACAGTGAAGCCAGGTTTGCAGGGGTGAAACAGAAGGCACAGAAAGGGAGGAGTCCTGGTGTGCTGCCGGCAAGTGTGGCCCAGTAGCTTCCCATAAAGGCACCCGGTCACAAGGCTGCCATCAGTCAGGGCAAGCATGCCAGCATTTCCGGGGTCTGGTGCATGGGACTGCTGGTTTTCAGCCTCCAGGAGCCATGGGTCAGCTGGAAAGAGGGGCTGTGACTCACACCCTGGCAGCCCTGGCCAGGTTGCTTGCTCTTGTCCCTGGCAGGGGAAAGCCCCTGCAGTCTCAGCCACATGCTGCCCCCTGGTGGAAGGCACGTGCTTTGCTGCCCACCTTGAGCTCATCTTTGCTCTGGAAGTTGTCCAGGAGGTGCTGGTAGTGGGTGTCACACATCTGGCGGAGCAGCGAGAGAAGGCAGGACACATACTCACCCTGCGGAGACCCGAGAGACACTCAGCACTAGCACAGACCATTCCCAGGGCAACCCCGATCCACAGAGGGAAGGACAGAAGGGAGGGTCTGAGATGGCCCCATGACCATGAAAGGGAAGGCGACAACTCTGGCCCTGAAATGAGCTTTCCTCTCTGCTAGGCGGCCTGGAGGGCCAGGAGTTATAGGAGATTTCTGCAGCGGGGCTGGTTCCAACCTTAACCTATGACCAGGACGCTCTGCAAGGGAAGATGACGTTCAGTTTCTCTCCGAGGGAGTTTGGGCACAGTCCTCGGTCACTATATGCGGCCCGGGCACCAGAGAGAAGCCGGGGGGGCTGCTTGGGTCAGGGTCCTCGGCCTTCTTTGAACAGAATTTGGGTTCTGCCCATCCTGCTGGGTCCTTCTACAACGAACTCCTTGGGGACCTCCAGACTTACATGTGGTTAGTGGACCAAGCAACTGGAACACAGTAGGTCAACATAACTGTCTGGAAAGTACAGGAATCGAAACTGACCTGGATGAGAAGATAAGCTTTGGGCTTTAAGACAAGTGAAAATTTAAAGATAAATAAGGGATCTTTAAACTTTCTTCAAATATCAAGTGGGGCACGTGGGATAAAACCCCGCTGTCAGGACTCCAGAGACTTGCACCGGCTCCCGGCAGTGGGCAGCAGGCGGGCAGTGGGCAGCGGGCAGTGGGCAGCGGGCACGGCCTCCTTGTAGAAGAATGCCTCCTCAGGAAAAAAATGGAGCAAAATTACTTCCTTAGGACAAATTCATGGGAATTTGCCAACAGTTTTTAGTCTCTCAAATCCTTTCTAGACCCACAAGACTATTATACATGTATGTATGCAAGATATATTCATGTACTAGCATGTGAGCCTCAGTTTATCTGAAAATCGGGCATCATCAACCAAAACTCCTGGATCTACATAAGGATCAGATGAGCGCACGGGAATCATTTAGCAAAGGCCCAGCACAGAAAAGTGCTCGATTAGCTGCAGTCACTGTCACCTTCATTAGTCCACAGGAGATGAAGCGCTTGGTGAGCATTGCTAAGAAATGAGTTAATATCTGTAAAGGGCAGTGAGGGCCGGCCCACAGCACACAATGTCACTGTCGGCTAGAACCGGTTACCAGGACGTGCAGGTGCGTATGTGTTTGTCCACAGTGAGGGCGCCCTCACCGACGGGAGCGGACACTCGTCACCAGCCCAGTGCCCCAGAGCGCTGGCCTGCCCTCTGCTCGCCCCGCTGGCCCGGGCACAGAGGGCGTTCTTCGTAGAGATCTCGGTCACCTGCCACCTGGCGACTGGAAGGTCCCAGGCAATGCTCATCCTGCTTCAACTCGGGCACAGGAGAGGGGACCGGGGGCTGCCTCTCCGGCCTCCCGAGAGGCTTTCCCTGACCGTTTCTCTCCTCATTGGATCACTGAGATGGCTGTCCAGTGAGGCCAGCGCGATTCTACGTCACTGCATTCTTCCTGAGGCCTGACACTGAGATAAACATTAAAGAGAGAGCAACTGACCTGTAGTTCAAGTGAGTCCCGAGAAAGCCCTCTGCTGTGCTCAGCATTGAGGACAGCCTGTCCCAGAGCCCGCCTCTCACCGGCAGCTTACTCCTCCTCCCTGCGTCTCTGTCTCACCCCCCACAGGCCTGACCTGGCTCAAAGGCAAAGGCCAGCGTTTCCGGTCTGCCCTGAGGCTCAGAGCGGAGACGGGCGGAGATGGGGGACGAAGACAGCAGCTTCGGGAGGGAGACGCAGCATGCCGACGCCATGCGGGGCAGCGAGATGGAGGTGAGCGGTGAGATGGGTTGGTGGAGGAGCCCCGGGTTAGACAAGAAAGAAGGAAACCTGATGTTAGTTACTAACAGTGATCTCGGCTGTGCACTGCGGGCACCGCTGCCCTCTTACCGCCTCCTGAGCGTGCGATTTGCTCATGATGGTGAGCAGAGTCTGCAAGAGCACGTCCAGGAGGCTCTCCACCATCATCTCTACCTCCTCCAGGACGTCCGCCTCCTGAGCGGGCAGCAGAGACACACGGTTAGCGCAGGCCTGGCGCGGGAGCCGGCGGCACTTTCTAGGCCAGCCGCTCAGGACCGGTCCCGGGACTGGACTCCCCCCCGGCTCTCGGCCGCACTGGCGGAGTGTCAGGGAACCCGGCACCAGCTCTGAGAAGGCGGGACACCGGGCGCTGAGGCCCAGGATGGTGGCTGAGGCCTTACCAGCCCCACCTGACACCCACAATTCTGAACTGCAGGCAAATACATTAATTTCAATACACAGGACAGAGGCAAAGGCCCGAGTTACAGGTGTTCTTGGTTTCTCTGCCACTGTCAAGAGGAAGCACAGCCCTGAGAAGACGGGGACACGTTCACCCGCGGGTATGGGCAGCTCCTCCCCATTGCTGCCGCACCCAGCGGAGCTTAGTCCTGCTTAGCCCTGAGGGGTTCTCTCTGGCTGGCTGGTTCATCTGCTGCCAGGTGTGCCTGGGCCCCTGCTAGCTCCTCAGCCTTCTCGCTCACGGGCGCTGGTCCCTGGAGGACTCCGGGCTCTGTCCTCCACAGACACAGAGCACGCCTCCTCACAGGCTGCCTCCCAGCCACGAGGCTCTGGCCTCAGGACAAGCCTGTTCTATCCCTTACCCATTCTATCCCTCTCCCATTCAATCTCAAATCCCGCAGCTCAGTTTCCATTGTCTCACAGAAGTCCCCACGGCCCCTTCTCCAGCCTCTTTAGGCTATAACTGGTCCGAATGTCCACCCATCCGTCACTTTCTAAACATTTATCACGTGCCAGCCACTGTGTGAGGACTGAGTATACAGAGGCGAACAAGGAAGGTAACACCTCTGTCTCATGCAGCTTCAGCCCCTGCCCGTCTGTTTGACACAAGGACGCCCTGCCCGACCCTCACGAAGGAGCTGAGCAGCTCTGGGCCCACAGCTCTCTCATCTGCTGGCCCGACTGTAATGCTCTCGCCTGTGCTGCCTCTTTGGGATCCTGGAAGCAGCTAATTGCACCCAACTCTCCGGCCCATCTCCTTGAGGCTTTGATCTGTTCCCATTCCTCCTCTTCCCTTTTCTTTTTCTTTTTAGCAATAAGTCTCCCACCTGTCAAGTGTGACCTTGGGCATTAGGAGACCTTATGTACCCGTGTGGCCTCTGTGAGGGGGGAGGGGAGCTGCCAGGCCTGGCCAGGAGCCAAGAGCAAACAACAGGACCCCACACCCTCACAGTTGCTCTGCCACGCTGTGCCATCACCAGATGGAGCTTTAAGTCTGATACCAGAGCACCCCACTGGGTCCCTGCATCCTGCTCAAACCAAGCATGCTCTCTTTCTGGCACCTCTCCTGGTGCACGGCTGGCCTAACCATGTCTTATCACCTGGCCACTGGCCGTCATTGTCAATGCACCTGAAATGTTATTTTCCAGGAACCTTATCTCTTACCAAGGTGGTGTGATAAAAAACTTAATTTTTGTTTTTAATTTCTTTCTTTATACTTTCCTATATTTTCCATAAGAAATGTAAATTTCTTCTATCGTCATAAACACATATAGTAAATATCATTAAAGCAAATAATTCATGCCTGATACATGTCTTTCATTTCCTTCCTCCCCTTCACCACAGATTTCCTTTTAAGAGAAAATTTAAAGGAAGAAAATGGGCACAAGCACTGAGACCTCCCTCCTCAGGCACAGATCTGCCGTCCCTGCGGCTCAGCGCGCTCTGGGCAACACACACTCCATCTCTCTCCACCCTGGCTCCTCTGGCACAGGGCAGGAATGCCATACGGGTGGGATCAGGCTGCCAGAAAAGTCTGAGTGAACAAGCTGCCTCCCAGCCTGCCTGCCCCTGTCCGTGCCCGCGAATCCTCAGCACATTCTCCGGGACCCAGAACCGACAGCGCTGATGGGCACAGGCCTGGGCTTCTGGGCTACAGATCACTATGCTTCTGGGTGGCCAGAGGGTGGATTTACACAGTGAAACGTTTGAAAATAGCAAGACTGAGTTGAATGGTGTTAAACAGCCTGCTGGGCACACAGGCCTCCACTCCCTCGGGTGCCTTCCTGTCACTGATGACAGCTTCTCTCACTGAGAAGTGCACCAAGTGCTCTTTGCTGGGCCGCCTCTGGCTGGGGTAACCCCAGTCTGGGGCAGAGCTGAGGGGGTGGGGGGGGCCACTACCAGAGAGCTGGTCTTGACGATGGAGAAGATGCTGCCGAGAATCCCTGAGCAGATGAGCAGCTCTTTCTGCTGCCGCAGGTGGAGGTGGATGTGATGGAGAACCACGGGAAGCAGGATGCGGCGGGATTCTGGGAGAGAAAACACACAGGTGCTGGAAGCCAGTGGCTGGCGGGGTGGGCTGAGCGGGAGGCTACGCCCTCCCCTGGTGCAGGGTGTTAAGACATCCCCAGCATGATCCTCCCACCGCTCTCGTCTTTCTCTGATTAAGACTTCGTATCTGCGCACTGTGTGCGTGCGGGATAAGTGTGATGAAAGCCTCTTAATGACTAGACTCCAAATCAAAGGCTCAGCGTGCAGTGAGAATGCCACCGAAAAGCCCCTCCATTCTATAAGCTGCACTGACCCAGCTGCACACGTGATCAGATTGGGTCCCTCTGGCTAGGTTTCCTGGCACCACCGCCCCATTCGCTCTGTGCAGCCATTAGCCTGCCTCACTGCCCCTCAGGCTTATGGGAGGCTAGGTGTGACCCGGGCAGCTAGAACAGGCCAGAAGCAGGACTTTTGTCATAAGCCTTTGATAATTAGCTAACCGTTATCACCAAGCCTACTTCTCTTTTTCCTCATTGTTACCCAAACAGCACAGGAAGGCACTCCATTAACTCTCAGACCGTAGACAGCTTGCTCTCCCTGTGGGCTCCATCCCCCATCAGCACCGGAGAATGAGGCGCTAATGGCCTCGCTGCATTTGCTCTAAGGTGTGGTAACACCAGGGTAAATTATTCTGTGCCCTGCAGGTCACCAAGCCTGGCCCGTCCATTCAGCCAGATGATTAGTAACAAAAAGGAGCCATAGCATTTTGGATTTATTGCTCATATTTCAACATGGTTAAGTGTTCCAGATGAAATTCAAAAAGAAAATCTGTCAGCCAAAGACAAATCACATGACACGCAGAGAATTGGGGAATGCCTTGCCAAATACTTATCAGAATGTTTCAGTAAAATGGACTGACAGCTATCTTATGTTTAAAAAACATGCTTGATGCCCGGTTGGGTGGCTCAGTGGTTGAGCATCAACCTATGAACCAGGAAGTCACAGTTTGATTTCCGGTCAGGGCACATTCCTGGGCTGTGGGCTCGATCCTCTATGTGAGGCATGCAGGAGGCAGCCAATCAATGATTCTCTCTCATCATTGATGTTTCTCCCCCCCCCCTTCTTCCCCTATCCCCCCGTTTCTCTGAAATCAATAAAAAAATATTTAAAAATAATAATAAAAAATAAAAAGATGCTTGGCTAAAAGAGAAGTTCATAATCTATCTTGTAGACCAAAATACCAACAAAGCAGGATATGAAACAACCAACAGCTGCTGCAGAAACAGTAGTTTTTCACTAGAATCTGCTGAAGGTCAGACCAAGGTGCTCTGAGAATGTCGTGCTGGTTAAAGGACATCACTGGCAGAAACCCTGCTCCAGGAAGGCGCTGCCACTCAGCTTCAATGGGAGTGAGACGCAAATGAAAGCGTGGTGGTGGCTGGTCATCTCAAAACCCAATCGCTTGCTACCAAAAGCTAAGAGGGAAGCCCCGCCCCTCCCAAAGCCGAAGCCAAAGCAAAGGCTTTGAAGGCGAGGAAAGCGGCGCGGAAAGGCGTCCACAGCCACACAAAGAAGGTCCGCACATGGCCCACCTCCTGACAGCCAGACACCAGGCCCCGAAAGCCGCCCCCACATCCTCGGCAGGGCGCCCAGGAGAGACGAGCCTGCCCCCTGTGCCACCATCACATCCCCACCACCGAGCCAGCACGGCGAAGAGAGGAGACAACGAGACACTGCGATCCTGTGGACGTCCAGGCCAACAAGCAGCGGGTCAAACAGGCTGTGAGGAAGCTCTCTGACATTGAGGTGGCCAAGGTCAACAGCCTGATCAGGCCTGATGGAGAGAAGGAGGCATATGTTCGACTGGCTCCTGACTTTGATGCTTTGGATGCTGCCAACAAAACTGGGATCATCGAAACTGAGCCCAGCTGCCTAATTCTAAATATAAAAACCTTACACTGAACAAAACCAACAAACCCAATGAAGTTTTAGAACAAATTTTCTACTCGATTATGGGAGGAGCAAGTGCATGAAAAAAGTATGAGAAGTGAAGTATGCCAGTGAGAGCAGTCTGCGTCTCCCGCCCCAATGCCGAGAAAGCATCGCTCTGGGCAGCACCGGAAGCTCGAGTGGTGAGGGCCTCGGAGACAGTGGCCAGCCCACTGGTCACATCTCCAGTCCCGCTGCTGGTGAGGAGAGTGTTAACCTAAACAGACACCGGAAGGAAACTGATTTCCTTGGTGGCAGCTTTCCATCAGCCATCCGCCATGCTAGCGAGCTAAGTTAAAGAGGACACTAGTATTACAATGTGTGCGGCACTGGGCTGTGAAATGATTGCTGCTATGTTTCAAAAGTCAAACTTAAATTTTTTTATTACCAAAAATTCTAATTATAAAAATGCAGTAATTGTTTGGCTAGCATTTCAGACTGTTCCTATGCCCTGGAAGTTTCTCCTGTGCTCGTGCTATTCTGCTTAAAGGACCAGGCTCACATTGACCTTAACATCTGGCCACGGATAACTTGGTACCACTGCAAGCTGGTCTCTAGGAATAATTTGTGAGGCAGCAGTACTATGTCTTGTCCGCATTCTCGAACTTAAAAGTTGTTATTACCAAATATTATAACTATAGTTTACCAAAAAGACTGCATCCAAGGGCTACTGGCTTCTCACGGGATGGCTGACACTGTGATCACCATGTGGCTAGCGCCCTGAAACAGTGACTAACTCTCATCCCAACGTGGCTCACCCGAGAAAGAAAACAGGCGGCTGTCCACGGTCCTGGCGATGGACTGCAGCTTCACCACATCCATGGACTGCCCGATGTGCACGGTGCTGGGCATGCTCCCCAGCGTCCCTCTCACAAACTCCGCTACCTCCTGCACGGTGAACATCTGCAGCAGCTCGTCAAAAATGGTGGGAAAGGAATTGAGGAGTGCGGCCTGCAGAAGCAAGTGCAGCTGTGATTACTCAGAGGCAGCGTGTTTCCGTCGCGCATGCTCAGACAGCCACAGGGCGGTGAGAGGCTGAGAAAGCACTGCAGGCCCTGTTGTGGGTGGGCTCCTCCCTGGCCTTTCACTCCAATGTCAGGAGGTAAGTAACAGCATCATCCCCATTTTACAGATGAGAAAACTGAGGATTAGGCAGTAACTGACCCAAGGTTCTGTGGCAGATAAGTGGTAAAGCTGGGACATGAAGCAGAAGAACCAAAATGGAAATAAAAACTAGAAAACTGATGGGGCCAGGCCACTTGAAGCTTTCATAACTTGCCAGGGCATTTGTTGGCAAGAGAAGGGACTGTAAAATGAAATCAGCTCAACATGGCTGAATATCCACAGCTGTGTTTGCTTATAAAATGGATTTAAATGTTTGTCTCTGTCTCTATGATCTGCTCTTGACCTCTACTGTGGCCCCAAACTCCGGCCAGGGCCTCTCAGGGAGAGGGAGGCGGGGAGGACTGAGCACCTGCACAGAGTGCCCACTGAACCTGCTCAGAGCCTGCAGCCAGCAGGCCAGGGAGAGCTGGACCATTTTCCCGGGACAGACACATTTATTTGAAACCACAAAATAGGAAGACTTTATTTCCTTCCTATGTGATGCTGGGTGGTCTCAAGTGTAAATCCCAAGGATGAAGATTGCACGAGCTTATTCATGAACTCCTGAGGACTTTAGATGATGTTGGCAGAGAGGTCAGTGACCTAGATGGCCTGGGGCTTGTGTGTTCTTGGAGACTTCTCTTCCGGAATCTCAGCTCTGGCAGACCCAGGAGGTGGCCTCCTGAGGACAATCTGATGATAATTCCAGCGCCTTCGGGAGGTGGAGTAGTGTAGGAGACAGACAATGAATTTTGGAATTAGACAGTCATGAGTCCCAATCCCAGCTTATCACTTATCTGCCACAGAACCTTGGGTGAGTTAATGCCTCATCCTCAGTTTTCTCATCTGTAAAATGGGATGATGCTATTACATGGGTCTGAGGAAAAAAATTAGGTGTATAAGTTTGTTTCTAGTAGGTTGCCTTGCACACAGTAGGCTTTCAATAAACACTGCTCTCAGTCATCTCTCTTCTACATGCAGGTAGCATGAAGAAGGCTTCCCACTTCTCAGTCCTCTTACACAATTAACCCAAGACATACAAAGGGAAAGGGAACGTCGCTTAGAGACAGGAGGTGAGAGTATACGCCTCCTAAGGACAGGCAGAGCAGGGAGGCTGTTTCTCTTGACTGACCCATCAGACAGTAGACACTGGCCTACGGTGAATGGAAGTTTATGCCACTGGGACACAGGTCTGCCATGCTGTAGTCTATGCTCGGGCAACCAATGTGTCTTCTCACTCCTCCTCTCCTCCCTCCCTCCCTTCCACTCTAAGAAAATCAATAGAGAAAATAACCTTGGATGAGGACTAACAACAACAAAACAATGACAACAACAAAATGAAGAGGACTTCTGAGAACACAGCTGTGCTCCCCACCATAAGCCACTGGGATGTTTTATATTTGGCAGCTGGGCCACAGCTGGCTTGAAGGAAAGCAGCTTTCCATTCTAGTGGGTACTTTGTTGTAAACCAGCCCTTACCCAACACACAGGAGCCTGGCAAGACTTCTCTGACTCCGGAAGCCAGAGGACAAAGAAATCACCGACTCAGACAGACAAGAGTCCGCATCAACGCTGCCCTGCAGCCACAGACCTGAGTGAACAGGAGTGTCTCTGAGTTTCTGCTGTCCAGACTGAGCACAAACCGGATGGAGTGGAAAAGCTCTTGGATGCTGGACCGGAACTGCTCCTCTTCCATCCCACACGTGGCTCTGGAGTACAGGATCCTGGACTGCACGATGAACTTGAACAGGTACTCCAAGGCCTGGAGGTGTGGGGACAGAGGGATGGGAAGGTGTTCAAGAGTCAGGAACTAACACAGCAGGGAATGAAGGGCAAAGGAACTTTTCTCAAAGTTAGCCAGTACGTTACCCGCATGGCTTCCTGGATGTGGTCCTGCCGAATCAGCTCTGCCGAGCAGTCCATGTACCACTTCAAACAGCGGATGAGCTCCCTGGGGGGAGAGCAGTCCCAGAAACCCCACTTCAATCCACACGCCACGCAGCCAGAAATGTTTTCAGCCCCGAACCGAAAAATAAAGAAAACCAAACAGGCAGAAAAGAGCAAGTGCTGACAAGGATGCGGAGATACTGGAACCCTTGGGCACTGCTGGTGGGAATGGGACATGGTGCAGCTGCCATGAAAAACAGTATGGCGGTTCTTCGATGAAGGCTAAAAGGTCAGGTGACCTTTTTAAAGCCTCTTTCTACTCAAACACAAGCCCTAATAACGATGCCAGACGAAACTCACTTGTACGCCAAGGCGCCAGCAAAGTGCTTCTGGATGTACGTGTCCATGACCGGCCGGAAGTGGAAGTACTTGATGTCTCTGAGCAGGTTGATGATGAACACCTGGCGGAGACACTAGGTTCGCGGGAGGCCTCAGGCCTCTCCCCAGCACTAAACAGAACTCTTGCTTCTTCAAGGAAGGGCAGACTGTCAGTGTTGTATCTAGTGATCCCCGTGGGTGTGAAAGGGTGGTTTCCATCCTGAGTCTGAACTGCTGTCTGTCTCTCTGTTCTCACCTCCCCTGGACGCTCAATCCAGGCCTGGCTCCACAGCCTGTGCCTGTGTTATGCTGAGCCTCTTCCTAATGATGCTGGGTGTACAACATGAACCAGGGAAGGCAAACAATACCTGTGCAGGTGGCATAAACACTAGTGCATCTCAGAACCCTTGGAAAACAGAGGGGAGAAAGGATTGTCCTTGGAGCCAAACTAGCCTATGAAAGTGCGCCCTTCAGAAGTGGGGCTGGCCGGCCAAGGCAGCGAGGAAAAAGCCGAAGGGGCAACTCTGCCCTCATCTATCGGGTAGACTTGGAGTACACGGTTCTCCTTGAATATCCATCCTCCTGTGGGACTGGATATGCTAAGCAAAGTGCACAAACATCCTAGTCACTGTCCATCCTCACTAAGCAGCCTCCTGCAACTCTTGCTCCCAAACGACGTCATAGCGGGAGGAAGCACGAGTGAGTCTGCTTGTCCCGGTGCTTACAGCCACGTCTGCACGTGAAGAAATGGACCACCTGCTTCCCCTAGTCGCCTCTGCTGGTACAGGCCACTATTTCAGGGCCAGGCACCTCTGCGGCTGTGAGGAGACCGAGTACCAGAACCACAAGGTTGAGGCCTGCACCTGGCCATCTGCATTCTGCCCATTTGATCTGAAGGGATCTGCCTGGTCGGTCGGTTGGTCTTGAGTGATACTCCTCAGTCCCTTTTCTACTGGAAACAACCAAAACCTTGTGCAGACTCCCTCTGCTAATTTACTTCCCTCCTTTACAGAAGATGTGCAGGAAGAAGGAAAAGTCATGAAAGACGAGACTTACCAAAGACTGGAACACCAACAGGCCGTACTTCTCCGTGTTGTCATCCAGAATCACAAAGAGCGTGTCTAAGATGTCCTGCAGAAACTGCGAGAGCACAGACGTCAGGGCTCAGCTCCCGGGACCTTGTCCACAGGTCAAACTTCCAGGCACCGATGCACTCACTTCCCAATAAACACAGGCAAAGACCTAAGATCTCACACCACTGCTACAATAAGCCCCGGGGTTCACGGGGTGGGCTGGGGGTATTTGCTGACAGCCCAGGGGGACAGAGAGGCGCTTCCTTGGGAAAGTGCTCAACTTGTAAGAAAAGAGCAAGTGCCTTAACACCTAGGACACCCACAGAGGACGGCAATCTTAACACCAAGACAAGCTAAGTGATTCTGATGCCAAGTTCCTTTTGAGAAAAAGGGCTCACCTTCCTGGGACCTCGAAAGTTCGGCCGTCCCTCGCTCTCTACTGGCCTCACTCCATACAGCACATCTGGGTGAGGATGTGGCAAGGGAGGCCGGACCTACAGAAGCTATGTTTGGATCTAGAAGTTAGTGGCCCAGAGAGGGAGAATGTGGTCTGTGAGGACGGCACTGAGGGCAAAGGGCCAGGAAGCACCACCTCTTGTGTTTAGGGCCTGCTCCTTCCTGACCGGGATGCAGGCCCCAAGGGAGAGAAGACACACACTGGGATGCCAGCAGTCTTTAAAAGTCAAAGCTAACTTTCTGCGGGTCAGAACTAATGCCATGCTTACAATTTACTGCAAAAGAATACAAGGTGGGAGGTGTGCTAGGGACTGGATGGGCAGGATTGGCCATGCGTGGGCGAGTGTTGGAGCGGGTGCTGGGCACACACAGGGCTCTTTAGACTATTCTGTCTAGTTTTGTGTAGGAATGAGAAGTAAAATGCTAGTGTATTCTCCCCACTCTCTCTTCTGGCTGGCCAGAGACAAATGATTGGTGCTGAAACCACACCTGCTGGTAGAATGTTCTCCTGTGAGGAATACAACCTGCTTATAGGATCACAGACTCCTCCTGCCTGTCTGTTCACTAGATGATATTGTGAATATGTTCAGAAGGAAAAAAGGTCCTGAGTAAGAGTTTATCTTAAGTTTCAAAAACTAGGATGAGCTTATTTGTTAAGAGCTCTTTCTAAAATGTCCGACACCCTGATCATGAATTAAAGCACAGCTCACACTCGGCTTTGCAGAAGTGCGCAGAGGTGCACACTGGTCCTGTTTGCAGGTGCGTGCCGTGCACTGTGGAGTAACGGAGCTGGGAGAGGGAAGCAGAGACAGCGTCACTGATCTGAGACTTGTGACGACAGAGCCAAGATGCGCGCGGTGGACAGGCAGCCTCCTGAGATTTCATCTGTCCTACCTTCATCACCAAAAGCCCCCAGCTGCCCCAGCGGAGTTCAGTCCATTGTGGAGAATCCACCTGTGGGGCTTTCGCCAGTAGAAAGTGCCTGGGGGTTTCCTGAGCTAGAACCAGGGGCACCAACACTCAGCCCAGCGCGGAGGAGCCTGGAGACAGCTGGGGACGGCGGTCCCGCGGCTGCCTGCTTGGCCATCAGATGGGACTGTCACAAGGAACTGGGAGAAGCGGTGGGGCAGAGTGAGGAAGCTGCCCTGCCATGGACGCTAGTGAGAGACGGACAGCAGCAGAGCTGCAGGTTCACGGGCAGACTGAGTTCTTCTACAACCAAGAGAGTGGACCGGAAAGACATCAGGCTGGGTGTGCGGTGAGGGTTACAAAGTGAGGAAATGAGAAAGACCCCAAGGAAGGAAAGGGAGACCTGAAGGAACGCAGGCAGCACAGAGCGCTGGACCGTTTCTGAGGGGAAGCCATACCTTAACAATCTCCTCTCCGCTGACATGCCGCAGCCGCCCTAGGATGTCCATGATCCTGTCCGGAAAGGCCTTCCATTTCAGCAGGGCGAGGAGGTCCACTAGAAAGGAAGCCCGCAGGCGGTGAGCCCTGGCTAAGCCAGGACAAGCGGCGCCCACTCTCCCAGACACAGATGGGGAGGTGGGGTGGGGGGGGGGTCTAGGGAACAGAAATAGCTGTGAGCATGGCCACAGCCTCTTCAGTGCTGAGGTCAAGGCCAAAGGCACATCTGTGCACTCTGGGTGTGCACTCGGGAGCTGCCAAAAACCAGGGAGACCCCAGAGGCTGCTGCTGCCGGCGATTCCTTCAGCTTCGATGAAAAGGGTCCCCCACTGAGGCAGGACAGCAGAAAGTCCCGTCTCCCCTAACACGGATCGGCAACGGAGGCTGGGGAGGCACCTGCGGCGCCAGTGCCTACCGTTCTGGGTGAGCTTGGTGGAGGAGAGCTGCGTGGAGATGAAGAAGGACTCCTTTGTGCTGCGCTGGAAGATGAGGCTGGAGGGGATGCTGGGGCAGCCGTTGTAGTCCTCTCTGCAGCAGGGCAGGCCCAGGTACAGGGCGTGGTTGTTAAACGTGCTGTTCTCATCACACTGCGGGCAGAGCAGAGAACACAGGCACTTCCTGAACCGCACCCCGTATACAAGTCAGGTCCCAGGGGCTTTCTGGCTGATGTCTGTGCTCTGTCCAGAAACCCCCAGCATGGCTGACATGCCTTTTATTTATTTATTTATTTATTTTTAGAGATATCTTTTTTTTAAAATATGTATTTTATTGATTTTTCACAGAGAGGAAGGGAGAGAGAGAGCCAGAAACATTGATGAGAGAAAACATCGACCAGATGCCTCCTGCACACCCCCCACCAGGGATGTGCCCGCAACCAATGTACATGCCCTTGACCGGAATTGAACCTGGGACCTTTCAGTCCGCAGGCAGACGCTCTATCCACTAAGCCAAACCGGTTTCAACGATGGCTGACATGCCTTTTAAAAATACATATATTTTTATTGATTTCAGAGAAGGAGAGAGAGAGAGAGATAGAAACATCAGTGATGAGAGAGAAACACTGGTCAGCTCCCTCCTGCACGCCCCCCACTGGGGATCGAGCCCACAGCCTGGGCCTGTGCCCTGCCCGGGCCTCGAACCGTGACCTCTGGCTCTCAGGCCGGCACTCAGCCCAGAGCCGCACCTTGTACACGTAGAGCTCGTGGATGTCATCGGAGAGCGTGGTCCCGTCATCCCGCATCAGGGGTGAGAACGCAAAGCCGAAGAGTTTCTTCTCCCCTTTGTCCTTCGCTGTAACCAGAGCCAAGTGTTAGCTGTTTTAGCTGCACTTTGCTTTTAAAATCTCAACAACCCACACACTGTGCTTACCACCTACACTCTTTGCTTCTGAGTCCCTTACTTTCATTTATTATCGACCTGAGCAGGAGCGGTGTGTCCACTGACATCCCAGGGCCCACCCTCTCTAGACCCAAATGGAGACAAAGCTGAAGGTCTTGATTAGCCAGAGGCTCTCTCTCCAAGAAGCGGTCTAACACACACAGGAAACACCGAAGGGAATGGCACCAGCAGTTAGGTCAGACACTAGGAGCAAACACCCAACCTCCTGGTGTTCTGTTGTTTTATTGATTTCAGAGAGGAAGGGAGAGGGACAGAGAGATAGAAACATCCATGATGAGAGAGAATCACTGATTGGCTGTCTCCTGCACGCCAACTGGGAATGCAACCTGCAACCCCGGCATGTGCCCTGACCCGGAATCGAACCTGGGACTTTTTAGTCCACAGGCTGGCGCTCTATCCACTGAGCCAAACCACCTAGGGCCAACCCCTGGTTTTAAATCACTGTCCAGAGAACATCCCATCTCTGAAATGGCATTTCTTCACAACTCCTCCTTTTCTTGCCCCAATAATGAGAACCTCTCAATTCTGTCCCGGGGTGGAAAGTTACATCATGTCCGCTAAGGAGTGTGGACGGCTCACTCACTGGAACAATGTCTGAACTCGAAGCGCAGGTGGGAGCCGCGGAAGCGGTCGATGGGGATGGGCAGCTTGACGATCTCTCCCCAGCGAGGACTGTTACTGTGGTAGAGGACGAACGAGTGGTAGGAGCTTCTGTTTGGCTCTCCCGAGCCCAAGCTGATGCAATCCTGGGAGAGAGAAGCAATGAGGTGTCATTTCCTGGAGGGCCCTCCATGACTCCGCCTGGAGGACCCCGTCTCTCGTGCGGGTCTCATTTCCCAGCCAGGTGGAATCTGTGAGAGGAGGAACGACATCTGGCCTCAATTCAACGCTTTCGGGAGCAGCTGTGTGGATGGTACAAGGACTCACAGTCACCGTGCTCACTTCCCTGTGGGCAGAGGTCACCACACACACCGCATTAACCGGGGCACTGAGTTGAGTACCTGATTCCCGGAGGTGGGTCCCACATCCTCACCGAGAAAGGAAACAATGGACTTGGTGGGAGAATTCAGCTGTGCCCGCACACGGCCAGATCACAAAGATAATGAGATGCTAAAGTGGAGGGGCTGCTTCCCTCACTGCCCTGAGCCCCGCGCTGTGCTGGCACCTTTGGTGGCCCCAGCGGGCTGTCCTTGGCTACAAGGAAGGCCAGGTTCCACCTGACCCGGGCTCCCAAACATTGCCAGGGCTCCCGGCCTCCCGGAGGGAAGAAGCCACACGGGCGGGGGGTGAGCCCGGACGCTCTGCTGACCTCGGGAGGACTGCCATGCCAACAATGGACGTGCCTGAGCCCAGAAGTGGGTTTTGAAAGAGATAATCACTGTTCTGACACCATTTCAACATGCTCCTCTATTTCTTCCTTGTGCTGGGAGGTGATTCTGGCTAATTTCAGCCTTTTCTTCTGTAAAGTGTGGATGATTGTTCTGGTTCTGCCCCCTCACAGCACTGCTGTCAAACATGAGGTGAGGTCTGAAAAACTGGCTTGCAGTTCATGAAGCGCTCTGCAAACGAGGCCGTGAACTGTGAGGAACCACACCCATGACTGAGGGGAAAGCTGACACCGACGACAGGAGAGCAGCGCCAGGCCTTCACTCTCAGTGAGTGACCGGATCCCTCCGGCGCACTGGCCACAAGCAATCCTAGGGACGGAGCCTGCTGTTCCGTGTCCTGGAACTTGGCACCAGCCAATGAGGACCTATGCCTCGCCCTGGACCAGAGCAAATGGAACTTCCTGCAGCAGCCCAAGGACGAAGGGTGGGATCTAGAAGTTACGGAAGTAGGCAGCTCCATGCGAGGTGGGATGGCAGAAGCAACAGGGGGGACAGACTAGAGGGAGCAGGTCTGGGCTGGAGCAGACACCGCAGGAATGCCGGAGGCTGGAGCCGTCAGCAGGGCGAAGGAAGAGGTGGAGCAGAACGCACAGGGCGATCCGAGCCCAGTCCTGCCCGGGGAGGGTCGGGGACAATGTCCACAGAACAGGAGATCATTTCAGGGTCAGCCTCCGTTCCAAACTGGCTGGCAAGCCTTACTTACCTTCAGGATCTCTCCATCTGCATAAAGCACGTACATGGTCACTTCAATGTTCTTCTGCACGCTCTTTCCCCCCCTCTCGAAATCGCCCCTCTCCAGGGTCAGGTACAGGTCATTGCGGATGTCGCCTGTGGGGAAGAAAGGCCATGTCTCCGTGACCCCAGAAGCCACCCTGTCCCCTGCGCACGGAGGACCAGGCTAGCGATTGCGCCTCCGGGGTTCGGGTGGGTGCTCGGGGCATTCCAAGCTTGGTTAATAACGATGGACCCCCCACCTACCAGGGGAGCGGCCCGCAGGCTGGGCACAGCTTGTGCGCGGTGGGCAGAGCACCTTCTCAGAGGGCAGTGGCTGCTCAGGCTCTCCCGCCTCCAGGAGAGTAGCTGCTATCTCAGCCTCCACAGAGATTCCAGAACCCACGGTAACCAGGTCTTGTCTGTCTTAACTAGTCCCTCGTCCTCCCCCTAAGGAAAGCTGTTTTGATTTTCTCGGTTTCTTTCTGCAGCCCTCAATGCTGCGGAGTCTGACTGGTCACCGGCTCCCTCCTCTGGAGGCCCAGCTCCCGGCCCCTGCTGCTCAGGGCGGGCGGCCACCGGACTGCCTGGCGGTCCTTCTCGTGTGACCAGGGTCTGGGAGCCGGTGACGGGGGTCACTCGCTGTGTTCTGGCTGCTGCCCTGGGCCCTGGCTCCAGCTGTGCCCACTTCTGCTGCTGGAGACAGGCAGAAGCTGGACCTGCTGCCCGAGCTGCCTCTGGGGTGGGCTGCCTATGGCTGTGTGAGAAGAGCCCATGTACTGCTCTGAGGTCCTCACACGCACACGGGGTTTCAGTCACACTTTCTAAAGGGCTCCGACTGAACAACAGAAGCATGGTAAAGGCTGGGGGGTGAGGGAGGAGGAGGGGGATCTTCCCAGGAAGACAGCAGCACGGAGCCGGGAGGCCGGAGGGAGATGTGCCGGCACCTCCAGAGAGCAGACAGCTACCCTGCACAGCAGGCCCCTCAGCGCCGCAGGCTTTCCAGTGGCTCCTAGAAACCCCGGCACGTCTGACCGGCTCCTGCCTCGGCACCAGTGAAGCAGGCTTTGCTTTTGGTAGCGAGTGAGCGTGCTGGCTGCGCCCGACAGGCCGAGGGCCTCCTTTCTAACTGCTTTCTAACTGGGACTGTCTGCGGCTTGTACGCATGCCACAGCGCCAGCCAGGCCCGGCACACACCGTGGGCTTCCGAGGCCTTCATGACCAGACCCTCTTCGGGTTGCCTTCCTATCCCGGGGCGCGGTCACGGTGATTTGGTTGCTTAATGAAGCTCTCAAAAGACTTTGGCTCAAGTAGGGAAGGAGTTAATGACAGCGCAGAGAAAGCCACCTGGTTCCCTGAGGAGCCCCGAGGCTGCCGCGCAGGGGAGTTCTGAGAACCTCACGCCAATGCCCGCGGGGAGGCGGCCGTGAGGCCTGTCCCCGCCGCCGCCGGGCGTTCCTCTGTGCCAAGCGGAGCCCCCGCTTTAGTCCGACCACATCGCTCACAGCTCTCCGGCCTGCGGGGACGAGGACAGGCAGGAGAAGGGCAACTCAAATCATCAACTTGCTACTGTCAGGACAGAAGCTGAGAAAGATCCGTCCTGAAAGTAAGATTTAAAACTTACTGGGAACATTGCTGTGGGTTATTGCTATTATAATGGGATAAGTCAAAGTCGATTATACCTTTAATTTTTACAACTGAAACAGAAATGCCAGAGGCTTCTTATGATAAGAAACCTTTTACACATTAGTTTTTCTATGGAGTTTAAATAATTATTCAATTTCTAGGCTGATTTGGCAAAAAAACAAAAAGTGAAGTCTAGAGAATTTTAATGTCTAACCTAGAGAATAGGTGCTTTGCTTAAATATTATCCTGGTTTTAACTAGAACTCTCTGGAAATGACTTATTATTTTTAAAAAATATATTTTTATTGATTTGAGAGAGGAAGGGAGAGGGACGGAGAAACGTCAATGATGAGAGAGAATCATTGGTCCGCTGTCTCTGGCAGGAACAAGGATCGAGCCCGCAACCCGGGCATGTGCCCTGACTGTGAATCGAACCGTGACCTCCTGGCTTGTAGGTCGACGCTCAACCACTGAGCCATGCCGGCCCGGCAGGTTCTCTGTTTTTCTAACCATGTCTTCTGTGTCACAGGGCTCCTGCCATATTGTTATGAAGGCAGTGACGTCCTGCTGGAACAGGGTGACAGGATGGGCACAGTGACCTCATATCTGTGATAACTCCTTTCTTGGGCTGACCATGTGATGATCTGCTGTGGGCCAGATGTGACCATTCCCAAACCATCCCTTAGGCATCCCGCCAAGGCCTCGGCTGGCACTCCCACGGCCCGGGCCTCTGCACACTCCCGTGAGGAGAGCGTTTTCAAAGACCGTGTGCCCCTTCGTGCGAGGTGTGCCAGCAGAGCTGCAAAGAGAAGCTCCCTGCCCGCTGTGCTCTGGGGCTTGGACTAAGCCAGCGCCCCTTTCCAATGGGAGTGGGGGGCCTGCCTCCTAGAAACCTTTCTGAGCTGTACACCTGGGGCGTGGTAAGGGCTTCTCAACATTCCCGGTCTCCTTCGCTCCCTCAGACCTTACTGATCCCCCGAAGTAACACCAGTCTTCTGGGCGGGGCTGGTGGCTTCTCTCCTTCCGTCTTGTCTGGTACCCCAAAGGGCGAGGCTGATGAAGGATTAATAATGTACGTGATGCCCCACCCCAGTATTGCAACATTCCATGGAACAAATGAAGATGGAAACAAAGCAGGCAAAAAGCAGACAGGACACACAAAAGCAGGAACTTACACCCAACTATCTTCATCTCTGCACCAGAAAGAAAGGGGCGGGAATGAGGGGACAGCACAGAGAGAAACAAGAACAATTAAGACAAACAGGAAAGAGAATAAAACATCACTTGCAGGTCGGCGATGAAGCATGCGCTTTTCCCCAGGGGTCAAAGCAAAGGACAGTGTTTCTGAGCACTCAGAGGCCCCCTGGAGGGACAGCAGCCTGCACCGCTGCCTTGTGAGGGCCACGTTCAGGGCCACCCAGAGAGGAGCAGGACTGTGCCAGGGCTCTAAGACAGATAGGTAAAATTGTATGCTCTAAGAGCACTAAGTTAAGTATACAATTTTACCTATATGTTCCCCAAAATTCCAGTTTGGCACTTCTTAGTTGAGATTCAGGAATCTGTAGTTTAACAACTCCACCAGGTGATTCTCATCATGAGAGAAGTTTGGGAAACACTGCTTTCGGGAAAACAGTCCTCAGTTAGGACACACTAAATCAAAGGGCAGTCTTCTTCTGACAAGACAGAAACGTTTAATAAAAAGCATGGACCACGTTGCTCACAGTAAATAACCTTAAAAATTCAAGGTTACAAAAACAAGTGAAACTGCTGTCATCGCACCGAGCCCGGCAGGAGGTGAGGCGGCCTGCAGGGGAGCTAAGGAGCAGAGGCTGGAGGGGTGGCGCCGGGCCAGGCTCAGGACCGTCTGGAGAAGGCACAGCCTTTCTGTTGGCAGTCTGTTGGCCGACTGCTTTCTCTAAGGTTTTTTGAGGGCTAATCTGACAAGTGAGCTACTGGGAACCGAGCTAACTGCCACCTGTTCACCTGCAACACCTGTCCTGCGCCCATCTTTCCTGCCCGTGTTCTGGGTGTGTGTACACGCCCCTGAAGAGAACGGGAGGCCTCAGAAAGACCTCTTCTGAAACGGCAGCGGTGCTCGTGTGCTAGCGCCTGGGACTCCCACTGCAGCCGCTGCTCTGACTCAGCTGGAGCTGTCACTGGGCTCTGACAGGACGCACCGGGCCACCCGTAGGAAGTGCTCTCCAAATGAGCGCCCGCCCGGTGCTGGGCATTTTAATAAGCGTCACCGGTTATGAGTAATCCTGATTTTTTACATTTACTCTCATTTCGCAGCCGTAAGTGTCCACAGTTACTGACCATTTCTTTCTTTCTCCATTTCCCATAGATCCGTGTCAAGAAGCTGAACTTCTGTACCTTGGTCACTGAGGGCTGAGACGGCTGCAGACCCGGGCGCTATTCCACAGGGAAGGGGACACCACCGCAGGGGACACGCAGCCAGCGCTGAGGGCTGGTTAGCACAGCCACGGTTTCCCAGGACAGGCTGCCTGCAACGGGCAACCCTCCCGCACCTTTCCTCCCCGCCCCAGGACGCAAGCCCACTCTAGTATCTTGGGGTGCGTTAAGGGGCTGGCAGTTGTGAGCTCACAACCCCTGGGAGTGGCCATCTGTTCAAAAGCGCTCCCTCCAGGGAAGGGTAGAGGAGGAGGAGCTTATGCACAAAGCACGGCTTTCTGCCTGTGAGCCTCGCTTCCTTTCAGGCTCGGCTCCCAGCAGGCTTATCCACAGCCCAGCCTGGGCCTGGGGCAAGTCACACGAGGGGCGCTCAGCTGCCCTGGGGAGGGAGCTCCTTACCCTCAGCGTGTCTCAGCGATGCCTGCTGCAGCCATCTCCGCGGCCACACCAGCAGCCTGCCCTTACACTCCGTGTGCCATGGTGCGGAGAGGCAGAGCGCTCCCAAAAAGACCTTTTCCGCAGTGAGGTTTGGACAGTGTCGCTTTTGAAAGCAGTCTGCTTAACAATGTTTTCCCTGGAGCTTGTTCCTTCCTATGGTCTGCTCACTTGGTTTTAAAGTGTGAGACTAACAGGAAGGAAATGCCCAAACCTTAGACATGAAAGGAAGGAAGGGCTTGAAGCACATCTCTTAGCACACACGACTCCCCCTCCGAAGCTGGGTGTCCGATTTAAAAAGCTCACCAGGCAACTCTGGTGGCCGCCAGCTTTCTCCCAGGGCACGCTGCCAAGAAGCAGGGCCTCCACTGGGCTCCTTTCCCGAAGACAGGGCCGCGGAGGCTGAGAAATGGTCCAGGGCAGGAGAGGGGACATCCGCTAAGGCCTCACTCACAGCAGCCACACCTCCGCCCTTCATGGCATCAGGCCTCTCCGCTTCAAAATGCCATCAAGGTGGACTGGTGAGCGGCCCGGTCCCCACCGCGGACCCTCCTCTCGTGCTGAGCAGACGGCGCTCTGCCAGCAGCGTGCTCTGCCAGCACAGGGCCTGGGCCTGGTGTGGGACGGGGAGGCAGCTGGGTCCGTCACAGGGGCCTTCTCTGAGCTCAGGCCACACGCCCCTGGGGGTGCGGGCACATTTGCAGCAGGAGAAGGCGGGTCCCCACCTAGAACTCCAGACGGGTGTTTACAGAGCGCAGTCAGTCAGGCTGGCCTGGCCTCCATACAGAAGCAAACAAGCTGTAGCGGATCCCTGAAGCTCAGTAGACAGGGCAGCTTCATACTCCTGTCCTCTGTCCGGAGAGCCAGCACTTTGACCTGATTTTCCTCACTCTTTTCATGTCTTCTCTGGTCATCAGAGCGCCTGCCACCCCTCTGAGACCCGCTCTACCTCCCCTCACTCCGGCAGCCCCCTGACTCTGATGGCCTGGCTGACCCACCTCTCCAGCTGTTCTCACATCTGCCTGACTGGACCCACACCAGAGGTCAAGGCACCCCACTTTCTGCCTTGGCTCTCCTCTGAGCATTAGATGAGGGGGTGGGAGATGGGACAGTCCTGAGAAACTGGCCAGATCATACAGTCCAATCCACAAAGCCTAATTGATACCGTCTGTCTTATCCACTTTTCTAAAACGTTACAATGCACCTGCTATGCCCACAGGAAGCGGGACTCAGCACTAGTACAGGCACCCATTTGGTTCTTCTTCCCCTTAAAGAGGAAGTTCTGTGAGCCCTCCCTCCGAGGGAGTGTGCCGGGAAAGAGGCGTGGGAAAGGCCTCGCATGAAGTTCTTTGGCGGTTGCTGCCACCCACTCCACTCAGACAACGCAGCCGCCGGCCAGCGGGAGAGGGGGCTTCTGGGAAAGTACAAACACCAACAGGAGCCCCAGGGCCGCTGGCTGAGACAGTCGGCCCCCGGACGGGGACGCAGAGGTGTTCAGTGGCTCAGACTCGTCCACAGCAGAGTTCAGCAACTGCCGGCCAGACGTGCCCGGGACTCCATCCTAACCCTCCCGCCCAGCCCGAGTCCTACCTACCCGGCATGATGACGTCAGGAAACCCCAGCTTCCTTGTGATCGCCAATCCTCTGCTGAATATCATGGGGTTCTCTCTGCGGATCTGGTCCATGTCTCCACGAAGAAGCTGGAGAGAAACGATAAGGCCTGCAAAACAAGGAGTTTCTCCCTCAGACCCACGCTTCGCCTGCCCTGTGGTTCTAGAAAAGACAGAGCCACACTGTTTCCCAGAGGAAGTGAGCAAAGTTCAGCATTTTCTGGAGGAAAATATTGATGCAGAAAAATATATATTATTCTGAAGAAACATTCCAGAAAGCTAAAGGAAGGTAAGTCAAGAGGACCTCAGTGGCCCAGAGAACTCATCTAGTAAACACAGACGGGGTCCTGGAGACTGAGCCCCTTTCTGTCTCCCAGCAAGCAGCCCGGGGCCAGGCGGGTCCTCCTGAGCACTGACTGGGAGGGCCGGCTACATGAGCTGTGCACGTAGGGCCCAGAGAGGCCTCCAGAAACAACAGTAGCCGAGGACACTGTGACCGAGAAGACCTTGTGTCAGGGTGTCCCACAGCTGGAAACGAACACAGCGATGCTGGGTTATGCCAGGAGTGTGCCCAAGTGTCAGAAGCAGTGTGCCCGTTTGACCTGGCACCGTTTTGTGAAGCGAGCAGCAGAGCAGACACCATTGCTCCACAGGGAACCCCGCAGTGCAAGGAGAAGAAGGGGTGCTGCGGAGAAGCTAGCTCAGCCATGTCCCAGACTCCGAGTCCCACACCCTCAGACGGTCCCAAGGCCTTTCTTCAGAACCTGGGAGAATCTGTAACGTCCCTCAGGCGCGCTGCCTCTGGCTCATTACTTATACCCGGGAGTTTTGCACAAAGTAAGAATCTTTTGGAAACTGCTCCCCTGCCCCCAACGGGCCCCTTGGACTCTCACCGCGGGGCTGGGAGGAAACACTACAGCCCAGCCAGAGCCTCAAGATGACCTCACTGCTTCACGAGTAAGCCACTCCCCAAGAACCTGCGATGACGTCTCTGATGGGCCAGGTGTCATTGCCACCAGATCGCAGGCCCTAGAAGCAGCCCATGGCATTCACTTAGCATTGTGGGCGGAAATCAGGGTTTGGGTTTTGACCACCTAACGTAATTTTTTACAGCCTCACCACTTGGTGACTCAAGCACAGTCAGTTTGTAAACCTGAAAGGCTGGGGCCCGGAGTCCAGACCGCAGTGATCTCTGCAGAGGAGAGCAGCCTGGGAGGTACTAAACCCCCCTCCTCCCTCCCCAACCTGCTCATCCATCTGCAGTGTCTTCACACAGCTATCAACGCTCTCTCCCGGGTGAACAGGAACCCACACGCCTAGGGACGGCCTACTGGAACCGCTAAAAGTTAGGTCTGTGGCTACATAAACAGAGCAAGAGGCCAAAAATGGACACGAGGAGCCACATACATTAAGGCTGCACCTAAGAGAGTTCCTGCCAAATGATACATTAACTCCCAGCTCACAAACCAACGTAGCAATTCCTTCTGTAGTTGCATGATTTGACTTGAAGGGAAAACACTATGACTTCTGAAACAAAAAGGACATTAACGAAGATGGGTGACAGCTAAGTAAGTTAATTTTTTATAAAGAAGACTCTCTATGCCTCGCTGGTTTGGCTCAGTGGATAGAGTGTTGGCCTGCAGACCTAAGGGTCCTAGGTTCGATTCCAGTCAAGGGCACATGCCTGAGTTGCGGGCTCGGTCCAACATGCAGAAGGCAGCCAATCAATGATTCCCTTTCATCATTGATGTTCCTATCTCTCTCTTTCTCTCCCTTCCTCTCTGAAACCAATGAAAATATATTAAGAAAAGAAATCTCTCTAAATAGAGACCTGAGCTGTCCCCTTGCGCACCATGAAGACCCCAGAGCCACGCTGTGGAAGATGCAGGCAGAGGCGCAGTAAGAGAGGGGAAAGCCCAGTGGCCTGGAGTATAGACACCCGTGCTTTCTTTTCAGCCGCGAAGCAATCTCATTGAGCATCGGTTTCCTCATTTATTTAAAGAAATAGGTAAAAAAAGGTAATTTCCAATCTCAACCAGCTCCCAAGCCAAGCCTTGCCAAGAGCCAGTCAGACACACAATCCAAAAGGCAGCAGCTCAGTGTTCCCTCTGGCTGCTCACACGTGCATAGAGCCCTCCTCTCACAACAGCCATCCTGACCGAGGCACCCCGAAGCCTGCGGTGCCCCGGCACCAGAGGAGCAAGTGCCTTTCTTTGTCTTTAAAATACGTTTTTATTGATTTTAGAGGGAGAGGGAGAGGGAGGAGGGCTAGAAACATGGATGCAAGAGAAACATTCATGGGCTGCCTCCTACACGCCCCCTACTGGGGACCAAGCCCACAACCCAGGCATGTGTCCTGACAAGGAATCGGGCCGATGACCTCTTGGGGCCTGGGACGACGCTCAACTGAGCCACACTGGCTGGGCGAACAAGCTTTGCTAAAACTGTTTCAACAGCCAGTGTCTGTGAGCTCTGGACACTGAAGATGGCGCAGTCCCTGCTCATTCTGGGGAGCAAGACAAAAGTCAGCATCATAGCCTGGTGAGGAGATGGTAAAACTTCCCTTTCAAGCTGCTGCTCTTAATGTATTCTTACCACCATCTCACGTTTAAAATGTTCTCCATGTTTTAATCATATCATGTGTCAAGAAATTACAGTCAAGGGCAGCTATTTATAAATCAAATCAGTAAACAAAGCAAGGAACATGATAAATATTGATGCGAAGGGCAGTTCTCCCATTGCTAGGAAGTTCTGATACTTGAAAAACAAGATTTCACTGCCTCTTGCTTTGGCCTCGTTTGAGGAGAGGAATATGAACCCCCCCTCCCCACCCTCGTCACAATACACGGCGCCCTCCGGGGAGGAAACACTGCAGCCCAGGCACACCCTTAGAGGAACAGCCCCTCACACAACAGCGAGCGGCCCGAGGCCCCAGGCTAGAGCTGTGGGCCAATGAAGGACCCAGTCAGGTCTCAGCCCGCAGCCTCTGGTGTGGGCAGCTCTGAGGACTCTCCGTGGAATCTGCCTCCCTGGCAGAGGGGCCAGTTCCCAAAGCTCTGGGGACTGCCAGGCCCTGCAGTGGCTTCACACTGCCATTGAGGGCCAGCTCTTTATTTACAATCCATGGAAGTTAAAACAAATGAGCTACGTGAGAGATTATGAAGTAACTTAGAGGTTAAAACTGTCCAGAGAAACATGGTTGCATGTAAATTTGAGAGCTACCTTTAGGGTATATAAAAGTTCATAGGCTTTTAGGTAGTGCTTCTAATTTAATCAAGCAATTAATATTCAATTTATAAAACAACCATTCTAGTGTGCAGAACTGCACCACAATTTAGACGGAACTGTATAAATAGGGCTTTAAAAGAAAAGGAGGAAAAAGGAAGAAGTTGAGCTAAGATGAAACCTGCCTGGTAGCAGATGTTCTATTCCAGCGGTCGCCAACCTCTCGGACCTCACCGGCCACCAGTGGTCCTCGGACCGCCGGTCGGCACGTGCCGTAATCTACGCTAGCTCAGAGTGACTGGCGGGCAGAACAGCCCGATCCTCACTGTGTCAGCTTCCTTGGTGAGGCAGCACTAAGCAGGGATAGGCGAAGAGACAGGAACATCTGTCCCTTGTGGGGCTGGTGTAAACTCCGCGCAGGAAAGACAGACTCCACAACGTGACAGACCCCGCAACACTTCTGCTCGCTCGGGACTGACAGTGCAGCTCAGCTCCTTGTCAGAGCACATGGAACCACCAGTCAGAGAAAACACTGGAAATGCATTTTGTAATTAATTAAGAAAGGTCTCAAATTATCACAAAAAGAAGCAGAGAGTCCTTGGGGAGGAGAGGAGAGGTCTGCAGGGAACTGAACTTTGCACGCGGCCGCTGGTGAGCACACATGGAGCAGGTGCGAGATTAGCACCGCACATACAACACATGCGTGTGCAGCCAGAGAGGTACGTCACCGTGGCTGGCGCTGGGGGCCGAGTACTTGGCGCTGGACTTGCGGATGATGTTCTCGTGGATCTGCGACCACTCGCCCTCGTTGTTGCACCTGGAACGGGAGGACAAGGCTCAGCGCTCTCCAGGGTCTCACCACCTGCCCCGATGGCCCCGTTCCAGCGGGTGACACCTAGTGGGAGGGTACGTCACACTCACGCCCCAGGAAGCAAGTGTGTCTCTGAGTTACACAGGCTCGTTCCTGTTGAGGCATGCAGACATCTCACACTTGGGGAAATTCTAAAATCTATAAATATTGTCCAAGTGGGCAAATACCCTCTTTTCTGAAGTAGCACTCTCCCACCTGTTACGTTTTCTTCTTTTTAGTTTCTTGCACTTACACACAAAACACAAACCACCAACACAGCCTGGGCTCAGAGGCAAGTCCCTGCTGGAGGAAACACAGCTCAGGACGGACATGCCCGGCACTGGCTTGCTGTCCACCAGCTGTCATTTGCCCCAAGAGGAAGCCCAGCAGGGCAAGGCCACGTGCAGGTGTGCTTGTGGCTGTGTTTCAGGCAGACCAACATGCTAAAGGCCGTTTGGCAGAGCAGTGGCTGGTCACTGTGGAACCCTCTGCAGTCAGGGGAAGGAGGGCCCAGCACAAAAGACAGATGCCTACAGAGCTCAGTCTGTCACAGCTGACCCTCCTCTTGGTGTCGGCCTCAGCCAGGGTCACCTCTCCTCCGGTCCAGGTGACCATCCCACTAGCCTTTCAGACCTCTCCCTTTCCAGAGTGCTGAGAGGAGCCCCTCAAGTCACTTGAAACTGAGTGGATGTGGTTTCATCGGCACCTTCTGACCAATCAGGAGAATATTTTGTAAGGAAAAATTATAAATGGAAGCATTTATTAAATAATCAAATGAGTTGTGATTATAATCAGGCATGATCATGTCATCCAATCAAATTAATATTTAGAGCATGATTACTGATGTGGATAATTTACCCTCAATCGTAAGCTGCATGAGAGATGGGTTGAGCTCCCTGCCACACTTCTCCTTTCACGTTCGAGGCTCCAGGTTCAACAGGCCCTGAGCCTGCCCAAGACCCTGTCCCTAAGGCCCCGAGGGAAGATAAGGCATCTACATCGGACTAAGCAACACAGCGTGGTTTAGTGTGTGATTTTTAAGGTTTCTGGCTCATCAGAAGTGACTTAGTTTTAATGCCTCGGCTTCTTGTTGAAATTTTCTTAAAAGGATATGGTGCCTACACACACACACACACACACACACACACACACACACACACACGATCTTAAATAACATCCACAAAGCCAGAGCAGTGACCATGACAAGAAACATTAAATCTCTGAGGCTGATTCTGAATAATGTAAGAAATGATAAGAATGTGAAAAACTGACATATTTGGCCAATTCATTGTTTAAAACTCTACAACAGATTTTTACCCTTGCAAAAGCCTGTCCTGGCCAAGGAGAAACCACGAATAACTGTAGCCGTTAGCAACCTTGTAAGCTTCCAACTCAACCTAACCAACCAGCACCCTGGAACTTACTGGAAAGCACCGCTTCGCCGGAGGGCTGGCTGCACGGTGCTGACGTAGATTTAAAAGCCGAACCCTCGGCCTGCACATCCGCTCAGCTGCACACACATGCAGCTGGGAAGCGGTCTGAAAGCTTCTTACTATTTCCAAGTGGAAAAGTTAGCCTCCATTTTCACTCTCTCAGTGCTTCAAAACTTAAAGCATCTTCTCTATAAAAACACTGTTCCTAAGTTTCCCAGAGTTGATACAGCAGACACAGCTCAAAGCAGCCCCTGAGCAGAAGCTACATACGAACGCCACTCCGCCACTCCATTGCAAAGTGACAGGCTGGCGCTGAAGGCTGTTGCTTGAGAAGCATTACCTCCATCATGCTGACAGCCTCGTTTCCAGGGGGGTGCTGTGCCGCCCCTATGCACAAGGCGACTGGCACTGAGCAGGAACAGCTCAGACACACACCGAGATGCCAGCCCCAGGCTGCCTCTGTGCCTCTTAGACAGAGAGAAGCAAGGTGGTGATGAAGTTTGGATTTTTGTTTCAGTCACTTTCAAAATGAGAAGAGTGCACCAATAAGCAGGCCCCCTCGGCCAGCATGGCTCAGCAGCTGAATGTCGACCTGGTCCAGGTTTGAATCCCAGTCAGGCACATGCCGGGTTGCGGGCTCCATCCCCAGTGTAGAGTGTACAGGATGCAGCCGATCACTGGTTCTCTCTCATCACTCATGTTTCCATCTCTCTCTCCTTTTCCCTTCCTCTCTGAAATCAATAAAAATATATTGAAGAAAAGAAAAGCAGATCCCACCCCCATCAATGAGGAGATTTGGTAAATGGAGATAGTCTGCCTGGCGCATAAAAGGGAGAGAAACCCACTAGTACTTCCTTTGTACGTTACTATTCCAAAGGAAGAGCCTCATCTCATCAATGCGGGCCTCTGCGTGGAGCTAAGGGAAACAGGTGGCCAGGAAATATGGCTCTTTAATTCCTAAAATGTGGCTCATTATATAAAGGCCTAAATTAAGTGTAATTGTGGATTAAGTTCACTGCATGCCTGAACCATACAGAACAGACTGTACAAAAAAATATCCATACAATGGTATGGTTAAGCTATATTAGCATGGTGATTGACAGACTTAACTTGGAAAAACAATATTTAGTTAAAATCAAAACAGGACAGATTTTAAAAAATATTCTCCCAGCATTATACTTGTTTGTAAAACTCATTAAACTCACCATGTTTTCAGCATCACTATTCACACCTAAGTCTTAGAGGCAGAGACAGACCATGTGCCTGGAACCAGTTTTTTATGTTTTCCCCTTTTTGTTAACAAGAGTCAGGAGGCGAGGCATTGCTCCTGCAGGACAGGTCCCCGGACTGACAAACACGAAAAACAGTGCATGCCTGGCTGGGGGCTTACAGATCCGGGTGGCAGAGTGAAGGGTGAAACTCTGGCTCCACAGAAAACCTGGCTTTTCTTCAAAGCAGGGCAACCTGGCTCATGCTCTTTCTTTGAAACCAGCTCAGTTACCTTAGCTGTGAGCAAGCACTGACACAGTAGACTCATATCCAAAACACATGAGAAACAGCACGACTAGCCTTTCTGTAAATATATACTAGAGGCCCAGTGCACAGATTCGTGCACTTGTGGGGTCCCTCAGCTTGGCCTGCACCCTTTTGCAATCCGGGACACCTCAGGAGATATAGCAGTGTGTGAAGCAGCAGGTGGCTGAGGAGGAGCCCAAGCCGGCCTGCTATGCCTGCCACTGCTGCTAGGTAGTGCAGGCGGCGGTGGGAGAGGCTCCCATCACCCCCACTGCACTCACCAGCCGTGAGCCCAGCTTCTGGCCGAGCAGTGCGCCCACTGTGGGAGCGCACTGACCATCAGGGGGCAGCTCCTGAATTGATCATCTGCCCCCTGGTGGTCAGCGCATGTTATAGCGACCTGTCTACCGGTCAACGGTCTTAACAGCCACATAGGCTTATATATATATAGATGGCTGGTTAATCCGGGCTAGAAGAGAAATTGTGGACTACCAGACTTTTACATTAGGAAAGGAGGCTCCAAATCCAGCTGTTTTAGAATCACCTGGAAGCTTATTAGAAATATAGCTGCTGGAGCCCCATCCCTACTTTAGATCAGACTCTGGCTTTCGAAGGACTCTCTATCCTATGTGCCCCACAATCAGGAACTGCTGCTCTAGAGGACCGCGCTGGGACGTCTTACGTTACAAATCATTCATATTTCTGATATGCGTTACTCACGTGTAAACCTTAAGAACAAAATCCTTTTCTTCCTTTAACTCTGTGAGTGACTGCAGGACGTCCAGGATGCTGAGGACCGCGCAGCCGTATGGTCGCCGGTAGTGCAGGTGGGCAGGGCCCTTCTTCGAGTCATTTAGCAGCATCCGGCCTAGCACACAGCACAGACCCGTCACACTGAGAACCCCGAGTCACTCAGGAGCATCCGGCCTAGCACACAGCACAACCCCGTCACACTGAGAACCCCGAGTCACTCAGGAGCATCCGGCCTAGCACACAGCACACTGAGAACCCCGTGCTGCTCTCCAGCTCAACTCCAGAGATGCCAGGGCTGTAGGCATCTGAGAGATGCTCCAAGTTGGAAGACTAACTTAGGACTAAATAAGGATGCAAGGGTATTTATGTGGGGGGATGCTAACTAGGCCTTTGGCCAGGCTCCTCCCTGCATCACATTCAACCAACCATCCTTATGACTCACTTCCACACCAAAGGGCCACTACAATCAGTAAAGCAAAGGTTCCATGAAAAGCCAATGTGCTGACAGTAAAATTTTGGCCTATTATGAAAGTTGAGTATTTTAGCTGCCAAAGCCGCCCCTGAATCTCCACAGGAGCAAGAATGGCCTCACAACGTGGACAAAACTTGCTTTTCCTGCTTACGGGGCCGTGCCTACAGGGACAAGAGGACTTGCAAATGTCATACCAGAACCTCACAAATGCTTTCTCAAGTAAAGCAAAACCAAACCACAGCAAATCAGCTGTTTTGTTGGCAAAGGACTAAAACATATCCTCTGACAAAATTTGCCAAAACCCAAACCTATGAAGAAAGACTTGGTTAGTCATGGCTGCCCAGATGATGCCATAGATTTGAAATAAGGCTAGGCAAACCAGCCACAGAACAGCAGCAAACGGCTCTTCTTCATCTTGTGTGGCACTGAAGTAGATGCCATCCACCCGCTGCAATAAGAACAGCATATACTTTGGATACAAACACAGCAAAGGCCATTCGGCACCTGTTAAGTTGGCAGCCTTGGCCACCCGCTCTAAAACCTCTGTGGCAGAGGACTGACAGTGGCAGGGCACTCTGATAAGGAGAATGCCTACACGCAGACCCCTTGAAATAAAGGGTGTGAGTCCAAAACTAATAGGAAACAAAAAGTTGTAAGAGAGCCCTGGCCAGTGTGGCTCGGATGGCTGAGCATTGTCCCAAGCACCGAGAGGTCATCAGTCAGGTTGTGGGCTCAATCCCCAGTAGGGGGCATGCAGGAGGCAGCCAATCAATGTTTCTCTCTCTCTCTCTCTCTCTCTCTCTCTCTCTCTCTCTCTCTCTCTCTTAAAAAAAAATTAATGAAAACATATTTTTAAAAGATTGTATGTGAAAAAAAGTATTCATTTATAGCAAACTCAGCTACCATAGCAGCTGAGCTACAGACAGAGTTCCAGTACAGACTGAGACCTGACGCAGCAGGGAAGAGGTGGGCAGAAGACAAAGCGCAGACAGAGCAGATACTTAGCCCAAGTTGGCCTGGTCTTAGTCACGTGAATGAATAAGGTGAACAGTACCTATTCGGATCACATGGGCAACTATATACAAATCTCTCTTCATATCTTTGCTGCTCAGATCCTAAGAAAAGAGAAAAAAAAGTTAATTAAGGCAATGAATACACAGAAAATAATTAAAATTTCATTTCGAACCTCATAAGGTTTACTACTTTTGTGACCTTTAGCATATGTGATTGGTGGGGAAGGGAGGTTCAAGCACATCGCGATTCCTGCAGTAATGAATAGCTCATATCTTATGAACCTCTGGAAGTTTATTTTATTGATAACACTTTTCCAGCCCTTATTTCGAACACCTAACAAATACCCTGTTCCCCCGAAAATAAGACAGTGTCTTATATTAATTTTTGCTCCCAAAGATGCGCTAGGTCTTATTTTCAGGGGTTGTCTTATTTTTCCATGAAGAATACGGTACATATTTATTGTTAAATGAAAATAAAGGAAATTTATTACCTGTATACAGTACGGTAGTATGGTAGTTGTCAACACAAACCAGACAAACTGTGAATCCTACAGTATCAAGAATTTACTCATTTATTCAATGACAATCATGTCATCATCTTCTGGAACATCATCATAACAATCCAATTCCCGAATTTCCTGGTGAATTTCTTGTGACTCCATTTCTTTCAGAATCAGTGGACCAAATCTCTCATGTTTAGCCTAGGGGGGCCTTATTTTCGGGGGGGGAGGGGATGCCTTATATTTCACTCGGAAGGAAACCTGTAAGTAGGTCTTATTTTCAGAAGATGTCTTATTTTCGGGGAAACACGGTATCTACAAGAGTTCTCACATTAGAAATCTTCATGATGTTGCCTAATATTACCTAACATTTTGTAACAAAAGAAATGTTCAATGCACAAAAGTGGGGAAAAAACGAAAAGAGCTCACTAATGACTGAAATTGTGAAAGTCTATTTTTTACTACTTTACATTTATTCCACTGTCCACAAATGATTATGATTATTGCACACTAGGTGTGCTGCCTTGAAAAAGATTAACTTGGTCTTAGTGAAATCTCAATAATCTGATCTCCATTTCTAAATTCTGATATATATCATTTGTACTTGAGTATAATGTTGAAAATAATTTCATTTGGAAAAATTTAAGAGCTTCATTAAGTAAGCAAATTTGATTCAGAATCAGAAACTTTAAAAACTAAAGTTATGGAAATAACTTCATACATTATTTATGTTTACAACACATTTTGAAATAAAATAGGCATTTATACTTTATTTAACACTGTACTTGAAGTAACGGTTCAGACTCTTCACCAGGTCATCAGCTCACTGCTCCCTCCCAGCCGTTGTTGAGAATGAATGATGATTTTTAAGTGTTTCGGGGACTGAAACATGACTATTACTGAAGGATATAGAAATAGCTGACACATTTCAAAGTGAAAGCATTCTTTTTGTATAGCAGATTATGTTAGTCTGAACTATCAAATGGCACTGTAACCATTAATCCCGATGTACCCAGAGAACTAGTCAGATGGGCTGTACACAGTAGGGCCATGGACCTCTCCCCTGGCTTTGTCTGACTGAATAAAAGGAAGAAGCCTTAAATATAATTTATAGTATTTTCCAAGTTGCTGGGCAGGGGTCCTTTCTGACCATGTTGTACATGATACCCAGAACCCTTTATGGTATTCATTTGAGGTCAATAATATGATAATAATCAGTGCAAGAAAATATTTTGAGTAAAATTATTACTTGTGAGTCCCACATAGTTTCAATGCCAAATTTTAATATGAAAGCTATCTTATTAAAAGTAAATGCATAGGTGGGGGGCAATGGAGAGATAAGGACACATATGTAATAAAGAAAAAAATCCAAAAAAATAAAAGTAAATGCATAGTTAAACATGGTTATCATGGAGTTATCCATGTAAACTCTTCAAAACCAAGTACTAAGTGTGGCTGTCCATGGTAAATACTCACACGGCCTGGGAAGATGACTCACTCACCATTCAGCCAGTGAGCAGGGTTTGAATTTAGATTTGTTCACTGGACCACACCCTCCCATCCACATCATTGGAAGCTAGTGCCCAATGGCACTGTGAGTAGAGGGCAGTGCCTCGGGGCTCAGCATCTCAGACTCAGTTACTAACTTTCTATTTTAAATATGGAAAAGCCATCTCATTTCCCTGCGCCCCTTTCAGTAGCAATATGGGATTTACAAATATAAAACAAAGCCAATTTATTCAGACTTATGCTGCAGAAAAGGAGGCAATTTAATATGTAATGTCATTATACTCATCATCAAATTCATTCTTAATTCCACTACCTAAAATTCTATTTTGAAATGTGGAAGAGTATAAATAAATGTAGCAAATACAATGCCAACTGATGCAGGGAAAGCAGTACAAGTTCATTCTCGAGTTGGTCACTCAAATAAAACAAAAAGGAAACACACATTCATTTAGTTACATAAGGTATTATCATTACGGTCTTAGGATTTGCCGGGCGCTGTGTGTGAGGCACTGGATGTCAAGTGAGGAGTATACACACAGCCACTGCTTACCATGAAAGCCAGCAAAACCTCGTGTTAGACACCCACACAAACACGCAACACCGCCTTCTTGGGTAAAATCCTTCCTGCATAGGAAGCTCTGAGATCTAATACAGTCAGAAGAAGACAGGTTTTCCTGAGAACAGGACTGTCTGAAGGTGGCTCTGACGTCTGCGTGAGGAACTGACCTCCTCAGGGTGGAAGGCCCCCTTCCCTGATGCCAGGGGAGGCGAACAGGTCGCATCCACAGCGGTGGCTGCACTGCCGTGCACGGATTCTGAAACTCCGCAGCACAAGTGCCATCTGGACACTCCTCCAGCCTCCAGGAGGAGCTCATTTAGACAATGAGAAGACTGCCACCAACATGATTTCACACAGCTTACAGGAAAACACAAAACTCCTGGCTATGACAACCTTGTTCAAAGTCTCATGTGCTTTGAAAAAAATTCCTCAAATCACTTTTTGGATCTTTTCAGAGAAACCAGGGCCGTACTTGAGAGAGAATGCAGAAATGCTGTTTGTGGCAGCAGCCTGTGCCCCTCACCGGGGAGCCTGCACCCACATCAGGAGTGCCATGTGCATCTCGGATTTGTAACGCTGCAGCTACAGCTCAGGCTTCTGGCCCATATAGATCATTAAAATGCTGGGAAGTGAAAATTTTGATTTACTGTAATTATATTCAAATATCATCATAATTAAGTTAATTTCTTCAAGAGACAAGGACTGCACATCGTGTTCAAGGACAGCGCATGCACACAGCCTGCTCCCAGTGCCAAAGAGCAAGGAATCAACACTTTCTTTTGCTGCTTTAACGAAACAAAACAGAAAAAGGTTAGAAACCAGGACCCAGAAAAACCTCCTAACGCTATGGAGACCTAGACAGAGGGGCGTCACCTCTTTCCAGCTGGTTCAGGCGGTGACCGCAGCGCCCCACCTCCCAGCTCAGGCCTCCCATTTCAGAACCCCCCGCCCCCATCCCCTCACCTCAGCCCATTAACAGCAGTTTGGACTCTCTCCCTTGTCCTTATCCTTTCCTGCTGAAAGAGCGAGCCCTGACCTTCTCAGACACAATGATCTCAACTCCTTAACCGTCTTCATGGGTCAGCATCGCTGCCCTTCCTCCCCGCACTGTCACTAGGTTTGTATGCTGAGCTCCAAGGTGGACAGAACATCATTAGCTGAGCCAGATTCACAGATCTTCCCAGACACCGGGCATTTCAATGACAGCTATCCCAGGGAAGCGGTTTCTGCCTCTACAGGAACATGAGGCTTTACCTCTCAGAGAAAGAAAGAAAGACTGTTCCCAGATTTTAAGTGTCTATTATATTAAGTAGCTTATAAAATCTACATTAGTAAAGGCACTTGATTATATTTCTTTAATAAAAAATTCAATTAAAAACTAATTTCAGTTTTCCTTAAATATTTCATTAAAACCTGGCAGAAACATAATGAAGGCCTATCCTCCCAGTGTGTGGGAAACAGGAATAAATGCTTGTTTCTCGGGTGACAACAGCCACACCGCAGCCCCGGCTGGAGTAACGGTGGAGAAGGGAAGAGAACTGGCACATACTGTAAAGAGGGCACACATTCGGTCTATCTTCTCTGGGTTCCTTGGCCCACCATTCTTGTTCAGTCTCACCAGAAACCGCTCACTGAAATGTAGGAGAGAGAGAGACAGAGAAAGGTGAGAGTCTGCATGCTCCGGAACAAACAAAAAGGCCGTGTACAGAGAAACCCAGACACTCACCACAGCCCCAGTGACGGCAAGGCCAGAGGACTGACAGTGGGGAGCACTGTCTTTCTTGCCAAGCAGCACGCGAGGGCACTGCACGCTGCCCACAGGTGCTGCTGTGTCCTTGCTGCAGCTCTTATCTCCCCAAAGGCGCTGCTCCCAAACTGTGCTCCCCAAGACAAAGGGCAGATAAAGCAAATTCCAGGTGGACAGAGCTGCTGCCCGTCAAAACCCAAGAACAACTCCTCCTCCTCCTCCCCCTTCCCCTCTTCCTCCCCCTCCTCCTCTTTATCCTTCTCTTCCTTGATAGTGAAAGGCGGCCCCTCAGGCAATTCCCTCAGTGCCTACCTGAGCTTCACATTTCCTAGACCAGTGGTCAGCAAACTCATTAGTCCACAGAGCCAAATATCAACAGTACAACGACTGAAATTTCTTTTGAGAGCCACATTTTTAAAACTTAAACTATATAGGTAGGTACACTGTTATTAACTTACTTAGGGTACTCCTAAGCTGGCCTTTGCTAAAAACTCAAGGGGCCAAAGAGCCACATGTGGCTTGCAAGCCGCAGTTTGCAGACCACTGTCCTAGCTTTTCATGCTCTGGTTTCACCTGAGCTTCTTCACAATTTGTGAAACATTCAAAATAACTGTGTGTGTGGGTTTTTGTTTTTGTTTTTCATTTCAAAGGGCTTTAGGTACATAAATTATTTCCTGTTGTGCTAGCTTCTCCAATGGAAATGATAACTAAGTGATGCTCTCTGTTCACATGAAAACTATTTGAAGGCCAATGTCTATCCAATGTTTCCTGATTTGGCAACAGCTATTCTGCAAAAGAAATGGTTAAATATTGTTGGGAAATAATTCATTAAACACACAGTTTCTATCCTCTGGGACTTTCCAGAGGCTTATAACCTTATGTGCTTTAAGTACCAGCCAGACACGTGATATTTGACTCACAACCCACTTATGTGTAAGGCAACAGAGCCTGCACAAACACAGTTTGCTAACTGTGTGCCAGTGAGAGCCACACAAAATACTACTTCCCAAAGGTGTGTGTGTGTGTGTGTGTGTGTGTGTGCGCGCGCGCGCGCTGTGGCCAAGCGAGTAGAATTTATTGGTGAGACTTTATAAACAGCCCCATCTCTACATGAGGGCACCAGGCCGGTTTTTCTCTTGGATAATCTGAGAGAGAAAGAGATGATGATAATTCCCCCTCTTCAATAAGCAGTGCTGTAAGAGAACTGTTCCACGTTTACTTGTCTTTATGATGCGCTATACATGACGCTGCGTGAAGTTACCTTAATTTCATGTTATTGAGCAGGTGCTTAGAGATGAATTCCATAATCCGATGTGTGACAAGGCTAACACGACTTAATTCCAGAAGCACTTGCTTCTATAAAGTTCTAATTCCTACGCTTCTCCCATGAGGCTAGCGTTGGGCGACTTCCCGGAGGTTCCGGCCTCTGCAGGGCTCTGAGCAGAGATGGTCTGTGCCGCCCAGGAAGGGGATTTTCTGGGCTCTGTTCTGGAAACGTGAGCTCAGTCCTCAGGAAGTCCAGAGGAATTCTCTCAGCTTCTTCCCTTTAATCGCAGTTTCTCACTGGGTCCTCTGTGCAGACAGATGCCAGCCACTTAGCATCTCTCCCAGGACAACCTTCCGGTGCTTACGACAGGCAAGTGGTCCCGAGCCCCCACTGCCTGGTGCTAGCCAGCAGGTGAGGGCATCTCCAATACCTCCTCGTGGACTCGTTCTCCACCTGAGCCCACTCGGCTTTCTCTCTCAAGCTCTTAGGTTCCCCCTTCGCTCAAAAGCAGGACGAGCAGAAGTGCACAAAGGAGTTCAGAAAGGCAAACCACTGCTGTGGCTTTCACATTTATTTTTAGTGTCAGCTTTCCCCTTCTCTCCAACGAAGCCTTGCACTGTTCGCCAATATATGAACAATTTAAAGACTGGGCTACTGTGGCTGAAGCAGAGATGGAGGAAGGAGGCAAGGGCAGGAACCCCCTACCTACCCTCTCTCCCACCCACCAACCCGGAGACACTTCAGGCTCCAGAGAACACTTCATAAGCTGGTACAACTCAGTGTGCTTTCCAGCTTTCCTCCGTCTCGGAAGATTGGGCTGGTTCCCCTCTGTCACTGCAGTACAGCTCAGCTGTGAGGACTTCATTCGGAGCCCCAGGAGTCCTTCTCAGGAATGACCGCCAGGGGCTGCCCTGGCGCTCTAACCCTTCAAGTCCCAAGTCCTGCCTGTGGAGCAGGGACTGTACCTCCTACGTCCGCAGCTCAGAGCCAAGCAGAGGCTCAGCAGACAGCTGCACTGAGTGAAAATGAGCCTCCTTCACGCGGTCTTGTTGGCCCTCACGGCTTTATGCTGACGGGACAGCACAATTAAAACTGCGCGGCAGGGGGAGCAGGGCGAGGAGTAATCAGGGCACGCTTTCCCCAAAGAAGCTCTATCTGCTCACACGGCGTTTTCCTGCTCTGAAGGCTCCCCGGGGCTCCTCGCAGTAAACGAGCGTTCTGATGTGCCTGCCGCCGCCCGGCTCTGATGGCATCTTAGCTAATGGCCTCTGCTGTCCTGCCGCCTAGGCAGAGCTGACAGAATCCCGTCACCCGGGTGGGTGCCAGGCCGGGGCCTCTGGCGAGGAGGACCTTGGCAGTGGCAGCCGACCTCCCTGTGCCCTTCCTGCCTTTCGGAAGCCCATCCGAAGCATACAGAACGCCAAGCTCCAACACGTCTATGCTCGCCACGGTGGCCGGGACTCCCCCAGGCTCACTGTCCTCCCCGGCACTGTCCTCTGCAGGGACAGACACTCGGACTGCACGGCTGAGGGGACGGAGCACGAGGGCTAAGCAGTCCGGCTCACCACGGCGCTAACCACGGTAAGGCAGTAGGATCTCAGAGTGTGCGCTGAGAAAGTTTAGGACAAGGGCAAGGACAGACCTCAGAGATCAAAGCCAGGAATCCTGACGAGTCTGACTCACACACAGGGCTGAGCTGGACGCCTCGGGCAGGGCTGGCCTGGGTGACCGAGGGGGGCTGAATCGTCCCCAGGAGCAGTGGACAGAGCACAGACTGGTCCTGGCTGGCCACAGCTGGTCAGGAGCTCAGTGTGGAGCCAGCGTAGGCAGATGGATGAGGCAGGGGCCGAGGCACAGGTCCTAGATGGCACAGGCCCAGCCCCAGAATGGGTGCTAGAATCCTTACAGGGGAGTTCTCACCGGGCCAGACCAGCTTCCCTGGGCCGAGGCTGCTGCTTCACTCACCCACGCCCTGCAGGCCCATGCAGGCCAGGTGCTCTAGGCAGTGAAGCTGCCACAAGCCCATCCCTCCACTTCCTCTACAGCCTTCCTTTTGACTGCCGACTCTACCTATGCAAATGCCACTAGCCCAGTAAGGTGAACTATCCGTTCCTCTGAAGCCATCCACAGGTGCTCAGCCTGGTCAGTGTGAGCCTTGATATATCCTACAAATTTCTAATGAAAGAAAACAACTGCAGTGCAGAAATTCTTCAAAGCATCTATACCTCCCAGGGTTTGTAGGGTACATTTACTTGCTGTCTGTTTCCGCCTTTAGAATGTTAACTCTCACAGGAAAGGGATTTTTGTCTTGTTTTGTGCTGAATCCCTGGTGCCTAAAATACCTTTCACATGGTTAAGTGTACAACGTGCTGAATAGATCAACAAGAGGCTATTATAGCTGCAATCCACTCCAATCTGTAAAAAGTAAGTCATTTTCAGACCAGCACTGTAACTGTGTCACTAACAAGTCATTGCTAACACCCTCCCACTGCCTTCTGGACGCAGGAGCTCTACCCAGACCCAACAGATTCTGAGTTCCTGAAAAGGTGAAGGGATTAAGAAGTACAAGTTGGCAGTTATAAAAATAGTCATGGGGATATAAAGTACAACATAGGGAGTACAGCTCATAACATTCTAGTAACTGTGTATGTGTCAGATCAGTACTAGACTTATGAGAGCGATCACCTCGTTAATTATATAAATGCCTCCTCACTATGGTGTACACCTGAAATATAATATTGTGTGCCAGCTGTGATTAAAAAAGAAATTTTTAAAAAATCCAACCAACTCCGTAAACTCAGCTGTCCCAGCAGTGCTTCTCAACCTTGCCTGCACGCTGGAACCACTGACAGCTCCGGCTGCACGGCACTGGGAGCTGCCATCCCAACGTGCAGCCACGATGGAAGAATCACTGCTCTCACGTGGATGGTCGCCTCCCACAGGGCCCTTTGCCCTTGACTGGAAATCATCAAGGATATGTTTCTTACTAGCTTGAGGGAGAGGAAGAGAAAGAGCAAAACACAGATTGGCTGAGCAGAACGGAAGTGGCCTTGGCCTTTGGGACTGGGTTTGACTCTGCTTTCCACCATTCTATGGTGTCCACTCCGTATTCCCACCTGTGGCTAAGGGCCTCCACGTACACTCACAGTCACTCCAACACTGCAGCGCTAAGGCCAGCACAGGCAATAATCAGGGAAGATAATGTAATTTTTGTCCAATAAACAGGGATGGTAATAAGACTTGTTTTCCTGTGCACCCAATAAACCACAGTTTTGCTTTCCGTTTTCCAGCTACTGGCCTCTCTCCTCTCTAGTGGGTTCCCTTGTGTCCGAGCACCTCACCACGTCACACCGTGGCTCCCTCTCAGCCCAGGCTCCAGCTCCCCGGCCTCCACTGTCATTGGTTTATTCAGTGCATCGCTCTATGCCTGTGGTCGGCAAACTGCAGCTCGCGAGCCACATGCGGCTCTCTGGCCCCTTGAGTGTGGCTCTTCCACAAAATACCACGGCCTTGGCGAGTCTATTTTGAAGAAGTGGCGTTAGAAGAAGTTTAAGTTTAAAAAAAAAATTGGCTCTCAAAAGAAATTTCAATCGCTGTCCTGTTGATATTTGGCTCTGTGGACTAATGAGTTTGCCGACCACTGCTCTATGCTTTCTTGATACTGAAA